>NC_081308.1:35283500-35990000 GCF_030435805.1 Mustela lutreola | reverse complement strand
TTGGAGAAAAAGGCCCTCAAAGATACGAAGAGATGTTCAACCTCACTCATAGTAAGACAAATGTAAATTAAAACTATACAGAGATAGCATTTTTCACCTACAAGGTTGGCAAAAATCCCGAAGACTGACAACATGCTGTTGGCTACCTGATCTCCCGAAGCAATGGTCCATTTCAAGGGCTTAGCATTGCTCTTTGCTCATGGAAGGTTGGGCATTCAGCAGTGGCAGTAGCTAGATCAGTCATGGTGAAGGGGAATCCCTGTTGTTGGTCCCAAGTAGAGCCTCCATTGCTGCCACGATGACCATTCTGTTCATAGGTGCTAGAGCAGATGAGGAAGTTGGTGACAGCCATAGGACAGATCATTTTAGGCACTTGTAGTGGATGCTATTTAGTGGGCATTAATGTGAGACATAAAAATCTACACACTCTGTGCTCTCTCTTATAGGTTCACCCAAATACCTCTCACCCAAACCAATGTGTTTATCTTTAGTGACCTTTTACTAACCTTTTACTTACAATTCTCTCATTCCAGGTTCTCAGTTATAGACAACAATTTCATTCTAGTTAGTTTACCCAGAAAGCAGTGGACTACAACTCAGCCAGAAACAATGCAGCCAGAACAATGTAGCCAATAAAAATATACAATCATCCCATGGAAAAATTCTGCCTGAGACACCACCAACATTGGAAACAGTGTTACATGAGCCAACTTACAGTATCTGCCTGACCAGCCACTATTTCTTTTTCAGTCTCTTTAAAGAACATAATTAACTATATAAAATCTCAATAAAGCTTCCAAATTCAAGTACCGTAATTATCAAGTACCCATAAAACATCTTAATGTTTCAAATCCATATCCAGTGTCTTTAATGCGATATCCTGGCACTTGACAAGTACTTAATGAATACTTGTTGAATGACTGGATACAAGCCTTTCAAGGAAAAAAAAATTTTTTTCCTGAAAACCTGCCTAGAAATTTCTTCACTAAAATATAGATGATGGGTGACCCAGGGAGGAGTAATTCCTAGTGAGCTGCCTATAACTCCACACCTAGTCCCTGGGGAGAGAAAACAGCACTCTTCATAGGGTGAACTTAAATTTACACTAACTTATAAAGAACGTATAAACAAAATCATTCACAAATTTCATTATTTTTGACATACTTCCAGATCTTGGTGTCTCAGGGTAAGAGTGAAACGCTGGTCTAGGCAGAATCTGTGATTTCTGGCCTTCAGAGATCTAAGTCTCTGCTACACTGTAGACAATCAAGTTTCCATGTGGTTGCCTTCATTTGGGTTCCTCCTAGAGTGGGGCCCGAGACCAAGATCTGAAGACAAGTAGTTGAGAGGTGAGCCCAGGAAGCAGTGTGAGAGACTGAGGACGTGACACAAGCAGAGGAGGAAAGCTGATAAGGGGTGTGTCAGTGAGCAGGCTATCACTTTGGGCATCTGGGGCTCAATCCTCCTGAAGCCCCTGAGACACGGAGTACAGCATACCTCAGAACTGCCCTGCTGAGGGGCCAGAAAGCCAGAGTATGCATTTACTCCCATTAGATAAAGAGCCAAGGATTGCTCCTAGAGTTGATAATTTGTAGACATTTTCAGCATGCTTCCTCCTCCAAAAAGCACAGAGATGCAGGAAGCCATTAGCAAGCACAGGAAATGTGCACAGGGACCTCCGGGGTGGAAAAAAGGGGTAAGTGTAGAGCCTGCTAACATCTGCTACAATAGTCAAGCTAAAAGGTTAACCAGATGGTGGGAGGTGGGGAAGCTAAGAAGAGTACATTGGAAAAGCACCTCTTCGGGCTTGAGCTGTACTCTGGGACACAAGGCCCTGGGACTTTCTTTCTTGTCTGACTTCAATCCTTGTGGCAAAAGGAAGCAGCTGTCAAGAGGTAAGGAGTTTCAAGGCTCCTGCTCTCCCAGGGATTAGCTACTTATCCAAGAAGAAACCACCACTTGGGACAGAAGAAGGGGAAGTAAGCTCTAACTTTGAACAAAATGTTGAAGACAGACTTGTAGAAAGGACTTTTAACTCCACTTTGGAGATCTGGAGTTAGTTAATAAAATAGAGCTTAACACTGGTGACAAAATTGCCATATGCAGGTAGATGCTTAATCTTTCAACATCTTACTTTATTTAGAAAAAACCTTGAAGCATGTGAATAAACTGCTAATAGCCATCATGGCTAGGGCATGGGGTATATAGTGTATATATTTAACACATTTAGTAGATGTATACATAATATGCCTATTTGATCTATTTTGTAATTCATATATAGTATAGTAGTCTACATTATTTATACATAACGCATATTTTAGAGGATGTATATGTATTTAATACACATCTACTTAAATAGTTCAGGGTAAATGTTATTTATAGTGAGTATATTTTATAAAGTGTGTTAGGACTGATTGGTTACAGGGAGTGAGTAACAACCCCAATCTCAATGTCCTAACACAAAAAAAGTCTGTTTCTCATAGTCTCCCAGGAAGCTAGGCAGTCAGAGCTTCAACATCGTGTAGCCACACTGTCTGCAACACACAGCCTTCCCAGCGCCCCTACGAGGGGAAGAGAGACTGGAGAAGCATACTGGACTTCTCACCACCTCAGCCCAGGGGTGACTCCTCCCCTCACAGCTCATTGGCCAGAACTGGTCATCTGACTGCCTATCTGCAAAGGGGCTGTAAGTATAGGGAGAAAGTGGAATATTTGGTGAACATTAATAGTTGATAAAGCCTGCTTTTTTTTATTACCTAGCTAGATGGCTGGATAGATGGACTGACATATGAAAATTCACTGCAGCATTCAGTCCCATTATACCTAATCTGCCAAACTGACTTCCTCAGAGGTGAGTTATAATTTGGAGGCTGAATATACAAAACAAGAAGGGCAACAGTAGTATCACTTATAGCAGGGTTCCATGCAGAGTGAATATGAAGCTAGTAAATAACTAGAATCTTACCTAAGTAGGCAATGCATTGTTTTGCCAGTTGAGTTCCTTAGGAAGCAAGTTCTGAGATGAAATTTATTATGTAGGCTATTTATTAAGAGGTGCTCTTGGGACTAACACCTGTAGAGCAAGCAGGCACGGGCAGAGAGAAGATGAGCTGTAACAGGCTGCTGACAGCCTCAGTGAACCCAAGGAAAGTTCCAGAGCTAAAAGACTCCTTCTTGAAATGTCTCCCTAAGAACTGAGATGGTCAGGCCTTCATATCTCTGCATCTACTAGTCATCAGATGTGGGCTGCCCTGGGAGGGTATGACCTTAGCAGATATAGTTAAAATGCAGATACATATACACACTCTCCTGGCAGCTGGGGCAATACGTCCTTAACTGAAGAGGGATCTCGACAGCGCATCAAAGTGACCTCCACACATTATACAATCCATCTGGTTATTGCTTCTCTCTCAGTAAGCCTAAGCATTATGTGACTTCAGACTATTTACTATTACTTAAGCTCTTGCTTTTCTTTTCTTTTTTTCTTTTTTAAGATTTCTTATTTCTTTATTTGACAGACAAAGATCACAAGTAGGCAGAGAGGCAGGCAGAGAGAGAGGAGGAAGCAGGCTCCCTGCCAAGCAGAGAGCCTGATGTGGGGCTCGATCCCAGGACCCTGGGATCATGGACCTGAGCCGAAGGCAGAGGCTTTAACCCACTGAGCCACCCAGGCACCCCAGCTCTTGCTTTTCTTAAGCTGATAATTAAGAGTCTCCTACAGCCCAGTGTTTAAGGGCTACCACCATTTTTTTAATGTGTTAAAAAGATGAAGTTTAAAATATTCTGCCAAATAAAAATCCACATATAATAGCTCTTGAAGTTGGATCTTCTAAAAGAGCCTAACCAGAGACTGGGCATTGAGAGGCCCCAATCCCGGCAATGATTTCCATCAGCTGATTTACTGAGTCCATGCAGAGTCATGGGAAAAGACTGTGAACGATGTCAGTGATTAGGTTCAGACAAAGACACAGACATCTGAGGATGAAGTGCCAAAAATAAACATGAAGAAGTGACTGTGGGTTCCCTTTGAAGGTTTCTATCCCAAAGGAAGAAAAAGGTTGGCATACCTAGAGAGGGTAGTTGGTAGAGGTATAGTGTGATGGCTATTAACTGTGAGGCCTCCACACACAGGTACACTGGCTGCTCTATCATGGGGAAAAAGGTTGTTCAGATATAAAGCCAAAAGTGCTGGCCACCTCAGGAGCTGAGGGATCCCTGGTATTGGCTTCTTCTAAAAGTCTCTAACAGAGAGATTACTATACAGTCCTTTCAGTAATGCCATATCTTTGCAAAGCTATAGTTTTTTCAGTTCTGTGAACTGAGAAAATTTGGAGAGTTCAAGCAGTCCTTGGCCCCCAGCTGGTGTTAATTCATGCAAGGAAGTGGACAAATGGTGGGGAGGAGGTCAGATGAGAGTATGTGAGGTCCACAACTGACCTTTTTCAGGGAATTTCTGGGGCAGTCTTTCTAGGATCCAGTGAGACAGAGAGGGTAACTGTGTGAGGTGGAAGATATGCTAATTAGCTTGATTATGGCAGTTATTTCACAATGTGTATATATATCAAAACATAAAGACACATCAGTGTACAAAATCTACAAACGACCTGAAGACTGGCAGAACAGACTCTCCACAGTTAAATGTAGGTGGGAAGAGTCAAGATGTGTTAAGGAGCTAAACAGACCCATCCACTGCAGGGACGGATGCCGCAGTTGCAGGAGGGACAAGAAACAGATTCTCACACCAGGGAGGCTTCATGGGGAAGCTGAATCCCCACATACTTGGCTTTGAAAACTACAGGAGCCAAATTTCACAAGTTCTTACAATCAGCAGGGTTTAAAACCTGGAACTTTAAAAATCAGCTGCCTTGTCCAAGAGACAGGAGGGTGAGAGAAAACTGAGTCCCTAGCTTTAAAGGAATAGTACTACAAATAGCCCCATGGAGATAGAGCATAGAAGCAGCAGTGTGAAAAAAGCCTGGGGTATACATGGGGGAGATTTGTGTACTAATCTCAAAGCAAGTGCCAGAGGAGCAGGGATTGTTGGGAGACTTCTCCAGGAGCAAAGGGGCTGGGAGGGGCATTTCTGTTCCCTGCTCCCCAGCCTAGATATGAAGACACCTACTGGAACTAATGCTACAAAACTTGCTACCTAACTCAATGACACTGCTGTCCTGCATGCTGTGTTCTCCTGAGGATACATCTCCACCAGCCAGGCCTCAGTTCCAGGTCCCCTCCCATAGCAGACCTATGCAAACCTTGCTAACACCGTGCATCCTGCCCCTGCTTGCTTCTGTGAATCTGTCCCCTCCTGCCCAGCCTGCCTTGGTCCCGGGCAGCTGCAGGTTCCCTCCCACCCATGTGCGCCTTGCTGGCACTGTGCACCCCACCCCTGGATTCTCCTGCAGTTCAGTGCTACTGTAGCTCTGGCAAATCCCTGGTCTGACTCAACTTAAGTCCAAGGGGGCCCCAGACTGGCCCACTAACAACACAGGGACCAAACCCTCTCAGAAAAGTCAGAGAGAGACACTGCAGATGACTATACTGAAGGCAAAAGCAGCTGAGCCACAAAAGTAGGGCATATACAACACACATAAGGGACACCCCCAAAGTGGCAGGTTCTGGTGAAGAGGGGGCATTGCACTGCAGCGTATGACAGGACCTCTTCTTCATAAGGCCACTACCTTAAGAACAGAAAGCGTAGCTGACTTTCCTAACACACAGAAACAGACACAGTTAGACAAAGCAAGGAAACAGAACAATATGTCTCAAATGAAAGAATAGGAAAAATCACAGCCAGAGAGCCAACCAAAATGGAGACAAGTAATATGCCTGATAGAGATTTTAAAGTATTGGTCATAAAGATACTCACTGGACTTGAGAAAAGACTGTAAGACCCTCAGGAAGACCCTCAACAAAGAGAGAGAAAACAAAAAAGAACCTATCAGAGAGGGAAAAAATAGTAGACTAGAGGAAGCAGAAGAATGGATCAGGGAAGGAAAGAATACTGGATAGCAATCAAGTTGAACAGGAATGAGAAAAAAATACAAAATGAAAACAGACTTAGGGAACTTAATGACACCATTGAGTGTAATAATATTCATATTATAGGAATCCCAGAAGGAGAAGAGAGTGAAAAGGGGGCAGAAAATTTATTGGAAGAAATAATAGCAGAAAACTTTCTAAGTCTGAGGAAGGAAACAGAAATCAGGCCAAGGAGGCACAGAGAGCCCCCAACAAAATCAACCCAAGGAGGTCCACACCAAGACACATAAGTAGTAGTGATAATTAAGATGGCACAAAGTAGTGATAAAGAAAGAATTTTAAAAGCAGCAAGAGAAAACAGCTACATACAAGGAAAACTCCATAAGGCTATCAGTCGATTTTTCAGCAGAAACTTTGCAAGCCAAAAGAGAGTGGCATGATATATTCAAAGTGCTGAAAGAAAAAAACCTGCAGCCAAGCATGCTCTATTCAGCAAGATTACCATTCATAATAGAAGGAGAAATACAGAGTTTCCTAGACAAACAAAAGTTAAAGGAATTCATGACCAAGAAACCAGCCCTACAAGAAATGTTAAAGAGGATTCTGAGTGGAAAGGAAAGACTAAGTGGGAGTAAGAGAAGTAGGAAACACAAAAGCAGGAAAATTGAGTATATCTATAAAAACCAGTTCAGGGATTCACAAAAAATAAGGATGTGAAGTATGACATCATGTATCTAAAATGTGGGGGGAAGGGGAGTAAAGAAAGAATGGGTTCAAACTTAAGCGACCATCAACTTAATATAGGCTGCTATATGTATAAGATGCTATACACAAGGGGCGCCTGGGTGGCTCAGCTGGTTAAGCATCTGCCTTTGGCTCAGGTCATGATCCCAGGGTCCTGGGATCAAGCCCTGCATTGGGCTCCCTGCTCAGTGGAGAGCCTGCTTTTCCCTCTCCCTCTGCCTACTACTCTGCCTACTTGTGCTATCACTCAAATAACTAAGTAAAATATTTTAAAAACCAGATGCTATACACAAACCTAATGGTAACCACAAATCAAAGCCTAGTAATAGATATGCAAAAAACAAAGGGAAAGTAATTAATTACATCACTAAAGAAAACCAGCAAACCATGAGAAAAGCAAACAACAGAAGAAAGGAACAGAGAGGAACTACAAAAACAACCATAAAACAAGTAACAAAATGGCAATGTGTACATACTTATCAATAATTACTTTTAATGTAAATGGGCTAAAGCTTGAATCAAAAGATGTAGGGTGACAGACTAGATAAAAAAGCAAGACCCATCTCTATGCTGCCTATAAGACTCATTTCACACCCAAAGACACATGCAGATTGAAAGTGTAGGGATGGAAAAGCATTTATCATGGAAATGGAAGCAAAAAGAAAGCCAGGGTAACAATACTTATATCAGAGAAAATAAACTTTAAAAGAAAGACTGTTTTACAGAAGGAGACAAAGAAGGACATTATATTATCATAAAGGGAGAAATCCAACAAGAAGATACAACTATAAATATTTATGCACCCAACATGGAAGCACCCAAAACCATAAAACAGCTAATAAGAAGCATAAAAGAAGTAATCCATAGTAATACAGTAATAGTAAGGGACCTTAGCACCCTACTTACATTAATGGATAGATCATCCAAACAGAAAATCAACAAGGAAAGAGTGGTTTAAGTGAATAACACAATGGACCAGTTGAGTCTAACAGATATATTCAGAATATTCCATCCCAAAACAGCAGAATACACATTCCTTTCAAGTGCACATGAAACATTCTCCAGAACAGATTACATATTAGGCCACAAAACAAGTCTCAACAAATTCAAAAAGATCAAAATCATATCATGCATTTCCTCTGACCACAATGTTATGAAACTGAAAATCAACCACAAGAAAAAAATCTTGAAAATATATGGAGGTTAAATAACATGCTACCAAACAATGAATGGGTCAACCAAGAAATCAAGGAGGAAATTAAAAAATACATGGGGACTAATGAAAATGAAAACACAGTAGTCCAAAATCTTTGGGAAGTAGCAAAAGGTATTCTAAGATGGAAGTTTATAGCAATATAGGCCTACCTCGAGAAGCAAGAAAAATCTCAGACAAACAACCTAAAGGAGTTAGAAAAAGAACAAACAAAACCCCAAACAAGTAGAAGGAGGGAAATAATAAACATTAGAACAGAAATAAATGAACTAGAAACTAAAAAAACAATGGAACAGATTAATGAAACCAGGAGGTGGTTTTTGAGAAGATCAATAAAATTGATAAGCTTTTAGCCAGACTCATCAAAAAGAGAGAGAAGAGAGAGAGAGAGCACTCAAATAAACAAAATTGGAAATGAAAGAGGAGAAATAACAACTGATAGCACAGAAATACAAAGGATTGTAAGAGAGTATTATGAAAAATTATATGCCAACAAACTGGACAACCTAGAAGTGGATAAATTCCTAGAAACATGTAACTTCCCAAAACTAAATCAGTAAGAAATAGAAAATTTGAACAACCAATTACCAGCAATGAAATTGAATCAATAATCAAAAAACTCCCAATAAACAAAAGTCCAGGACCAGATGGCTTCATAGGGAAACTCTACCAAACATTTAAAGAATTAGTACCCATCCTTCTCAAACTTTTCTAAAAATTGAAGAGGAAGGAAAGCTTCCAAAGTCATACTATGAAGTCAGAAGTACTCTGATACCAAGATCAGATAAGGACACCACAAAAAAAGGGAACTATAGGCCAATATCTCTGATGAACATAAATCCAAACATCCTCAAGAAAATATAAGCAAACAGAATCCAACAGTATATGAGAAAAGCCATTCACCACAATCAAGTAGAATTTATTCCTGGGATGCAAGAATGGTTCAATATTTACAAATCGATCAACATGATAAATCACATCAACAAAGAAAGGAGAAAGATCATATTATCAGGCACCTGGGTGTCTGCCTTCAGCTCAGGTCATGGTCCCAGGGTCCTAGGATAGAGTCCCACATCAGGCTCTCTGCTTAGTGGGGAATCTGCTTCTCCCTCTCCTTGTGCCCTCCACTCTAATCATGCTGTGTCTCTCTCACATTCTTTCTTTCTCTCTTAAAATAAAGTCTTTAAAAAGACCATATTATCATTTCAGTAGATGCAGAAAAAGAATTTGACAAAGTACAACATCCATTCATGACAAAAACCCTCAACAAAGTAGGTTTAGAAGGAACGTACCTCAACATGATAAAGGGCATCTATGAAAAACCCACAGCTAACATCATACTCAATGGTGAAACGCCAAAAGCTTTCCCCCAAGATCAGGAAAAAGACGAGAATGTTCACTCTCACCCCTTTTATTCAACATAGTACTGGAAGCTCTGGCCACAGCAATCAGACGAGAAAAAGAAATACAAGGTATCTAGATTGGTAAGAAAGAAGTAAGACTTTCACTATTTGCAGATGCCATGATATTATATATATAGAAAACCCTAGGGATTCTACCAAAAAACTACTAGAACTAATAAATGAATTCAATAAGGTTGCAGGATACAAAATCAATGTATAGAAATATGTTGTATTTCTATACACTAATAATGTAGCAGCAGAAAGAGAAATTAAGAAAACAATCTCATGTACAAATTCACCAAAACCAATAAAATAGCTAGGATTAAACTTAACCAAGGAGATGAAAGACCTACACTCTGAAAACTATAAAACACTGATGAAAGAAACTGAAGGGCGCCTGGGTGGCTCAGTGGGTTAAGCCGCTGCTTTCGGCTCAGGTCATGATCTCAGGGTCCTGGGATCGAGTCCCGCATCGGGCTCTCTGCTCGGCAGGGAGCCTGCTTCCCTCTCTCTCTCTCTCTCTGCCTGCCTCTCCATCTACTTGTGATTTCTCTCTGTCAAATAAATAAATAAAATCTTTAAAAAAAAAAAAAAAAGAAAGAAAGAAACTGAAGATGACACAAACAAAGGGAAAGATACTGCATCCTCATGGATTAGAAGAACAATATTATAAAAATGTCCAAAACAATCTACAAATTTAATGTAATACCTATCAAAATATCAACAGCATTTTTCACAAAACTAGAATGAATAATCCTAAAATTTGTATGGAACAATAAAAGACCCAGAATAAGGGTGAGGAAGAAATGATGGAAAAGGCGTTTACAGAAGAATGCCAACTCATAAATGTGGGATTGTTACAATTAGAAAACCAACCTGTTACAATCATCATTTTAATATTTGATTCAGGAAACAATCATCAGTGGATGTAAAATCCGTGAATGAAAAGTTGATGGGGAAGGATATATTCATCCAGTCTCAAAGTACTCCTAGTTATAATTACAAAGAGAAAAGGAAAAAAGAGAATAAATGAGAAAAAAAGGTACCTTGATAAACATGGAAGTCTGGTGGAAATCACTTGAACTGAATGATCAAACTTAATGTCACCAAAATGGAAAAACTGACATCATGTTTTCTATGATGTGACACACTGAGGACACAAATCACACATGAAGTATTCCTGTTTTTAAAAAAAAGATTCTTTTTTTTTTTTTTATTTTTTTTTTTTTATTTTTTTTTTTTAAAGATTTTATTTATTTATTTGACAGAGAGAAATCACAAGTAGTCGGAGAGGCAGGCAGAGAGAGAGAGACGGAAGCAGGCTCCCTGCTGAGCAGAGAGCCCGATGCGGGACTCGATCCCAGGACCCTGAGATCATGACCTGAGCCGAAGGCAGCGGCTTAACCCACTGAGCCACCCAGGCGCCCAAAAAAGATTCTGATCATAAGGTGATAATTGCACAAACTAAATTCAGGGATATTAAAATAGTTGACCTGCACTCTTCAAAAAGTGTCAATGTAATAAAAGATAGAAAAGTACAGAAATTATCTTTAAAGAAAGTAAAAGAACATAACAACTAAATGCAATATGCAAACTTTAATTGGATCTTGGTTTTTTTTTTAAGTATAAAAGACAATGTCGTTATTGGTCTAACTGAAGAAATATTAGTAACAGAATGCATATTAGATAACAGTATCATATCAACATTAAATTTCCAATGTTAAATTTAAATATATCCAACATTAAATAAAATGTGGTAATTTTTTGAGTGTGACAAATGTATTACAGTTACTTTTCTTTTTTTTTTTTTTTAAATTTTATTTATTTATTTGACAGAGAGAGATCACAAGCAGGCAGAGAGGCAGGGAGAGAGAGAGGGGGAAGCAGGTTCCCTGCTGAGCAGAGAGCCCGATGCAGGACTCGATCCCAGGACCCCGAGATCATGACCTGAGCCGAAGGCAGCGGCCCAACACACTGAGCCACCCAGGCGCCCCTACAGTTACTTTTCTTAAGAAAAATATGCTTTAAGTATATATGGGGAAAACGTCAAGATGTCTGAAACTACACTTAAATCTTTTGGCCCTTTCACAAAAAAGTGTGTACCCACACATATGGGCATAAGCCCTTACACAGAAACACATTTATTTATTTATTTTTTAAAGATTTTATTTATTTGACAGACAGAGATCACAACTTGGCAGAGAGGCAGGCAGAGAGAGAGAGAAAAGAGGAAGCAGGCTCCCTGCTTAGCCCGATGTGGGGCTCGATCCCAAGACCCTGGGATCATGACCTGAGCCGAAGGCAGAGGCTTTAACCCACTGAGCCACCCAGGTGCCCCCACAGAAACACATTTACATAGAAAACAAATTTGGCAAAATGTTAACAACTAGTAAATCCAGGTAAAGAGTATATGGGTGTTCATTACACTAGTATTTTTTTTTAAAGACTTTATTTATTTGACAGACAGAGATCACAAGTAGGTAGAGAGGCAGGCAGAGAGAGAGGAGGAAGCCGGCTCCCTGCCGAGCAGAGAGCCTAACACGGGGCTCGATCTCAGGACCCTGGGACCATGACCTGAGCCAAAGGCAGAGGTTCTAACCCAGTGAGCCACCCAGGCGCCCCCCATTATACTAGTTTTATAACTTTTCTGTAGCATTAACAGTTTTTAAAATAAAAAAGGTTAGGAAATGAAATTAACACACACAAAAAATAAAATCAAGAAAATATGTTGAACCAAAGATAAAATGCAAGAGACAAAGTTGCGATCAGCAAAGTTAGAAGTAGAGTAAGGATAAAAAGTAAAATCTACAACCCCTCATGGCTCTATTCCCATGAGTCTGCACTGCTGCCTCAGAATATTCTATTGCATGCTACATATTCTTCACATTAGGAACCAAACGCCTATGGAATAATGCTGGAATCATAAGCTTTTGACCTGGTGCCAAAATAAAAAGGTGTATGAGAAATTCAAACGTTCTATAGCTTCAATGTTTCATGTCCTCTTTCCTACAGACAGGGTTGCAAGGCCCTTCTTGTTTGGAGGACTGACTGAATTTTATTTTCCTTGGTTGTAGGTTTATCATAGAGATAAAGACCATTAGTTCCCAGAGTCTGGAAGAAGAGCTAGATGCCAGCAATTCCAGTCACTTTTATTTTGTAAAATTTTATTTATTTATTTGAGAGTGAGCATTAGGGGGGCGGGGAAAGCAGAGGCAGGAGGAGAAGAAGACTCCCCACTGAGCAGGGAGCCCAACACGGGGCTCCATCCAAAGACCCTGGGATCATGACCTGAGCAGAAGGCAGACCCTTAACTGACTGAGTCACCCAGACGCCTGCCAGTAATTCTAGTCACTTTGAAATGCATTTCTGAAGGAGAAAAATGTTTATTTGGTTTGTAAGGCTTTTGCCCTCTAATATTTATGTGAGCCTTTTCTGGACATATTCTGTATCTGACTCCTCTCTCCCCTCATGGTTTTCCCATCCTAGTGATCTCACTGAATGCTACTGTTGATTCTTTATGTGTGTCGCCTATGAATATGTGTGTGTATTCACTCCTTTCTCATTCTTTTACTCATTATTTATTTATCCATCACAACTACTTATTTATGTAGGTCACTTTATTTTATATTTTTAAAATTTATTTCTTAGGTCACTTTATTTTAAATGATAGTTTTACAAATATTGACGCAGGAGCATTTATACTCTAAAGGGAAGGAGAGTTGAACAAGAGAAACAAAATGTACAAGAGAGAGCTGGATTGGAAAAGAAAGAATAACACAGGCCTGGACTCTCTTCTTGTGTCTCCATCATCATCTACCTTTTTTTCAATTTAGTAACTGTCCTGATTTCCTGTTTTCAATAGCCCTTTACTATTTTAAATACCCTTGTGATTGATTTGGACTCTACAACTTAGAAATGAAGCAAGATTTGTTTACTGTTTTCAAGCAGGAGCCATAAGGGCTATAGAACATGGCTAGCCTGACCAAATTAGAGACAGGGATGTGAGAATAACAGGTCGAGACTAAGCCAGGCCTCTCACTGGTCAACCAGTTTTTATTGAGCATCCACTGTTTGTCAGGCACTATTTTTACAAGTGGAAGCAAAGACTGAGTGGGACACAAGCCCAGCTTAGTGGTTCAAAGTATTCCATGTCAGGTTCACACTAGCCTCAACTGAAGAAGGATACTGGGCAGAAGACTGTGCCTACCACATGGATGCGAGTTCATCATTTCTGAATTTTATTCAGATGCTAATATGAAACATTCAATAAAGGGTTTAAACAGATCGAGAGGTTGTCTTTTTTGCAGGCAGAAGTAAGTAATTGAGTGGTAGCCTGACAAGTCCACAAACTCATCCAAGTCCCAAGATTCTTTTATCTTGCTGCTTTGCCCTTATTAGCACACATCTTCTACCCTAAAGTTTGTCTCATGGTTGCAAGGTAGCTACTGCAACTCTGGCCATTGTGCCTGCATTCCAGTCTGTGGTAAAGAGGAATACAGAAAAGGGGCTGAAGGCTACTTTCCAAGTGAGACAAGCCCCTTTTTAAGAGATTTCTTAAAATGCCACCCAAAACTTTTGCCTCTACCTAATTAGCCAAAACGTAGTCATTTGGCCACCCATATCTGTAAAGAAAGATCTCAACAACAAAAAATCAAGAGTACTGTGAGTACTTGCTCATTTGTAAGTATAAGTGTAGATACTTATTATATTGGCTTGTCTTTTCAACTGGGTCCTGGTACTTTCAAAGTTAATTTTTCTGGTTTATTTTCATCTCCCAATTATCTAAAACAACCATCCTCCACCTAACGTACATAGTTGTTAAAATTCTGACTAAGGAAGAGGGACAGTCCAAATGATGTACTGAATAAAAGGGTTGAATTAATGGTAAGGCAAAGGAAGGGGATTCTCACATAAGAGGTCCCTAATTCTATGACTTCTGTTGCCACCACTCAAGGGTATAAGGATATCTCCTCTTTATGCTGTTCGGAACACAGCATTTTGTAGGCTTAACCTTTAACACTTGCTTGAAGTCCTGAATAATGATAATAGGAGTTGGAAAGCCTTAAAAGCAGGGCCGAGGTTTACCTGAGACAAATAAGATATTCCACCTGTGGACAACAGGTTGGCCTGTGCCTGTGGAGTTCCACTCTGTTTGTGCTCATACCTTCCTAACTGAATGCCCTAGGGCACGAAGATATTATAGTATATTTATCATTAGAAACAATGCAAGGAAGACAACAATGGAATGTCTTTAAATTACTGAAAGAAAAAGTCAACAGAAGATTCTATACCCAGAAAAAACATATTTCAAAAACAAAGATAAAGCAAGACTTTTTCAAACTTGCAAAAGGTAGAAGAATTCATCACCAGCAGACCGTCATTATAAGAAATGTTAAAGGAAATTCTTTAGGCCAAAGGAAAATTCTACTAGAAGGAAATACGGATCTACACAAAGGAAGGAAGAGCACTGGAAATAGTAACTACATGGGTAAATGTCTAATATTTTTCTTATTCTTTAAATATATCAAAAAGACATTTGACTATATAAACAGAAATAATTAACAAGGTAGTGTGGGGTTTATAATATATATAAAAGCAAAATGCAGGACAACAATAATACAAAGTCCAGGAGGGGAGAAATGTAAATATACTATTGTAGGGGTCTTAAACTGCATGAAGTGGTATAACAGTATAAGAAAGCTGACTGTGTCAAATTAAATGTGTACTTAAACCCAAAAGCAACCATTCACACAACACAACAAAGAGTTATAACTAATACAGGGGAAAAGGAAACAAAATGAAATAATAAAAAACACTCAATTTGTTCCCACTTTGGTCAGTGGTAGCTCTTTCAGGTGGGTTCTTCGTCACTTTGATATACCCTCAGCTTTTGGGGTTTTTTTGAGCACTTTCTTATCTTCTTTTTTTTTTTTTTTAATTTGAGAGAGAGAGTGATCAAGAGAGAGCACAAGCCAGGGGAGGGGCAGAGGGAAAGGGAGGAGCAGGTTTCCCACTGAGCAAAGAGCCCAATGCGGGGCTTGATCCCAGGACACTGGGATCATGACGTGAGCTAAAGGCAGACACTTAACTAACTAACTGAACCACCCAGGTGCCCCTTATTTTCTGATACTACAAGGTGCTCTCTGCCTTGGTCTTAAAATAATCTGTTCCTCTAAAGATCCCTAGTTCCTTTTATTGAAGACTGTATTTAGAAACCAAACTCTAGGTCCTGACTGTGCTTGTTGCTGTTGGGTGCCATTGCTTCTAGGCCCTCTCGATGGATAGTGCTAAGAAATATATGTATGGACACTAATCCACGTGTACACACATATCTATAATTCTCTCTCTCTCTCTTTCTATTAATATTAAGCTAAATGTAAGTTTGTACTTTAGGTCTCTGACTCTAATCCAGAATCCAGGGTTTAATGCTTTCTTTTCTTGTTTACCTGTAAATTTCCTCTCACAGTGAGAACCTTGGACATACCATCCACCAACTATTTACCTGTTTAACAACACTATAATGTAAGGCGATGTGAAAAATTATATTCATACGAAATCTTGTACACAAATATTTATAGCAGCTTTATTCATATTGGCTAACAACTGGAAGTAAGGAAGACGTCTTTCATCAGGGGAAAGAATAAACAACTCATCCATACAATGAAATCCTATGCGAAAGTTAAAAGAAATGAACAGCTGATTCATTGATCAACATGGATGAATCTTAAGTGCATTCTACTTAGTGAAAGAAGGCAGAAAACAAAAGCTACATATTGTAAACATTGTATGAGTCCATTCATATGACACCTGGAAAGGGCAAAACTATAGGGACAGGGGCACCTGGGTGGCTCAGTTGGTTAAGAGGCTGCCTTCGGCTCAGGTCATGATCCTGGGGTCCTGGGATGGAGTCCCACATCGGGCTTGTTGCTCAGCGGGGAGCCTGCTTCTACTTCTGCCTGCCACTCTGCTTGCTTGTGCTCTCTCTATCTCAGACCAAAAAAAAAAAAAAAAAAAACTATAGGGACAAAACAATTAGTGGTTGTCAGGGGTTGAGAAGACTCCATTGGTTGACTATAAAGGAGATGCAGAGAACTTTTAGGGTGAATGAATTGTTCTGCATGGAGTTGGCGTAATGGATATGACTGCCTATGAACTGTATAGAATTCATAGAACTATATATTATAGAGAGTAGATTCTAATGTATGCAAATTTTTTAAAAACTGACCTGGCTAACTTGGGAAAATTTTGTTTTGACTGAAAACTATAAGGCTACAGACAAAAGGAACTGTACATAGTCGTTGTATTTCTAGGTGGTAAATTTGTTTCTCATAAGGGTATGAGTTTAAAAATGTACTTTGGGGGCACCTGGGTGGCTCAGTCAGTTAAGCAACCGCCTCTGGATCAAGTCATGATCCCAGGGTCCTGGGATCAAGCCCCACATCTGGCTTTCTGCTCAGCAGCAAGTCTGCTTCTCCCTCTCTGGAGCTCTGTGATCTCTCTTGCTTTTACTCTCTCTCAAATAAATAAATAAAATCTTTAAAAAATAAAAATAAAAATAAAAATAAAAATGTCCTTTAAATAGTGGCACCTGGGTGGCTCGGTCGGTTAAGCACCTGACTCTCGATTTTGACTCAGGTCATGATCTCAGGGTCATGAGACTGAGCCTCACATAGGGCTCCGTGCTAGGCATGGAGACTGCCTAAGATGTTCTCTCCCTCTTCCCCTCCCCACCGCTCCATCCCACTCTCTCTCTCAAAATAATAATAAATAAAATAAAAATGTTCTTTAAATATAAAGACACAACTAATTAAAAGGATGGGAAAAGATTACCATTCTAAGACTAGTCAAAAAAAAAAAAAAAAAAAAAGCTTGAGCAGCTATGTTAATATCAAAGTAGATTTCAGAGCACAAAATACTACCAGGAATATGAAAGATCATTTTAAACTGATAAAGAAGTCAATCTATCAGGAGGACATAACCCAAAATACTTATACATCTAATCACAGAGCTTCAAAATATACAAGGCAAAATCTGAAAGAACTGCAGGAAGAAACAGACAAATCCACAATTATAGTTGATTTCAATGTCCCTATCTAAATAATTGAAAGAGCAAGCAGAAAGAAAATCGGTACAGCTATAGAAGACTTGAACAATACAGCCAACCAATTCGATCTAAATGACATTTATAGAACACACCATGCAAAAACAGCAGAGTACACATTCTTCTCAATTGAGTATAGAACATTTACCAAGAGAGACCATATTATGAGCCATAAAATGAGTCTCAATAAATTTAAAAAGATATATGTCATATAAAAACTGTTTTTCTAGACTGTATTAAGAAAAAACATTTTTTAAAAATTTATAAAATGTACTTAAAAGTTTTCGATCTAAAGAATTCCAGTGGAACAGACAGTTTACAATTGGTTACTACTTAGTTTTCACTGGAGACTAAGGCTTTAAAGAGTTGAAATTCTAAACATAATTAAGACTGATTAAAAAAAGGCTTAGGTCAAAATCTGAATATTACAAGTTATATAGAAGGTTTGTGAAGGGAAATCTTCGGAAAACAATTTTATGTGTGGTCAGGACTAAGGTTAAAATGCACGGATAGTAAAAGTACAGGTATAAGATTAACATTTCTCTCTGTTAAAAAGACAAAGTTTTCTCAGATTGTTCTGCTCTTGATAAGGAAATGTAAACAAAAAGAGGTTTTTTTCCTCTTTTGTCTGCCCAGAAAACCAAAACTTATGTTTTCTCTTTATCAGGTCTTTGGTTATTTTAAGTTAAAACTTTTCAATATTAATGGAGCTAAATTTTGCTAACAATTACACAATCCTACATATTTGCCTTCAGAATCTCTTATTGGCACCTTGGTTAAATAAATAAGTTTTAAGTTTTATAAGGATCCATAATCCTGTTTTGGCATGTGCTTTACAACTTTTTGAGGGTTTTTAACAAACTTCCCTAATATTTGATTTATAAATAAAGTATTCTGACCAATAAAAGAAAAGAAACTATTTTCTATTTTCTAAGGACAAGGGAATTAAATTGAAAATCAACAACAGAAATACATTTGAAAAATCAATAAACATTTGAAAATTAAGTAACACAACAAATAACAAAATCAAAAGAATAAAATGAAAGACAAAAAGGAAATCAAAGAAAAAATCAAAAGGAAAATTAGAAAGTATTTTGAATGGAATGAACATGACAACAGAACATATCAAAATTGTGGGATGTCACTAAGGCAGTATGTAGGGGAAATTCTATAGCACTAAACACTTACATTGGAAAAGAAGACCTTGAATCAATTACCTTAGCTTCCACTTGAAGAAACTAGAAAAAGAAGAGCAAATTAAGTCCACACTAAGCAGAAAAAAGGAAATTACAAAGATCAGAGCAGAAATCAGTGAAATAGATAACAGAAAAATGACAGAGAAAATAAATGAAGCCCAAAGCTGCTACTTTGAGAACAAGAAAATTGATTAACCTTTAACCAAACTGATCCAGAAAAACACCCCTACAAATGACTAATATCAAAACAGAAAACCTGAAATGTCCTACATTAAATAACTGGAATCTTTAGTTAAAACCTTTCCTACAAAGAAAATATCTGACCTACATGTCTTCACTGATGAATTCTATGAAATACTTAAGGAAGAAATAACACCAATTCCCTGTAACTCTCTTTGTTGTAACAAACAACTAAAAATGAGGAATTAATTCCCAACTTGTTCTTTTACAAAAAAAAAAAAAAGATTTTATTCATTTATTTGACAGCGCATGCACAAGTGGGACAGTGAGCACAAGCAGGGGCAGCAGGAGAGAAGCAGACTCCCCATTGAGCAGGTGGATGGAAGGCTGGATCCCAGGACCCTGGGATCATGACCTGAGCCGAAGGCAGATGCTTAACCAACTGAGACACCCAGGAGTCCCCCAACTTATTCTTTTTTTTTTTTTTTCAAAGATTTGATTTTTATTTTTTTAAGTCTTTAATCCCCCCAACTTATTCTTTAAGGCTGCCATTGCCTTGATACTAAAACCTGGCAAGGACATTACCAGAAGAAAAAAAATTAAAGGTCAGTATTCCTCATGAACATCAGTGCAAAATCTAAACAAACTTTTACCGAACTGAATCCCACAATATATTAAAAAATACTAAAAACTTATCAATAATACATCTAACAACAAAATATGTAAAAACTCTGTATACTACAAACTACTACTAAAAGAAATGAAATAAGACTGAAATCAATAGAGAAACATACTATATTCATGGGTTATAAGACTTAATGTGTCAATTTTCACCTAATCAATCTAGAGATTATATGCAATCACCAATTCCAGCAGGCTTTTTGGTAGAAACTGACAAGATGGTTCTAAATTTCATACAGAAGTGCAAAGGACCTAGAATAGTCAAAATCACTTTGAAAAAGGGGAACAAATTAGAAGATAAAATTAACTTCAAAAACTTAGTATAAAGCTACAGTAATCAAGATAGTGTGGGATGGATGTAATGATAGACAATTACAGCAATGGAATGAATTAAATCTATACATATAGGAACAACTGATTTTTGACAAAGGTGCAGACAATTCAGTGGAAAAAGCCTAGTCTTTGCAACAAATTGTGCTGGAATAACTGGCTATCTATATGCAAGAGAATGTATTTGGAATCATACCTTACACCATAAACAAAAATGGATTAAAAATAGATCAATGACCTAAACGTAAGAATTATATAACTTCTAGAACAAAGCACAAGAGAAAAATTGTGACCTTGAGTTACAAAAAGATTTCCTTGAAGCAGCACCAAAATCCTTATCCATTAAAAAAAAATGATAAACAGAATTTCATAAAAATTTAAAACCTCTCCTTTTCAAAAGATACTGGTAAGAAGAGGGGGATAAATAAACTACAGAGAAAAATACATCTGATATACATGTATATCAGGGCATGTATAAAGAGCATGTATTGAGAATATATAAAGAATTCTCAAAGCTCAATAATATAAGATAATAAGATAACAAAGAACCCAATAAATAAAGTGAACAAAAGATTTTTATAGATACTTCACCAAAGAAGATATATGGATGGAAAACAGGCACATGAAAAAATGGTCAAAATCACTAGTTATCTGGAAAATGCAAATTAAAACCACAATGAAATACCATGTCCCACCTTTTTAAATGGCTAAAAGAAGATTCATCATACCAGAAGTTGGTAAGAATGTGAAGAAACTGTAACTAGCATGACTGCTGACTGGAATGTAAAATGCACAATCACTTCGGAAAACAACTTAGAAGTTGCTTAGAAAGTTGAACACACACACACACACACACACACTCATCTACCATATGAGCCACCTATTCCTCTTCTAGGTATTTATCCAGGAGAAATACGAGCATATGTCCATACATTGACTTGTACATGAATTTCCATAGCAGCTTTATGTAATAGCCCAAAACTAGAAACTCACTCAAATATCTTTAAATGGGTAAGTGAATAAGTTAATTTCAATTTATCTATACAATGGAATACTACTCACCATTAAAACAGAATAAACTGTTGATATATGCACTGTAGATGAATCTAAAAATAAGTATTCTGAGTGAAATAACCCAGACCAAAAAAAAAAAAAAACCCACAATATTGTAATTTCATTTATATCTAATTTTTTTAAATGCAAACTAATCTATAGTGGCAATCTTTTTTGTTGCCAAATAACAGGTCAATGGTTGCCTGGTGGGTGATGGTGGTTGGTGAGGAACAAGAGGAAGGGGGATGAGAAGACTTCTGGGTATGATAAGCTATTAAATTGTATACTGAAGCCATATGCAGTTTCTCATATATCAATTATACCTCAATAAAGGTGTTAGATGTAGGATTTTTCAATGACTGCTCAATAGTCATTGCATACTTATACTCAGCTATGTTCTTTTTATCTCCAAACTTTTGGTATTATCTTTGTTCACAAATCTTTGAATGCCTTTTAAGTTACTTTCTTAGGATAATAAATTCCTCAAAGTGGAATTATTGGGTAAAAGATTCTTAGGGGTTTTTTTAAAAAACTCTTTTTTTTAAAGATTCCGTTCATTTATTTGACAGAGAGAGACACAGCAAGAGAAGGAACACAAGCAGTAGGAGCAGGAGAGGAAGAAGCAGGTTTCCCGCTGAGCAAGGAGCCTGACGTGGGGCTCGATCCTAGGACCCCGGGATCATGACCTGAGCCAAAGGCAACCGCTCAACAACTGAGCCACCCAGGTGCCCCTAAAAAACTTTTTTAAAAAAAGATCTACTTATTTATTTTAGAGAGAGAAAGAGAGAGTGCAAGCAAGGTAAGGGGCAGAGGGAAAGGTACAGAGTAAGAGAATCTCAAGTAGATTCCCCACTGAGCATGAAGCCTGACTCGAGGCTCGACCCCACAACCCTGAAATCATGACCTGAGCTGAAATCAAGAGTTGGATGCTCAACCATCTGAGCCATCCAGGCATCCACCAAATTTAAAAAAAAAAAAAAATTTGTTTTGTTTTGTTTTTTAATTTTTTATTTTTTATAAACATATATTTTTATCCCCAGGGGTACAGGTCTGTGAATCACCAGGTTTACACACTTCACAGCACTCACCAAAGCACACACCCTCCCCAATGTCCATAATCCTACCCCCTTCTACCAAACCCCTTCCCCCCAGCAACCCTCAGTTTGTTTTGTGAGATTAAGAGTCACTTATGGTTTGTCTCCCTCCCAATTCCATCTTGTTTCATTGATTCTTCTTCTACCCACTTAAGCCCCCATGTTGCATCACCACTTCCTCATATCAGGGAGATCATATGATAGTTGTCTTTCTCTGCTTGACTTATTTCGCTAAGCATGATACGCTCTAGTTCCATCCATGTTGTCGCAAATGGCAAGATTTCATTTCTTTCGATGGCTGCATAGTATTCAATTGCATATATATACCACATCTTCTTGATCCATTCATCTGTTGATAGACATCTAGGTTCTTTCCATAGTTTGGCTATTGTGGACATTGCTGCTATAAACATTCGGGTGCACGTGCCCCTTTGGATCACTACGTTTGTATCTTTAGGGTAAATACCCAGTAGTGCAATTGCTGGGTCATAGGGCAGTTCTATTTTCAACATTTTGAGGAACCTCCATGCTCTTTTCCAGAGTGGCTGCACCAGCTTGCATTCCCACCAACAGTGTAAGAGGGTTCCCCTTTCTCCGCATCCTCGCCAGCATCTGTCATTTCCTGACTTGTTGATTTTAGCCATTCTGACTGGTGTGAGGTGATATCGCATTGTGGTTTTGATTTGTATTTCCCTGATGCCGAGTGATATGGAGCACTTTTTCATGTGTCTGTTGGCCATCTGGATGTCTTCTTTGCAGAAATGTCTGTTCATGTCCTCTGCCCATTTCTTGATTGGATTATTTGTTCTTTGAGTGTTTGTTGAGTTTGCTAAGTTCTTTATAGATTTTGGACACTAGTCCTTTATCTGATATGTCGTTTGCAAATATCTTCTCCCATTCTGTCAGTTGTCTTTTGATTTTGTTAACTGTTTCCTTTGCTGTGCAAAAGCTTTTGATCTTGATGAAATCCCAATAGTTCATTTTTGCCCTTGCTTCCCTTGCCTTTGGCGATGTTCCTAGGAAGATGTTGCTGCGGCTGAGGTTGAAGAAGTTGCTGCCTGTGTTCTCCTCAAGGATTTTGATGGATTCCTTTCTCACATTGAGGTCCTTCATCCATTTTGAGTCTATTTTCGTGTATGGTGTAAGGAAATGGTCCAATTTCATTTTTCTGCATGTGGCTGTCCAATTTTCCCAGCACCATTTATTGAAGAGGCTGTCTTTTTTCCACTGGATATTCTTTCCTGCTTTGTCGAAGATGAGTTGACCATAGAGTTGAGGGTCTATTTCTGGGCTCTCTATTCTGTTCCATTGATCTATGTGTCTGTTTTTGTGCCAGTACCATGCTGTCTTGATGATGACAGCATTGTAATAGAGCTTGAAGTCTGGAATTGTGATGCCACCAACTTTGGCTTTCTTTTTCAATATCCTTTTGGCAATTCGAGGTCTTTTCTGGTTCCATATAAATTTTAGAATTATTTGTTCCATTTCTTTGAAAAAGATGGATGGTACTTTGATAGGAATTGCATTAAATGTGTAGATTGCATTAGGTAGCATAGACATTTTCACAATATTTATTCTTCCAACCCAGGAGCATGGAACATTTTTCCATTTCTTTATGTCTTCCTCAATTTCTTTCAAGAGTACTTTATAGTTTTCTGAGTATAGATTCTGTGCCTCTTTGGTTAGGTTTATTCCTAGGTATCTTATGGTTTTGGGTGCAATTGTAAATGGGATTGACTCCTTAATTTCTCTTTCTTCTGTCTTGTTGTTGGTGTAGAGAAATGCAACTGATTTCTGTGCATTGATTTTATATCCTTTTTTTTGTTTTTTTCTTTGACAGAGAGAAAGACACAGCGAGGGAGGGAACATAAGCAGGGGGAGTGGGAGAAGGAGAAGCAGACTTCTCACTGAGCAGGGAGCCCAATGCGGAGCTGAGCCAAAGGCAGATGCTTAACAACTGAGCCACCCAGGTGCCCCATTCTCTAAATTTTTTATAAACATTGACAAATTGCTTTTCATAAATGGTATATCAATTTATGCTCTTACCATCACTGCATGAATTACAGGCTTGGTTCATTTTAAAGAAATTTATGTTCAAAACTCATTGAACACTACATAAATGTACTCCTGATTTCTGACCAATTTTTACTAATACTATTGCCCTGCTCTAATATTATCTTAAGCTACTTACCACTTTCTCAATTGTCCTTAATTTTTGCTTGCTGCTATACTGTCATCACTTCATTTCACAAACGTTCCTTCTTTAAAAAATGTTTATGACAGGTTTATTATTTTTTTTATTTTATTTTTTTTTAGATTTTTGTTTATTTACTCGACAGACAGATCACAAGTAGGCAGAGAGGCAGGCAGAGAGAGAGAGAGGAGGAAGCAGGCTCCCCACCGAGCAGAGAGCCCGATGCGGGGCCCGATCCCAGGACCCTTGGGATCATGACCTGAGCTGAAGGCAGAGGCTCCAACCCACTGAGCCACCCAGGCGCCCCTATGACAGGTTTATTGAAATATAATTCACATGCCATACAATTCATTCATTTGAAGGATACAATTCAATGGTTTTTTACTAAAATTAACAAAGTTCTGCAACTGTCACCAGAATCAATTTTAGAACATCCTTATTACCTCACAAAGAAACCCTCTACTCATTAGCAGTCACTCATTTCCTTCTGAACTCACTAGCCCTAGGTAACCACTAATGTATTTTCCCTATGAATTTGCCTATTCTGGACATTCCATATAAATGGAATGAATACCATATGTGGTCTTCTGTGACTGGCTTCTTTCACTTAGTATAATGTTTTCAGGGTTCATTCATACTATAGCTTGTATCAGTATTTCATTTCTTCTGTGTTGCCAAATAACATTCATTGTACAATATACTACATTTGGCAATTCATTGGACAAAGAAAAGACTATTCAATAAACGGTATTAAAACAATTGGACATCTATTTGCAAAAAAAAAAAAGATCCTTGGGGCGCCTGGGTGGCTTGGTCGTTAAGCAGCTGCCTTCGGCTCAGGTCATGATCCTAGAGTCCTGGGATCAAGCCCTGCATCAGGCTCCCTGTGCAGCAGGGGTCTGCTTCTCCCTCTCCCTCTGTTCCTACTCCAGCTTGTACTCTCTCTCTCACTTGCTCACTCTGTCTCTCAAATGAATAAATAAAATTGTTTAAAAAAATGACCCTGGGGGGGCCTGCTTCCTCCTCTCTCTCTGCCTGCCTCTCTGCCTACTTGTGATCTCTGTCTGTCAAATAAATAAATAAAATCTTTAAAAAAAAATGATCCTGGATCTATGTCTCATATCTTATCCACAAATTAATTCAAAATTGATTCCCTATCTAAATGTAAAACATAGGAGCACCTGGGTGGCTCAGTTTGTTACACATCTGCCTTCAGCTCAGGCTAAGACCCCAGGGTCCATCTGCTTCTCTCTATCTCACTCCCCCTGCTTGTGTTCCCTCTTTTGCTGCATGTCTCTCTCTGTGTCAAATAAATAAATAAATAAAATAAATGTTAAACATAAAACTGTAAACCATATATAAAGAAGAACAGGAGAAAATCATCATTGTCAGTGGTTAGGCAAAGACTTTTTATTTTTTTTTAACTTTTTTTTTTAAGATTTTATTTATTTATTTGACAGAGAGAGATTACAAGTAGACAGAGAGGCAGGCGGGGGGGGGCAGGCTCCCTGCTGAGCAGAGAGCCCGATGCGGGACTCGATCCCAGGACCCTGAGATCATGACCTGAGCCGAAGGCAGCGGCTCAACCCACTGAGCCACCCAGGCGCCCCAAGGCAAAGACTTTTTAATGAAGATTTTATTTATTTATTTATTTATTTATTTGAGAGGGAAAGAGTACAAACTGGGAGAGGAGCACAGCGAGAGGGAGAGGACTGCCATTGAGCAGGGATTCCAACATAGAACTGGATCCTAGGACCCTGGGATCACAACCTGAACTGAAGGCAGATGCTTAGCCAGATGCCCCTAGGCAAATACTTCTTAGACATACAGCAAAATATGATCCATTAAAAAAAAGAAGGGACTTTTACCCAGTATATATCTAGAATTATTAGAACTACATAATAAGAAAATAAACAGCCCAGCAAAAACCTTAAAATACAACCCAGCAATCATACTCCTGGGCATTTATCCCAGAGGTATGAATATTTAAGTCCACACAAATGATCATAGCAATGTCATTTGCAATAGCCAAAAACTTGAAACAACAAAATATCCCTCAATAGTTGAATGGTTACACATACTGTGGTACATCTATACCACAGAATAGTTACTCAGCAATAAAATTCAACACATTCATTATTGATATATGCAACAACGTGGATAGATCTGAAAGGCAGGCTGAGAGAAAAAAGCCAGTCTCAAACTGATATACCATGTGATTCCACCATTCTCAATGTGCCAAAAGTATAGAGATGGAAAACAAATTGTTGGTTGCCAGAGGAGTTAGAGTTGGTTGGGGGCAGGTATATGGCCATGAGGATAAAGGGAGCACAAGCGAGATGTTTGTGGTGATGGAACAGTTCTGCATCTTGCCAACTGTGGTGGTTACACAAATCTATACACACGACAATATGGCAAAGAACTACAAACACACATCATACTGATGTCAATTCCTGGTTTTGATATCATCCTATAATTATGCTAGATGTAACCATTGAGGAAAGCTGGTGAAGGGGACATGTGACA
This sequence comes from Mustela lutreola, assembly GCF_030435805.1. Taxonomy (NCBI): domain Eukaryota; kingdom Metazoa; phylum Chordata; class Mammalia; order Carnivora; family Mustelidae; genus Mustela; species Mustela lutreola. Next base: position 35,963,303 of record NC_081308.1, on the reverse strand, counting down.
TCTCTACAGTATCTTTGCCACTTCTGTGAATGTAAAATTATTTCACTATAAAAGAGGCTTTTTAATGACAAAAGACCTAGACAAACATTTCACCAAAGAAAACAAATAGATGGCAAATAAACACACAAAAAGATGTTCAACATCATTAGCCATTAGGAAAATGCAAATTCATATCACAACAAGGGGCTCCTGGGTGGCTCAGTTGGTTAAGCGCCGACTCTTGATTTTGGCTCAGGCCATGACCTCAGGGTCGTGGGATCAAGCCTTGTGTTGGGCTCCATACTGGGTATGGAGTATGCTTAAGATTCTCTCTCTTGGGGACCTGGGTGGCTCAGTGGGTTAAGCCTTCGCCTTCGGCTCAGGTCATGATCCCAGGGTCCTGGGATTGAGCCCCGCATCTGGCTCTCTGCTCAGCAGGGAGCCTGCTTCCCTTCCTTGCTCTGCCTGCCTCTCTGCCTACTTGTGATTTCTGTCTGTCAAATAAATAAATAAAATCTTTAAAAAAAAGATTCTCGGGACGCCTGGGTGGCTCAGTTGGTTAAGCAGCTGCCTTCGGCTCAGGTCATGATCCCAGCGTCCTGGGATCGAGTCCCACATCGGGCTCCTTGCTCAGCAGGGAGCCTGCTTCTCCCTCTGCCTCTGCCTGCCATTCTGTCTGCCTGTGCTTGCTCTCTCCCCCTCTCTCTCTCTGATAAATAAATAAAATTTTTAAAAAAAAATAAATAAAAAAAAGATTCTCTCTCTCTCTCCCTCTGCCCCTTATCCCACTCATGCTCTAAGGAAAAAAGATATTTTTTAAAGATTTTATTTATTTATTTGAAAGCAAGAAAGAAAGAGAGCACTTAGTGGGGGATGGTGGGGCTGGGGAAGGGAAGGGAGAGACAGAAGCAGATTCCCTGCTGAGCAGGAAGCCAAATGTGGGGTTCAATCCCAGGACCTTGAGATCATGAGCTAAGCTAAAGGCAGATGCTTAACTGACTGAGTCACCCAGGCACTCCAAGAAAGAAAATTTTTGAAAGAAAACCATAAGAAAACACCACTACATAGCTATTAGAATGGCAACAATAGAAAATATCGATAAAATCAAGTGCTGACAAGGAAGCAGAGCAATTAGATTTCCTGAGAATACACTATTGGTTGGAATGCAAACTGAAACAGCCACTCTGAAAAACTCTTTGGCAGGTTACTTTTTATGAAGTTAAACATATATTTACCATAGGACCCAGCAATCTCACTACAAGGTATTTATCCTAGAGGAATGAAGATTTACATGAACCCCAAAATTATGAATGTTCATAGCAGCTGTTTTATAAATGCCAAAAAACTAGAAACAACAGAAATGTCCCTCAACAGATGAATGAATAAACAAGTGATGGTATGTCCATACAACGGAATTTCACTCAGCAATAAAATGGAAAGAACTATTGCTAAATGCAACAACATGGATTAATTTCAAAGGCATTATTCTCCAAAGTCTCAAAAGGCTGCATATTGTATGACGCCATTTGTATGACATTTTCCAAGACCAACTATAGTGACAAGAAAGATAAGTGGTTTCCAAGGGGTAGGGGTGGGCATGGATGTGACTGCAGAGCAGGAGGTTAGCAAATATTTCCTTAATTTTTAAAAAACATCTTTAAAAGATTTTATTTATTTATTTGAGAGAGAGAAAGACACAGTGAGAGGGGGAACACAAGCAGGGGCAGAGAGAGGGGGAGAAGCAGGCTTCCTACTGAGCATTGAGCCCAATGCAGGGCTTGATCCCAAGACCCTGAGATCATGACCCGAATCAAAGGCAGACCCTTAACGACTGAGCCACCCAGGTGCCCCCCAGCAAATATTTTCTGCAGAGGGTCAGATAGTAAATATTTTAGGCTTATTGGGCTGCATATGGTCTGTTGCTTTGTTCTTCTTTGTTGCTTCTGTTCTTCTTATAACACTTGAAAATATAAAAAACATTCTTAGCTTCTAGGTCCTAACAAAATAGTGCATGGGACAGATTTGACTCGGGTGTAGTTTGCCAACCCCTGCTACAATGAGATAGCACAAGAGAGCCCAAGATCTGGTGTGTGATGTAATTGATCTGTAGCCTAATTGTAGTGGTGGTTAAACAAATCTATAGATGTGTTAGAACTCATAGAAGTGTATGCACATAAAAATGTCAGTAATATTGTTTGTTAATTAAGAAAAAAAGACCACAGTAACCTATCAGATCTGTTCATCTCTGTCACAAGAGAGATCACAGATTGCCTTTACCCTCAGGTAGAGAGATCGAGAAATCTTCTTAAAGATGGTTTCTACCTATTCTATTTATAAAATTGTTTACTGTAGTAATTCCCTCAGTTAAAATGGCACCCTTGTTTGAATGTGATACTGAATTCAATTGTAACTTATTCGGTTATGATGATGACAACTGTTTCTTTGAGGACAGGAAAGGCACGTGTTGATTACTCTCTATTACAGAGAAATAAATGTATTTAGCACTTACAATAATGTCTAGTTTATTAGCTGATCAATGAACACTGAAATTCAAAGCAGTATATGAGTTTCAGCCTGCAAAGAGCAATTCAATCTGAATTGTTTTCTAATAAGGTGCCTTTGTAAGTGCCAGAAATGATAACTTGTGTTATAGAGAATATGCCTTTTCTTAACTTTTCTAAACTAGAGAAGAGAATCTGAGATTTACTTGAATGCTCTGGAGAAGAGGGTCACTGTACCACTGCAGCACTTTTCCACAGGCCTTGGTTACTGTCAGAGAGAAGACTCAGCATAGTGTATTTAAAAAAATTCAGAAAACTGACTTCTGTGGTCTGGTCAAATGAATAAATTTTTAATGCTTCCCTAAAAACAGTCTTTAAGAAAATAAAAATATTTAATCTTTACTAGTGATTCTCATGGTGGCAGGTTGTGTACCTTGGGGTCAGTGATACTTTCAGAAATTATATGACCTAATACAGGAATTGCTGGCCTGGTGAGCCCTTTGAAAAATAGTACAAAATCTTTTATCTTGGCAGTCCTTCAAACTGTATTTATCAAGTATATTCTCTGGAAAACAGTATGGAGTACCCTCAAAAAGTTAAATATAGAGCTACCCTATGACCCAGCAACTGCACTACTAGGTATTTACTCAAAGGATACAAACATAGTGATTCGAAGGGGCACATGCACCCCAATGTTTAAAGCAGCAATGTCCTCAAGAGCCAAACTATGAAAAGAGCCCAGCTGTCCATTGACAGATGAATGGATAAAGAAGATGTGAGATATATACATTCCATTATATATAAAATGGAGTATTACTCAGCCATCAAAAAGAATGAAATCTTGCCATTTGCAATGACATGGATCAAACTAGAGTATTATGTTAAGTGAAACAAGTCAGTCAGAAAAAGACAAATACCATATGATCTCATTCATATGTGGAATTTAAGAAACAAAATAGATGAACATAGGGGAAGGGGAAGAAAAAATAAAATAAGAATAGAGAGGGAGGCAATCCATAAGAGACTCTTAACTCTAGGAAACAAATAGGGTTGCTGGAGGGGTGGCAGGTGGGGGGATGGAGTGGTGGGTGTTAAGGAGGGCACTTGTTTTGATGAGCACTGGGTTTTATATTCAACTGATGAATCACTAAATTCTACCCCTGAAACTAATGATACACCATATGTTAATTAAATTGAATTTAAATAAAAAATTTAAAAAATTAAAAATTAAAAAGAGTCACATCTACCTCTTTCCCCTCATGCCACAAACTCTGACCCCTGGCAACCACTAATCTGTTTTTCATCTCTATAATTTTATCACTAGAGAATGTTATGTGAAGGGCGTCTGGGTGGCTCAGTTGCTTAGGTCATGGTCCAGGGTCCTGGGATTAAGCCCCTCATTGAGCTCCCTGCTTAGTGGGGAGCCTGCTTCTCCCTCTGCACTCCCCCAGCCTGTGTGCTCTCTCTTTCTAATAAATAAAATCTTTTTAAAAAAGAGAAAAGAGAATGTTGTGTGAACAGAATCACATATGTGACCTCTTAAAAACAGCTTTTGTGAAAAAAAAAAGGGGGGGGGGCTTTTGTTCACTCAGTATAGCGCCCTTGGAATTCATCCAAGCTGTTGGAAGCACCAATAGTTACTTCTTTTTATTGCTGAGTTGTATTCCGTGGCACAGATGTACCAGTTGTCTAACCATTCACCCATGAAAGACATCTGGGCTGTTTCCAATTTTAGGTTACTAAAAATAAAACTGCTAGAACAATCATGTGTTAAGTTTTGATGTGGACATAATTTTTATTCCTCTGGGATGAATGCCTTAGAGTGTGATTGTTGGGCCATATGGTAAGTGTATGTTTAGTTTTTAAAGGAAATGCCAAATTATTTTCCAGAGTTTGGAATATCCAAATTTGATATTCCACCAGCAATGTATATGAGATTCAGTTTCTCCACATCCTCGCCAGCACTTGGCGTTGTCATTACTTTCTCCCAGTTTGAGATAGAATAGACATGCAAGAGTATATAAGTTTAAGTGTGCAACAAAACAATTTGATAAATGTATATACAGGTTTCCTCTGCTATCCAAAAGTAGGGGTTCCTATGAAACCTCATAAGCTGAAATGGGCATAAAGCAAAGCAACTGCTATTAATTCACCTGGAAAAAGTTTTGAGTGTTCTCAGCTCCACCAAAATCATCCCTCTTAGGCTTGTCTGATACTTTAGGGCATATCTTGCTAAAAAAATGCACAAAATACATCAATATAAAGCACAAATGCACTTAGATGCTTTTGAAAGCTCTGGTGACTAGAGGCTGAGATGCCCAATGTACTTCTGGGGGAAAAAGCTTGGCAGGGCTGTTCTCACTGCTCTTTGGGTACATGCTGCCTCTTTTTTTTTTTTTTTTTTAAGGTATTTATTTATTTATTTATTTTACTGAGAGGAAGAGAGAGAGAGAGAATGAGAATAAGGAGGGGCAGAGGGAGAGAGAAACTCTAGCAGACTCTGCTCTGAGTGTGGAGCCTGACACAGGGCTCAATCTCACGATCCTGACAGATCAGGTCCTGAGAGGAATCCAAGAGTTGGAAACTCAACTGACTCTGCCACCTCGGTGACCCAAGGTGCCCCAGTGCCTCTTTAATGGCTCTCTGTAAAACAAACAGCTCTTTTGCTTTTCAGCTCTTTTCGTAGAAGCAAAAATCTTCTTCAGGTTTCTTTTGATTAGCAAAAATAGGTACTGATGTAGGCTTTTTGTAAAAGTGAAGTAGTATAATGTGAACTTTGAAATGCGGGGGATACCAGTGTTGCTTATTCATTTGGTCATACCACAGAGGTCAGTTCCATGTATACTGTGTGATCTGCCTACATGTAGACCCTAAAAACCCAAAACTCACAGAAACAGAGATCAGATTTGTGGTTTCAAGAAGCAGGGGTTAGGTGATGAGAGAATTGGGTGATGGTGGTCAAAAGGTACAAATTTCCCATATATGAGATAAATAAGCTCTGGGGATATAATATACAACATGGTGATTATCGTTAATAATACAGAATTGCATATTTGAAAACTGCTAAGAGACTATGGGGCACCTGGGTGGCACAGCTGGTTGAGTATCCAGCTCTTGGTTTAGGCTCAGGTGGTGATATCAGGATCATGAGATCGACTGTGCTTAGGACTCTCTCTTCCTCTGTCCTTCCCCACTCACCTCCCTACCCCCATGCTTGTGCATGCATGCTCTTCCTCCCTGTCATAAATGAATGAATGAATGAAGGAAGGAAGGAAGGAAGGAAGGAATAGATAAGAAAGCTGCTAAGAGAGTAGATCCTAAAAGTTCTCATAACTATAAGTTCTGTATAAAAGTTCTATAAAAGTTCTGTAACTATATGAGGTAACCTCAACTCTTATTTTTCTTCCCTTTACTCTGTTCCAGCCACACTGGCCTTCTTACAATTCACTCAACACATAAGACAAGCTCCTATCTCTAAGTTTTGGCATTTCTTCTTCCCTATACCTAGAATGCTCCTTCCCCAGATAGTCTCACTTTGGATATTATTTAATGTCACCTTCTTATTCATCTCCATACCACCACCACCACCACCACTCTTGCCCAAGACATTCTATCCAGCTTCCTGGCTTTATTTTCTTCTCCACAGTACTTAGCACTATTGGTATAGCTCTTTTTATATCTGTATTCTCTAAGATTACTTATTTATCCTGTCTTTATTCTGCTTTCCCCACCACAATATAATCTTATGAAGGTATGAATTTTTATCTGTTTTGTTTTCCCTTCAATCTCTGTGTCTAGAACCAACTCTGCACATCGTAGGTACTCAACAAGTATTTTAAATGAATTATGTTGTCTCCTCTAATTGTGTTGCAACAAAGAACTGTTGGTTGACTTTATGCGTTAAGGACTATAGTGCTGATTACTGGGCAAATATTTTCTATAACCTACTTCTTCCACATCCTTAAATCACATTTTCACTGTATCAATAGGTATAACTCTAAACAATAATAGATAATTTTGTCTATCAGATCCCTACTCAATGCATATATAGGAACTGTGAATATGGGCTCCTCCTTTTTCTACAGACTACAGATCTTAATGAGCCATAATTTTTTTAGTTTTTTTCTTAGATATGTATTCTTCTTTCTTCTAGCAATTTCTTTGTGATCTCTTTCCCTTCTTGTGCCATTCATCTTCTTCCCCCACTCCCTGCCCTAAAAAATTTAGGAGACTGGTTGATATTCAGGAAAACCTTTCATCTTTACCTTGATCTCTTTTTCAGTATTATCCAATTTTGAATAGCATTAATTGAAAAAAAATTTCTTAGATACATGTATTATCATACATACAGCTTTATTTGTCAAGCTGTGCTTACTATAAAACTCTCTCCAATGACAACGTGTATAAATTGCATTGGTAGGATGAAGAAGGAAGCAGGAGAGGCTTCTGGAACTAGCATCTGTGTTCCTCAAATATCAAAATTACTTGATGTTTAATGAGCACTTGTGCATTAATTTTAACTTGTTTTTTAAAATTCTTTGGACATCATCACTCTGCAATGTATTTTTAATTTTCCAGAGTAAAAACCTTTAATTATTCTTCTTATAATTTTAAAGCATAACTAGTCATTATGGCATTTAATGGGAATATACTAGGTAGACGGAAAAATATTTGAAACTAGATTGATTTAAAAATTAAAATTTGCTTTCAAATGTATACACATTAAAATACTTTGAAAGTATATGTGTTTCCTTCTATGGCTCTTAAATAAAATATAATGACTAGAGAAGTACATCCTCTACTTTTTACTAAGAAGGCTCAATATTCAAGATAAATGCCTTTCGTTAATCTTTCCTTTTTTGATTATTTGTAATTCTTTTTTTTATAAACATATAATGTATTTTTATCCCCAGGGGTACAGGTCTGTGAATCGCCAGGTTTACACAGTTCACAGCACTCACCATAGCACATACCCTCCCCAATGTCCATAACCCCACCCCCCTCTCCCAAACTATTATTTGTAATTCTTATGCAGTTACTGTCAGCTAATGAACTGGAATTACATTTCCACACTTGGGCATACTAGGAATTTTTTAAGGTTTAAAATACATAATTTTAAGCATCTGGGTTATTTAAGACAAAAGTATACAGTTATTTGTGGAGAAATTTAAAATGTTACACAATGGCTGAAATAAAATTCTTGGGATAAGAATAGTGTGTGTGGAGGTGGGTTTGAAATATCCAAAGTCCAACATTTTACTTTTTAAAAAATGGAAATTCCCTGTTTCAGTCACTGAAAATTCTAATCACAGAGCATGCCAGATTTAAAAATATTTATTTTAAAATTTGAATCTATATATTTGTCTCTTTATAAAACATCTTATGGTGCAATTCAAGGCATAGCTATTTGGTTTAAGTGTTTACCTGGAGCCTCTAGATTACTTTTCCTGCTTTCAAATTTGTTAGACTTTAACCTACTGAGTAATCACTTGTACTTAGGTCAGAGTATTTTGTTTATTTTACTTGTCTACTGATGGCACATTGGAGTAAAATCCATTTTCAAGGTCTCCCTCCTTGAAGAGAGAAAATACTATAACAACAAGCCTCATTATTCCACCATGATTAAAAAAAAACCCTCTAAAATCTTTGTTTGAGGGATTCAAATAACATCTGTTGCAATACCAAAGCACTAGCTCATTAACCGCCTTTCTTCTCTACTCATAACTACCTGTATAAAATATAACTCCAGACTCCCTAAGGTAACTTAATTTTCATTAAATTTTTTAAAAAGAAATTAGTAAGTTGAAGCAGTAGAGGTGAAGGCTGTCACTTTTTTTTTTTTTTGGTTGTTTACTCCCTGTCCATTCCCAATTATTTCTGCCACCTGGTGCTCAGAAGATATGGTCCAATAAAAGGGATTATCACACATACATACACACATCTGTCATAGTCCTGGTCCCAGGAGTTGACATATTTCAGTTTTGTTCTTTGGTTTGCCATTTTCATGTTCAAGTTATTTAGCTGCTAGCTTTCTTTTTAAATAGGAATTATTTGTGTAACAAAACAAGATGATAAATTATCCGTCCCCCACCCCAAGAAAACAAAATATGAGCAAGTGGGGACAAACTAGTGACAACTACAATACCTACAGTATTATCTTATATGCAGAAGGAAGCACAGGGAAGCAACAGGGCCTCTCAATGACTTGAGAACAAAACAAAAAAATAACGAACAGGTACTCACTGAAAGCTCATAGAGCCAACATGAGGATAGGAGCTAAAACTGTAAAGGGTTTAGTATTCCAATGGCAGGTGAATACCATGGGTCTACAGTAAGGTCTAAGAGGGCTAAAATAGTCTGGCTAACATATGAATTCTTAGAACTAATCAGCTATAGCATCCTTTAAGGATAAATATCCACACTGAGGAGATCTGCTGGTGAATCTAAATTGAATAGGATAGTGACAATAGAGACAAAGGAAAGGACGGGTCCAAAAACATTAACTGGGGAACAAAGTCTAGAAATCCCAAAAATTAAGCCACCATAGTTTTTGACACTTCACAAAAACAACAGGAGAGAGAGCCCTAGTCATAAATTTACAAAATCTTTATCTCCCTTCTGAAAGTTCTAGAAAATTAATCCACTTGAAAATGAACAGAAAAAAAAAAAAGAAAATGAAGAGCAAAATAAAATAAAGAACAGAAGCCACCTAATCATCTTGATAGATACAGAAGAAAGCATTTGACATTCAGAATACCAACTCTCAAGAAACCTAGCACAGAGCGGGGGAATCCTCAACCTGATGAAGACATGTACAAAAACCCTCAAATTAACGTGATACTTACTTAAAAAACTGGATGTTACCTCTTAAGATTGGGAACAAAGCAAGGATGTCCACTGTTGCCACTTCAATGTTGCTACTTCAACACTCTACTGAAGATTCTGGCCAGTGCAATCAGGCAAGAAAAATAAAAGCCATCCAGATTGTAAAGGAAGAAGAAAAATTGTTTTTATTTGCAAATGACATGACCCTGTATGTAGAAAACTGTAAGGAATTCACAAACAAATAGCTACTAGAGCTAATAAATAAGTTCCACAAAATCCCAGGATGCAAAACCAGTATATGAAAATCAATTATATTACTATTTATAGGCAATAAACAGTTCAAAATGAGATTAAGAAAATAATTCTATTCATGATAGCATTAAAAAGAACAAAAGTACTTAGGAATAAATTTAACAAAGTAAGTATAAAGCCAGTACTAAAAATTTAAAAATACTGATGAAAGAAATTAAAGAAGATTTAAATAAATGGAGAGACATCACATGACACCCCCAAATTGGTCTGTAGACTAAAATAATCCCTACCAAAATTCCAAAAAAATTTTTTTGTTTGTGGAAATTGATAAGCTGGATGTTGGGAGACAATTCTCCAGGATATTCCACGGTTCTGCACAGTGTAGGTCTTCCAAGCAAAGAACATGTTTGAACAGCAAAGACCTTGGAAGCTAGAAATTGACAGATATATCTCCCTAAGAGACATTTGCTTACATTCCAAGATAATAAATCTAGAGACTTTTCCCTCCCCTCCCCAGGAAAGATTTCCTTACATTCCAGAATAAGATGAAGTCATTCTCTCTCCCAAAAGACAAGAATGTGTAGATGTGCCAGCAAACCTTATGTGAGCTTAGAGTCTCATAATTTTGGGGGTCCATTCCTGCAGTGAAACCCACTGCATATGCAGGTAAACATCTGAACCTCATCTGTGTTGCCCTGTGGAGAGCCGTTGCACAGAGAACTGATGCAAAATGCTACTCTGGATGCTGCTTTTACCACGAGTAATATACTACCTGTGTCCCCGACGCAGGGATCCGATGTCTTGTCAGCCCAAGCACGTGAAACTGTGACAAACTTAGTTTGAAAGTAGGGTAAAATCTCAGACCCTTCATGGTTTTTGACATGATACTGATCCTAAAATTAAATGGAATAGACCTAGAATACAAACACCCTCCAAATTTTGGAAATGAAAAAACAAAGTTGGAGTACGTTCACTTCCCAATTTCAAAATTTATTATAAACTGTAGTTACCAATATAGTATGATGCTGGCACAAAGGCAGACAAATAGAGCAAAGGAAAAGATCTGAGAATCTATAAATAAACTTTTATATTTATGATCAACTGATTTTTGACGAAGATGCCAAGGCATTTCAATGGGGGAAAGGACAGCCTTTTCAGCAAATAGTGCTGGGTATCTACATGCACATTACACTCATACATTAATTCAAAATGAATCAGAGACCTAAGTATAAAAGCTAACATTATAAAACCTGTAACAGAAAACAGGTGAAAATCTTAAGCCCAAGTTAGGAAAAGATTTCTTAGATATGACCCCAAAAATATGACTCATAAAAGAATAAATTAATAAATACAATGTCATCAAGATTTAAAACCTCTGAACTTCTGAGCTCAAAACATCACTAAGAAACACCAATAAATACCCTAAAAAATGCAAAGAAAAGCCATTGATTGGGAGAAAATATTTGCAAAGCACAAATCCACATCACATTGTAAGTCACATCAAGGACTTGCATATCCAGAATATACAAAGAACTTACAACTCATTGATAAGAAAACAAAACAATTTTATAAATGGATATAAAGTTGGACTTTTCCCTACATCCAACCAATACAGCCTGCTTATAATGATTAAGTGCAATCCAGAGTTTCACAACATGATACCCAAAATATCCATGATACAATCAAGGATGATTCATTATACCAAAACCCAGGACAATTGGATCAGATGCCAACACAGATGACTCAGATATTGGAATTATATGAAAAGGATTTTAAAGCATCAATCCTAAATATGTTTCAATGAGCAATTATGAACATTCTTGACACAAATGAAATAGAAATTCTCAGGAAAAAAAAAATTTAAAAGATGTTTAAAAAGAACCAAAAGGGGCGCCTGGGTAGCTCAGTGGGTTGAAGCCTCTGCCTTTGGCTCAGATCATGATCCCAGCATCCTGGGATCAAGCCCCACATCAAGCTCTCTGCTCCGCGGGGAGCCTGCTTCTTCCTCTCTCTTTCTCTGCCTGCCTCTCTGCCTACTTGTGATCTCTGTCTGTGAAATAGATAAATAAAATCTTTTTAAAAATATGACAGTAAAGTCTAATTACTGAAATAAAAAAACCTCATTGGACAGGTTCAACAGTATATTGGAGAAGACAGAGGAAAGAAATCAGAGAACCCAAAGATAAATCAATAGAAATTACACAGTCTGAACAACAGGGAGCTCTTACATTTAGATCTTACTTTTTTTGGGTATTGTTTAAGGAATTTTTATTAAAGCAACAATTTTATGATCCAAATTATGTTTCCTTGCCCAATTATCAATTCTGTTATTTAAAACAGAAGTGACATTCTGAGCTATTCCACAGTAAAGAATTACAAATTTAAAGAAAGTAATGCTTTAAATTTTTATACTTTGCTGAACTGCTGGGGATAAGGCAGTCTTTGATAAATTTTGAGTTAAGTTTTGTATATGTGTGAGGTGTCAATCCAAATTCATTCTTTTGCACATGGATATCCAGTTTTCCCAGCGTCATTTGCTGAAATGGCCAGGTAAGTTTTGACAAGGATCTGAAAGTAATTCAATGAAGGTAGGACAGTTTTTTCAACAAATTGTGCTGGAACAACTGGGCCTCCATACAGGGGAAAGAAGAAGAAAAAGTAAGCCTTGACCTAAACATCATACCATACAAAAGTTATACTCTTTTAATACAAAAGTTAAATCTAAATGAATTATGAATTTAAATGTAAAATGTAGAATTGCCAAAACTTTAGTAGAAAACAAGAGAACACCTTCGGAACTCAGAATTAGGTGAAGAGTTCTTTAAAATTACACTAAAAGCACCATTCGTAAAAGAAAACTTATGATTAGACTTCATCAGAATTAAAAGCTTTTATGCTATGAAGTACTCCACTAAGTGGATGAAAAGACAAGCTACAGTGTGGTCAAAATATTTGCAAAGCACATTTTCAGCAAAAGCTTTCTTTGCAGAATAAGTAAAGAACTCTCAAAACTTAACAGAAAAGAATCCAATTGTAAAATAAGCGAAAGACATGAACAAACATTTCACCCAGAAAGAGATGTGGATAGCGAATAAGTACCTGGAAAGGTGTTTTAACTTCATTTGTCATTAGAGAAATACAAATCTAAACCACAAGGAGAGATCACTACGAACTTACTGGAACAGCAAAAAGAAATATACTGACGATACCAAATGCTGGTGATCAGGATGTACAGAAGCTGGAGCTCTCATACACCAGTGGTGAAAATGTAAACTGGTGTGGCCACTCTAGAAAATAATTTGGCAGTGTATCAGTTTCCCAGTGTTGCCATAACAGATCACCACACACTTGTCAACTTAAACAATAAAAAATTTATTCTCTCATAGGCTTAAAGGCCAGAACTTCAAAACCAAGGTGTTGGCAGAGCCATGCTTTCTTTGAAGACCACAGGGAAGGACGAATCCTTCCTTGCCTCTTCCTAGCTTCTAGAGGCTCCCCATGATTCTTAATGTTCCTTGGCTTATTGATGCATGACTTCAATCTCTGCCTCCATTGCCACATGACCTTCTTCTCTCTGCATATCTCTCTCTATAAATCTCCCCTCCTTTCTCTCATTTTTTTGAAAGATTTTATTTATTTGTTTTAGAGAGAGAGGAAGAGAGATTGTGTGTGTGAGCAAGTGGGAGGGGGAGGGGCAGAGAGAGAAGGAGAGAGAATCTTAAGCAGACTCCACACTGAGCAGAGCCTGATGTGAGCTCATTCCACAACCCCAAGATCCAAATGCCTGGGGTGAGCTCATTCCACAACCCCTGAGCCAAATGCTTAACCAACTGAGCCTCCCATGTTCCACTCCCCTTCCTTTTTCTTATTCCTCAAATCCGGTCATTGGATTTAGGGTCCACTCTAATCCAGTATGAGCTCATCTTAACTTGATTACATCTTGACAAACGCATGCACCTTAAAATACTCTACTTCTAATTTCCCCTTCCAGCTCTAGATGTCATTGCCAATATTTTAATTCCATCTTGTTTTAAATACACCCAAATTAATCATTATTGTCATCTTTGTTGTTTTTTAGTCAGTGGCTATTTAGATTTATCTGTGTACTTACTAATTTCTTTCCCACATGTTTGCTGATTTATTTGCTCACCATTGCTTCCTACATCCTGCACTGTTGTTCAGGATTCAAAATAGTTCTTTCCGAAGTGAATCTTTCAGGGGTTCCCAGAGTGACACTCTCTGAGTGATAAGGTCCTTCAGTCTCTGTCTGAAAATGTCTTTGTTTTGCCCTTCTTTGAATACAAAAGTGAATCACATGATGTGGTGGGTATGAAAATAGGCCACTCGGATCTCTTGCTACAGGGAGTGTATCTGCCAGATGCTCTCAGAGGCTGCACTCTGAATCCGCCACCATGTTAACATGGAGGCCACGAGATGCCACACTTCACACAGGCTGCTCACAGTCAATGACTAGCATGGCAAGGAAAGTAAGGCAGACCCATTCCTGTAAGACATGTGATTCCTTTGACAGGCTACTTTGACTTGAGGATTCCTCATCTGCCTGGTTGAACTTTTCCCACAACTGCACTGCAGTCTTAAAATCTGCTTGTGCAAACCTCCTTCTTTGCCAGGGGTCAGATCTGCATTATGATCTGAAGACTCTTCCCACCTTCTGGGGCTCCTGCCCCTTTTACACTAAAGGCATTCCTCCCAATCCATCTCTTACATATCCAATCCCATCCTAGCTACTACTTCTCAGAGGACCTTAACACATAAGGATTGAAAACTAAACCAATATAAGATGTATCCAAGTAATGAAAGCCTCAGTCCTACCCTCGCCCACATCTTTTCTTTTCCCTCACCACAACCGCATTCCTACAGATGTACTTATCAATTTTTTTGTGTGCTCTTTGAGTTTTTACAGAAACATACTATCAATACATAGTCTTATTTTCTTCTTTCTTATACATAAGTTACCTTACTGTAACACTGCTCTGGGTCATATACATTTTATCTTCTAGGCCTCTTAAACTTTTAACAGTATTTTCAATTTTTGTGTCACTCTACACCACAGAATTTTGGGACATTTCCTTAAATTGATTCTACAGGTCATTTATTCTTTTTTTATCTGTGTCTAATTTGCTTTTTAACTCATCCTTTAAATTGCTTTTCAGTGGCTGTGTTTTTTATCTTTATATTTCTATGGTTGTTTTTCCTAATCTATCTGTTTTCTTTTCTTTTCTTTTCTTTTTTAGGATTTTATTTATTTATTTGCCAGAGAGAGAGAGAGAAAGACCATAAGCAGAGGGAGCAGCAGGCAGAGGGAGAAGGAGGCTCTCTGCTGAGCAGGGAGCCTGATGCGGAACTCACGACCAGAGCTGAAGGCAGACGCCCAACTGCCTGAGCAACCCAGGCATCCCTTGTTCTTTTTTCACAGTGTCTTGCTCCTTCTTACTGTTCTGATTTTTTTAAGGCTTCCAATGATGTAAAACATATGGCTTTTATATTCTCTTTCAAATTTTTATTCTATTATCTTAGTCTGAGAGGCTCTAATCCTTCCATTTATTATATCTGTTGACTTCTGCTTGTGGTGGGTTGTTTCCTTGTGAGGTTTTATAATTTTTTATTATAAGTTCAAAATTTATGTCTAGCATTTATTTTTGTATGTGTATCCAATGCAACCTGGGCTCTTAGCATTTACTTTTGCCAGGTGTATCAATTAGAGTCAAGTTAGGAGACAGAAACCATGTCAGTTGTTTCAACAGAATTAATACAGAGAATTATTAATGAAGGGTATCTGGGTGGCACAGTTGGTTAAGCTTCCAACTATTGGTTTCCACTCAGGTCATGATCTCTGGGTCATGAGATGGAACTCCACATCAGGCTCTGTGCTCAGTGTGAGGTCTGCTTGAACTTCTCCCTCTCCCTCTGCCACCTCCAACTCTCTCTTTCAAAGAAACTAATAAATCTTTAAAAAGAACCCCAAAGAATTATTAATGAGTTAGTGGTGATTACTGAAAGGATAAAAGAGAACTCTGAAGAACACAGGAACAGCATTGCAGAGAGCAGCCATTAAGTCTAGAGTTGAGGGAGAAGATCTGAGGAATTGAAAGAACACTGTCCCTTCCACCATCCTCAAGCTGGGACTCAGACCTTGGCAGAGAGGGTGGGTTGAGTCCACTGGATGGTGGAGAAGTCCTCTGAGGTATAGCAAGTCAGAGCAGGCCCACAACTGGCAAGCCCAAACTGGCAAACAGGGAGCTGTTCACCAGGGTGCTGGAGAGCTGGGGGGCTAGTTAGCTAGGGCTGGCAAGCAGGAAGTTGCCTGTTTGGGTGCCAGGGAACTCCACTGGGCAGGGGGGTGCCACTGGGTTTCCTGTACACTGCTAGCAAGGGGGTCGCCTGCTTGGAATCTGGTGTAAATTGCCAAATGGTAGGCACCACTTGGTCTCTTGCACACCACTGGCAGTTGCATGATAGATTCAGGAAAAGAAAACGCCCCAGACCAAAAGATAAGCTCCTGCTTCTGCTGTGCTCTACACTGTTCTTCCAGCACCCTCACCTGACAAAGCCTAACATTATACTATCTGGCCAAGGAGAAATATTTACAAGGTCCAGTATCACAAAACAGGGCCATGAAGGGTAGATTTAAAGTTTAAGAGCAATAAACTGATAAATGGTACAATCGGGTTCTTCGGGAGGTATCACTGGACCAGGACTAATTTTTTACATTAATTGTATAGTTCAGGATTACCAAACCATGTGGGTAGTATAAATTTGGACTTCAAACCCAGAAGAGGCATATTCTAGGAATTTTGATTTTTCAGGGAGACTCCCTCCCTTCAAAACTTCCCATATAGTATTGCCTATTCATAAAGGAGGCCTTAATCCTTTGTGGCAGGTAATTATATAGCCATAATAATATTTACGCAAAAATAATTATGTTTTAGTATTGAAATAATTATACTACAGATTAATTCAGGTATCTGAAACCTATCTGGAACCCCTCACTGCTAACAATGTAAAATTCATTACATGAAACAAAAATCTATTCACAGAATAATAGAACATCTGAATAAAATACAAGCACAAAACCAAGAACAACCATAAAAGAGTTAGTGAACTTTCCAAATGGAAGAAATAGCTAATACAGTAAACAGAGACAGTGAGGGGCACCTGGGTGGCTCAGTCAGTTAAGCATCTGACTCTTGATCTTAGCTCAGGTCTTGATCTCAGGGTTATTGGGTTCAAGTCTCATGTTGGGCTCCATGCTTGATGTGGAGCCTAATTTAAAAAAAGAAAACAACTGAACCCCCCCCCAAAAAATACATACAGAGATAGTGAAAGGAAAGGAATACAGAAATAATGAATGAGATATTATCAGAGTTCAAGATGTCAGTCTTTAGCCACTAAACACTCAAGAACACATACGGATTTTTTACAAAATCCTCCACCTATACACATTATGGTGAAAACTGAGGTCTTATAAAGAAAATCCTAAAAGCATTCAGAGAAAAATTAACTGGTTACCTATATAGAAATGAGAGTAAAATTGGCAACCATGGATGCTATAAGACAATATCTTGAAAGTTCTGACAGAAAACATTTTGATCCTAGAATTTTATACCAAACCTTACTAGCATTCAACCTTGAGAGCTAAATGGAACATTTTTGTTTAGCACCTCTAAATTGTTTTTCCCAGACCCTGACAATAGCAAAATTCCTCAGTGTCTAGACATGTAAACTATTTTTGAAAGAGTTATTTGAAGATGTACTTTGTCAACATAAAAATGAGTCCAAAAGAAAGAAAAAATAAAACAAATCTAAGCCAATATTGCTGCATACTGCAAAAAAAAAAAAAATCAACAGTCCAACTAAATTCCCAGACGATTTCTATATATGAGGAGCACAGTTAGCAGAGGAAACTGAATGTCTATTAAGGTTCTTGTTTTGTGGGGGTCTGGGGTAGGGTTAGAGAACAAGGTATAGGTATTTACTAATGGTTCATGTTTATGAAAAATACATTTAAATAAGGTAACAGGAATGAAACAAACAGAACTACTCAGTAAATTATTTGCAGCTCTACATTTACATTATGGTCTGTTAGGTCCATCCGAAAACGGCCCCTCTATTTTTAGCATCTTTAATCTCAATTTGATAACGGGCTTTTGGAAAAATATACAATAGCTAACATTTATTGGGCAATTACTTTGTGCCAATACTGGTTGGTTTTTTGTTTTTGTTTTTGTTTGCCAATACTGTTTTAAGTACTTTAGATGTATTATCTCATTTAAGCCTAATAAAATAACTCTCTAAGATGGAGAAAGTCGTCATTACTATTTTACTGGTAAGAAAATTGTGGTACAAGGTAGATACATATCTTGCTCAAGTAAGTCAAGATTTGAACCTAGGCCATCTGGTTTCGAATCTCCTTCTTATGTATTACTTTGCAGCAATTTTGGCAGAGCCTTCAGCTTTACTTATTTATTTAATAACTTTGTGAGTGCCTCTGAATTCCAAGGCCACAGAAGAGGCAGTGAATGAGTAAAGGAGGGAAGCCTCGTTAGAGGTGAGTAAGACTCTGTTCCTACCTTAATTTATTCTCTCGCAGCTAGTGGGTAGACAGAGAAAGCAGTATGGCATGGTATTAAAAGAATGGATTTGGGCATCAGATAGAACTGGGGTTGAATCTTCACACTAGCACTTATAAGCTATGTGCCCTTGACCAAATTACTTCATCTTCCTAAGCTCCAGTTTCAACAACCATGGAATGAGAATAATGATAGTATCTACCTCCCTGAGAGGTGGTGAAGATTGAGATGGTCTATGTAAAGAACCCAAGCTATTGTTATTTTAGGCAATAAGAATGTGTCCTTGGAGCACACAGATAATTTCAAGCTAGGGAGATTAGGGAACACTTCATGGAAGAAATAATGTTTTGGTTAGGTTTTGAAGAACAAATAAGATGTTCAAATGTAGAAACAGGAAGAGGTCTGTTCAGGCTGAGCTAACAGTGCGAGCAAATGCGTGGAGGCAGGAGAGTAAACTGGGTCAGATCATACAGTACACTAAAGAAAATATTCATAAATAAAGCTTGAACAGTGGCTTTGATTTGTATTTTGGGAAAATAAATGAAAGAAGATTATGAGCTACAGGCAGATAGAACTTCTTTGATCTCCTCCTTAATTTTGCTGCCCCATGTCCCCTGGAATAGAACTGAATAGCAGAGAAATTACATGTTTATCACATGTGTTGATAGGGGAATTCCATGTCTGTACCCAACTGCTTTTGCCTTCTCCTTGGGTCCATTCTAGAGGCTACAAAAAATCTTGGTTTCCCAGTCTCCCTCACAGCCAAGAGTGGCCATGCTTCACAGCCTGACTAATGAACTACAAGCAGAAATCAATTGGAGGGCCTCTGGGAGAGTCTTGCTTTATTTAAAAAAAAAAAAAAAATTATTTATTTATTTGACACAGTGGGGCAGGGAGAGAAAGAGAGAGAGAACAGGGGGAGAAGCAGAGAGTCCTCAAGCAGACTCCCCAGTGCGTGCAGAGCCCAAGGTGGGGCATGATCCCAGGACCCTGAGATCATGACCTGAGCTGAAATCAAGAGTGGGCCTCTTAACAGACGGAGTCACCCAGGCATCCCCAGAGTTTGGCTTTATAATGAAAAGGAGGACAAATATCCTGGGTCCAGTTCTTTTTCTCTACTTCATGCCATGTCTGGAGTTGCAGCAACCATCTTGTGACCATGAACTTACCGAGCAAAGGATCCTGATATAGTTAAGATGTTAAACCAATTCCCGGGGCACCTGGGTGGCCCAGTTGGTTAACCAACTCTTGGTTTCAGCTTAGGTTATGATCTCAGGGTCGTGGGATCGAGCCCCATGTTCAGCTATGAGTTCAGCATGGAGTCTGCTTGTCCCTCTCCCTCTGCTCTTCCCTCATATCACACTCTCTCTAAAATAATAAATAAAATCTTTTTAAAAATTCCCCAGCAGCCACAAATCTCCAGACACCTTGTTATGTGAGAAAAATGAACTCCTGTCCATTGCTGGCCACATTGTTCTTGCAGCCAGAATCATTCCTAACTGATACAATGGAAGATATTCTGGCTTTGAGAATTTTAAAAATAAAGGAGAACTAGTTTTTACTCAGGCAGAGTTCCACTTATTCTGTTTTTCCCACGTCAGTGCCCACAGTCCTAATGATTTTGAAACCTAATCTAGTATTTGGCTGAAGTCAGACCAGATCTGGGAAAGTCTGTAATGGGCTGTGACAACTACATACCAGAGACAGATGGGTTTACTGTTCAGCAGCACTATTCATCAATGCAGGTTTCTGCATGGTCTCTTGAACCTATTTATTATTTTTTCTATCTGCAAAAGTGTTCTGTTGTCAAAGAGAAAATACTTTGGCACTAAATAATGACCTACAATATCAGAATAATTGAACTCAACATCCATAAAGAGGAAATAATTGACTGGTATGGAAATTCAGCATGACAGAACTGTTACTTTGCTGCACTGGGGCTGCACTTCTCTGCAGTGAAAAAATTGTCATGCAATGATTCTAGCGAATGATAAAAGCTCAACCCAGTATCAGATTTCAAGGTATAGATTTATCCACATGTATTTTTATATCTTGGTGGCCCTCAAAATCAGATAGTTTGTGTTTAATATAGTCTAGGTTATAATTCAACAAATACATTTCTGGTTGTTTGAGTCAGCAAAAAGATAAAACTGAAAAATTAAGAAAACACATATAAATGAAATTACTGAAGAATCAAGAACCTCATAATATTTGGCAATCTTATTTTGTGCCTTTGGTTTAGTGAATAGGCTGCTATACCACTACCTACCTCTCGATAGTAACTAATTCAATAATCTTTTGATAACATTCAAAGGGACTAATTTTTGTGTCCTTTGTAAGTATCAAATAAAAACCAAAGCTGTAATTCACATTTTCTTGAGGAGCATTGTTTTCTCTCTAAATTTTGCTTTTGGCTCATTCTCTCTTGTTCAAAAATCTCTAGAAATAATGGGCTACAGTTTATTGAAGTAAAAATGTATTCTTTTATAAAAAAGAATTAATTAGGGGTGCCTGGGTGGCTCAGTCATTAAGCGTCTGCCTTCGGCTCAGGTCATGATTCTGGGGTCCTGGGATCAAGCCTCGCATCCAGCTCCCTGCGTGGTGGGAAACCTGCTTCTCTTTCTCCCCCTCCCCCTGCTTGTGTTCCCTGTATCTCTGTCAAATAAATACATAAAATCTTCTAAAAACAGATTTATTCATTTAAGAGAAAAAGAGAGAGCATGTGAGCTGGGGAAGTGGAGGGGAAAGAGAGAATCTTCAAGCAGACTCCCCGATAAGTGCACAGCCTGAGACGGGGCTCAATTCCAGTTCCCTGAGAACACAGCCTGAACCAAAATCAGGAGTTGGACACTTAATCAACTGAGCCACCCAGGCGCCTAGTAAAAATGAATTCTATACAAATATTTCCATCAGTTTATGGGAGCAGTAGTTATCATAGGTCTCAAGCATCCTTACATGCCTTGCTAAGTGCTCCACACTAAGGCCTTACTATCCCCTGATACTGACTAGTTTCTATAGAGTCACACACAGGTTAGGCAGGGTAACCAAAAGATGACTACCATGTAATGGTTTGCTCCCTGGGAATGCGGACCTGGCTGGTTTGATGTTTGCTACAAAACATGCTGGGTCTCTCAGCTGTGGCACAAACCACTACGTGTAGCTTCTTATGTCACCTCAGAAGACTTGGGGACACAGGAACTGGCACTGCTATGCTGATGCTCCTACTGTTTGCTGTGCTGGACTAAAATGTCTCGTCTTGTTTTATCGAATCTTGTTGCCTACTTTTTTTACATCTTTGAAAGTAGGAGTTTTACTCTGTTAGCCCCATCAGACTACTAAAAAGAAATCTACAGTGCAACAAAATTAGGTTAATCAACCCACTGCAATGAGGGAGATCATATCAGACGAACCATGAGACATTGTAACAAATGAAGGATAAGATAGAGACATTACAGAATTGGGGGGGGTGGAGTTTAGGTGAAATTTAAATGAAGCAGTAGGCTCAAAGCAAGGCAACATCAAAGCAAGGGACCAACATCAGCTCTAAGAGGCAATGTACACCCCTGGATTCCTTGGAATCTACCAAGTTAGGATATATGTGCAATGTTGAATCCAGAACCCGTCCTTGAAGCTCTGCACCTACAGTGAAAATTGTAGCTGTTTCTCTAGATCAAAGTGACTCAAACTCTCCAGGCAAGAATGGGATACTTTATTTTTAAAGGTATATTTTGAAAAAGCCAAGTTTTTAGAGAATAAAATTTCTCAGGGAGTATGGTGGCAGTAGTCACCCAAAGAAGGTAGTTGTTATGACATTTTATACCTACAGCATGTCCTTGAGAGAAATATTATTTCCTGTTAACTGTGCAATAATAATTTTTAAACCAAAAATTCAGTTCTACATATTTTTAAACCACAGTAATAATTAACAGTGGTTTGGTTTTTTTTTTTAGGAATTTAAACTTAAAAATAATTTTTTAAAAACCTTGTCAAAATTATTTAAGAGTTTGCTAGAAGTACAAAAAGTAAAAAGAATATTTTGGGTCTTAACAAAATACGTTCTATGAATGTTAAATAAGCCATAACAGAAACCCTCTGTTACCTCAGCAGAGAATTAGTTGTTTGTTTTACCAAAAAGAAAAAAAAAAGATTTTTTTTCTATTCTTAGTTGATGGACATTTGGGTTGTTTTCATCTTTAAGCTATCGGGAATAGTACTGTTGTGGACATTTGTGTACAAGTAATTATATACTCACTTTCAATTCTTTTGGGGTACTTATGTGAGAGTGGAATCACTGGGTCATATAGCAATTGTTAGCTTAGTGTTTTTGAAGACCAAACTGTTTTCCACAGGATTTGCACCATTTTACATTGCCACCATTGACATATGAGGGCCCCAATGCTCCACATCCTCACCAACACTTGCTATTTTCTGTGTTTTTATAATAGCCATCCTACTAAGTGTGAAGAGGTATCTCCTGGTGGTTTTGATTTGCATTTCCCTAAGATTAGTGATGCTGCATGTCTTCTCATGTATTTATTAGCCATCTGTATATCTTCTTCAGAGAAATGTCTATTCAAGTCCTTTGCATATTTTAATATTGTATTGTCTGTCTTTTGTTGAGTTGTAAGAGTCCTATATACATTCTCGATACTAGACTCTTATAGATTTATGATTCACAAATTTTCTTCCATTCTGTATGTTGTATTTTCTTTCTTTCTTTCTTTCTTTCTTTCTTTCTTTCTTTCTTTTTTTTTAAAGGGGTGCCTGGGTGGCTCAAATGGTTAAGTGTCTGCTTTCAGCTCAGGTCACGGTCTCCAAGTCCTGGGATCAAACCCCATATCTGGCTCTCTGCTTAGTGGGGAGTCTGCTTCTCCCTCTTTCTCTGCCCCTCCTCCTGCTCATGCACTTGCTCGCTCTCTCTCTGAAAGGAATAAATAAATTTTTAAAAAAATTAATAAAAATTTTAAAATTTATTTTTGTTTAGAGATAGAGTGCAAGCTTGAGTGGAGGAGGGACAGAGGGCGAGAGAGAGAAAGAGAGTCTTTAGCAAGCTCCCTGCTCGGCATGGAGCCTGACATGGGGCTCCATCTCACAGTCCTGAGTTCATGACCTGAGCTGAATCGAGAGTTGGATGCTTAACCAACTAAGCCATCCAGGTGCCCCTATATCTTCACTTTCTTGATAGTGTCCTTTTGATGTGGGAAAGTTTCTAATTCTGATGCAGTCCATGGTATCTCCTTTTTCTTTTACTGCTTGTGTTTTGATATCATATTTAAGAGTCTGTTGCCAAATCGAAGGTCATGAGATTTTTACCCCTATGTTTTCTTCTAAGGGTTGTATAGTTTTACCTTTTACATTTGGGTCTTTGATCCATTTTTGAGCTAACTTTTGTACATAGTATAAGGATCCAATTGCATCCTTTTGCATGTGGATATCTAGTTGTCTGGCACCATTTGTTGAAGAGATAATTCCTCCCTCATTGAATGGGCTTGGCACTTTTGTCAAAAACCAGTTGGCCATAAATACACAGGTTTATTTCTGAATTCTCAACTTTAATCCATTATTCTACTGTTGCTTGCTTTTTCAGTGACTTTTTAAAAAGATTTTATTTATCCATTTAACAGAGAGAAGGATCACAAGTAGGCAGAGAGGCAAGCAGAGAGAGGAGGAAGCAGGCTCCCTGCTGAGCAGAGAGCCCAATGCAGGGCTGGATTCCAGGACCCTGAGATCATGACCCAAGCCGAAGGCAGAGGCCCAACCCACTGCACCATCCAGGCATCCCTGTTCAGTGACTTTTCTAAACTATTTTTGTAAAGGCTATATTCTTTCTCACATGTGGCTACCTAAGCCTCTGTTCTATTAGCTTTGTGATCAATTAGTGTTTTAACAGTTTCCTTAAATACCAGAAGAGAAGAGGAAGAGCAAGGGAAGGAGGAAGAAGAGGAGAACAAGGACAAGGGGAAGAAGGAAGGCAAAAGAAAAAAATAAACTACTCTCTCAGTCCTCGTGGATTGGCTCAATATGGGAGCACTTCTCTAACGATTAGCCAGGCTCATTTTCAACTCTGCCTTAGCCTTCACATCCTGCTTGCTTGGAGCCTGAAGTCCAGCTGGAGGCAAAAGCTTAGATCTTTTGAGGTTCTTTTGAGCATTCATCTAGTCCTGGCCATATATGTGGACTTCTTGATTCCCAAGTACAGGTGGGAGCTGCCAGGAGTCCTTATTTCCCCATGCATCTTCTTTCTTGATCTCTTCCCAATTAGGCCTATGATCTGTTTATTTGTCATCCTGACTGTTGTCCCTTGCCCCCAGGCTGTTACAGCCAATACAAAGGCCTTTAAATACTTTGGGCAAAAGGGCCTTGGGAAGCTGCCGGTGGTCCAGGAATGCTCTGAGTTGACAGAAACAAAGGTAAGTGTTGTGCAGGTCCTTTAGAGAGCCACCAGACAAATCTAAACCCACAATTAAAATTACTTAAGAGTCAGGTCCATATTGCTCTCTTGGGCACTAGCAACCTGTGCCTAGAGTGCGAGCTGCTGTCCTCCTGGGTGCTGCCAATCTAAGGTATGGAAACTATATGTGGGCAATTTAAAATTTCACCGTGCTCTCTTTCCATAACTCAGCAGCTTTTGTCTTCACCAAGCTTTCCTCTGGTTGTTCCAAGTGTTTGACTAGATTCTACAGTTTTGCAAAAGTCGATTCTGATAATTTTTGCCAGCTCATTACTTGCTTCTATGGAAGGATGCAGCCCTGGAGTTCTCTCACTCTGCAATGTTCAGTGACACCAATCCTTAATATACCTTCATGTGAATGTGTTTGAATGTAAATATACAGCAATGTAAATTGACAATAAAAGTAAAGACTTTAATTTTAAGAAATAGTGTTAACATATTAAAATGTATTTTTTAAAGATCTTATTTATTTACTTAGAGCTAGTGGGAGGAGAGGCAGAAGGAGAGGGAGAGAGAATTTCAAGCGGACTCCTCACTGAGCATGGAGGCTGACGTGGGGCTCAATTTCACAACCCTGAGATCATGACCTGAGCTGAAATAAAGAATGGAACACTTAACTGACTGAGCCACTGAGGCGCTCCTTAAAATATGTATTACACTGAAATCACTATTTTAATAGACTAGTAATTTCTGTAAGTAACAAACAAATAATATCTATTTTACTGCATGCATATTCATATTTTATGGTATTATATTTTGTATAATTATTTTTATTATCTCCTTTAATCTACACAGTCAACTTTTTTCTCCAGACCCAGAGAAAACTAATAGACAGGAAATCAAGAACCTTCTAGCTAATTTTCCCTGCATACACTTTTTAAATTATATTAATAAATTTTATGGGGCAAAATAAGCACATGTCAGTGATCTAAAGCAATGGAATGTTCCATCAACTTACAACAGTTTTGTAACTTATATGAATGAGAGTAAGTTGAAACTACATTTAGTGACCAAAATTTTATATCTTTTTGTACATGTATCCAAAGATTATTTGTCAATGAATTCAATCTAACATTTAGAATCTAAACAGATGCTAACTAAAGATCTGGATACAAGATGTCTGATAAACTGTCATCTGGTGAAACATCGTTTTTTATTTTGTAATCTTTAACATTTTGTGCAAACAATGAAAATGTGTTTGTTCCATTGGACCAATATAAGAAATTTAGGAAGTCTAAATAATGAGAAATTTAGCATTAGTTATATAAACTAGAACACTGACTTGCATTAATTCTACAAATTCTACAATTCTACAAATTAAAACCAAGAGAAGACATTCTTCTTACCTGTAACTATAGTAAAAAAAAAAAAAAAAAAAAAGCACTACTTATTTTTCATATGTTTTTAAAGTGAAAGAAACAGTTTATATTTTTTCTTTCTTCTTCATAAACATTTATGACTACCTGTACCAGATATACCTAGAATATGCACCTAATGACAAAATAATTTTTCTGATTATCTTTAAAATTTCCCCAGTGAGGTAAAGAGAAAAAAGAAGGAGCCAGTTTCAGAATGAAGTTAGCATTGTAAAAGCTAAACACCCATTTTGACATATGGTTATATACACATTCCCACAAGAGTCATTAGAGGTGTTTTAATGAATAACTTGGGGTCTTGATAATTTTTCAAGTCATACCACTGAAAAGTCAGTACTTGCTAATACTCAATATATGGAAAAATAATGTGATTTCTCTTTTTTCAGATAGGACAGTCTCCTTGTGAGTTTGTTTCCTTTTTTTCTAAAGCACCTCTCAGATGAACAATCTTCCTTATGTCAAAGTTACCTAAGGTGGGCACTACAATTCCAAATTATCCTCAGGGAAGTTACACCAGAAGTTAGGAAGTTTGTTAGCAAACAACTCCCTGAGAAATTGCCTGACACTCAGTTAAACATAAAAATATCACTCACAAATGACTTGGGCCCTTAGCTCTTAAGTTAGTCACCTCAGCTGCTCATTGGAAAAATCAACAGCCTCCTGGAGGGCAGAATATTTACAAAGATCTCTCCCAAGGCCAATTTCCCACAAGTCCTCAGACAACATACAAGATGATGGACATGCAGTACACAGAGGATGGTATCAAAGGACATATTTCAGGAACGCCTGGGTGGTTCAGTCAGTTAGGCATTTGCCTTCAGCTCAGTCATGATCCCGGAGTCTTGGGGTGGAGTCCCACATGGGGCTCCCTGCTCATCCGGGAGTCTGCTTCTCCCTCTCCCTCCACCCTTCCCCCAGTCCCCCCACTTGTGCTCTCTCTCAAATAAAGAAATAATTCTTTTTAAAAAAGACATATTTCATCAGAGGACACCAAAGTCTGATCGGAACTCTAGAATCCTAGGATGGGATAACAAATCCGACACCAAAGGGCCAAAGAGATCATCAGAGCCCAGATTCAGTGCAAACCCCATATTATCAGGGAAAGAAATGCCTCAAGTGGAGGAGATGCAAGGGGTTGCAGATGTGCGCATTATTATCACATGAAGGGTCCTGGTCCAGAGCAGTGATGGCCTTGACCATACCTCTGTAGAAACTCCAAGTTATCCTAGCCTTATCAGCCTAAGATCACCAAGGGACAAACCTGTAGTCCAACAAAAATCAGTTTTTGTTGAGCCACTGTGGTGAGGGACAAACCTGTATTCCAACAAAAATCAGTTTTGTCGAGCCATTGTGGTGAGGGACACCTGGGACCGCTTTGGCTTACGAGCGGAGAGCTGTTAAGAGCTGGCTGGTATGTCAGCGTGCTGAGGGATCAAAGGTGAATGGCAGCAGCTAGGCTGTCTTATGTGCTTCAAACTACTAGGAGTTGGGACAGAATTAGGCAGTCAACAACGCTCGCTACTTTGAACTTAGGTTTCAATGACTACATTATGGTCAAACCAGATTTCCCTAAAGCTGATAAAAAATTCCATGGAATACCATAGAAGCAGCTTTTTAAAGCCTGAGTGCTGTATGTGTTCCAGAATAACTAAAAAATGGACAGAATGAGAGCCCCCATGATGAGCCCCTTACTTTGGAGAATGGCTGAAAGAATGTTGTGGTCTGCCCCACTCCTGCCCCAGGTGGAAGACTTCACTATCTTTGCTTTTAGTACTTGGAGGACCTCTGTGGTAGGCGGTGGTGACACCGAGCCAACAAATGCCTGGGATAAAGATGGGCAACCCAAAGAAGGCAAAAACTCTGCAATGTAAGACAAACCTAAGGAAAGGAATATCAAACTCCCTCCAAAGGGACCCATAAGGCAATGTGGATATGGCTGTTCAAGCAGGGGCTACCCACAGAGGAGATCAATAAGGGGGAGGACCAAAGAAATGTGGTTCCAATATTGAGCCATGTGGGGAGGAGCAACAGACAGCTGTCCACTCTGCTGGAACTGAAAGTGTGTCTATGAAACCAGATCCCTCCACAGAAATCGTTCTCTCTACTGGAGTAACTAAGAAGCCAAGTGGCTGCCTTACAACAGATTCCTCCTTTGGCACCTTTACTGCTTGACTGTGAACTATGTATTCCGATTTAACTGCCTTTAAGGAGAAAAGGGACTGAGGATGGGGGGTTGGGGTTTCTCCACTCCCAGGGCAGACCAGAGGCCTTAATCTCTAATGAGGGCAAAATGAGGTGAAGGGAGGGCAAGGAAGCAGCATAACAATTTTTATGACTCACTCGAATACCAGTGCTCGCTCACTTGCACTTGCCTGGCCAGAATCAGAAATGAAGTAATATGAGGAAGGGAATGAACTGTAACCACCTGGGTCTGGCTTTTTGGACCCTTGCTGTACACCTCTGGCGAAGGGAGACTGCTTGTGCTCGGGGGTTCTGGACTTGCTGCCACCCTGACACCTACCCACGACATTCCATTTGCAACACAGCAACCGGTCTGCTATTGGGCGGGCACTTGGAGAGACTGAGCATCTCACACAGTACTTCCGGGTTACACTGCACCTAGATAGCATCCTCTTAGGTTGCCTCTACTCCATACTGACAGTCAGAAAGCCACAACAGTCTTTTCTTATTTGATGAAAATGGCAGGCCTAGCCCCACAGGTGCATCCTCCTCACATGAAGATACTGCGGCCAGGGGCGCCTGCGTGGCTCAGTGGGTTAAAGCCTCTGCCTTCGGCTCAGGTCATGATCCCAGGGTTCTGGGATTGAGCCCCGAGTCGGGCTCTCTGCTCCACGGGGAGCCTGCTTTCTCCCCTCTCTCTCTCTGCCTGCCTCTCTGCCTCCTTGTGATTTCTCTCTCTGCCAAATAAATAAAATCTTTAAAAAAAAAAAAAAAAGATACTGCGGCCACAGTTTAAGGGGCTACAGTAGCTCCCCCTCCTAGATCACTCATACAGGCAGCCTCCAGCTATGTAGGGACCCCACTTCTGAGTGTCCCTGAGGATGCTCGGGCTTGGCTTACTAACTGCTCAGCCAAACTAAAAGCTGACGATGTGTCCTAGGTGGCAGCAGCTGTCCAGCCCCAACAGCTCTGTTAGAAACACTGCAGTGTGGACTGGTTCAGTACAATGGGCCAAACTGAAAGCCATCACCCTTGCCCTAGGCAGTACTGCTGAGGACCACCCATGTTATATTTTTCCTGACTCGGGCTGTGGTTAATGCTTTAGCTCTCAGGTCAGGCACCCAGATGATGACTGACTGGTGTAGTAGACACCCTTCTGTGGGGCTATGAACTCAGAAAAGCCATTGCTATAGCCCAACAGGGCATCTATGTAGCCCATGTGGACACTTGTAGAAAGGGTCTACACCCAGGAGAGACTGAATGCAGCCATATGGCCTATCAGGTTTCCAAGGGGAACATCTCCTTTGGAACACCTGAGTAGGGAAGGTCAGGACTGAAAGGATGGGAGCAATGGGAGACTCGGTACTCCCTATTTATGATTCCACCCTGAAAATCTCTAGTCCCTCCTCTCTGTTTCTCATCTGGTCCTAGTTCTTGGGAAGCCTGACTGGTTTCATCTTAAGGTGGCAGTTAGACAACAGGGGGGAGGTGACTACAATCTTTGCTTCTGCTACCACATGGTTTCAGTTGTTGGGGGGGTGGAAAAGCACTGACCAGGAGGAGAACAATCAGTTGGTGAAATTCACGAGCCCTAGAATATTCCTACAGTGGCCTGCTTGATGACAGAGGACATCAAAGTTCCACCAAGTTCTCCCATGGTGCCCATCTGAAATGGAAGAAGGTCTGGGTGGAGGTGGGAGTTAGTTGAGTGAAGAGAGACATAGTGGCTACTGACTTAGACCAATGAACTAGATGGCCATGGAAGGAGAACAATAACCCTGATACCTGATGGTGGGACACCTTCATCCCTACAAGGCGTGTGTGAGGGGTAGGGAGAAGGGGTGGGAACATGTAAAGCTTTCTTTTCCCCTTCACCCAGTACTGCAGTAGCACAAAATAGTCACGTGGTTCGTATGAATCAAGCAGCAGCTGCAAGTGACACCATGAGCCTGCAGCTGGGTTTGTCATCCCATCCCTGTTGTATGAACTCATGCGGGCTTGGCCATATGGAACTATTCTGCTGTGCTGGACACCCTCAAGATGGCAGGGCTATTCAGCTCTGCCTGGTACCCTAACAAACTGCTCGGCTGGGCCTGACATCTCAGCTCTCTCCTCATGCCTGCAAGAATGTAATCTTGTTTCAATCTGACTGCTAAGAGTTAAGGAGTTGAACCATGGGCCCCAGGCTTCTCAGTTATGATGCAGCTCACTGAGCACAGGGTCTCCATCTGGCCCCGTCACATCATGCCAAGGGACTTGGGGGCATGAGGACCAGATCTGTCATGATGGTACCCCTGCTGTCTGCGGCACTGAGGCTCACTCTGATCATAAGTTCTACTTTTAGCACCTATGGATGGCAGGTTTACTCCTCGAAGTCAAGAGGGCAGGGATCTTCCCTAACAAAGACAGAACAAGGCAAGATAAGATTTTTATCTCTTAATGAAAAGTATAACTATATTCTAAGTGGGTTCCTTCTTCTTTCTATTTATTTTTCCTTTGTTCACCCATTAGAAATTACTCATTTAAAAAATGATGAATTTTACAAAGAGGTATCTATACCTCCATGTGCACTGTGACATCATTCACAACAGTCAAGACATGGAAACAACCTGTCTGTTGATGAATGAACAGATTTTTAAAAACGTGGTATCTATTTTTCTATACATACACACAAAGGAATATTATTTAGCCATTAAAAAAAGAAGGAGGGGCACCTGGGTGTCTCAGTGGGTTAAAGCCTCTGCCTTCCACTCAGGTCATGATCCCAGGGTCCTGGGATCAAGCCCCTCATTGGGCTCTCTGCTTGGCAGGGAGCCTGCTTCCCCCTCTCTCTCTGCCTCTCTGCCTCCTTGTGATCTCTGTCTGTCTAATAAATAAATGAAAATCTTAAAAAAAAAAAAAAAAAGAAGAAGGAAACCCTGTAATTTGGATAAAACTTTGATGGCAATATGCTAAGTAAAGTGAGTCAGACACAGAAAGACAAAGATCATACTGTATGATCACACTTAGGTGTGGGAATCCAAAGAAGCCAAATTCATAGAAACAAAGAGTAGATTGGTGGTTGCCAGGGGCGGGGATAAGGGAAATGCAGAGATATTAGTCAAATGTTATAAACCTCCAGTTATAAAATGAATAAGTTCAGGGGATCTAGTAAACAGCATGGTGACTATAGTTAACATATGTTGTATATTTGAAGTTGCTAAGAGAGTAGATCTTGAATGTTCTCACCATAAAATTTTTTTAAAAAGTAATCATGAAGTGGAAAAAAGACATTGAATTTTAGCACAGCTAGAAATTTTTAAGATTGTATATTGGGATAAGTTTCTTTTTCTTTTCTTTTCTTTCTTTTTTTTTTTTTTTTTAGCGCTTTTTGCAAACATTCTTCTTTCAAGGCCTGAAACCAAAGTTGTTAAAATATTTGACACTTTCATCTCTTTTACAAGTAGGTATAATTTTAGGTTTCCTGATAGTTTTTTAGATGTTAAACACTCTATAAATTACACAAATGTTTTAATAATCTGAAAGATGGGGGTGCCTGAGTGGCTTAGTCAGTTAAGTATCTGACTTAGGATCAGGTCATGTTTCCAGGGTCCTGGGATCAAGCCCCACATCTGACTCCCCACTCAGCAGGGAGTCTGCTTGTCCCTCTCCCCCTCCCCGTTTGGGCTCTCTTTGTCTCTCTCTCAAATAAAGTTTTTTTTAAAAATCTGAAAAATTAAATATATATTTAATTTATTACATATATTATATAGTATTATATACAACTTAATACATATGATATATTAAAAATATATATAGTTAAAGATTTTAGTTGTTTATTTGAGAGAGAGAGAGGGAGCACAAGCAGGTGGCAGGGGCAGAGGGAGAGGGAGAAGATTATCTGCTGAGCAGGGAGCAAGATGTGGAACTTGATCCCAAGACCCTGGAATCATGACCTGGGCCAAAGGCAGATGCTTAACCAACTGATCCACCCATGTGCCCCTCAAATATATATTTAATTTATTATATATTATATATACATATATATATGTATGTATATATATATATTAGAAGCTATTGACTAGGAAAGAAAACGATCTGGACCTTTAGTTGACTACCTGTTTTCAATTTTTCAAAACTTTTCATTATGCATATTCTCACACCCATAGAAGAGAAGGAACAGAGGATGAGGAATTTCCATGTATCCATCATCAACTTTAATAATTCTCAACATGGGCATCTGGGTGGCTCAGTCAGCTAAGTGACTACCTTTGGCTCAGGTCATGAGCCCAGAGTCCTGGGATCAAGTCCCCCCGTCGGGATCCCAGCTCTGCAGGGAGTCTGCTTCTCCGTCGGATCTTCTCCCCTCTCATGCTCTCTCTCACTCTCTCTCTCTCAAATAAATAAATAAATAAAATCTTTAAAAAAAATAACTCTCAACATGTTGCCAATTGTATTTCATCTATATCTGCCCACTTTTTTCCCCTAAAGTGTTTTCACAGAAATCCTAAATGCTTCATTTCACATGTAAATATA
Source organism: Mustela lutreola (assembly GCF_030435805.1). Taxonomy (NCBI): domain Eukaryota; kingdom Metazoa; phylum Chordata; class Mammalia; order Carnivora; family Mustelidae; genus Mustela; species Mustela lutreola. The sequence continues at coordinate 35,930,632 of NC_081308.1, read as the reverse complement.
TGTAAGTCAATCTTAATCCCCAAAAAAGGAATGGAATATAAATAGAACTACAGTGTATAGATGAAAGACTATACCTGTCCCATTCATTCATTAGGCCAGATAGCTATGCACACTATGCTTGGTGCTGAGGCTATCAGAGAGAGAGCTAGATGAGTATAGAAAAAAACAGTAAGTTCAGAGGTTATTAGGTGAAAAAACAAATGCAAGAATTATTACTCCTACATGATGATGATGGTAGTAATTAATACTTGTAGATCACTTACTGTTTGCAAATGTTAACTCATTAATTCTTCACAATCATCCTCTGAGGTAAATACTATTATTACAGATGAGGAATTTGAGACCCAAGAATTGAAATAACTTGCTGGAGAGCATTCAGATGGTAAGTGGTCAAGCTAGGATTTTAACCTAAGTGGTCTGATTCCAGAGGCTGTGCCCTAAGGAAAAAAAAGAGAGAGAGAAAAGTCTACTTTAATCTTCTGGTAAAAACAATGTTATTTGTTCACCAAACCATTTCCATTTTCTACCTAGGCACACAAGAAGACTGTATTTCTCAGCTCCCTAGCCTTTTTTAAAAAATAATTTATTATTGGGGCACCTGGACAGCTCAGTTGGTTGAGTGTTTGACTCTTGGTTTCAGCTCAGGTCATGGTCTCAAGGTCATGAGACTGAGCCCCACTCAGGCTCTGCACTCAGCGCAGAGCCTGCTTGTCCCTCTCCCTCTGCTCCTCTCCCTATTCTCTCTAAAATAAATAATAAAATCTTAAAAATGAATTATTATTTTAGTATAGTTGATATACCATGTTACATTAATTTCAGGGGCACAACACAGCGATGTAACAATTTTATACATTAAGCTATGCTCACCACAGTAAGTGTAGTCACCATCTGTCTCCATATACATTGTTATATTATCATCGACTACATTCTCTATGCTGTACTTTTCATCTCTAGAATTTACAACTCGAAATTTGTACCTCTTAATCCCCTTCACCTATTTCACCCGTCCCTCACTCCCTGGCCCTCATGGCAACATTATATATAACAACCAAGTTATGGAAGTAACCTAAGTGTTTATTGATAGATGAATGGATAAATTAGATGTAATATATATACAAGGGAATATTACCTAGGCATAAGAAAGACAACATGGATGGATCCAGCTCCTAGCCTTTAAAAGGGGCATGTGACTAATTCTGACTAATGGAATTTGGGTGGACATACAAAAATCTCGCTGTTAGAATGATGGCTTTCCAAGGTCGAAGGAGCCTGAACTCTGGGTTACTGCTTAGAATAGTGTGGGCCTCTCCATCAGGTACATCTTTCCTGAACTTTGTGAGCACAAGAAATAAACTCTTACTTTACTTTGTTAAGCCACTGAGATTTGGGGGGTTGTTATGTTGGCTTGTGTAAGTTATACTAACAGAAACATTTTACTTTAAACTTTAACAACTTACGAAATCTTTAAAAATCCTGAAAAGTACAGAATATATTAACAATCATCTCTCCCTACCCAGATATAATAGATATTGTCACATTTCCTTCAGGTATTTCTTTAGTAAACCCATTAAATATAACAAATAGCTAATAGCCACAAAGCACTACCTCACCTCTTACCCCTCTCTGTAAGTAACTACCATCCTGAAAGTGCTGTCATCATTTACATTGTTTACTTTAACCATAATATATGAAATTATACAGTGTTATTTTGTGTGCTTCAAAAATGGACAGAACTAAGAAACAAAACAAATGAGCAAAGTTAAAAAGAGAGACAAAGCAAGAAATAGACTCTTAAGTATAGAGAACAAACTGATGGTTAACAGAGGGGAGGTGGTTGGGGGGGATGGATAAAATAAGTGATGGGGAGTAAGGAGTGCACTTGTCACAACGAGCTCGGGGTGATGTATAAAATTGTTGAATCAATGTACTGTATGCCTGAAAATAATATAACAGTGTATGTTAGCCATACTGGAATTTAAACTAAATTTTAAAAAATAAAAAAATAAAAATGGATAGAAATGGTATCAAAAAGATTGCTGTTTTCATTCAGCATTGTTTTTGAAATGTATCCACATTGGTACATGTAGGTCTCATTCCTTCATTTTGACAGTTGCATAGAAATACAGTATTTGGGGCACCTGGGTGGCTTAGTAGGTTAAGTGACCAACTCCTGATTTCAGATCTCAGGGTCCTGGCATTGAGTCCTGCGTCAGCTCCACATTCAGCTGGGAGTCTGCTTGAGGATACTCTCTCTCCCTCTTCCTCTGCCCCTTCCCCTGCTTAAGAGCATGCTCACACATGCATGTGCTCTCCCTTTGTAAAATCAATGTTATCTTTAAAAACAAAAAAAGAAATACAGTAATTTATTTAGCCATTCTTCTACTGAGACAGGTAAGATCATTCATACAGTTTGGCTTCTACAATAGGGTAATGAAATTCCTTATATATTCCTAATATCATATAGTCAAGGGAGGCCTCCCTGAGGATTTTCTCATTTGTGCTGATACTGGAAGGATGAGAAGCCAGCCATGTGAAGAGCTGTGAAATAAGTGCTTCCCATATCTGAAACAGTGGACAAGCCCTAATACTACAGAAAATAGCACATACTACAACCAGTGAGGTTACAGGTATAGTCAGTGAAGGAAAGAGTGGCAGGAGATAGCAGTGGAGGAGCAGGCAAGGGTCACTCCGTTAATGGCTTTGGAGACCACAGTAAAATGTTTGGATTTTCTTTTACAGGCAAAACAATTAAAGTGTTCTCATTTTTTCTAGGTTGGTCAGGCCATAGTCACAGTATCATGAGTTCTTTTCCTCAACTTTACCATGAACTGAGCAACTCTTGAATGAATGCAGTTACTGCTTTTGCTCTCTGTTTTGGAGGAACTGGCTGCAGTATCTCATAAAAAGAAAGAAAAAATTACTTTTCAATTTCTTTCCCATTCGTTTGTGTCTGAGGGGCATCTGTATGCTTCAAAATGAAACTATATTTGTCACAATTTCATTTTTCCATCAAGAGAGCTTACAAGGAAATGTTATTTCTCCATATTTTGCAATCAATTTCTTTTATTAAAATCAGACTGACTTCATGAAAGATGTCAAGTGTTTGGGCCAATTTAATAGCCAAGGAAATATCATGCTACTAGTTCTGAAACTATCTGAAGTGTGACAGAATCTGGTGATGACCAAATAGAGAAACAATTGAAAAATATGAAAGAATTATGTATATATACTACAGTGCCAAACATTGTAGTGTAGGCTTTAAAATTATAAATTATACGATTTCCAAGTGATATTGATGAGTCATTCCTTTAGTAACTCAGCCAAACATGCTAATATTTTTCTCCTTCCCCATTCATTTCTTCACCAGCACTTCCTATATATGTCTAGTGGCTATACTATCAGGTTGTGAGGTGGGCTATCACCTCTTTAAGGAGCTTTCATTTATATAACCTCCCTTATTGCCAACAATTCAAGCATTGCACCTCTCAAGATTCTATTCCTTGATCTTTGCCCTGTTTTCCTTTAGAATATCCTTTTTAACAAGTACTTTTCAGTTTTTAAAGAGAGCTATTGAAACTCACAGAAATTTCAATAGAATCTAATCTGATGGATGTGGGTGAAATTTTCTCTATTCTAAAACCACTCTATCCAATTAATTATTTTCTTTTATTTGCACGTTGGTTGTACTGCTCTAGGTAGAACCTTATTGCCAAATAGAATGTATACCAAAAGACATGGTGTATAACTATGTTTAATATATGCAATAAGGCAGAGCTAAAATTCTATCAACATCACATAGAATCAGAATCTGAGGATTAGAAAATCTCTTAAAGACCATCTTGTAGGACAACCTATCTTTCCTGTACATGTGGCCACCGGTTTTTTTTAATTTTTTTAAACTCAAGTCAATAGTTTTCAGAAAGGGGGGAAAACTTCAATAAAACAAATCAAAACAACTGCAAAAAAAAAATGGTACCATTCTAGCTAACACAAAAATGTTTGTTCCCTGGAGTGACTTGCATGGGGAGGAATAATAGTCTCTGCCCTCCCGCAACTACACCTGTAAGGGGTTGTAAGTACTACACGCACATGATGATATTGCGTGTAAATGTCCTTTAAGGCCACAAAAGAGGGAGCAAGTGACTATACTCCAAAGGTTACACCTTCGGAAGACAGGTGAATGGCTTTCAAGAATGACTGAGAATTACACAAGTGGACAGTAAGAGTATTTTAACCTTAAAGAACAAGGGCATCTCCTGGAGGAGATCTGCGAAAGAATGTTTCAAAAAAGGGTCGCAGCAACTGACGCTTATTAACAGTGGATTTCTACCTTAGCTGCAGGAAGAAAGCGTCTAAAAACCTCGAACCCAGACCTCACATCCGACCACTTAAAGCTGTTTTTTAAAGCCCCCCCCCCCACTCCCCGCGATTCCAATGTGTAAAGTTGAGAATCACCATTTTTCAGCAGGAAGCAAAATACTAAACGTGGATTTTGAAGGGGAAAAGTGAAGGTAGGGCACAGAAAAAGAACCCTGGGAGGGCAGGGCGTCTACCGCAAGAGCAGGAACAAGAACCGAGTGAAAGCCAGAGGTAGAAGATTTAAGGGCTGTTTCTGTGGTAGAACTCCCAGAATTTCGGGGTCGGTAACGAGAGCGGCGTATGTCCAACTCCATTAAAGTGAAGTTATTCTGTCAGTAGCCCTGCTCTTAAACCCCATCATATTTCCTCACATCTTTTCCCACAGTTAAGAAAAAAAAAAAAAATGACGGATACGTTTTCTATCCCACGAAAGGCGCATGAGCAGACTGTGGGAGGAGCAAAGATCTGAGAAGCCATGAGAGCGGCCAGAGCCGCTACAATTTCTTCGCGATTCCAAAACCACAACTCACGAACACCTTGGGAAGGAGCCTCCCCAGCAGTATTTGCATCCCACTGGGGAGCGCTGATAAATACCTCAGAGTAAATTGGAGCCTTTTAAGCACCGAAGGGCGGCGAGGGCAAGGGCGGGGCAACTACTGACGTCCGCGGTGACGTTGCCGGCTCCGCCCTCACACCCGCTTCCGGTGACGCGCGGCCCCCGCTTCCGCTTTCCCGGCCTGCGCGTCGGCCCCGCCTCACTCCCACGCGCCCCCAAGCGTCACGGCGCCGGATAGCCGGAGAAAAAGCACAGGTTACTGTCGGAAGTCCCCCTGCAGGTTCCCCTTCCGTTTTGCCTAACGACTTCCGCTTTGGGCCGTCAACATGGACGCTGCGGCTGCTTGCCGAAGCGGCCTCTGTTCCGTTGTGGAGGCGCAGCTTCTCTGCTGAGTCTGCCCCGCTTCCCCGCCCTCCCCGCCTCCCCCTCCTCTCCCCACCTCCCTCCCCACCTCCCTCCCCCGCATCCCCCCGCCTCTCCCCGTCTTTCCCCGCCTTCCCCCGCCTCTCGCTCCAGTCGCTGGGGCAGGCGGGCTCGTCGCTACATGGGGGCGGGCCTCCGCGGCCGGCGCACGGCTTCCTGTTCGGAGGCGGCCTGGCGGTAGGCGGTGGCGACTCTGCCCGCGCCCACTTAGGCGCGGTGACCGAGCGCCTAGGAGGCTCGAGGGCTTCATCTTGTGCCGCTGCGCCAAGCCCGGCCCTGCGCCGCCATGGCCCCAGTGCAGCTGGAGAACCACCAGCTGGTCCCGCCTGGAGGCGGTGGCGGGGCCAGCGGTGGTCCCGCGTCAGCCCCGGCGCCTCCTCCTCCCGGAGCCGCCGTAGCGGCGGCCGCAGCAGCCGCGGCCAGTCCGGGCTACCGGCTGAGCACCCTCATCGAATTTCTTCTGCACCGGGCCTACTCCGAGCTCATGGTGTTGACGGACCTGTAAGTGCCGCGAAACCCATGCCTGCTCCCCAGAACCCTCCCTCCCCCCGCTTCCCGCCCAACCGGCTTAGAGAGGCTCGCACCTCCCCACGGGGCTGCTGTTTTCTCCTTTCCTTTGGGCTACTTAGTCTAGAATTTCTGAACTCTTGGGCTCAGAGGAGGTGGAGGAAACGCTTTGCATTTGGGGTCTTTCTGGAGATGGAGCAACGGAGAGTGGTTAATTATGTATGTTGTTAGACTCACTGAAAATTCTATCTTTGGGGGTTTTGCTGGAGTTACAAGCAGAACCCTATTGATTTCTTGGTTGGAAGCTTTTTAGCCGAAAGCCCAAGATTAGGGTTTAGGAATACATAATGTTCGAATTCCTAAAGACAGGAAATCTGTTTTACAGATTTAAAATTTACATTTTAAATTTAGGTTGTAATTGTTTCTGCCAGAGTTTGAACTCAGGAGATCTATTGTGTATAAATTAATCCAAAAATTTGGTTTGCTTTTTTTCCCTGACATGTTTGAGAGTGTTTGAAGTCTTAACGCGTATAGCGTAAGTAAAAGGTTTATTGTAACTGGTCTTCTGTTACTGTTTCTTTGAGTATGAAGGGAGTTTGTAAATCAAGTTACCAGTGAAATGCCTTGGGACATGATTAGGTTGTTAATCCCTTCAAAATAGGATCAGAATACACTAATTTTCAGTGTGTGAAGAAAAGACACTATAATATTTGGGGGGATATATACCTTAAGTACTGTTTTTCATTTTAAAATCCAGGTTCAGAAAAAATAAGAATTTTAAGTTTTTACTTAGTTTTTATCTTTTATCTTGTTACACTGCAGATCAGTGTTTTCAGTTGTATACATTAAGACGTAGATATTGGCCTGTAAAGTGGCATAGTAATTTGTTACCTGAGACTTAAAATATTTGTTTGCAGATGACTGAAGGAGTTAAAATAGGTTCCACTTATTCCTGTAAAACATTCTCACATAGTTTTGACATGTGGTACTTTATTGAATGGAACAGAAAGAAGGCTTCCCCGTCTATTTAAGAGAAACTTAAATAGCTGTTGTGATTAGGTGTCATTGTAGCAATATACTTCTCTGAACCAATTACTATTGGATTTCATAAAAATTTAAGAGTGTTCATGAAAATTTTTCATATATGTGAAGATCACCTACCCAATGTATAGCTATGGAAAAATGTTGAGAACTGCTGTCAATGATTGTGTAATTTGTATAATTTGTTCTTTCATAGAGGATTTGTAGAAATTTTTTTTTTAAGATTTTATTTATTTATCAGAGAGAGGGAGAGAGAGCGAGCACAGGCAGACAGAATCGCAGGCAGAGGCAGAGGGAGAAGCAGGCTCCCTGCCGAGCAAGGAGCCCGATGTGGGACTCCATCCTAGGCCGCTGGGATCCTGACCTGAGCCGAAGGCAGCTGCTTAACCAACTGAGCCACCCAGACGTCCCGATTTGTAGAAATTTTTGAATTATATTGTGCTTTTTATTATACAACTTAGTTATGAAGAATGTCTATTTTGTTGCAGTAGAATAAGTGTATAGTTTTAATCCTGCACCCTTTATGTGATGATGATTCCCATACTTCTGTCTGCAGCAGAGACCTCTCCACTGAACTCCAGACTCTATATCCAGATGCTTACTTTTATGTCCTAGTAATGTGCCCTAATGGGCATTTCAGTCAATTCCACTTGATATATCCAACCACCCCCAAACCTCTTCTATCTCACTAAAGAGTATCCCCATTCTTCCTGTTGTGGCTTAGGCCACAAATTTGGAGTAATTCCTCTTCCAATTCCATGCCCAGTAGTACATCAGCAAGTCTTGTCATCTCTGACTTTGGATTTGACCACTTTTCAACATTTCCATCAAGTGTGAATCCTTCACCCATGTTAACTGCAGTAGTCTGCCAGTTGATATTTCTACTGCTACCCTTTCCCCTTTATAGTTTTTGTCATCCATAAAATAGCCAGGATGATCCTTTTGAAACTTTTCTGCTCTCAACTCTTCAGCGGGTCTCTATCTCACTTATGGTAAAAAGGTTTTAAAGTCACCTGTATATGGAGTGACTGTAAAAGGTCCAAATCAGTACACTTTTGAGTACAAAAGGTTGTGCTTTTAACAATAATGTTGGGGGCACCTGGGTGGCATAGTCAGTTAAGCATCAGACTCTTGGTTTTAGTTCAGGTCATGAGATCGAGCTCCATCCTTAGTGGGGAGTCTACCTGAGATTCTTTCTCTCCCTCCGTCCCTACCACCCATGTTCTCTCTCTTCTAAAATAAATATTTAAAAAAAAAAAAATAGGGGCGCCTGGGTGGCTCAGTGGGTTAAAGGCTCTGCCTTCAGCTCAGGTCATGATCCCAGGGTCCTGGGATCGAGCCCCATATTGGGCTCTCTGCTCAGCAGGGAACCTGCTTTCCTCTCTCTCTGCCTGACTCTCTGCCTACTTGTGATCTATGTCTGTCAAATAAATAAATAAAAATCTTTTTTAAAAAATAATAATAATGTCGGAGCAACAGGCATGAACCAGAACTATCTTGGGCAAACCAGAACTTGTGGTCTATCTATGCCTTCACCTCCTTTACTCTTTATCCTCATTTCCTAATACTCTCCTCTTTGCTTGTTCTGTTTCAGCCACACTACCTTTCTTGATGTTTTTTGATAGGTGGGTATTATAGACACACTCCCACCTTAGAGCCTTTGCTTTCCCCCCAGAAATCTGTGTGGTTTGCTTTCCACACAGGGTAATGACCTTTAGTCTTTGTTCAGATAGAACTTATCAGAGAGACTTTATCTGACCACCCAAGAAAAGCTTTCTGCCCCTGCCTTCTATTCTTTACTCACTGCTTTGTTTTTTCTTATCGCTACTGGGTATCCTTAATTTATTATCTGCTCCCTCCCCACTGGAAGCTCCATGAGGATGGGAATTTTTATTTGTTTGGTATGTTCCCTGAGCCTAGAACATAGTTTGGCATATAGTTGAGGATTAACTAAGTATTTATTGATTTAATACATTAACAAATGAATTGTTAGAATTATCATTGTAGACCATGGAGGATTTATTTATTTTTTAAGGATTTTTAAAAAAAATTTATTTGACAGATCACAAGTAGGCAGAGAGGCAGGCAGAGAGAGAGAGGAGGAGGAGGCAGGCTCCCTGCTGAGCAAAGAGCCCGATGCAGGACTCCATCCCAGGACCCTGACATCATGACCTGAGCCGAAGACAGAGGCTTTGATCACTGAGCCACCCTGACGCCCCTGACCATGGAGGATTTAATGGGAAAATACCTTCCTGCTCTTGATACTTGGGTATATAAAATAACTCTTTTCTCTTTTGATTTGTGCTAACCAAAATTAGTTTTAGGAACTTACCTTGGTGTTCTTTTTTTTTTAATTGATTTATTTATTTTCAGAAAAACAGTATTCATTATTTTTTTCACCACACCCAGTGCTCCATGCAATCCGTGCCCTCTATAATACCCACCACCTGGTACCCCAACCTCCCACCCCCCCCACCACTTCAAACCCCTCAGATTGTTTTTCAGAGTCCATAGTCTCTCATGATTCACCTCCCCTCCAATTTACCCCATCTCCCTTCTCTCTAACACCCCTTGTCCTCCATGATATTTGTTATGCTCCACAAATAAGTGAAACCATATGATAATTGACTCTCTCTGCTTGACTTATTTCACTCAGCATAATCTCTTCCAGTCCCGTCCATGTTGCTACAAAAGTTGTGTATTCATCCTTTCTGATGGAGGCATAATACTCCATAATCATGTATTTTTCCTTGTTCCCGGTGGGAACTGTCAGAATCAATGTATTGATGTAAAACTAGTGTGCTAGGTCTACTTTTTAAGAGTCTTATTTTTGCTGTATTTGATGCTTGTCTGTGAACTATTGAAAGTAAAAAGGACTGCCTTGACAATTTCAGTGGTTTGTTTTTGGCCACAGAAATCTGGGTGTTTGTTTTTTTCCTTCTGCTTATCTACACCCACCTCCTCTCCGACATACGTGCTCTCATCTCAGAGTTTACACTCTGCCTTGACTTCTTAAGGAATTAGATTGTACTCCTTTTTTTTTTCTTTAACCTGTTTTAAATAAAATTAGAAAAAGCTAGGATCTCAGTTATGTAAACTTGTCTTATTATACTTCAGTGTAAATAAATGTCTGCTACTTCCAAAAATTTGCATTTTGGGGCTATTGCCCCAAATCGTGGATTTGTTATCCATAAAGGAATTTTAAATAGATTAGGAGGAATTGGGAGGAAAGGGATGCAGACAACAAAGCCTAATCTTTGTCCGGGAAATGATACTGCCTCTACATGAGGTGATCCTTTTAGGGTCTCTGGGGCAGGTGGGAAGAGCTGGGACACTGTTTCCTGTTCTTTCTACCCCCACCCCCCAAAGGCTCTCCTCTTTTGTTTCTCTCTCTTATGCACACATCAGCATCCATAGTTATCATTCTCTCCCTCCCTTGAGGATGAGGGTTGTGGCTTCTCAAAAGGAGTGTTCTCAGGAACTTTCACGTGTAGAGGAACTTGCCAATAGCTGTTTTCCTTGCAGTCTTATAAGGACTTAATTTCTGCTTCATCTGATCCTGCTGGCCCTTCCACCTTCTACCTAGTTTCCTTTACCATCCGGATCATAATTTCAACTTCTGTCTCACTGTCTGCTCTCAGAATTATTGTTAACTACAAGCCAGAGCTCATTTTGATAGTTTCCCCTCCTTGTACCTTGAACTCTGGTTTTATTTTTTCTGCACCTGTGGCCTGTGGGTGGGAGAAGAGAATTGAAATGGCTCAGTGTGTTTTCTTCAAGAAGGGATTAGATGTAAAGGAGGCTTTACAATTGCTCAGGCCGTTGAATCCTGAGCCATGGGATAGAGGTTTCCAAAATGCGGTGATTCAGGAGGCACATCAGGACCTTTGTAAGCATCAGTGGATGTGAGAGTGTTAAATGGTATAATTTAACAGGGAAAATGGTGACATTGGTTGCTGGCTATTGTACTGGAGAACTAGCAAAAAATAAATCAAAACCTTACTGGAGCTTAAAAGTAATCATGTACATCTAACCACCATGCAACATCATACTTACTGTAAAACCCTTGGCTGACACTGGTTCTTTTGTGTGCTTAGCTTCCAGTTTTGCCCATCCTGATAAAACATGGAGAGATTATTGCTTGGAAGCAAGGTTCCATTGGATATAAGGAAGCTAGCAGCTAGTATACTGCATCTGTGTCTGTTTTGGTTTTATTTATTTATTTATTTTTTAAAATCAAACATCTTGCTTTCTTTTTTTTTTTAAGATTTTATTTATTTATTTGACAGAGAGAAATCACAAGTAGATGGAGAGGCAGGCAGAGAGAGAGAGGGAAGCAGGCTCCCTGCCGAGCAGAGAGCCTGACGCGGGACTCAATCTCAGGACCCTGAGATCATGACCTGAGCCGAAGGCAGTGGCTTAACCCACTGAGCCACCCAGGCACCCTCTGTTTTGGTTTTAAAAGAATATTTTCGGGGTGTCTGGGTGGCTCAGTGGGTTAAGCCTCTGCCTTCAGCTCAGATCATGGTCTCAGAGTCCTGGGATAGAGCCCCCCATCAGGCTCTATGCTCAGCAGGGAGCCTGCTTCCACTACCCTCTCTGCCTGCCTCTCTGCCTACTTGTGTTCTCTGTCTGTGTCAAATAAATAAATAAAATCTTTAAAATATATATATATATTCGGGACACCTGGGTGGCTCAGTGGGTTGAGCCTCTGCCTTCAACTAAGGTCATGATCTCAGGGTCCCGGGATTGAGCCCCCCATCAGGCTCTCTGCTCAACGGGGAGCCTGCTTCCCCCCCACCCCCACCTACCTGTCTGCCTACTTGTGATCTTTGTCTGTCAAGTAAATAAATAAAATCTTTTTTAAAAAAGAGTATTTTTTCTGACTGTATGATATAGTAGTGTTTAATGTAAGATGTGAGCTTTTTAAATGTTTGAGATTCATGCAGTACCTTTTGGATCATCTTGAATGGAGAGGAATGTTCGTTTGTTGGTTTTTTCCCTTATAGCCATATTGCTAGAAACCCATAAAAAAGATCAGGTAGCCACATAAGCCTGTAGTGGCTATTTATCTAGTTTTTCTGAAACACTAAGGTATGTAATAGAGCCAAAATAAAGACTGTTACCATATTTTGATGAAGCTTTGTGTATATTTAGTCAATTTCTTTTTTCTTTTTTCTTTTTCTTTTTTTTTTTTTTTTAACCTTATAGACTACCAAGGAAATCTGATGTGGAAAGGTGAGTATGAACGAAACCTTAAATCTCTGTCTATGTTGGCATATCTATGAGAGTGTATGTGAGAAAGAGAGTGAGTGAGTATTGGGGGGGGGCGGTGTTAGGGCTATGGATCCGAAACCTAGGTCCAGAGAACCTAAGGTGGTGTTTCACACCATTTGTTTAGGGAACCCTGGGAAATGTCATCCTTGACATTCTTGGTGTAGACCAGCTCTGGACCTTGTGTTCTAGAAACCTTTGTTGTCAAGTCCCTGAAGAGGATAGGAAAATGTAGAAGGTATAGAACTTAATAGAAAAAGCTGAGGAACAGACTGAATTAAGAAAATTGGCCGCGAAGATGCTATTAGATGTCTTTAGAGAATTGACATTTGCATAATGCTATTGCTGTTTAATAGTTGAGAGAATTTTGATTGAGTTGGAGTTTGGGGCTTAAGACATAACTAAACACCAATGTTTCCATAAGGGAAAGGAACAAGATACATTAAGGTTTCAAAGTAATCCTGTGATGGAGAGTTAAGTTGTAGCCATAGAATTGGCTACTTGACTGTATCTCTGGTACTACTTATGCTCCTTGGTTATTTTTTTTTTTTTCTCCTAAATACCAAGTCACTAAGGAAGATTTATTAGTGACTCTGCTCCCCACCCCCACCACCAGCTATCTTTCTGATGGAACTGGATCAAAAAGGTAGAGATGGGAGAGACCATCAAAGCATACCTTTGTTATAGTTTGGCTGGTCAGTTTTAAAGGAAGGAAATGTAAATCCGGGTTTCTTCTGTCCACTCTGGGGTCGGAAGGGAAGCTGGGCCTTGAAAAACTGACTCATGCTGCTGATCACTGAGATTGCATGGTGTCAAAAAAAGTCATGTTACAGTAGTTTACAAAGGTGGGTGTTTGCTTTCCAGTACAGGAGATCATTTGGGGAACCAAGTTAATAATATACAGATATGTTTGTCCTAGGAGAAGAGCAGAGAGCTCATGTGCTCTGTAAGTCATTGCTGAGTTGGAGTTTCAGTACTGGGGCTCCCAGCCCCGAGATGGTGCCAGATCTTAATGCACATTTCCTATTTCTGCTGTGCTCCATTCCTGCCTGTGATGCTCTGCTTGTTTGGTCTGTTAAGATGCTTCGTAGACACTGGCAAAGAGTCTTAATTGTATCTGTGCCCTTGCTTCTTCTCTTCATACTACTAATAATCATATTGATGGTTGGATCTTAAGGAAACCTTTTCAGGGTTTTTTGTGGGCTATGCACACATGCTCTCTAGGACTTAGACTCTGTAGTCCTCAGTCAGGATTATACTTCAACAAAAGCTTTTATTTTGGTGCATTGCCTCATGGCATTGCTGTTGGTGAGATACAGAGATGTGGGTTGGATCTGTAGGCCATTGCAACTGTACTGAGATTAATATAGGTCAGAGTCCACTTGGAGGGAGGTTGATGTACTGCTGGGTCTTGTCAACGGGCCTGTGGAATGTTTTTTTCGGTATCTTAAGGTAAATTACAAAAGTGATTTTCAGTTTTATAGCTGACTGGAAATTGAGAGGTCTGGCTAACACACTGACAAAGCTTTCAAGGCTTTATGAGATGATAAAAATACTGATGAGTATTGTGAGAAAAAGCATCATAGTGCATATAGCACAAAAATAGATATGGACAGACCATCTAAGCTTTTATTTTTAGTGCTCAGCTTACTTTAACTTTGTTTAGATGATTTAATATCTAAATTTGTTGCTGCAATTAGTTTGGTAAAGAGTTGCATAGTTCTTTGATTACTCAGGTATTTAAATCACGCTCTTGTAAGATGGGAAATGGGCCCTTGCTTTTGTAGAAGTGAGACAGTTTCAAGCTTTGGTAAAGATCTGTTTCAGTTCCTTTCTCATACCAAAAAGGTTGCTAATACATAACTCATAGTCTCAATTATGAAATTCCTGACTCTTAATTTGTTCTCCTCTGGGACCTAGTTAACTTATATTGTACATTTGTATCTGTGAATTGGGCATAATTCAGTAAACAACTTTTTTTGTCATGCAAAATTAATTTTAAAAATGTGATTGTGATTTATTGCTAAAACTTTTTTTGGACTTATTACTTGGAAGTTGAAAATAAAAAATGCAGGCAGTATATAAAATGTGACAATAATTCATATTTAGGTAAATACCTTATTTGGGGTTTCATTTCATTGTAATTTTTATAAACAGAGATTGATTCATGTTTTAGCCCAGATGAAATAAATTGTGAAATACTCTTTTCAAAACGTTGGTTCATTAAGAAATGTTTTATTTTATAGGAAAATAGAAATAGTGCAGTTTGCTAGCCGGACACGTCAACTCTTTGTTCGACTATTAGCTTTAGTAAAGTGGGCTAATAATGCTGGCAAGGTGGAAAAATGTGCGGTGAGTTAAACTTTTTATTTTATATAAAATAACCTTTTGGAATGTTAACTTATTATAGACATAGCTTCTAATTTTAGCTTTAATTTATATCTGTTGATTTCTTTCGAGAGAGTACTTAAGTGAGTAATCCTATTTCTGTACAAAAATGTGTAGGGAAGCCTGGGTGGCTCAATTGGGTAAGCATATGCCTTCAGCTCAGGTCATGATCCTAGGGTCCTGGGATCAAGCCCCACATAGAGCTTCCTGCTCATCGAGGAGCCTGCTTCTCCCTCTCTTTTGCTTTCTTGCTCTCTTTCTCTCTCAAATAAATAAATGAAATCTTTAAAAAAAAATGTGTACTATATTTCTGTAGAAACTTAGTCTTGATCACCTAAGCAGGAAAAAAGAGTTGGTCGTATCTGGAGATATCATTATTCTAGAAGACATTAAATATGAGACTCAAACTATAGGGGGGGAAAGAGCTTTACATTCGTTTGCTTCCTTAGAGTAAGCAAAGTATTTCCTTGAATTTTACCTTTTGATTCTTCAAAATCCTCTGAGTATGGCAGAGTTGGTATTTCCTTCTTGTTTTACAGATGTGGGAGTAAGGTACTTAGGAGCTAAATGTCTTCTTCAAGGTCACAGATCTGGTAACAGCGTTTATGTGTTTGTTATTCATCTATTGATTCTCCAAACCCTTTAGTGAGCACAGGGCATAGGGTATGGCAGATGAGATTTTTTTTTTTTTTTAAGATTTATTTATTTATTTATTTGACAGAGATCACAAGTAGGCAGAGAGGCAGGCAGAGAGAGAGGGGGGAAGCAGGCTCCCCACTGAGCAAACAGCCCAGGATCATGACCTGAGCCAAAGGCAGAGGCTTTAACCCATTGAGCCACCCAGGGGCCCCAGCAGATGAGATTTAACTAAGGCACAGCCCTGCCCTCAAGAAGGTCATAGTCTTTGTCTGTTAAGTCACCCTTGAATTCAAAGGAGTGACACTTGATGAAGTGTGCCAAAGATGCTAAAATCTGCCAACCGCCCCCCCCCCCCCCGCAACAAAAAGAAAAGAAACCCAAGTTAGGAGCTCATAACTTGGGGAGGATGGCGCAGTGTTAACAAACAAGACACATGATTACTTCCTTCTTTTTTACTTCAGTCACTTCCCATGAGGAGAAGGAAAGAGAGTAGAGTGCCCTTTCATAGTGGAAAGGGTAGAGTAATATTATAAAATGAATAAAGTCCTAAAATAATGAGAGCATTTATTCACTTTAATTGAGGTCAGCTCTACAAGGCCAAGTAACCTTCTAAACATTGTCAGTTATATTTGGAAAGTGGGTAGATTCTCTGATCTTGACATTGATGCTCATATTTTTTCCCATTCAGTTATGTAATAACATTAAAATGTTTTATCAGTTTTTGTTAGTGAAGGCAAAAAAACAGCTTTACATTGGTTAAATTTTATTTGAGTCCTTTTCAAATTTCTCTTAAAGTTTACTGGACTTCCTGGATAAATTAAAATGAGCAGCCACCTGGTCAGTATGGAGGTACTGTAATTTTAGCACCCTGACAAGCTAAGTTGAAAATATTTTTATAGTACTTTTATATTTCCAACTCTTTCGGGGTTTGCCTCTTCCATAAAATCCCACTTCAGAAAGGAATCTAGGACACAGTTGTGTTTCTGCACATGATTTCCTAACCTCTACCCTCCCTTGTAGCTGCTGCTTTCACTGTCCTCGGTTCTACTGGGTTCCTCATCGTTAGACACAGAGCCTATGTGAAAGTTGCTAAAATGAAAGGAGAAAAGGGGCTGTGAAAAAGTTGAGAATTGTAAATTCTAGAATAACAATTTTTTTAAGTTAAAAATAAAACCCGGGGCGCCTGGGTGGCTCAGTGGGTTGGGCCTCTGCCTTCGGCTCAGGTCATGATCTCAGGGTCCTGGGATCGAGCCCCGCATCGGGCTCTGTTCGGCGGTGAGCCTGCTTCCCCTTCTCTCTGCCTGCCTCTCTGCCTGCTTGTGATCTCTCTCTCTCTCTCTCTCTGTGAAATAAATAAATAAATAATCTTAAAAATAAAACCCAGTTTTCATTGAAGTTGATACTCAATTGGAGCTCTACCAACCAAGCTAGTGACAAGACTGGAAGAATTCTACCAAGGTACATTCTAGCCACATACCTTTTGTCTATAGGAGTAGGCTGTCATCCTTCTGAAATAAAATCTCAATCACAGGTTAGAGGGAAAATATTTTGTACCCCATATATTGTTTTTCTCATGGGGGGAAATGTTCTTTG
Organism: Mustela lutreola; assembly: GCF_030435805.1. Taxonomy (NCBI): domain Eukaryota; kingdom Metazoa; phylum Chordata; class Mammalia; order Carnivora; family Mustelidae; genus Mustela; species Mustela lutreola. The sequence goes on along the minus strand of NC_081308.1, from coordinate 35,913,852 downwards.
ATTCATCTGTTGTCAGTATGATAAGGAAATTAAAGTTTGTATTTAGAAGGTCTTTTGTCTACTGTAAAGCATCATTCGAAGAATAGTTTGATTATAAATGTTAATAAACAGACTTATGCCAAACTTATTTATCAGAAAGTTTTATAATTCATTGTTCTGGAAATTCGGACACCAAATGTAGTAAATCTATTTTGGCTGAAATGAAGAAGCATGGTATAATATTTATGAAAAGCCTAGGGTTTCTTTTCAATAATTACTTAACTTGGGGTAATCTTTTGTTAAAGATGTTCAAACTTGTAATGAAAAGTTAGGAATCACTGAAGTATATCAAATCCAAGTATTCAATTTTTAAAACCTGGCGTTAAATCCCTACTTATATCGTGAGTATTTCCGTTGCTTGTTTAATACTGCTGAGTTGTGCTTCAGTAGCATAATGTCAAGGAAAATCCAAGACTCTTGCTTTTGATATTGAGCTGTATTGTTTTTTGAATTGGCTGTTCAAATAAGTCACATTCTGAATAAAGTCTCATACTGAGCTTATATAAACTTTTGGTATTTTTGTTTTGTGAATGTAGATGCTGCAAATGTGTTTGTTAGGGATAAGGTCCATCAACTGGAGAATTAGAGGATTATTCATGTTTTGACTCTTCTGTTCTCAACCTAGTACCATTTGAGGTTCTTAATAAATAATGATTTTTAGCCATGCTGGACATATTAAGTGTGTAACAATGTATAAATACACAGTTTATAACTCTAACAGTAGAACAGTTCATGTTTTATTTAAGAAAAAGAAAATATCTCATATTCCTGGAGCTCTTTAAAAAACAGCTTTATTGAGCTATAATTCATAGACCATACAATCCACCCATTTAAAGTGTACAGTGGTTTTTAGTATATTCAGATATGTGCAACCATCAGTCAATTTTAGAACATTGTTAATATCATCTCAGAAAGAAAATACGTAGCCTTTTGCTGTCACCTCCAAGTGCCCCCCCACCCAGCCCTAAGCAAGCACTAATCTGCTGTCAATAGATTTGCCTATTCTGCACATGTCATATAAATGGAATTGTAGTAGGATAGGGGCTTCTGTAACTGACTTATTTCACTTAGCATCTAACATTTTCAAGGTTCATTGTAGCATGTAGTAGTACTTTGTTTCTTTTTATAGTTGAATTGTATGGATCTACTATCTTTTGTTTATCATAAGTTTATGAAGGTTTAGGTTGCTTCTAGTTTTTGGCTGTTATGAATAATGTTACTGTAAACACTCATGTACAAGTTTCTGCATAGACATATGTTTTTATTTCTCTTGGGTATATGCCTAGGAATGGAATGGTTGGGTCATATGGTGACTGTGTTTAAGTCACTTGAGGAACTGCCAGACTGTCTTCCAAAATGGCTGACCCATTTTACATTCCCACCATCAATGTATGAGCATTCCAGTTTTTCCATGCTGATACTTGTTATTGTCTGACATTTTGATGCCAGTCATCCTGTTAGGTGTGAAGGTGGTATCTCATTGTGGATTCGATTTGCATTTCTCTGCGGACAAGTGATGTTGAATATGTTTTCTTTGCTTTGGGGCATTTATGTAGTTTTCTTAAGAGAAATATCTATAAAGTGCTCAGTTAAATTTGAAAAGAGAATATTAACCATATAAACAGCTGGCATGTGAGTGGTTAAAAAAAAAAGAATGTGATGATCACTAGGGACCTGTATAGTTTTGTTAAAAAGTTACTCAAAACTAAAATTTTATGTTTTTTCATTAGATTTTTGAGTCAGAGATAGTATATTTTTCATTAATTACCCATATTAAAGGTGAAGCAATGTGGTCTAGATGAACTATAGAACTCCACTAGGGTTGATGCTTGTCTTCCCAGAGGGAAGTCTTTGGTATTCTTTGGCCTTGACTATGATCTGATAAGCATTTTTAACAGCGTCCTGGAGATTTGGGATGATCTAAATCAGTAAAAACCAGCTCAGAAGTTGAGAAAAGTAGGGTTCAGTCTGTTCAACATCTGACTCCTGATTTCAGCTCAGGGTGGGTAGTGGTTTCAGGGTCGGGGGATGGAGCCCACATCAGGCTCCACACTCCATGTGGGGTCTGGTAGAGATTCTTTCTCTTTTCCTCTGCCCCTCCTGCTTGTCCTCTCTCTCTCTCCAAAACAAATAAATAAATCTTAAACATTTTTTTTTTTTTTTAGAATTTATTTATTTATTTGACAGAGAGAGATCACAAGTAGGCAGAGAGGCAGTCAGAGAGAGAGAGGAGGAAGCAGGCTCCCCGCTGAGCAGAGAGCCCGATGCGGGACTTGATCCCAGGACCCTGGGATCATGACCCGAGCCGAAGGCAGTGGCTTAACCCACTGAGCCACCCAGGCGCCCCAAATAAATAAATCTTAAAAAAAAAAAAAAAGAGTTGCGAGAAGTAGGATCCAAATGGTTTTAATGTGTTAGAATCAGATTACAGTCCTCTTTCAGTTTCGGGGTGGAAAAAGGACCTTGCTTGGTAGATTCATGTACAAAATATCAAGGCCTTTTAGTGGAGTCCCAGCTTGCTGTGTGCTAGCACTGTCATTGCTCTTAATAAGTTAATGGTGGCATTGATAGAAATCCATTTTAGTAGTCATGCAAGGTAGCACTTCTGGGCAGTCTAAAAGAAGAAACATTTTTTTTGGTTCTGGTTTCTCTGATTGTTGGCTTTCTTGAGCAGGTGGCTAAGTCTCAATTTTCTCATCTCTAAGGTGATAGTAATTATCTAGTTTTATGTATTTCCTAGAGTTGTGAAGATCACATAATAAAAATGAGTATGGAAATACTGAGAAAATGTAGGGCATTTTGTGCTGGTATTGTGGGTGTGATGTGGTATTAATTCTGGATACCATGTTTTAAGTTGACCACTGATATATTAGAGCATTTCCAAGGCAGCAGAACAAGGGTGGTGAGTTGGAAATTTGGAGATAACCGCTTAAATGAAGTAACTTGGGATGTTTTAGCTTGGAGATGGGGTGGGCTTCCGATGTTTGAAGGACATGAGAGACATTACTGCTCTAGAATAGAAGATAAACATTTCAAGGAAGTAGTTTTTAGCTCCTTGAGAGCTTGGCTAGTTCAGGTACCCTTATGAAGTGCAGTAGAGAACTGATGGAAAGGATTTCTATTTGGGGCATGAGTTGGCCCAGATATCATACAACAGGCAACATTTATGGAGTATTTTATGTGTTCTGGTTAGTGTTCTGAAGGTTTTATAATGTATTAGCTCTTTCTAAAAAAAAAAAAATTATTTATGTATTTGAGAGAGCAAGCATTCGAGAAGGGGGAGGAGCAGAGGGAGAGAATCTCAAGAAAATTCCCTGCTGAGGGCAGAGCCCCGTGTGGGGCTCCATCCTATGACCCAGGAGATCATGATCTGAGCCGAAACCAAGAGCTGGACACTTTAAGTGACTGAGCCACCCAGGCAACCCTATACGCATTAACTCTTAATCCTCAGAACAACCTTATGAGGCTGGAAATCATTATCTTCATTTGACAGTTGAAAAAACTGAGGCCCAGAAAGGTTAAGTGACTTGCCTAAGATTATAGGGAAAGTAAGTTGCAAAGTTAAAGAGACTAAGGCAGTCTGGATCCAGGAGTCCATCTTTTAACTACTTTGTTACCAGCCAACTCTAGAAGTCTATGGAAGTAAAGAGCCTTTTATTCTATTTATTTTTCCTAACTTCTGCTACGTATGTGTAATGTTAAAGATGGGCAAACAAACTGGAAAACCTTTTACTTAAAGTGATAGGAAGTTATTGTTTTTAGTGCCAAATACAAATGTATAAAATATTTCTTCACATCACTGGAAAATTTCTTGAAGAAATGTTTCATATGTGGAAAACTGTATTAATTTCCTCAAAGTTTACTTTGGAATGAATAAATGATATTTGAAGTGCAAAGCAGCTTGTTCTCAATGAAGCTTAATTCATTTACCCTTCGCTTTAAAGATGATTTCAAGCTTTTTGGATCAGCAAGCCATTCTGTTTGTGGATACTGCTGATCGCCTGGCCTCGTTAGCTAGAGATGCCCTAGTCCATGCACGCCTGCCTAGCTTTGCCATTCCGTATGCAATTGATGTACTGACTACTGGGTCTTACCCACGACTGCCCACCTGCATTAGGGTAAGTGCATTGTTCACCATTCCTATTCTTAAAACTTGAAGGTTTTTGAATCAAGGAAAAGAAGTTGAAGGTTTTGGTGATGAAATCTCTGTTAGCCCAACAAAACAGCTATTATCTATTTTTAAAACAATTATTTCATGTAATTCACTTTTTTCTCTATAACTAAAATTGTGGTTTTTTGAAATAAATTGAGGCCAGAATATGAATACTATCAAAATGGATGACTATGTCTGTGTGTGTGTGAGGTTAAGCATGTGCACATTAGCTTAGATCTATTTCAAATGTGAAAACACTACATGCTAGTTGCTTTTTGGAAGGTTTTGTGTTTTTTTTTTTTAAGTACTATTGTGGTAGTTGTTTACTGACTCGGTGCTATTGTATTTTATACTTTCAAGAAGTGGTGGAAGTCATCTAGTGACATGAACTTGGTCTTGTAAATAGAGCATGAAGAAGATCGTGTTGTATTACCATCTTAGCTGGGTGACTGGTGGAATCATTGGCATTCTAAAGCATGATAGTAATGGTCATGTTAGTATTACTGGATGTAAACTACAGAAATGAGTTTTGAGATTCTCTTGCACGAAGTACAAAAATACTATGTTAAGACAGGCACAGGTAAAAATTGTGTCTCTTTGTACATTATTTTCAAATCACTTCATGTTTTTCGTAGGATAAAATTATTCCTCCAGACCCAATTACCAAAATTGAGAAACAAGCCACACTTCACCAGCTTAATCAAATTCTTAGACATCGGCTTGTGACTACAGATCTTCCTCCTCAGTTAGCAAATCTTACAGTTGGTATGTACCTGAAGGTTTTTTTTGTTTGTTTGTTTGTTTGTTTTTTTAAGAATTAACTTATTAGAATTTTTTTTAAACAGCTTTTGGGGTTTCATTCAAAGAAATACTACTTTGAATTTTTGGCCTGCAATTCAGGTAGTGTTCAGATATGAGACTTGTCAACCCGATCATTTCTCTTTAGTACCTGGGGATAAAACACTGGTATGTGAAGCAGGGAGATCACGTGGGACTGTGGGACTGGAGAAGAGAAGAAGCCCCAGAGTTACACCTCAAGAGAAAATTGTTAGTTGGTGTTAGAAGTGTTAACTGCCTTTGGCTATTTCTTATGCAGGAACTACCTAATTTTTTGGATACTTATAAAAGAACTTGCAAGCTAATTAAAATTTATTTTAAGTTAGACTGAACATTCTAAGTTAGTAGGAAACTGCTTATTTTCTAGCAAGTAGTCATCTTTTTCTTCTTCTAAAAGCAAATGGCCGGGTGAAGTTCCGAGTTGAGGGAGAATTTGAAGCCACCTTGACCGTGATGGGAGATGATCCAGATGTTCCATGGCGTCTTCTCAAGCTAGAAATTCTAGTTGAGGATAAGGAAACAGGAGGTAAATTATGAACACTGACTTTAATTCTAAATATTAATTCAGATGTTTGGTGTTTTTATATTACTGAAACATTCTTACAGAATGATAAGTTTAGCAGTTTATCCTGTCATTTGAAGCAGGTGCTAGGATAATCATACCTACCTACTGATCCATAGAGGCTTTAGTGTTTCTCAAGTATAATGTTCTCTGGTTTCGATAGATAACTTTAGTTCTTTTTTTCTTTCTTTCTTTTTTTTAATTTAGTGTTAGTATACTCTTCCTTAGTTGGTACTATAATATGATCTGAACGCTTTTCTGATTAACCACCTTCTTTTCTCCTGCCAATGGAAGATGGGCGAGCCTTGGTTCATAGTATGCAAATCAACTTTATCCATCAGCTGGTGCAGTCTAGACTCTTTGCTGATGAAAAACCTCTTCAGGACATGTATAACTGCCTACGTATCCTTTTGAAATTTGAGACATATATTTATAAGGAATTCGTGTGTGTCTCTCTTCCACATATTTCCATTTGTCCCCCCATCCTGAACTATAGCAGATTAACCCCTCCTCCTTTTTGGGGGTAGAAACAGGGCTGGGGAACAGGTCAGTGTGAAGAATAATTATACATCTGTAATAAACTAGATTTAAAATTTTACTGTTCACTTTGCAGGTAAAAACTAAAATGAATTAGAAATAGTACTACCTGGAGGAAAAAAATAGTGCTATTTGGTCTACTCATATTTTCTAAACTGTGATGAATTAGTGGGCAACCTGGACCTTACAGTTTGTTTATGTTGGTTCAAAATTAAATATAAAACTTCTTGCTAAAATTGTGCCACAAATTATATCACTTTTTAGTATATGTCGTTGGAGAAATGTAATTCCAGAAATTTCTTTCATAGCCAGCTTTTGGGGAAATAGAGCTTTCATTAAGTAAAGTTTGCTTGTGCTTCATTTGCTGTTATAGTGATTTATTAAGTTTGCTTAACGAGACCCATCAGATTCTTTCTGCTTATCGCTTCAGTTAGAAGTGCTACATTCCCAAACTCTAATGTTAATCCGAGAGCGGTGGGGAGACCTTGTGCAGGTGGAAAGGTACCATGCTGGAAAGTGCCTCTCCCTCTCAGTTTGGAAGTAAGTGAAGTTGATTCTGGTGAGTTCATCCTATGACTGTTAAAATTACTTTTCTTTCTTTTTTTCTCTCATGCATCTGATTTACTTTATGCCAACAGTTGTGTACCTTTCAGCAACATGATTTTATATAGTAAGGTCCCTGGTATCATATAAACCACATAGGACATCTATAAATGATACCTCTCTTAGAACGTGGCATGTTTTATACACATAGACCTCTATTTGTACTAAGACTTGTTCTTAAAAAGTTAGATTACTCTGGGCTCATACCAGTTTGCTTGAAAGACCATTATAATTGGTGGATATGTTTTTAAAACATGTTTTCTTGTCACAGTTCCGCATTTTGAATTGTGCCTTTTAAAATCTTTTTTGGGGAGGGTTTTGGGGAAAATCAGTATCAGGCTGTTTGCAGTCCTCAATTCCCTGGAACTTTGCTTGATTCCCATTTTCTGTAAAGGAATCAGATTAATAGACACCTCTTAGAACATATGTTGTTTTGTTTTGGGGGGGGGGTGTGCATGCATGTGTTTTGTTTTTAAATTGTGTGTGTGTGTGGTTTTTTTTTTTTTAAGAACATAAGTTTGTGTTGGATTATAGAATAGCTGTCTTCTCAATATTAATTTATTCCCTCCACAAACATTGAGGGCCTCTCATGTTCTAGGCTCTGACTAAGGTACACAATAGATAGTTTCTGTTTTATTCCAAAAGTTAACAGGCTGGAAAAAATTTTTATTCATATTTTTTTTTCTTGGGGTGCCTGGGTGGCACTGTCAATTTAGTGTCCAACTCTTGGTTTTGGCCTAGGTCGTAATTTCAGTGTCATGAGGTCAAGCCCCATGTTGAGCTCAGCACTCAGTGCAGAGTCTGCTTGGGATTCATTCTCCCTCTCCTTCTGTTCTCCTGCCTGTGTATGCTCTCTGTCTGTCTGTCTCTCTCTCAAATAAATCTTTAAAAACAAGAAACTATTTCTTTTTTTTTCTCTTTAGTCAACAGGTTCTTGGGAGAAAAACAGGGACGGCATCTGTTCACAAAGTTACAATTAAAATCGATGAAAATGATGTGTCTAAGCCTTTACAGATTTTTCATGATCCTCCTTTGCCAGCTTCTGATTCCAAATTAGTAGAAAGGGCCATGAAGGTAAAAGATCGCAATATATTTTAATATTATTTTGATTAAATGAATATATGTAACTAAATATTTATACTTAAACTTCTAACACAAATTCTTTAAAATACCCAGTTGTTTCTAAAACTCTTTATGAAATTTGTTTTAAACAAATGTTATGCTTTTGCATTTTTTTAAATAACTAATGTCATATGTGTAATTTTTAAAATGTTCTTTCAAATTTTTTAACTTAGGTCAGATCACCATTTTATTCTGAAGTGCTGCCATTGATAACATTGAATGTTAACATTCAATTGCTGCCATTGATAACATTGAATGTTAACATTGGGAATGTTAACATTGAATGATAACATTGAAGTGCTGTCCACTGATAACCAACACATTTACTATCTTGATACATACTTTCTAAAATGTTAACTGTGGTCTTTAAGCTACCAGTACCATATACTATATATTTCTTTTTAACTTGGACCTTGCTTTCTTTTACTGGTTAAAAAATCAGTGTGATTCGGGGCTCCTGGGTGGCTCAGTTGTTAGGCATCTGCCTTCAGCTGGGGTCGTGGTCCCAGGGTCCTGGGATCAAACCCCACACTGGGCTCCCTGCTCAGTGGGAAGCCTGCTTCTTCCTCTCCCCCCCCCCCCGCTTGTATTCTCTCTCCTGTCTCTCTCTCTCTGTGTCAAATAAATAAATCTTTAAAAACAAAATCAGCGTGATTCTAAAAGGAACTATCTTAAAACACAATTATCTGCTCTCAGGCTTATAAAGTCAATATGTTTACATTGCACATATGATTCTGTTATTCTTGTTTATGCAGATTGATCACTTATCAATAGAAAAGCTCCTGATTGACAGTGTCCATGCACGAGCTCATCAGAAGCTCCAGGAACTGAAGGCCATTCTGCGAGGCTTCAATGCCAATGAAAACTGTAGGTTCTTTTAAACTGGCGTTTCTGCCTTTCTTTTGTTTATGTTAGTATCTACTTTTATGAAGCATCTTTCTTAATCTGACTTTTTTCCCTGATTTTGTGGATGTTGGGCATTTCTGCATTTGAACTTGTGATCTACCAAGCTTGATCTAATTTTTCTCTTATTTTCTTCTTATTTAGCTTGGCCTTATTTCTGAAATGTATGCATAATTGAACCTTCTTAAAGCTTTTTTTCCTATTGAAACGGAAGTTATTTTAACATCTTACTATGAATCTTATTTCTTATAGGTCTTCTAAGAATAAGGCAGTTTTGCAGATACTTACAATGTTATTTATAAAATACACCTCTTTGAGGGAAGCAGAATTTATCCCTGGTCTTTTTAAAGACTTTTTAAAAAGTTACTAATACATTAGCAGGATTCAGAATATATACACACGAAATGCCATATCTTCTGGTTTACTTACTTAGTAAGTATGTTTAGAGCTTTGCGGGGCAGTCAATTAGAAAGCCAGTGCTTTCATTCTAGAAATAGGTTCACAGTATCATAATGAGCATATTCACTCCCCCTACCCCAGTTGTTTTTGGTTGTGATTACCTTGTGCCCACAGTGAACAGCCTTTAATTCAGTGAGCTGGTGTAGAGGAAATGCCATAAAAATATGTCTTTAATGGTTCTGGTAGCAAAGGTACTGCCTTTCATCATCACAGAGCCAGCTCAGTCCATTATGCTTAAAAAAGCAGCTTCTTTGGTACCACTTTGCTGAGCTAGGTAAAAATACTGCCTGAAGGAAAGATATTCAGGAAAATAAACTTGTATTTAGAATACAATAGTCATTTCCAAAAAAGCGAAAGAAAAGAGGTATAAAAGAGGGTCTGAAACAAACTAAAGACTAAGGGGAAGGGCAGCTTAACTTAAACAAAACTGCAAGTGTTGGCCTTAGATCTTGTGTGAGGGGGCATGCTCACTAATCCCATTGGGGCTTAACAGTAGAGTTTTTGGGTTTTGGTAATTTTAATTGTAAGATGCAGTGGAAGTCCTCATGCCCCACCCACCCCCATTTTAATCCCTCAAGCAAGGATGTTCAATATAAACCTAAAGTTTTTGATTGGAAAGTATAATCAAAACTTTCTTTGGGGTTAGAAAGCGTACATCCCCCCCCCCATTTTCTTCTTTTTTTATGAGTTTTGAGATCAAATTCATAGACAGTTCACTCATTCAGTGGTTTTTAATATATTCAAGAGTTGTACAGCTAGCTCCACAATCCAATTTTACTACATTTTAATTATTCTCCAAAGAAACACTGTATCCATTAGCAGTCACTCTCCTGTTAACCCCTCCCTTCAGCCGCTGGCAGCCACTAATTTACTTTGTCTCTTTAGAATTGCCTGTTCTGGACATTTCAGATAAATGAAGTTATATAACGTGTGGTCTTCTGCATATTGTTAACCTAATGTTTTTAAGGTTTGTCTGTGGTTAAAGCATGCTTCAGTGCTTCATCTTTATGGTCCAATAATCCATTGTACAGATACACCACATTGTGCTTCTGCATTCGTCATTCACGGAGTTGCATTTCACATAGGTTTTGGATGTTGTTGTGTCCGGTGGGGTCCAGAGCCAACAGTCAAAAAATTCTTGAGACATCTTTGGTGCATAATAACCTGGTAGGGGCTCTTCCATTTGTAATTAAATCCCCTGCTGTATTAGCCTTCCAATTCTTTAAATAAACCCTGCCTCCAGGATTTGTATGGGACAGGTTGCTAGTGACTGTCAGATCAGGTGTAGGGATGACATGGCTTGCATATTCATTTAGAGATTTTTGAATTAACCCAGCCTCAAGTGAATAATTTAACAAAGCAGTTAAATTCTTCATCTGTTGATAGGTTTACAGTGAAGAAAGGTTTTTCATATAGTAACTCAAAAGGACTTAATCCTATTGGTTGTTTTGGGGCAATCCTCATTTGGAGAAGCCCTGCTGTTAAAAGAGTAATCCAGTTTTCTTGAGTCTCAATGCTTAAAATCTAGTATCTACAAAGATATGTTATTGAGATATTTTCCTTTTTAATCAGAGATAGCCAAATCGGGACTAATTTGTTTGTAAAACAAGTCCATTTTTAACAAACTTATTTGTGACTTATTTATGACTTACATAAGCTCAGCAAGAATAGTGAGTGATCATAGACATCTTTTACAATTGCTTTGCTGGAACTTTTTATAAGGAATCTCTAGGTTTAACTTTTAGTAGCCTCTCTAGGCCAGAAGCCAAGCCAAGTGCTTACCTGCCATACTTGTAGTTGGGCAAATTCATCTCCTTTAGATCCCCAAAATATCTGCACCTGTAGGAAGTGATATTCTTTATGCACCTGGTATGGCTGCTGGGAACTCTGTAAGGTTGGTGTCAGGCTAACAGTTCCAAGGGGCTCTATGGGCTCCATGCTTCATAAAGTCAACCTTAGTTCCTTAAAGCTGTCTGGTCATATCTGAGTCTATGCATGTCTCTCCCAAATACGGCATTACAGTCAAAGCCTTGGTAAAATAACCAATGTTTCCACTGGTGTCCTGTTAATAAGGAGAATAGATTCTTATTGAACTTAACACAAATAACTGTAATTGCCAAGGAAGAGAGAATACTTTCCGAGACCTTTTGAGTTCCAGAGGGTTCAGGTAGAGAGAAAAGTTAAAGGCTTCTGTTTATTCAGAGGAATATTTTATCTTATTTTTCATATCATAAACATCATAAGAGAAAGTTTACTTAGTCTAGAAGTACAACTACTAGAGAACAAGCAAAGTTTTAAAGAAGAGTCATAAACTATAATCATCCTCAGTTTAGTTAGTTCTGGAAATTCTTAACCATTTCAGTTTTTATGATCTTAAAGATTTAAAAAACCTGTATTTGTCAAAAGCCCTTTTTATGAATCTTCTTGAAGATGAAACACGTTCTGCAAGAGAATAAGAACAATAACCATAAATTTAAAAAGACTCAAAATGGACATGGTTAAGGTTTGATGAGAGGTTACAACATAGCTGGCAAGGAAATCTGGTTATTTCTGTGACACATACTAGTTCAGTAATCAGAATATTAAGTAATAACCTTATACCCGAACATACTAAAACTTTAGAACTGCATATCATTTCTAGAATGGTTATAGCATTTACCCAAATGTAACCTAAGGCTTATTATTTAACAGCATTTCCAGAATAACTTAACATGCCAAATAAAAAGGTCTAATGAGTCAAAGAGACTTTGTTTCCTATTTAAATGTTGGGGAAGTTTGTTTAAAAAAGAAACCTCAAAAGTGGGGTGCCTGGGTGGCTCATTTGGTTAAGTGTCTGCCTTTGGTTCAGGTCATGATCTTGGGGTCCTGGGATGAGCCCAGCATCAGGGCTCCCTGCTCAGCAGGGAGTCTGCTTCTCTCCCCTGCTCGTGTTCCCTCTGTCTCTCAAATAAATAAAATATTTAAAGAAAAAGTCCCAGGCACCTGGTGGCTCAGTTGGTTAAGCATCTGCCTTTGGCTTAGGTCATGATTTTAGGGTCCTGGGATCAAATCCCACATCAGGCTCCCTGCTCCATGGGAAACCTGCTTCTCCCACTCCCCCTGCTTATATTCCCTCTCTCACTATCTTCCTCTCTGTTGAATAAATAAAATCTTTTTAAAAGAAAAAAAAGAGGGAAGAAAATCCCTTCATTTTAATCTTAGTCTGCCCTGACCATCTGTAAAATTCTTTTCCAAAGATATCCCTACAACAAACCTTCTGCAACTTTTTCATTCAGAGTTGCTTCCCTTAGTTGCATCAGTCTTGATTACATTTAGCAGAATTTTAACTCTTAGAAACCTTAGTCTCCAGTGAAAGCTAAGTAGTAACAAATTGTGAACTGTCGAGGCGCCTAGATGGCTCAGTGGGTTAAAGCCTCTGCTTTTGGTTCAGGTCATGATCCCAGAGTCCTGGGATCGAGCCCCATATCAGGCTCTCTGCTCAGCAGGGAACCTGCTTCCCTTCCTCTCTCTGCCTACTTGTGATCTCTCTCTGTCAAATAAATAAATAAAATCTTAAAAAAAAAAACAAAACTCTTTAGATAGCAAATTTAGGAATCAGTTAAGCACAAAGCATGTTTACTGACCCAAATATCCCTAGTTTCTCTGTACTAAGAAGTCAAAACACAAACTGACATCCAGTAATCAGTGCTTTAGCACTTTTTTCCTATTTGGAAATATCTAGATGTCCAGTGAATTCAGTCTCACTCACCCAAGCAAAACTTTAAAGTTTCAGGTTACCAAAGACTGAAAGGTATCTTAACAATTACCCATGAAAGCTGGAGACAGTTAACCATTTTAAGTCCTCTTTTTGCTAACAGATTGCAACAGAGATAACAGGAGCTTATTTGACCTTCTATAAATCTTGGTAGAATAAAAGTTTTACCTTTAATGCTGCTAAATTTAACAGGTTTTAAACGAATTTAAGTTTAAATACTGGATTATATTCTACCTGACTCCTCTTTTAAAAGTCAGTTTGTTCCCCATTGTCCTTTTTTACCTGGAAACTGGCAGAGAAGTCTCAAGTGGGTGGTATTAAGTCCAGGGGATGCTCTTTGCTCCATGATAGTGAGGGGAGGAGGAGGAGTAGCCAGTGGTACAGGAGGCCCCTAGGGTGGTACAGAGGCCAGTTATGCACGCACTCAAGGTGGTACAGAAACAGGAGGAGGGGGAGGCAGAAGAGGCGAGGTGCTGCCCGAAGGCAGAAAAAAGGGTTCCCAACTCTAGAGCTCATCAGCTCCAACAGAGGCATGGATGCCATGTTTTCCTACCAACAAAAGGAAATAGGCAGTCCATGTTAGGCCACAGAAGACAGGGAATTTCCCTGAAACAAGGGGATTTTCGGCAGCTCTCTAAAGTCCCCATCCCAAGGTTGACTAACCAGAGAGAGTTGGTTCCGATTATATCCATTTACCGGGGAATTGAGGGAGAAGTCCCTACGTAATGCTAGAGTAGCCTGGGTCTATTAGGAACAGTAAGAGTCAGAGTCCCCTTTGCTAGGAATGGCCCATGTTTCCTCTACCAAACCTGGGTTTATTCAGAGGAGGCCTATGTAGATAATTATCATCCAGTATATCAGGAGGGAGTTTACTGGTCTGGTTATGACCAAACACGTTCTGCAAGAGGTCCTTAGGTCCAGGTCCTGATTTAGAGCCCTGAAGGCCTGGATGACTTAGGGTACTTTCATCTATTTGCTGTTTCTTACAGAAGAGATCTAACTGATAGATCCTACTGAGGTCATACAGTACCTTTCTTAAATGTTTTAATCCGAGTGGTTTCTAGTGAGTTAAAAGGTATCCCAAGGGAGAGTTCTTGGGGACTGAAGAGAGATGGTTCATTATCAAACCCTACCCCTACCCCCGCTTCCCAGGTGGGATCCCACGCGCAGGTTATGTCAGAGGTTCCTGATGTCAAAGCGACGCAGGACATCCCTTGAACAAAATCACTATGATCGCTGCCACCATAAAGGCCCTGTAGGAGGGAGGCCCGCCTTCCCCTCGTTTCCCCATCGCATTCTAGACTACAGTGGGTCCATATGCTGGTATGGACCCAGTTTACGTTGCCGTGAAAGCCCCATCATGCTTTGGCTTGCCTTGCTGAAGGAATTATTGTGAGGGCCATACCACACCTTCACTTGCCTTGCCCTGAAGGCCACGCTGCACCTTGGCTTGCTCTGAAGGCCCCGCCTTGAAGGTCACATTGCACCTTGGCTTACCCTGAAGCCTTGGCTTGCCTTGCCCCAAAGGCCCCTCAGTAAAGGTCACACTGCACCTAGGCTTGCCTCACCATGAAGGCCGCAAAGAACCTGCCATTTTTAATCTATGGAAAATAGAAGAAAAGTTTTTACAAGAGGAAAGGACTCAATTTTATAACTTAAGTAGTTAGAGGATATTGACAGAAAACAATAAAGGTAGAAATCCATCATGATCTAAGCAACATTCCAGCACATGTAGTCTTTACAGCCAACTTCCCTAGGAAACGGTCCCCAGTTGGGTTTTAATTCAGTCGGATACTGGTTCTAGCTGGCTCCCAGTGGAGGTCTCATGAACACCAGAAGTGGGTAGACCAGAGATGCGGGAAGGGATCACATTCGACCAGTGAGGAGGAAACCTCACATGTGAGTCTTAAGATTGGTAGCCGTGCTTGTCACTTAGGCGGCCAAAGACAAACAGCTTTGTCTGAAGGCAAGAATAAAGAGAGGGCATCAAGTGTCTGGGTCTCATTACCATTCCAGCCATTGTGCTAACTTGAAGCCAAAAGGCAGGCTTTCTCCTCTTTGTAGATTAGCCATGGGCTAGAGTATTGGAGCCTGAAAATGTTCCAATAAGACCGTACTCCTTGAAGAGCCCCTGAAATGAGGGTAAAGGGAAAGCCAACTTCTCACCAATTCTGCCCCGAAGCTCAGAGTCCAGATGAAAAGATATGAAGCCCCACGTTGGCTCTCCAGATAACATAGTGTTTAGCTGTTGGTCTGTTTGGTGGGATGTAGTCAACGCCTAAGAATTCTTGAGACGTCTGTGGTGCAAAATGGTGGTGTTATTAAAGCAGGGAGCGGGACCCATGGGCAGAAGGAGCTGCTGCCCCAGGACTGTGAGGTCAACTGATGATATACTTTGGGGTGGGGCAAGTAAAGATAAGGGAAGTTTCAAAAGGATATTCATATGCTAAAAGAAGACTAGGAAAACTGAGGCCTTGTTATTGTCAAACTGAGGTTTTTCCCTGTAACAAGGCTTTAACATTAAGATGATAGTGGGGGGGCTTCCTGGAGGAAAGTTCTACTCTGCCTGCCCTCAAGTATTTGTCAGTGGGCTGCAGGTTATAAGGACATTTAATTTTATCTACATTTCCTTCTGCCTTTATTTCCCACATCACTTCCACTTTTTTTTTCCTATGATGAATAACACTGCTTTGAACATTCTTGTACAGGTTTTTGTGTGGACCTGTTTTCATTTCTCTTGGCCATATATCTAGTAGTGGAAGGGCTGGGTCGTATGGTAACTCTATGTTTTACCTTTTTACACCTTTAATACAACCTTAAAATTCCATCACCGGTAGTGTGTTGTGAGGCTTCCAGTTTCTTTGCATACTTACCAGCACAGGTTACTTACTGTCTTTTGGTTTCTAGCCATCCTGGTGTGTGTGAACTGTAGTTTTGATTTGCCTTTGCCCAATGATTCTTGCACATCTTTTCATCTGTCTTCTATTTCATAGTTTTAGCTCTTACATTCAGATTACTTTTTGAGTTTACGTTTGCATGTGGTGTGAGGTAGGGGTCCACCTCTTCTCTTTTGTTTGGGGATATGTAGTTGTTCAGTGACATTTGTTGAAAAAACCAGTTTTTGCATTTTGCTTGGCACCCTTGTAAACAAGACTTCTCAGGATTTTTGCAATCTTATTTTTTTTTAAAGATTTTATTTATTTATTTGACACAGATCACAAGTAGGCAGAGAGGCAGGCAGAAAGAGCGGGGTTGGGGGGGGGGAAGCAGGCTCCCTGATGAGCTGAGAGCCCCATGTGGGGCTCGATCCCAGGACCCTGAGATTATGACCTGAGCCAAAGGCAGAGGCTTAACCCACTGAGCCACCCAGGCACCCCTAACTTTTCCTAATAGTAAAATTCTAAAATTCATTTGTTGGGATTGCAGAAAATCAAGGAATCAAGGTTTGTGACCTTTTTTTTTTTTAATTTGTTAATATTTGCTACAACCTTTTTGTGATCTTTTGATAGGCTCTGGTTTACTTTAGTATCCGCCATAAACAAGGCTCAGTAGTAGTAGTAGTAGTAGTAGTAAGTTAAAAACTCAGTATGATTGCCCAGGGGATATTGAAGTTACTTTGAAAAATAGACTAACCAAGTATTTATGTAAGAATAGTTTTGTGTCTTGTTAATATAAGGTGCAAAGATTTTTCTTTAGTGCCTTTTTGTAGAGATTTCATTGGTTGGGTGGCCAGAAGGTCTGAGTTGAGCTGCATGCTCTTGAGCAAGTAGCACTCTTTGGGCCCCATTCTCTTCTGTAACTCAGTGATGTTAGTCCAGGCTCTTCCTAGATCTCTGACTGGTGGGAGTGTGCTCCAGCAGTGGTTTTCATGTTTGGCACATCCATATAGAGTCCCGGGTATGAGAGAACAGTGTTTTGGAGGCTGTACTGTGTTTCAGAGGAGAGGTAGGTGCTTGCGTGTGGGCTTGGGCTCCTCAGACCTGCTTGAATCAGAAATAAGGACTGCTACAGGAAAGGGCCTACTGACCCACCATTTTACAACATACGCTTTAACTTGTTTTTAAATTTGTGTTCATGCATTTGTATTCTTCATGCAGTCTTACTTGATCCCTTTAGTGATGGGAAAACATGCTTTAGTCACATCCTTTACCAGGGAATTGAGTAGTTTGGACAAGGGAGCATTTCAAGGGAGGGCTGGGGAAATGTATAGACAGCAGGTTTGGGACAGTCTAGATGGCAGTGTGTGGTCGCATATTGTGGGGAGGAATGTCTCAAGGGAGAGCAAGCAGAACTTTGGAGAGGTCAAAAAAGGCAGTGCAAGGCATGTAAGGTCACTTGCCAGGTGGCCCCATTTGCAGCATTCCTGTCTCTTGAAAGCCAGGGGAGTCTCCCTTGTGTTGCAGTGTGTCAGCGCCAGAATCAGGATATCAAGGGCAGTTCGGAAGCTGTGAACCACGCACAAAAATAAAACTGGTTTTTTGCTTTAAAGAATACGTTTCTAATCCATTAGGAATTGTAACAGTACAGATATGTGTTAAAAATCAGCAACCCTGCTTCAGATCTATAAGCACTCTTTATTATATTAACAGTAAATTCAGCAAAACATAATTTGAACTAAGTTCTCACACTGCTCTGAATTACAAAATATTGTAGAAGAAATTTGTACCTTTTTGTTCTTTTGTGTTTGTTTTAGGTGACAGCTCTGCTGGCTCTGTGTGTTAAACATTTCTTTACAAATATATAGTAGATTTACTTAAAAGCAATTTATTTTCTGATTTAAATATGTCTCCTGCTAATTTTTGGCTTTATTAACTTGTTTGATAATTTCTTTGTATAGATAGCACCAATGATAACTTCACCCATTTTAATTATTGTGCAAATTCCTAGTAAGAGCTTTTGGTTTGTTGCTTTGCTTCTTAAAGGACTACAGATAATGTACATTGTTGAGCACCTTGTTTTTTTAAAGCACCTTCACAAACTTGTCATTTCTTCCTCCTAAGGACCCATGCCATGGACAGGAAGATGTTATTGTTCTTGTTTAACAAAGTAGCACAGAGAAGTCACCTGGTGAAAGGCTGGGCCTACATTACCACTCACCTCACTGCCTGCCTTTTCTTCTGTGCTGTAGCGTTAGAGGAACGTGGTAACTAGAAGAGCATATTCCTTTTATAACTCCTCAGTCTAAGTAGCTCTGTGCTTTCAAGGCTTTGTTCCTTTACTGGGTTTTGTTTTGCCAGCTTGTGGGACTAAGGGAAGAGTTAATTGGGCCTGGTGGAAATAACTACAAAGCTCTAGAACAAGTATATTGGCAGCTTTGGGAATTGGTGTTTAACAATTGCTTATGTTCTTATTTCATCTGTGACTTGAAAATGAGGTTACATAAATAACTGGAAAAATTTTTTTCCTATATAAGCAATAATGCTTAATAGTTTTCAAGTTCAGGTGTTTTTTTTGTTTTTAAACACATGGGCCCTAATTGCCAGAAAACCTCTGTTAATGAAGAATGGCATTGAAAATATTGAGGCCGTAGATGAAATTTATTCTATTTACCAATTTTCTTCTCACTGTATCAAAAATATCCTTAAAAACTAACTACTTAATAATTACTGAATGAAAGTAAAACTAGAACTCAGCTCACTGATGAAGTTATGTTTTCACTAGCTCTTTTAACCTTTTTTAAGGAATCTTGGGATTTTTTTTTTTCTTGCTGTAGTATCTGAGAGGGGTATGTTTATTTCAAGGCACCTCGAGGAATACATTCTTCCTTTTGAGCTACTAATTGATGTAATAGTACTATTCCAGTTTTGCAAAATCGTGTTTTTCCTCTAACATTCAGGATTGTTTGATAGTTCATTGTTTCTACTCACTGAGAAATAATTTTTTCTGGAAAATATTCAGATAGAAATATGATTTTTTCATTCTAACTGTTCAGCTTCCATAGAGACTGCACTTCCAGCTCTTGTTGTTCCCATCCTGGAGCCCTGCGGTAATTCAGAGTGTCTACACATTTTTGTAGACTTGCATTCTGGAATGTTTCAGTTGATGCTCTATGGACTCGGTAAGTTACTCAATGATAACAGTCACTCAGCGTGAAGAAGAATGTTTTAATAAAAGCTAACTAAAATTTTTTTGCCATTAGGTATTGGAAGGGGTGGTATTAGCAGTGCAGAAAGTAGATATAGAAGGAATAACTCTGGCTGACATCTGTTCCTTGAGGCCAATTATAAGTCTACTTTGGATTTTCTTGTATCAAAAATTAAACCTCCCAATATGAAGTGCATTCATGTTGTTTCTCTTTTGTAAAAGTAGTAATGTTGATGGCTGATGTTTTTTAGATTAACAATATTACCGCTAATAGTTGGGTGACGTGGAACCAACTACAGGGGATTCTGTTGTCACTCATGGCTGATGAACAAATTTATGACAGTGTAAAGCATCTAAATGTTGACCTAGGGTCCAGAATCCTGGAGAAGAGTGTTTTTTGTTTGTTTGTTTGTTTTTATTTTTTTCTGTCCTAAACACAGTAGACACTAATGTTGGATTTCTAACATCATCTCTTACCAAGTTGGTGTTCTGAAATGATGAACTACTTGGCACTTAGTGTTTTTGTATTGCTAATGGAACAATGTTCTTGCACATATTAGCACATTTACCATTTGAAATTAATATTAAGCTAGATTGATAAAAGTAAAAGGTTTTCTTGTTATACTGTATAAAGATAAATTTGTCTATGAATTGTTCATGGAAAGCTGGTCTCATTACTTTGAATCACATTGCATTTATGTTGGCTAAATGATAAGTGGCATACTTAGGAATTACCTTTTTAACTGTGACCCAAAGCACAACGTGATTGTTCATTCTTTAAAAAATTTTTTATTTAACTGTTTTCTTGACTATTTACATAATACATATTCATAAATAAGGAAGATGAACATGTAAAAATGAAAGAAACAAAATAATTACCTATTAGCAGTCATTCTTGCTTTAGGGGGATATATGTTTGGCTCAGTTCAGCCTACCATAACAAAGAACCACAGAGAGGGTTGCTGAAACAATAGAAATTTATTTTGTTAGCTTTGGGAGAGTGGGAGTCCAAGATCGGGTTGCCAGTGTGGTTGGGTTCTGGTGAGGGCTCTGTTCCTGGCTTGGAGATGTAGGCCTTCTCTCTGTCATCACGCAGCAGAAGGGAGAGCAAGCAAGCTCTCTGGTGTCTCTTCTTATTAAGACACCAATCACATTATGACCTTGGTCTTACCCTTGTGACCTCATCTAAACCTAATTATCTCCCAAAGGCCCCAGCTCTGAAAACCATCATGTTAGGAGTTTAGGGCTTCAACATAACAAATTTCCATTGTAATGCTTGCTCTTCTTAATTTCTCTGTATATTTTTCTTTGGTTAAAATCATTTTATGTTTTGCTTTTTGTGCAACATGTTATTATAACATTTTTTGGTGTCCTTAAAAATTCTAAGTGACATTTAGCAAGCTGACCTTAAGCCAACAGCTCTTGCTTATGCCAAAAATCATTTGTGTTTAATAAGTAAACATGTTAATGTAGTTTTATAGGTTTTTCATTTTTTAGTTTTTGTATAGTATTACTAAACTATGTAATACTAGGAATTTGAAATACATGTAAATGAAAATTAGTAATTAACTACACGAAGAGTTTTGGGTATTAAAGTGTAAGCAAAGAATTCATATGTTTGTTACTTGTTCTTCCTGCTAGTGTACATTTGCTATTAATTAGTTGTCTTTATCTATATCTCTGTTTAAATGTTAAAGAGGGTTAACAAATTAGGTTAAAATTTATGCCTAATGATGTGCTCAGTTTAGTTTTTCTCTGACTCAAAAATAATACTACTTTTGACTAAAACAATAATTTTCATGTAAGTTTTGGGCTACCTAAATATTTTATGCCTCATGTAAACAGTGAATTAATGAAGTGCTTTTTTCTATAGACCAGGCCACACTGGATGACATGGAAAAGTCTGTGAACGATGATATGAAACGAATTATCCCTTGGATTCAACAACTGAAGTAAGCTTATTTATTTAGCTCAAGACTAAAAATGGAAAGTTATTTTGACATGGTGTATTTTCTTCTCCATCATTACTCTTGATCAGTCACTGTCCTTAATGTTTATAACATGAAACTTGAGTACCTTTTGGTACTTGGAATTGAAATTCTCTTGGAATAGGGCCAAGATGGCAGTGTTTTGCATCTAGTTCCCCTCCAGAGCACATACAGGTATGAAGGGCATGATACACTCTTACTTTTCATTCTTTGCCACATTTCCTTCTGTAAAAGCACTGTACAAATCACTTACACAGTGAATTTTTTTGAGTCTAGTGTTCTCTGCAATAGAGTCTTACTTGTTCTTACCCCAGATAATCTTCATGGTATGAATCTACCAGCTGACACTTCCAGAATAGTTGTTTCTGCTTCTCTGATACTGTCATTCAATACGGTCTCAAAATCCTTTAAATGCTTCATACTGTTAAACTAAAGAACATTGGAAATGCAGCTAGAGATAATTCTGTGAGGTTTCATTACCATCCTGGTACACAGAGGTGCCATTATGGCAACTCTAACAAACTCTCTTTTAAAATTAATAGAACAGAATTCCATGGGATAAAAATAAGTTTCAGAGATCAAAACTGAAACTGGCAAATGGAGAAGGGGGCAGGGGGCTAGACTCTTCAAACAAATCTGTTGGTTTTGTGATCTAGCCTTACCCCTTCTCCTCTTGCCATTTTGAGTTGTATAAATATTTGAAGACTTCACTGTAATCAAGTAATGATTTTATTAACAAGATGTGATTTTTAATGCCAGTAGATAATGTTTTATGAGCCTCCTTTTGAATAGCTGCTTAGTTTAATTGTATATGAAAAATGAATCATTACTCTGGGTAACGCATTCCAAAATTTTTAGTGATTTAGCATATTTTTGTGTATTTGGCTAAACAAATAACGTTTAAATACTTAAGTGCTTAATAACTCACATCTTAGGTAACTCAAGGTTATGTGGCAGCCTAGCTAGCAGAAATATAACATAAAACCAGAAAGCTAAGTCCCCAAAGCCTTAAACTTATCAAATGTGTCTCTGTACTTAAACACATAATTTGTAAGAAGGTTCTCCTAGTTATCACTTACAGTAGTGCTTCTCAAATGACCTTTAGGTAATGCCCAGTTGCTTTCTGATCTGTCATGGGACATGAGTGTTTTTTGAGATGACTTTATTGAAGTACAATTTCTGTACCATAGAATTCACCCATTTTAAGTGTATGATTCAATGACTTGTAAATTTACTGAGTTATGCAGCCATAATCACAGTCCAATTTTTGAACATTTGGAACATTTTCATCACCTCAGAAAGGTGTTCATTTATAGTTAACCCCCATTCCCGGCCTGAGCCCCAGGCAACTATGAATCTACTTTCTGTTCTTACAGATCTTTTTTCTTCTAGACATTTTGTATAAGTGAAATCATAAATCATTTCACTTAATGTTTGAGGTTTATCTATTTTGTAGCGGGTATCAAAGCTTAATTCCTTTATATGGCTGAATAATACTCTATTATATGGCTTTGTACCGCATTTTGTTTATCCATTCATAAATTGATGGACACTTGGGTTGTTTCACTTTTTTTTTTTAAGATTTATTTATTTTAGAGCTTACACATAAGCAGGGGGAGGGCCAGAGGGAGAGAGATAATCTCAAGCATACTCCTCACTGAGCAGGAGCCTGACTTGGGGCTCGGTCTCATGATCCTGAGATCGTGACCTGAGCAGAAATCAAGAGTCGCCCACTTAACCAGTTGAGCCACCCAGGCGCCCCTGGGTTATTTCAGTTTTTGGCTATTATGAATAATGCTGTTTTGAATATTCATGTTTCAGTCTATGTGTGGACATAACATTTTCATTCCACTAGGAATGGAACTGCTGAGTCACACAGTAAATTTATGTTTAACTTTTTTTTTTTTTTTTTTTTTTAAAGATTTGTTTATTTGATAGAGAGTGAGATCACAAGTAGGCAGAGTGGCAGGCAGAGAGAGAGGAGGAAGCAGGCTCCCTGCTGAGCAGAGATCCTGATGTGGGGCTCGATCCCAGGACCCTGAGATCGTGACCTGAGCCGAAGGCAGAGGCTTTAACCCACTGAGCCACCCAGGCGCCCCTATGTTTAACTTTTTAAAGAAACTGCCAAACTAGTTTCCAGAGTAGCTGTGCCTTGTTAAAATCTCATCAACAATATTTGAAGGGTTCCATTACCCTGCATCCTTGCCAACAGTTGTCACTGTTTTTGACCATAAGCATCCCAGTGAGTATAACGAGGTATTGCATTGTTTTCATTTCTGTTTTTCTAATGACTGATGATGTTGAGCATCTGTTCATGTGATTACTTTTCTTATAATGTGCAATGAAAACAAATTCTACAAAAAGGAAACGAAAAAAACATGTAAAATATAAGCCCCAATTTTTTATTTTAAGAACCAACAGACAAAATTATATCTCAGTAAACATAATCAGAATGAACAATATAAAAATAAAGAAATGTATACACATTTTTCATTGGCAGTATATATAGGCAGTTAATACAGAAAATTCATTCTTAATGTTCAGATTTTTTGTTCCCTGAAATCCAAACAAGCACTGGCTATCCCATATGCACTTTGAAAAGATTATCTTGTATTTATAATTTATATAAATGCACACTTATATGTATTTAGAATTTATACTGTATTAATATTATCTTGTATTTAGAATTTTTTAATGTGACGGATGAGCTTGTTTCTTGCGTGTTGTAACTAATCTAGATTGGGTTGATGATGATGCTACTCACAGGAGATAGTGTATATCTTAACTGTTTCTGTTTTTCTTTAAAAACATACATAATGGAGATCCCAGTCTCACAAAGTCTCACATGTTAATGGGACTGGAGGTAGAGATTTGAAAGCAGTTTTGGCAAGTTCAGAACATTCATTTTGAACTTTTATCTAAAACATAGCAAGTATTGTTGCATTTTCAGAATCTATCTTCATTTCTTCATTTGTAGCCAGTTGTAGCAGTTGATCCTGTGAAGTTGCAGATAAATTTAAGTTGTTTTTCCGTGAAAAAAAAAAAAAATACTTTCAGAACTTTATACATTTCTGGGTAATAGTTGACAAACTACCCTTAAAATTTTGTATGTTATGACATGGTTTTACTGCATGTGACTAGTACAGAGTTTTACCACATGCAGATCACTGCACAGATGCAGCAGCATCCGAACTGGGCTGTGCCTTGTTCAACAAGGCGAGCCTGCTGATCGTGAGCGTGGATGTTGTAATTGTTATGTTGCTCTGGAAAGTTTCTAAATTTGTATTCTTACTTTCTGTAGTTATTTCATTGTGAACCAGTGAGGTTTGTGAACCCTTTTATGACATGGTTTTGAGGCATGGGACTAGCACAGTGCTTTTTCCATATATTTTTTATACACACACAGTGTCTAGCCTCAAGGATAGCTAATCAAATAAAAGTGAGAGGAGTACTATAAAAAGCATCAAACTGAAATCTGGTGGCTTAGCCAAGAGAGAGAGGAGGGAGAAAAGATCATTAATACTGGCACCTGCTAGATACATAACCGTCACTTTACACATACACAGAAGAAGAATGGGGACTGTAGATCTCTAGTGATACTAGAAAAATTAGGTACATTGATTGATTGATTTTTTTTTTTAAGATTTTATTTATTTATTTAACAGAGAGAGAGATCACAAGTAGGCAGAGAGGCAGGCAGAGAGAGAGTGGGGAAACAGGTTTCCTCCTGAGCAGAGAGCCAGATGCGGGGCTCGATCTCAGGACCCTGAGATCATGACCTGAGCCGAAGGCAGAGGCTTAACCCACTGAGCCACCCAGGCACCCCAATTAGATACATGTATACCTATTTATTGTTTGTTCTCTTTTGTTCTATAAGTATTTCTGGCATTTTATAAAAGATGTTGAGGTTGGTTATTGCTGTCTTAGTAAACCATAGGAAATCCGTCATTTTCTTTAATACACTGCTACAGTGTCCCAGGCTTAATACTAGTTTAATTCTACCTTATGACCTTATTCACATCAGAGTTTCAACTCCTTAAACTAGAACTAATAGACCAATGCAAAACTTAGAAAAATGATTCATCATTATGGTTTTGTGTCTTTTTACTAGTTCAGTTAAGTTTCAGACTGTTATTTTTTAGTGGTCTTCAGTAATCAGTTTACAAATCAGTTGCACACAGTTAGTCAGAAGAATCTATGATTTTGTGATGTGAATTATCTCCTTTCAATTAAGGTTTTGGCTTGGACAACAGCGTTGCAAACAATCTATAAAACATCTGCCTACGATAAGCAGTGAAACATTGCAGCTGTCCAATTACTCAACCCATCCTATTGGAAACCTTTCTAAGAATAAGCTGTTCATTAAACTTACCCGGCTTCCGCAGTACTACATTGTAAGTATACAAAGGGGAGATTTGGGTGATCAGGGTCAGTATCTCTCACATGATTTTTCACTTAATCTAATCTGCAAACGTTTTTTCTTGGATGTTTAACTTAAGTGATTCTCAACCTAGGTGGTAGGGATGAAGGACAGAGGAAAATCATGTCTAAGAAATGCTAAAATGATCAGGCAGGGTTGGGGAATATAAAGTATATCTCTGTCCCTCACCCTCAGGTCTTTTGTGTAGTGAGGCCTAGTTTCTGCTTGGGATGAAGCATCTCCCATGTGTGGGAGGAAAGCAACTACTCTGAAGGTGTGGAGATGTTTTGGTGTCAGATAAACTTGCTTGGTTTTAATTGAATGTTAACTTGCATAATGCATCCTTTTTACTTTTTTTTTTAAGATTTTTATCTATTTATTTGAGAGAGATATACAGCAAGAGAGGGGACATGAGCAGAGGGAATGGGAGAGGGAGAAACAGGCTTCCCACCAAGCAGGGAGCCCGATGTGGGACTTGATCCCAGGACCCTGGAATCCTGACTTGAGCCAAAGGCAGATGCTTAGCGACTGAGCCACCCAGGCACCCCCATAATGCATCCTTTTACATACAGCTGGCTGAAGTAGCTTTATATTCTCATCCTTAATAGATTGAAGGCATACATATATTGATTTTTACTCATTGCATTTTTATTGATTGCCTGTACCTTTCAGGGCACAGTAAGATCCTTTCTTACTCTTTTTTCACTCTGTCTAGGTATTTTCTAGTTAGTTTCCTTGAGATCTTTGAATTGGTTAAAAGTTGCAAGAATTTGAAATATGAACTCGCCCTAAATATATTTCCCTGAGTATAGAAATATTTGTGTATACATAGATATTTTTGGCTAAGAATCTGAGATGTTTGAAGAACTTCATTCAGGATTGTTGACTGAAGGTAGTGGGAGTGAATTGTTTTAAGGTTTTGAGCTGTATTTTTAAAAGATATTATCTTAAAAAAAAAAAAAAAAGGTACCCTATGTAGCCTGACATGTTTTAGGTTAGCATTATTTATAGAGAGCAATAGGTTTGTCATTGATACGAACTTCACTTTTTTTCTGAATTTTAAAACCCCAGACGTTGAACCAGATTTGTCTGGTTCTTGGTGA
This sequence comes from Mustela lutreola, assembly GCF_030435805.1. Classification (NCBI taxonomy): domain Eukaryota; kingdom Metazoa; phylum Chordata; class Mammalia; order Carnivora; family Mustelidae; genus Mustela; species Mustela lutreola. Next base: position 35,887,288 of record NC_081308.1, on the reverse strand, counting down.
GCCAGAACTTGGTGAGTTCTTTGTCTTCATCCTTGGTGAGCTCCCTGGTCTACATATAAAATGATATTGGGAATACGTGCATGATAATCAAACTATGAACACCCAAAGATCCTTATACTCAGCCACAGACAAAATGATTTTTATTATTTCTGATGTTATTTAGTATCAACAAAAACCAGACATTAGTTTCAATGACTAATGATTAATTATAAAGCAGTAATTTGTTTCATGTGGCTTAGACCAAAACTGAATCTGTGTTAGTCTTCATCCTTTTTATTTCTCACAGTTGCTACATTCATAGAAATGGCGAAAACTGCTACTGTGGACATTAACATTAAGAAGAACAGAGGGAAGGCTTGCTGCCTTTGAATGTCTGCCATTTTACTTTTGTCAGCTTTATTAAGATACAGTTTACATAGGGGCAATGTTTAGACTGTGTCTGAGTTGTAATAAATGCATATACTATTGTAATCCCCATCTCAGCAGAACACAGAACAGATCCCTCACGTCCCAAATGCCCTCATGCCTGCTTCTCTATAATCAGACCCTCCCCTCACTCTCAGTTGGTGACCACTGACCTGTTTTCTGTCTAGATAGGTTTGCCCATCAGTCTAGTTTCTTTCACTCGCATAATGCCTTTGATTTTCCTCTGTATTCTGATGTGTATTACAATTCATTCCAGTAATTGGAGTAGTAGTCATGGTAAGGATATACTACGGTTTGTTTAACCAGTCTCTGGTGATAGGGCATCTGGGTTATTTCCCGTTTGGGGCCATTATGAATAAAGCTGCTGTAAGCGTTTGGACATAGGTGTTGTTTGTTTGTTTTCCTAAGTGAACCTCGATTTTCACTTCTTTGGGGTAAGTAACTAGGAGAAGGATTGTTAGGTTAGGTTATAATATCAGTGTATGTTTAGATTTATAAAAAATAGCCAAACTTTTTGCCAAAATGGCTGGGCCATTTTGCATTACTGATGGCAATGCAAGAGAGTTTGAGATGTTCTGCATTCTTGCCAGCACTTGGTATTATAACTTTAAAATTTTAGCCATTCTGGGGGTACCTGGCTGGTACCCCAGGTGGAGCATGCAACTTTTAATCTCGGGGCTGTAGAGATTACTTAAAAAAAAAATCTTTTAAAAATAAGTAAATTTTAGCCATTCTGATAGAGGTATAGTGGTATTTTATTGTAGTCTTAATTTATGCTGCCCTAATGACTGATACTGAATATCTTTTCATGTATTTTTTTTTGCTATCTCTCTATCTTCTCTGGTGAAGCATCCATTTTTCTTTTAATTCTTCCATTTCCTCAGATGCATCAGTGTTATATTAGGTGTTAGCTTGAGAATTTCCTGAGGAGATGGGGTGGGGTGAGGGAGAGAAGGGAGGCAGGAAGAGAGACAGGAAAGCATATGTTTGTCAGAGCAATAGTCCAATGGCATATTTAGGGGACTTTTCTTAAATTTTAGGTAGAGCTTGAAAGAGTAAGCTGGTCTAGTGGGTAAAGAGCAAGGTCTCTGGAGCCAAATGGAATCAAAGCATGACTCCATCATTTCTGAGCTCTTGAGACCTTGGGCAAGTAACCCAAGTATTTCATGCCTCAGTTTCTTCATCAGAAAACTGAAGGCAATAATCCCTTCTTTACAGAGTTATTAGGAGGACTGAATGTGTTAACGTCTGTTGGGTGCTTGGCACAGAATGCGCTGTGTAGTACTCTATATCACCGTTGGATGTTGCTGGTAATGGTGTCATTATCCTCACAATGACCTATCTGTCAGGGCTTGTTTTTGTATGCTTCCAGTTGTGAGAGTTAGTTGTCATTCTTCTCTGCTCTAACAGTGGAATTCATAGCAGGTTTTATTTTTAAGATTTTATTTTTGAGTAATCACTATACCCAATGTGGAGCTTAAACTCATAACCACTAGATCGAGTCACGTACTCCACTGACTGAGCCAGCCAGGTGCCCCCTAGGATCTTTTAACGGTTAAGGGAAATAGCGCAATTTGAAATAAATACCATTCTAGAATATCTAGCAGATCTGCTGGACTTAGGCATGCAGTGTTTTAAGCTAAGGTATGAATATCTAGAACACTTAATGCTGTCATAGTCTAAATGTCCCATTTGGTATAGTTTATGGCGGTTTTTGCTTTTATTCATTAGGCTGATCTGTTTTTTAGAGAACAAAGTATATATTTAACAGGAATGCTTTTTTTGTTGAGACTCATGATTGATTGGTTCTTGTTTAAAGAAGAAAGACCATCTACATTAGATGTACAAACCTGAACCCTATGTGCTGTAAGAAGGAAAATATGCAACACTCATTAATTATTTCTGTGAGTCTCATTTCTGACTGGGGTCTTTTTAGGTTGTGGAGATGTTGGAAGTTCCCAATAAACCCACACAGCTGTCGTACAAGTACTACTTCATGTCTGTGAATGCTGCAGAACGTGAGGACACCCCTGTCATGGCGCTCCTGTTGCAGCAGTTCAAGGAAAACATCCAGGAGTTGGTTTTTCGCACCAAACCTGGCAAACAGCCTAGGACCGGTCCCAAGCGCAAGGTAGGATCACATACAGAAGTGAGCACAGGATTTGTGTGTATTAACTCTGTCATGTTCTTTAACAGTTTTTAACCTGAGAAAGAATTAGATCTGCTTTATAAAAGACTGAAGGGCAATAAGGTTTAAATAACAATTTTCTACATTTTCTTGAAAATGCCTCTCTTTTCATTAATAATTAATTATACATCATTTCCACAAGGTTGCTGAATACACAATATTTACATAAGTTTCCAGTATTTAGGTTGAAATATTTGCTCAATAAATATTTGTTGAATGCATAACATTTGTTTTGGTTAACCTTGAGCTATAGTAGTTTAACTGCCTTAACTAATTGCATCACCTGTACTTTTGTACCCACTTGTGTTCTTTACTTAAATTCTAGCTGTCTGATGATCCATGTCCAGTAGAACCCAAGAAAACCAAACGATCAGGAGAAATGTGTGCCTTCAATAAAGTTCTAGCTCACTTTGTTGCTATGTGTGATACAAATATGCCATTCGTAGGACTTCGGTTGGAGGTAATTTTTTTGAAAGTTGCGACTATTCTGTATAAAAGAATAATTTATAAAATTCCTTGCTAAAGCTACATGGATTCCATTAGGAGACCCAGAATGGCTGTGATCTTGGTTATTTTGGAAGGGTTGGGATTGAAATCATAGCATCTCATGGTATACCTGTAAAACATGACTTAAATCTTTTTTTTTTTTTTAATTTTGTTTATTTATTTAAGAGACAGAGATCACAAGTAGGCAGAGAGGCAGGCAGAGAGAGAGAGGAAGAAACAGACTCCCTGCTAAGCAGAGAGCCCGATGCGGGGCTCTATCCCAGGACCCTGGGATCATGACCCGAGCTGAAGGCAGAGGCTTTAACCCACTGAGCCACCCAGGGCGCCCCAGAACATGACTTATATTATTTCATCTTTCTGATTCCAAATTGTGAGCATTCTGCTCTTTATGGAAATGGAAAGTAAATTCTTCCCAATTTACAAAAAAGATAATTTTTGAGTATTAACATCTTACTACCATACCTTAGTAGGAACATTATCTCTTAGAGTTGGTTAGTTGATAAAGGTGTGTCTTATTTTTGAGTTGGTAAAGCCATACATATTGTTTACACACTAATAAAACCAGGTTCCTTTCTGAGAAACATGTCAGAAAGAATATTAAACCTGATTTTCACTCTTGTCACATGGACTAAGGAATAGACTTAGAATTAGTGTCTTTCAAGAATACACAGCTGTGGTATCCAGCATGATCCCCAAACTTGAGAGTAAAGGGCAGTAACAGAACCTGCATTTTTATATTTCCAAAAGGGACTTTGGCCAAGGATTGGCATCCCTTTAAAGGGATACACCAAAACCTTAATTATTTCCCTCTGTTTTAAAGTTTTACTTTTTGTAAGACTCCTCCCCTTTGTAAATTATTGGGAATGAAGTGGAGACTTTGCCACAATAAAACAAAAAAATTTTTTTAATGTTTATAAATAAAACTGAGGTTTAAAAAAAAAGTAAAAGAAGAGACCTGGGAATGGGTGAATTATTTTAGTGAAACTGATGATGATAGTCTTGGGAAGACTTGTTGAATATCATGCATTAGAGCAGAAATCACCAAACTTTTTCTGCAAAGGGCCAGACAGTAAATATTTTAGGCATTGTGGGTCATATGGTCTCTTATAGCTACTCAGATCTGCTTTTGTAGTGTGAATCAGCCACAGTTGATGTTTAAATAGATGAGTACAGCTATGTTTCAGTAACACTTCATTTACAAAAACATCATTGGGCCGAATTTGGCCCATGAGCTATTATTGTATGCTGACCCCTGTTTTGTAGGGTTTCAGGGTCTGAAGCCAGAGTAAAAACTATGAAGAACAGGAATAGCCCAGAGAAATTGAGGCCCAGAAACAGGCATCTCAAATAGATACTCAGGTCCTTGATGTCCTAGCTCCTAGAACTGTGAGCTTGATGAATGTCAGATGCTTAACCCCTAGCCACCCAGACACCCCTGCATTCATCTTTTTTTTTTTTTTTTTAAGATTTTATTTATTTATTTATTTGACAGAGAGAAATCACAAGTAGACGGAGAGGCAGGCAGAGAGAGAGAGAGGGAAGCAGGCTCCCTGCTGAGCAGAGAGCCCGATGTGGGGCTCGATCCCAGGACCCCGAGATCATGACCTGAGCCGAAGGCAGCGGCTTAACCCACTGAGCCACCCAGGCGCCCCTGCATTCATCTTTTTAACTCACTTTCTGAATCCTCCAGTTGGGAAAGCTATCTCATTGGGTAAATGCATAAATTGGAAATCTTTTCTTGGGTTTCACACAGGAAGTATTTTAATTGTTAAAAATAAAAATGTATTCCAGAAGAGCATCTAAGTGGCTCAGTCAAAGTGTCTGCCTTCAGCCCAGGTTGTGGTCCCAGGGTCCTGGGATCGAGCCCCATGTCGGGCTCCCCACTCAGCCAGGAACCTCTTCTCCCTCCTCCCTGCTTGTGTGTTCTCTCTCTCACTCTCTGTCTCCGTTTCTCAAATAAATATATAAAATCTTTTTTAAAAATGTATTCCAGAAAAGTTATACACTAAAAACTATTGTTTGTGAAAGTGGGATGTGACTGTGACTCAGACTTTGTTTTGAACAGATGTAATGAAGAAAGACATAAGAAAACCAGTCTTATTTTACAGTTGCATCGTTCAGAATCACTAGGATTGATTCTCTTAGTCCCCAAAATTCTGAAGATTGGCCCCCGGAGGTGTTTTGTTGTTGTGTTTTTTTTTTAACTAGGGGCTCTGGGTCATCTTTGGGTTTCACAGCACTTAATATAGTTGCCCAGGAAATCAGGAGATGGAGGACAGTGTGCCTGTCTGATAGGTTCTAACTTTGGAACAGAGTGGCCCTAGAACGGGTGCCACGAAACAGACACTAATACTTAGAAAAGGTAGTTTCCTTTGTAAAGTTGCTGGTCTGATCTACCTGCTTTTTCTCTTACCAGTTGTCCAATCTGGAGATTCCCCATCAAGGAGTGCAAATGGAAGGTGATGGCTTCAGCCATGCAATTCGCTTACTGAAGTAAGTCCCCATCCTGTGTCTCCCTTGAAGTCGCGCATTACAGCCACAGTGCTAGAGCAGTTTCTCTCCCATGAAACAGCATAAAGCAGAGTTCGGCACCTGTGGATGTCACTGATTTCTGCACAGAATTACTGTCATCTGGGGGAGACTTCCTTTTCACCTGCCGAGTGGGGATCCAGCACCACTTGGTGTCTTAGGATGTCTTTCCTCTGCATTCCTTTTCATTCATTTAATGGCTCTTTACTCAGTGTGACTGTGTATCAGGCTTGAATTCTGCTAGGTCCCTTCAGGATGGTCTGGATTCATGTAGTAGGAGGATCTAAGCTAGTTTGGAAGTCAGAAAGGGTATCCCTGAGGAAGTACCAGTTGTATTTGGACTGAGGGAGAGGTGAGAATTAGCCAGAGGAAAGGGAGATTTGGGGGAGGGGCGGGGGTGGAGTGTGCAGTACTGACCAGAAGGGATAACTGCTAGGGTGGTGGCAGTTTTTCTCTTCTTTCTCAGAGAGAGCTCTGTATCCTGGAACTGAAAGGAGGTCAGAGTTGAGAGAGATGACTCTGGACCTGAGCTGTAAGTGGGAAGGGGTCAGATCCTAGAAGGCTTTGTAAGTGTCCTTAAGGAATGTGGACTTGATCCTAATGGCGGTATGAAGCCATCAGACGATTTGAAGCAGCAACTGACATCATTGGCTAGGTGTTTTGAGAGCTCGTCCTGGAAGCCATATTGAGAATCAGTTGGAAGGGACCAAGACTGAGTGGTGAAACCGGTTGCTGAAGTGGTTCACACCAGAGTTGTTGGTAGCTTAACCCTGGAGAGGTTCCACAAGGACTTAGGGGATGGAATATTCAAGGGTTTGTGAGGAGATTGATGATGAAGGAAAGAGGAGAAGATGGCACGGGTGCCTGTTGGTTTTATCTTGGGCATGTGGTAGGTGATTGTAGTGTTTTCTGAGATAAGGGACACTGAAGATGTGAGTTTGAAGGGGCTTTGCTAGGTTTGAGGTGCTTATACATCCTTTTGGCCAGGCAGGGCTGGATCTCAAGCTCTGGCGACAGGGCTGGCCGGGAGGAGTAAATGAGTCATTGCCAAGGTGGTAGAAATTGAGCTGGGCTGTTACATAGATTGCCAGGAAAGAGTATACAGAGGGAAATGGGCAGAGGGCTTGGCTCTAAATGGATCGAGGACCAGGGGCCAAAGGATGCTTCGAAGGAAAGCCAACATGGTGCGTGTGCTATGGAAGGTGACCAGGATGGACTTGGAAAATTACTTGATCTCCCATTTACGAGATCAACCTTTCTGGTGCAGAAAACAGTTCTATGGGGGCGGGGTAGGGTGGGCATTTGTATTGTTTCTTAGATGTTGCTTAATAATATAAATCACTGAAGCAGGTTTTTATGGGATTCCTCTGATTACCAAGACATGGCAGCTCTGCCAGTGGAGCTTTCATTTTTGTTACTTGGGAATCAGTTGGTTTCTGGGGCAGATGGGAAGAGCTAGCGGACAGCACGTACTCTACCCATGTGTCAAGGTGCTCACTTGAGACAGTTGAAGAACTAGGATAGCTTCCCTTCCTGGCTGTCTGAACACCATCTCTACAAAAAGTTCTCGGGAGAGAGAGCTGGCCTTGTAATGGAAATCACTAGGCCAATGTGATACTTTTAATGGCTTCTGGTTTTTAATTATTTCTGTGTGAAGAAGTACAGGGGTTTGGGGTTTTTTGTTTTTTTAACTTTTCACTCTTCCTGGCAACTGCAGATAAATAGTGTTAACATTTGTGTTCTGTTCTCTTAGTTATATTTTTCATGTTTTGCAGGAGTCTTAAAATATCTTGTTCTCAGCATTTTTATAAAGAAATTTCAGTCCCCTTCCTTCCTGAATTCAAGAGAACCCATAATATAGTCCTACCTAGGAAGGAAGCATTTCCTGATTTTTAAGCTTCATTTAATAATAATTTTGAAAAGTCTTTATTATATCCTGGCTATTATTTTCTTTATTGAAAACTTAAATGGAAGAAATGTAGAGAAATGGATAAATTAAAGATAATTTGTCTAGTAATCAACATTATGAGGATTATAGGGATAGGATGTAGAAATGAAGAAGAAAACAGTAAACAATAAATGTCTAAACACAATTTTACTAAATCAAAATCTGACATAGGTCTAATATATAATTGCTCTCATACATTTAATGTTTAGAAAGCCTTAAGTCTTGGGGCACTTGGGTGGCTCAGTCATTAAGCATCTGCCTTTGACTCAGGTCATGATCCCAGGGTCCTGGGATCAAGCCCCCCATCAGGTTCCCTGCTCAGCAGGAAGCCTGCTTCTCCCTCTCCCACTCTCCCTGCTTGTGTTCCCTCTCTCACTGTCTCTCTGTCAAATAAATAAATAAAATCTTTTTTAAAAAGTCTTAAGCCTTTATTCCTAGACATATTAATACTACATGGGAGTATGAGTTGATACATCAAAGCTTTAAAATTGAGTACAGTTTTCTAGTCTTTGATAAAAATATGTTCTGTTCTTGTTCAACTTATCTTTTTGAGTCTCTGTTGAGCAGGCCTGAAGTATCTGTGAGAGTTTTATGGTAAACGCCTTAGACTGGTATTGTCCATGGGCCTGTTACCTTGTGTAGATTCCCAAGAGCCTTGATCCAGCAGCACAAAGGACTCAGGTCTCAGGAGCAGCATGGTCACAGTGCCTCCATTTGAGCTCTTGAGCAAACTTCCCACCTTCTCCTGAACTAACACTACTGGGCCAGTGGCACTGGTCTGCTAGCCACACCCACAAGGTTTTTTCATCTTGTCCATTGTGTTTCTTTGCCTCTTGTAGTTTATGCAAATAATGCATAGGCACAGTTCATTTTTGCACGGTTTGTGACTCAGCTTCTAGCAGTTATGTGACCCCGTCCTTCTGCATTTGCATGTGCAACCTTTATAAAACACTTTACATTTTCCTTATGGGCACAATTGCATTTCTTGAACTAGCACATTTAGTGATCTCCCCGCTCATGCACTGTGGGGCCCTAATGTGGTTACTGCCGTTTGTAAAACCCCCCAGGATGAAATCGACATACAGCACAAGGTGGTGGTGCTGACACCCATCTGCCCTGGAAGACCAGAGCCCAGTTCCTACATTCTTCCCATACTCAGAATTACAGGAGAAACCTCAGTTAGAAGTAGCTGTTTAGATCAAAAACCTTTTTTGGATTGGTAGAATTTTTCAGATAAAGTTAAGCCACTGTCCAGGAAATATCTTCCTCAGTTCTTCATTTTTGGTGACTCTAGTAGTATTTTGCAGTATCTTGAGTTTATAATAATTTTGTTTCAAAGGGTTTCCTTTTAGGAACTATCCATTTTCATCCTTGGGTGGGGGAGGATCAAAGTTACAATTATAGTTTATTCTGTTACATTAGTAACCTTAAAAAGCAAGTAAATAGTTTCCAGGTTCCTTGAAGCTGAGCCAATAGTTGTGTATAAGAGATGAAGAAGGCAGCATAGAATGCACTCTTAGGATCTTGCTGTCCCTAGAGCATAAACTGAAAGTCTTATTCTTTTATTTAAAGACATGCTGGCTTCTATGGGTTCATTTTCTAACCAGATGGATTTCACGAAACACCTATTTATATGAAAGGAAGATAATGTACTGCATTATTATATTTTTAAAATCAAGATTTAATAAACGATCTGAATTGGCTGCTTTATAACTCCAGTGGGTTGGGGTTATGTTTTCAGGGATATGGATAAGGAGAAGTCCTCAGTATACCTACGAAATTGACAAGCATATACGCAGTGTATGGAATTCCTGTAATTACCCCAGATAACGTTGGACAAGATCTTTCTGGTAGTGAGTGATAAAAATTATGTAGTGTGAAAGATTAACATTTTTTTTCAGGATTTTATTTATTTATTTGAGAGAGAGAGAGCACAGGGCGGGGGGCAGGGGGCAGAGGGAAGACTGGCTAAGCAGGGAGACTTGACACGAGGCATTGCAGGGCTCAACTCGAGGCTTAGCCCAGGACCTCAGGATTGTGACTTGAGCCAAAGGCAGATGTTTAACTGACTGAGCCACCAGGTGCCCCGGAAAGATTAACTTTTGAAATGTTTATATATAAACATTTATATATATATATATATATATATATAAACATTTCAAAAGTGTGTGTGTATATATATATATATATATATATATATACATACATACATACATACATTTAAGAGGAGCTGTGGTGGAATTTGTAATTGAGAAAATTTTAGTACTATGATAATTCTCTTTTTATGCAAACTATAGCTGTTTTCTCCCCTACAATTTTTTTTTTTTTTTCATTTGCAATCTCTGTCCCTCTCTAGCCCTCTTGAATTGTTTATTCTAGGCAAGTGGTTCTCCACCCCAGGGCGATTTTGCCCTCCAGGGGACCTTTAGCAATGTTGGGAGATATTTTTGGTGATCATTAACTGAGAAGGAGGGGTGGGAGGTTCTATTGGCATCTGGGAGGGAGAGACTAAAGGCTACACAATAAAGAATTATCCAGCCTAAGATGTCAGTATTGTGGAGGTTGAGAAACCCTAATCTAGGTGTTTCTGAGTAAGAGGCCTGAATCAAGATTCCATGTTTCCAGTTTTTGTTAGACTTAGAGATAATCATTATACCAAGTCTGAGAATTAACTCACCTTCCCTAGGAGTTAAAGGATAATGTGTAATTAAAAAATACATGATCTCATTATCTTATCTATTACTGGGGGGAAAAAGTGAAAATATATTACCTCATAATGTTTTATGACGAGGTAGTTCCTAAAGCTGCAAGAGGAAAATGGGTAGGTAGGTATTTTAAACCAAAGCTAATACATTCCTCTTCTATATGTGATACATTTAAGTGAAAACATGTTAAAATGAGTTAGTACATGCAAAGCTTCATCACATTGAGTGTTACCTCTGCTGAAGAGGCGGGGAGAGATAAGGAACCTGGCATTTTATCTTGGCATCAGTTGAGACTTGGGTTTACCACAAAGGGAGCTAACTACACGATTACCTATTGTATCAGCTGCCACCAGCACTTTCAGTGTACACTGTGTCGTGTTTAAAATCAGTGATGCGTAAGGTAATTATCTCCATTGTGTCGTTGGGAAACTGAAATTCAGAGAGGTTAAATGTGGCTGGGTCAGAATTAGAATGCAGGTCTCTGACTCCAAAGCCTGTGTTCTTTCCACTGTACCATTGTGTTCTCAGAGTGGTTTTACAAGTATTCTTTTCCCCTTAGCTTTTCCATTAGGATGTTCTAGATGGTTAGGTTTCATAGAAAGCCAATATTCTTTATTTTCATGCTGAAGAATCGTAGTGTTTCTAATAATAGGAATAAGGATGAAGACAGACATACTTTGTTCAAACACTCAAACACTTTATTAAAGTAAGCGGTCCTAGTCTGTGTTGATTTGAGAAGTGGATCCAGTGCTGTGAATCGCTGCAAATAGCTTCCTTCTTGCACAGAAGGCAACTAGTAGTAGAGCTTGAACTGAAGCTCTAATGTGATAGCCTGACTGTTGTTGTGTAGATTGTGCTCTTGCTTTTCTGTGATACAAAGTATACTTCATATATTCTGTCTTTTGTCGCCAGAATTCCTCCCTGTAAGGGTGTGAATGAGGAAACCCAGAGGGCTCTGGACCGCTCTCTTCTCGACTGCACTTTCCGATTGCAAGGTAGAAATAACCGCACATGGGTGGCGGAGTTAGTGTTTGCGAATTGTCCACTTAATGGCACTTCTACTAGGGAGCAAGGTGAGATGCTTCACACACTTTGTCTTTGCATATTTCTGGTGATTTCTTTTTAGTATTGATACCTTTTAATCCTCTTGTTTAATCCTGTAGGTCCATCGCGGCATGTTTATCTGACATATGAAAACCTGTTGTCTGAACCCGTTGGTGGTAGAAAAGTGGTTGAAATGTTTCTTAATGACTGGAATAGCATTGCACGATTATATGAGTGTGTGTTGGAATTTGCACGTTCTCTACCAGGTACATGTGATAATCTTCCTCCCCCTCCCTCCCCCTTTTTTTAACTGAAGAAGAAAATGTCTGAAGAAAACATTTCAAAAGAATATCTAATGAAAAATAAGTTTCCCTTCTACCTCAGGCTTTCCCCCAGAAACAACCACTGTTAGTTTCTTATGTATCCAGAAATCTTTACTCCAAGCCTATTATTGTAATAACAGGTAGCATTTATTGAGAGTCTACATACAATGTAACAGTTTGCTTGTGTTAACTGTTTAAAGTTACCCTGTGAGGTGGGTGAGTTATTCCTCAGTTCACAAATGAAGAACACAAGTCACTGAAACTACAAAATTTACCAAAGGTTGCACGGCTAGGAAAGGGCAGAGCTGGATTTGGAGCCTCCTAACTGCTGTGCTGTAATGCTTCAGTATCTGCCCCCTGCCCTAGACCCCTTCTGTAGAAATGGACTTGGAAGGCTGCTATCTATGCCATTTCATTCCTTTTTATTTTTTATTTTTTATTTTTTTTTTTTTTGAACGAAATGCATCTAGAGATCTTTCCAGCTAGGCATAGGATACTGCCCAGACGCCCTCTTCTTCAAATATGTGTTTTAAAGTTTTGCATGCATCATTTTAATTTCCTTTCTCTTTAGACATACCTGCTCATCTAAATATTTTCTCAGAAGTCCGTGTTTATAATTACCGAAAACTTATCTTGTGTTATGGAACCACCAAGGGAAGCTCAGTAAGTTTGTGAACTAATTAGAACTGAAGTTCCTCTCATAGATCCTTTAAAAATCAACAATTCAAAAGTTATGAAAACTGCCTTGAACTAATTGAGGACTCAAGTAAAAATTAGGGTTAAAATGGTAAATTTTAAGTACTTTGATGATATATAGTAGACTAGTATACTGTAATGCTTAACTCTTTTTAAAATTGGAAGCGAAAATTAATGCCATCTTTGATGGGTTATATAATCTTGATGAGTTTTAGACCAGGTAATATACTTTTGGTGTTTGTATTTTTTTCTTTACCGATTTCAAATCTGGTTAGCAACATGATTACTGTCCTGAAGATTGTGAATGGTTTTGAACAATACTGTATGTTTATGCTTTTGATCACATGATTATTAACATTGTTTGATCCTGTCTCAATCTTAAAGGCATTCCCTGTAATCTCTGTGTCCTCATTTTCTTCCCACTCTGTATGTGAAGTCCTAGAAATTTAGTATAAAAATTCAGCCAGCTGGCTTCTTTCTGGACTCTTCACATCAAGTAATATCAGAAATTAATCAAGTGTTTTAAAATCTGTAAACTAAAAGAATCTGTGTTGGAAGAGGCTTCCTTTCCCCTTATGACAGTGCTCATGTAGACGGTGACTTTTCTTCAGTCCTATATAAAAACAAAAAATAAAAAACACCAATAATAATTTCCAAATAAAGTTTAATCCAGATTTTTTCTTTAGCACCTTCTCTGTTTTATTTGGTGGAGGTGGGCTAATAAATACCTACTCCGCAATTGCACCGGTCCATAGTAACAACACTTTTGGAGTTTACAGAGTCCAGTCTTCTAACTGGCTTTCCAGAAAGACCTCATGTAGATCTTTGGCATTTTGCCTTACTGTTTAAACATTGTTTTTTCTTCTGCTTGAATCTGTTACTCTCTCCATTTCTGAAACATGTAATCTCTGATTTAGATCAGCATCCAGTGGAATTCCATACATCAGAAATTTCACATTTCTTTGGGCACTGTTGGTCCAAACTCAGGTTGCAGTAACTGTCACAATACCATTCTCCATCAGCTTCAGGAAATGTTCAACAAAACACCAAATGTGGTTCAGTTATTACAGGTAATTAAGTTTATTTTCTTTGTAAAACTGTGACTCCGACAGTGTTACTGTCTCATGTAAAACCAAAAATCATGTGGGCTTGACTTGTCTTCAGTGACAAGGGTGCGTGTTTTTGTCTTTTATATCTTGCACTCTTCTTGGAGAATTTTCTTTGAATCAAAGTGAATGCAGTGATATAGTTTGCATTCTCTTCAAGGGAAAGGTGTACGGAATGTTCTAGGAAGACCCTTGGCTCCTTTATGACTGTTAGACATGGAAGATTCTGAGGCTTTAGCATTTGTATGGAAACCGTCTGCCCTCACTGTATGTTTTCCTTTTAGGTACTCTTTGATACTCAGGCTCCATTAAATGCCATCAACAAACTTCCCACTGTGCCAATGTTGGGCTTGACCCAGAGAACCAACACTGCTTACCAGTGCTTCTCCATCCTGCCACAGTCGTCCACCCACATCAGACTGGCCTTTAGGAACATGTACTGCATCGACATTTACTGCCGCAGCCGAGGCGTAGTGGCGATACGGGATGGTGCCTATAGTCTGTTTGATAATAGCAAGTTAGTGGAAGGTTTTTATCCTGCACCCGGACTAAAGGTAACTGACTTTAGTATTACAGCATTACAGCATTACAGTAAATATCTTTATAACAACTCCTTTAAAAGGGGGAAATAACAGGGGAGAGCAACAGATTCCTGTTTAATAAGCAGCTGTGTTAGTTCATCACCTCTGCAGCGTCCTTCCAAAGGAATGGGAAGTTCTTAAAAAGCACTGTGCCTATGTTGTATGAGATGATAAAATTTCCTTTTCTTGTAATGCATAAGGTGGATGATACCGAGGAGAGTCCTATTTGCTAGTTGGAATTTTAAGGAACTTCAGCAATGTCTTTCTCATCAATTATTGAGAAAGTTTGATTCATCAGTTCAACCATGAAGTTTTTTTTTTAATGTAGGGTCCTGGGCCACAATCCCTGCAGATTCTTGTATAATAGCTCAATTGTATGTGCTTATAGTTTAGAGTCAAATAGTTCCAAAGGCTTGTTTTGAAAATTAGTGGCTTGCAGTGCAGTCTTGCCATTTTCCTGCTCTGCTTTCAGCTCTTAGATGGTGATTCTCTTGGTATTTACATCCTTATCTCTAAGTAACATGCTTACAGTGCTGTTTGTTGACTTCTTAGTTGAGGGCATTATCTGATCCTCACAATGCAAGATGAGGGTTTAATTCTTTTTTAATTCTTATATGCCGCCTCCTCGCCTCCTCCTCCCAGGCTACTCGCAGTATGCCTTCTTTTTTTCCTCCTACCCTTGCAGTATGGTTAGACAGCAATTTTGATCAGATGATTTTTCAGTATTTTCATTATTATAAATATGTAAACAGTATCCACCAAGCTTACTATAATTACTTTTCCTTTCTTCAACATTTTATTTTCCTGGGAATTAATAATTTACTTTTTTTGCTTAAGTTTCTGTATACTTATCACTAACTCAACCTTAAAGCCTCTCCCATATATGTAACTCTCCTCTCAGTGCGTTCACCTATCAGAAACCTCGCTGGTTTCATCTTGAAGAAGTCTCTTCTACAACAACCCTCTGACCTCCAATCTGGAATGGTGTGCCCCAGACCCTTTGCACGGTGTTGATTTAGGAATCTATGGAAGGGTGGGGAAGAGGGAGAGTCCTTGGCCTCTGTCTTGCGTGGCATGCCCTTTGGCGTGGACTGCCGGTCTTTTTCTCGGTTTATTCCATTGTTTTGGTAGAATACGGTCTCCATAGTTTCCTGGGAGAAGGCACATGGGAGGTTATTTTGAGACTTCTGTGTGCCTAAAAATATCTTTAGTTTACCCTCATCTAATTGAGAGAATGGCTATGTATAGAATTTGAGGTTACAGAGACATTTTCTGTTAAGAATTTTGAAGACATTGCTCCATTGTCTTCTAACTTCCATTGGGACTGTTGGGGGTGTTTAATCTTGTTCCAGTTATGGAACCTTATGTAACTAAGTAGGCTTTTTCACTCTGGAAACTTACATCCTTATGCTGTGGGAATTTCCTTGTATTATTTCTCAATTCTTTTTTGTTTTCTCTGTTAGCTCTTTCTGGTACCACTACTATTCTGCTGTTTGGTATCCTGGACTTATCCTTCGATTTTCTTATTTATTTATTTATTTGTTTGTTTTGTTTTTCTCTCTCTCTGTTTCTGGGAGATTTCTTCATTTTTTCCTATGAGTCTTTCTGGTTTTGGTATTTTGTTTTGCCATCTTTTAAAAAAATTGCAGGAGCTATCTTTTGTTGCTAAGTGTTCCTTTTATGACCTCTTTGTTGTATATAGCTATCTTATATTTTCTTACCCTTTTTATTCCTACATAATCTCCATTTCATGCACCTTGCTTTTGGTTTTGTTTTGTTTTGTTTTGTTTTGATCTCTTTCATATTAGTGGTTCTTAACTCACAGCTCTTACTAGAAGGTGAGTCTTGCTGACTGTGGTCTTCATTGTAAGCTTATCTACCTGGGCCATTTCTTTGAGTAACTCCCAGTGTCAGTAGATTTAGGTCTTTTTGTTGGGCTGGTATGAGTACCAAAAGAGGAGTATTCAAGTCTCTGCATAGATGGTGTGCATCTGGCCCCCAATTTTTGGCAAATCAAATAAGAGAAGGAAACTACTATTTTCAACATTCAGTATGTAAACTTTAATCATCTTTTTTTTTTTTTTAAAGTAATCTCTACACCCAACGTGGGGCTCGAGCTCACAACCCCGAGATCAAGAGTCGCATGCTCTTCTGACTGAACCAGCCAGGTGCCCCATAATCTTCATTTTTAATACAGCATTCCTCTCGATCGATGCTAGAGTCCCCATAGCCAAAGAACCCTCCACCAGAGTGGTAGAAGTCAAACTCACTCAGTGAGAGTGACAGAAGCTCTGGGAGGCTTTCAGTGTCTCTTAAAGAGACTTTTGACCAGTCCTATTTTTAGTCCCACTTTCATCCCCACTTCCAGGGGTGTCTAGTGCTGCCAGTTCCTACGTGTCTTGAGGATCTGGACAGAAATAGCTTTGCTTCTTGGCTTTCACCAGTGTTAGCTTTAGGATACAACTTCCTCACATTGGATAGTTCACTTACCACTCAGCCATCTGCTCTGCAGCCTCCAGAATTCATTGCTATTTTATTCTTCTCCCATTCTCTCTGTATTTGTAACTTACTGCTTTAAAAAAAAATTTTTTTAGGAATTTCAGTGGGGTATTGGGAAAAGATAAAATGTGTGTTCTAAATCCATCATCTTTTATTAGAAATCAAGCGATGTACTTTTAAAAGCTTCCTAGTGATCCTGGTAAGCTTTTGATCTATGTTTTTGAAGATGGAGAAGGTGAAGAGTATTAAAAGGAAGAGAATGCTTGAGACATAGATTCTGGTAGCCTTGCTTAATTTTTGATGACCTATCCCATAAAACGAGATTGTCCCACTCTTGGTGGTTCAAAATTTCAGTCATGTTAAGATAAAAAGAGGAAAGATGGCTTAGTTTCTGCATTCAGTTTTCCTCTCTCATATTTTCTAGCTTATGAAGTGAGGACTCTTCACCAAAAAGGAAATTTCCCAAGTCATTGGTATTACTTAAATGACCAACATACAACTTTTCTTTTGTTTCCTGAGTTTCTGGTTCAGAAGTTAATAATGAAATACTTATTATTTGTGAGGAGGTGCCAGGGTATACTTCTCTCTTCGACTTTGTGCTTGCACAATACTTCTTAATTGACAGGATTTTTAACTTAGATGTTGTTTCTGTTGTTGCAGTTAACCAGTTTCCTCAGTTTCCCCATTCAAAATTATCAGTATATCTTCCAGGTTGTCCTCATAGTAGTGGCTGTGTAACAAACTTCTGTTATAGAGATGGGTGTAGTGTATTTGTTTCTCTTAAAATAGTCTAAATGATTAAAAATATGTTACTAAAGCTAAGTAAGATAATCTGAATTCTACCTGTTTATATCCATAGACATTCCTGAATATGTTTGTTGACAGCAATCAGGATGCTCGAAGAAGGTCTGTAAATGAGGACGATAATCCCCCTTCTCCCATAGGAGGAGATATGATGGATTCTTTAATCTCGCAGCTCCAGCCACCACCTCAGCAACAGGTGATGTCTAGCTGAAATTCCAAATAGTATCATATTTGTCTAACTTAATGGGTTCCTCAGGTGTCTGAGCGTCTTTGCTAAACTAAAAGGCAAGGAGATCCTTGGTGGGCCCAAGGTGTCCAGGAAGTCCATATGAAAAAATAGTGACAGAGGGAGAGAAGGCTTCTAGTGATGGCAAGTGAACAGTACCAGAAATAGCATTAACCTCAGTCTTGTGCACTTAAAATGATGTGAGGTGATCAGCCATGTGATCACAAAAGAGGATGATATCCAAATGGCCAGTAAGCACAGAAAGGGTATTCAACATCATTTGGCATCACAGAAATACAACTTAGAACCACAATGAGATAATACTCCATACCCACAAAAATTGCTCTAAGAAGAGAATTCATTATTCTTGGCAACATTTTGTGTTAGCAGCACATGAAATGGTCTAACAACCTTGTGGGGGTGTTTAGGAATATTCCAGAGCACTAAATCTGAACATTAGGCATACCTGTGATTTTATAATTTTACTCTTGGATATATGTACGACAGAAATGCATCAAAAAACACAAGTGTTCATAGGAACATTATTTATGTAAAAAGTGGAAACTAACCCGAATACCAAGCAACAGAATAAGTGGATAAACTGGGTCTATTCCTACAGTAGAATGCTTTACAGAAATCAAGAAAACTATTGCCACGTGTAACTGTGTGGTGAATCTTACTGATAAAATGTTGAACAAAAGAAGCCAGACACTTAGGAGTACATTCGGTATTTATAGGAAATGTGAAAACAGGCAAAATCAAGCTTGAGTCACAGACGTCAGAACAGTGCTTACCTTTGGGGCAGTGATAAAGCCTTTGAAGGTGTATAAGGGAGGCCTCCAGGGCACTGGTAGTATTCTTCAGTGTCTTGATCTCTGTAGCAGTGACATTCGTAAAAATTCATCAGGCTGGACATTTTCTAAGATTTGTGTCCTTTGCTATATGTGATTTGTACCTCAAATAAAAAACTAGGAAGGATTACAAGTCCTAGGTTTTTCCACTGCTGGAGATGAAGGTAAAGGTGAGGAGAGGTCAGGTTAAACTACTGTATTTCATTTGCTTTCAAAACTCCACCAGATGTAAGATGCACTACTTTTTATGAACTGCCAGAAACAGCACTGCCGGGTAAACTGTGCCATGCCATGAATCAGAAGATACACCCTGATTTCAGAAATACTAAAGGGGTGGGGGAAGAATCTTGGAATCTGTGAAATGGTAGATAAATAATACAGATAAATCAGTGATATGGTAGATAAAGTAAGCAAAAAACATCTTGAGGAATATAGACAATGGTATTACAAGGTCAGAAGTGAGTTCTTGCTGTTTTTCTAAACATTTTGAAAGGGGGTTTTTAAAAATCTGTGGTATTGATGTGTATTTTGCACATTTTCATATCTCGTGCTTCCTGTTTGGTAACCAGTGAACTATGTGAAGGCTAACTCATTAGCCGTATGTGCGATACACTATACACACGTGACTGACCCACGTGTACTTTTTTTCTTTTCAGCCATTTCCCAAACAGCCAGGATCATCAGGTGCTTATCCCCTTACTTCGCCCCCTGCGTCTTACCACAGCACAGTTAGTCAGTCTCCCTCTATGATGCACACACAGTCTCCAGGTAAGATATTACTTATTCTCTTGTCATGTTCAGCTTTGACATTCAGAACATACACGCGTGCACACACAAACACAAGCACCACACATGCAGCCTAGACCTTCAGATACCACTCCTTACCTGTGGCTAGATACCTGCCATTTGTTCCTTACGACAGGGTTATGAATGCTGCGTTCGTGACTCAGGAACACTTTAAAAGATCTGAATTAAGAGGAGGTATTGTCACCCAGTGCCAGGCTCACGGCACAGCTCCAAGAAGAGCTAATCACAACACGATCTGTGTCGGGCCGACAAATCAAGTCCTACCCACCACCTACCTGTTTTTGTAGTTTTTGGGGAACCCAGCCACACGCATTCCTGCAGTGTCAGGGCTGCTCTCCTGCTAGGACAACCCCTTACATGACAAGTTTGCTGAGTCCTAGTATGTGTGAAAGGTGCCCTGCCCCACAGAGTAGGCCAGCGCACAGCCTGCTTGTCCCAACAAAATGGCTCTGTTGGCAGCCCCGTGAAGCACACTATAGAACTACTTGAGGTTGCCTAATTTTTACTCTTAACTGGACAGTTTGTTGGTGTAGCTTAAGCTCTTGCCCTGGGCCAGATGCTCCATGACGCTGGGGATTCAGCAGCCAGCCAAATACAGTTCCGCTCTCAAGCGTGTCGTCTGGCAAAGAAGACGGGTATCAGATTTCTTGGGTAGATAACCCCCTTACCTGCTCGGCAGAGATGGCGGAACCACAGATGAAGATTTAGAAGTTATTGTTATGTTGCTGAAGGTCAATGAAGGCTGAGCTGGGTGGGTGAGCTCAGCCCCTGCGGAATACCGGCAGCTGCTTCCCAGGTGTAGGAGCCTGAGAAGGAGCTGCTAGGGAGCAAGGAGCAGAACAGGAGATGTGGGCAGAGAACCCAAGGGGTGTACATTTCTAGGGTATGAGTGAGGTTTTATGTAGAAGGAAGTAGAAATAATTATTTGGAAATAATTACAGTGCCAGACAAGTATATAGTGCTTGCTGTGTGCTAAGCCATGTTCTGAGCACTTTATCCATTTAATCCCTACAGCAACCCACAGCTGAATCTCTAAACGACACTGAAAGGTTATCATGTTGGTGAACATACTGCACGTAAGGCACTGCATTAGGTATTAGGTGGAGGATACGAAATTCTCTTAGACAGGAGTAGAGAGTCGGAAACATGTGAATACCGAGGATAGTGATGGTAATGTAGTGAGTGTCTCCATGTCACATTTATTCATAGTTTGGGGAGCATGGTTCCCCCTTTTCCTGATGCTCAGTAGAAACTAGTCCTGTGGCTAAATCCCATCTTTAAGCTCACTGCTCTCAGTTTTTTAATGTCTGCCATCTAGACCTCTCCCCTGAACTCAAGTCTTGTGTTTTCCAGCTGTCTAGTCAGCATGTCCTTGTAGATGTGTAGACAATGGCTGAGACTCAACTCCTAACACCTGCCCGCCCACTTCCGCACCCTGCCCCACCTCCCGGAAACAGCAGCCCCTTCCTGCCTGCCGCTTGGCCAGAGCTGTTTTGAGTCATGCTGGACTCCTTTCTCTCACACCCACTTCAGTCAGTCCCAGATACTGTCCACTCTGAGCTGAGAATTTATCCAGATGCTAACCCTCCTCAGCCTCCACCTTTGCCCAAGCCATTAACCATCTCTCACTTGGGTTATTACTCTTGCCTCTAACTGGTTTCCCTGCCCCTGCCCTGTGGTCTGTTTTTTACACTGTGGTTGGAATGATCCTTCCGGAACAGAAGCTAGTTTATAACTCCTTTGTTCCAAACTTTGCAGTGGTTTCCCATCTCGTTCAGGGTAAACCCTAAGTCCTTAGAATGGCCTACAAGTCCCCGTATGATCTGGGACACCCCCCCCCACCATCTCTCTGTCCTCAACTCCTCCCACTTCCCCATGGCTCGCACTGATCCATCCACACTGGCCTCCTCTCTATTATTTTTGCTACTGCCTTTGGGGCCTTTGGGGCCTTTGGACTAGCTCTGCTTCTTGCCTGGAATATCTTACCCCCCTGGGTATCTTCACACCTTACCCTTCACTTACTCACGTGCTCCCTTCTTAGAGCAGTCTTCTGGGGTTGCTTTTAGAAAGAACAGCACCCATTTCCACCATTACATGATACTGCCCCGTTTCCTTGCCCAGGTTTTCTCCATAGCACTTATCACTGCCTGACATACATTTGATGTCTTCCTCATTCTACTAGAATAGAAACTACATGAGGGCAGGAATTTTTGTCTTGTCATCTGCTGCATCCCCAGTGCCTACAGCAATGCTTGGCATGAAATTAACATTCATGCCCACTTGCTGAAAGAGTGAGTGAGCAAACACAAAAGTACACTGGGTATTTTTTTTTTAATTCAGTCACTATAAGAGCTAAAATTTGGGCCCCATTGAATTGATCTCTCTCTCTTTTTCAGTAACAGAATCATTCTACATTTTCTTTGTGCTATTTAAGGGAGCTTTACTACTTATTTCTTTAATCTGTAGAGAGAGTCTTAATTTGAGGTCCTTGGCCAGGACATAGTATGTGTCCTGCAAGATCATCTATAATTATTTTCCTTTATTAGGAAATCTGCATGCTGCCAGCTCCCCCAGTGGGGCTTTGAGAGCCCCTTCACCAGCGTCATTTGTTCCAACTCCTCCCCCATCCTCGCATGGAATCTCAATAGGACCAGGGGCCAGTTTTGCTAGTCCACATGGTGAGTCCATACATGGAAATCGCAATAGCTTAAGAATTTGACGTGAAGTAGTTTTTTGTTAAATAAATTATTTTCTTATTGCAAAATTAGCACTTTGTTCGTTGGGGAAATCGTCAAAGAAAATGAATTTGTCCTGATCCCACCACGCAGAGATCTACCAGTTAATCTGTCTGCTTTGGACTCTCTCTCCCCCTCGCTTCTGCCTTGCTATTCCCGTCTAACCCTAACCCCCCGGCTTGTCTGCCTGCTCGCCTCTCTGTTGCTCTCCACCTGTCTGCTTGTCTCTCCTCTCAGACACCTCCCCCACAACTGGGACTATATCATATGTATTGTTTTGAGACTTGAATTCTTTAACTTTCCAACTAAAAAATTCTATTTTGAATTGGTTCAAATAAAGAATACAAGAGGTAGCCAGGGAAGTGTTTTTATGCCACCAGCCACCTAGTTGCTCTTCCCAGAGGCATTCAGTGTTACCCATCTCTTATGTGTCCTTGTAGAGATGTGTGCATACACAGGCAGATGCCTGTAACTGTTCTTACTGCTTTTACACATGGGACAGCATACTTCACTACAGTGCCTTACTTTTTTCATCTATTTTTTTCCTAAATGCCATGCCAAATCACAGCATAAAGGACTTCCTCAGTTTTTACAGCTGTGTAGCATCTGTGGTTTTACTATCTACTATTAATATTTGTGATATCTACATTCAAATCACAGCATAAAGGACTTCCTCAGTTTTTACAGCTGTGTAGCATCTGTGGTTTTACTGTCTACTATTAATATTTGTGATATCTACATTGTCCTACTAAATGGCTTCATAGTATTCCCTTTTGTTGACATACCATGATTTAACTGCCCTCCTATTGTATGTTTAGAATGTTTCCTTTTTTTTTTTTTTTTAAACAACGGCAAATGATATCATCTCTGTTCACATGATTATTCCCTTAGGTAAGTTCCTAGACATGGAATTGCTGTCTCAAAGGGTTTGAGAAATTCTAAAGCTTTTGAAACATACTGCAAATTGCTCACCTGAAATGCTGTACCAATTTCCTCCAGCATCAGACAAGAATGTCTATTTTCATGCATCATTGCCAACACAGGGTATTAGGACTTTCAGAAATCGTAGTCATTTTGATAGGTAAAGAATGGTATCTTCTTGTTTAATGTGCATTTCTTTGATTATTAATGAAGTCAAACCTTTTTTCTTTCACTAGTCTTAGGTATTTCTTATTTTATGCCTGCCTATGTGTTCTTGTGTTTTTTCTTACCAATTTATAAGACTTGAAAGTTAGGATCATTTGCTCTCTGATATATGGTAAAAGTATTTTCTTCGTTTATATTTTGATTACAGAGGGGCATAAATAATACGTTAAAGGTAACTGCGGGATGAAATTTAAATAATCAAATGATTCAGGAAGTTACTGCTTTCAAGACTTGGTTCTTGGTCCATTTCTCAGTCAGCATAGCCTTTACTAAAGAAAGAAAAGGGAAAATTTCTCTCTCCTCAGCCTTGGGTAGAATGAAAAACGTAATTTGTCAGGGTTACTTGAAAAATAAAAGATTTCTGCCCTTAAGTGAGCTTTGAGATTTTTTTGCTCAACATTTTCAAAGACGTTTGCAAATAGGTTTTTGAAAATAGGTTGTTGCGTAGTGTGTAGATTGTTACACATTGAACATGCTGAAGCTTGTGTGAAGATACCCTTTATCATTTCTCATTCTATATTTTTCTAACTTTGAGTCATGTTAAAAAGTACATAAACTACACAAAATAGAGATTCAGGTGTGCCACATGCAAAAGCCGCATACTTTAGTGAAATAGCGGAAGGGAAAAAAAATGATTGCCTTGTAAAGTGTCAAGCATTTCAGTGGTGTCAAGTACTTTTCAGTTATTAAAATACAGGTTTTGAAAACCATCTGTTCACTTGTTTATAGGAACCCTGGACCCTAGTTCTCCATACACTATGGTGTCACCAAGTGGACGAGCTGGGAACTGGCCAGGGTCTCCTCAAGTGTCCGGCCCCTCACCAGCAACACGCATGCCTGGAATGTCACCAGCCAACCCATCACTACATTCTCCAGTACCAGATGCTTCTCATTCCCCTCGAGCTGGAACAAGTGAGCGGCATCACCATTTTTGTGTCTGTTTTAGTCTAACCTCCACATGATGTCCTGTTGGTTTTTTTTTCCATCCTCACATTTGAAAGCTGTGACCTGCTTGTTAAATGGAGATACTTAATAACTTAAACTTTAATCCACTTAGTAAATTGGTTAACAGTAGTTAACTTGCACAGTTAAAGTAAAATATAGGAGAGGAAAATGTCTCCTCCAGAAGTCTTATGAGGTGAGCCCCAGTGCTTCTGGTATATCTACTAGCTTAGCTGCAAAACTAGACCTTGAGGGACACCTCAAGTTAACTGACAAGGTTGTACAAATTAACACAGAACAGAATTGTGCACATATGTTAGTTAGCTTTGCCAGGTAATGTTTAATGACTTAGAACAGCAATCTTACATTAGCTCACCATTCCATAGGTTGGTGATTTAGGCTAAGCCAAGCTGGGTGATTTTTCCAGTTTCTGCTTTGCTTACTAGTATATTTATCATCAGCTCCTGTGT
Organism: Mustela lutreola; assembly: GCF_030435805.1. NCBI lineage: Eukaryota > Metazoa > Chordata > Mammalia > Carnivora > Mustelidae > Mustela > Mustela lutreola. Next base: position 35,862,755 of record NC_081308.1, on the reverse strand, counting down.
GGGCTGAGGCCTGGCTGGTGTAAAATGGCCCCAGGTGGCGTGGCTTCCTCAGCTCCCTGTGGTCTCTTACTTAATCGCAGGCTTGTTCACCTGATGGCTGGGCGGGGTTCCAAGAACGCGAGTGGACTCCTAGGTTTGCAGCTGGTGCCACATGACTTCCCCTGCATTCTTTTAAGTCACAGCAAGTCAAAGGGCCAGCCCAGATTCCAGGAAGAGAAATGGGCTCCGTCTCTCAAAGGTCTTGCTACAAAGTCACTTTGCAAGGAACCCAGCTATAGGGAGAGGAATCCTGGCCATTTTGCTAACAGGAAGCTAACATAGGATTGTTAGGCCACAAGGAGTAAGGAAAACAGTATGGATTGCTTTAGAGTAGCAAAGATTTATGATAAAAGCAAAACAGAACAGTGGGACCATGTGTATTTGTGAATGAAATGACATGTTTTCCTTCCCAAAAGGTTCCCAGACTTTGCCAACAAACATGCCTCCGCCTCGTAAACTACCTCAGCGCTCCTGGGCAGCCTCCATACCTACCATCCTCACTCACAGTGCCTTGAACATTTTACTGCTGCCCTCTCCAACACCAGGCCTTGTGCCTGGCCTGGCAGGTAGTTACCTTTGTTCTCCGCTTGAAAGATTCCTTGGATCGGTCATCATGAGACGGCACCTTCAAAGAATTATTCAACAAGAAACGGTATGGGTACCTAGTGAACTCCTCAGTGATGGTTGTCAAAGGATGGTGCTAATAAATTGCCCCACGGAACAGCATGTGAACTAAAATAATGTTCCCTCACTTCCTTTAGCTAGCTTGTTAAAACTGTGCTGTCCACACTGCTCTAGCATTAAAAATGGGCCCCACTATTTCCTTTTCCATTCTTAAGTTAACATGTTCCTGCATTTTATAGTTTCCTGTGCTGTGGCTGACAGGCCCAGAGATAAGTCCTACAGCGTCCCCACAGTGTCATGGGACAAATGCTCCCAGAATCTGCCTTTGCATAGAGTAGCGTAGAAGCAGCTGTTGGCTTCCTGGAATTCTCTTGCTGGCAAGCTGACTTTGAATTGGATTCTCCATTAAAATAAAATTATTTTTGATCACAAGGTTCATGAACAGCTGAATTGATATAGAAAAAGTCAGAAAAAGACTTATGTCCTGTGGTGATATCCTCAGGAAATAGTTCCGAGTTGATAGCCGTGGTTCTAGTCTGACTATCTGGGTTTGTACCCAGTCCATGCCACCAGCTAGTACAAGCTTTGGCAAATCCCTTTACCTTTTTGATAATGGTAGATTATTGTATTTACCTAACTCATAACAATTGTGGGAGTTTGAGGTATTTCTTATAAAGCTCTTAGCGTAATATCTTGGTATTATTCAGTACATATTATTTATAACTCTTGATACATGTATGTGTTAATGAGGTAGAATGGCGAATGTTTAAAATATCTGCTCCGTGGATGGCACCTAGCTATTCTGCAACCTTTATATTTAGATTTGAAAATAATAGAGGTCTTAACATAAATTGAATGAATTAGCATTTAAAAAAATCATTATGAGACCTGTGATCTACCCTTCTTTTGCCACTTAGAAGCCACATAAGCTTTTGGGCATTAGAACCTCATTTTGCTCATCTGCATAATTAATATGTTATGATAGAGCAGGGGTCAATAAACTACTGGCCCTGGTTGGGAGAGGGGAGCAATTCCTACCCACCACCTGTTTGTAAATGAAGTTCTACTGGAATGTAGTCACATATATGAATTTATGTATTGTTGATGGCAGCTTTCAACTCTGACGGCATCATTGAGTAGTTGTGACAGAGACCATGTAGCCTAAAATATTTATTCTCCATTACTTTACAGAAAAATTTGCCAGCTATAAGGTCCCAACCCAGATCCAACATTTTGTAATGGTGCTCTTTATTTTTTTCTTCTACTGTGCCATTTTTAAAAAACTTTTTGTGAAAAATTTTAATCATATATGCAAGTTGAGAGTAGAATAGTATGAGAATATAATGAACTTCTGTGTTCTTATCACCTGCCTTCAACAGTGAACTCCTGTCAGTCTTGTTTCTTCTATAGCTCCTTCTCCCATATGGTTTGACAGCAAGTCCCAGACCTCATTTCATCCATAAAGACCATTTCTTTATCATCAGATAGCTAGTTGGTGTCCAGATTTCCCAAGTTATCATGGTGTTTATGGTCTAAAGAAGTAACCAGGGGCACCTGGGTGGCTCAGTGGGTTAAAGCCTCTGCCTTCAGCTCAGGTCATGATCTCAGAGTCCTGGGATCGAGTCCCACATCGGGCTCTCTGCTGAGAGCCTGCTTCCCTCTCTCTCTCTCTCTGCCTGCCTCTCCATCTACTTGTGATTTCTCTCTGTCAAATAAATAAATAAAATCTTTAAAAAAAAAAAAAAAATAAACTACTGGCCCTGGTTGGGAGAGGGGAGCAATTCCTACCCACCACCTGTTTGTAAATGAAGTTCTACTGGAATGTAGTCACATATATGAATTTATGTATTGTTGATGGCAGCTTTCAACTCTGACGGCATCATTGAGTAGTTGTGACAGAGACCATGTAGCCTAAAATATTTATTCTCCATTACTTTACAGAAAAATTTGCCAGCTATAAGGTCCCAACCCAGATCCAACATTTTGTAATGGTGCTCTTTATTTTTTTCTTCTACTGTGCCATTTTTAAAAAACTTTTTGTGAAAAATTTTAATCATATATGCAAGTTGAGAGTAGAATAGTATGAGAATATAATGAACTTCTGTGTTCTTATCACCTGCCTTCAACAGTGAACTCCTGTCAGTCTTGTTTCTTCTATAGCTCCTTCTCCCATATGGTTTGACAGCAAGTCCCAGACCTCATTTCATCCATAAAGACCATTTCTTTATCATCAGATAGCTAGTTGGTGTCCAGATTTCCCAAGTTATCATGGTGTTTATGGTCTAAAGAAGTAACCAGGGGCACCTGGGTGGCTCAGTGGGTTAAAGCCTCTGCCTTCAGCTCAGGTCATGATCCCAGAGTTCTGGGATCGAGCCCCACATCGGGCTCTCTGCTCAGTGGGGAGCCTGCTTCCTCCTCTCTCTCTGCCTGCTTCTCTGCCTACTTGTGATCTCTGTCAAATAAATAAATAAATAAATCTTTTAAAATAATAATAATAATAAAATAAAGAAGTAACCAAACAAGTTTATGTCTCTCAAACTGGAGACTCCCCCTCCATCTCTTCTCACACAGTTTATTTGTTGAAGCAGCCTTATCTGTTGCTGTGTCAAGTTCCTCACAGTCTGGATTTTGCTGATTGCATCCCTTTGGAATTCTTTAACATGTCCTTTTGACCCTCACATTTCTATAATATTGGTCTACCCTACAAATCTAACTCCTGAATTGTAGCTCAAGTTTGTTACATTACAAGAATATTCCATAGGTTGTGTTATGTTCTTCCTTCAAGAGACACCTATAGTTCCTTCTTTGGGATGTTAGCAATTGATGGTTCTCGGGGCCTAGATATTTTTGATTGGGAGCAGGTATCAATTTTTAGTTTTCCCTCTGAAACAGTTCTCTCTGTTTTCATTTCCTCTTTGTCTTACGTACTAACTTGATGCACTTCATGTTTTGCAGCTGCAGCTGATAAATTCCAACGAACCTGGAGTGATCATGTTTAAAACTGATGCCCTGAAATGCAGAGTAGCCCTTAGTCCGAAAACCAACCAAACACTTCAGCTCAAAGTGACACCTGAAAATGCAGGACAGTGGAAACCCGATGAACTTCAAGTTTTGGAGAAGTTCTTTGAAACAAGAGTATGTGTTTCTTAATGCATAGTTTTAATACAGGCATAACTTGTTTTATTGCACTTTATCTTGCTTTGCTTCACAGATACTGGTTTGTTTTTGTTTTTTTAACAAATTGAAGGTTTGTGGCAACCCTGCATGAAGCAGGTCCACCAGGGCCATTTTCCTACCAGCATTTGCTCACTTCATGTCTCCTTGTCACATTTTGGTACTTTTTGTAAAATTTCCAACTTTTTCTTTATTTTGGTGACCGATGATTGTGACTCTCTGACAGCTCAGGTGGTAGTTAGTGTTTTTTAGCAATAAAGTATTTTTTAAGATGGGTACATTGTTTTAGACATAATAGATAAACATGACTTTTATATGTACTGGGTAAGCTGAAAACTCACTTGACTCACTTTATTGCAATACTTGCTTTATTGGGGTGGGCTGGAACTGAACTCACATCTCCAAGGTATGCCTGTACCATCAACAAAAAGAAGAGTCAAAGTAGAATGTGGAGTAACTTGCTTTATTCATCCCTGTAGGTTGCAGGACCGCCGTTTAAAGCCAATACATTAATAGCCTTCACCAAGCTGTTAGGAGCTCCTACACACATCCTCAGGGACTGTGTGCATATTATGAAGCTAGAGCTGGTAAGTTAGAGTGACGCACATACTTCTATATATAACAAGGACTGTCTGAAGAGGTTGAAGTTGGTGGGAGCAGTGTTTATTGGTTTTCACCTATTTATGTACTTCTGTTTTTCTTTTACACTCTTCTTATTTTTTAAGATTTTATTTATCTTTGAATAGGTAACACAGCCCTTCTGTATCTTTTGAATTGAGATCAAGATGTGATACAGGGGAAATTTCCCATCTATCCCTGTCCAGCTGTCTCGTCTCCCTCCCTACAGGCAACACAAGTTACCAGTGGCTTACCTCTTACAAAAGCAAATACATTTAATTCACTCTTCCTGCTCCTAGATACTGAAATGATGCTCCTGTGGCTTCTTTTAGTACTGTTATGGATTTGTTTTTTAAAATTCTTTAAATTTTTGATCCATTTAAAATATACCTTGGTGTCAAATGTGAGGGGTGGATCTGGCTTTTTCAGATGCCCCCAATTCCCCGAATGTCATTTATCAAAAAATCTGTCCTCCCTGGGGAGATGAATTTCTCTTCTTTCCTGTGAAAGTATACAATTATATAGATGGAATCCAGGTGGCAGCTGATTATATTTTTCCAAGCTTACAGGACTTGCATTCAAATGTTTACAGTATTGCTTTGGGTAATTCCAAATACCTCACTCCTTTTTCCAGTTGGTGTTTTGCTGTTAATATTGGGGACAGCAGTGTTCCTTTGCTGATAGTCTCAACATTTGGCTTCTGCTCTAGTAGCATGTAGGAAACATTTATATCAAAAAGATACCCATTTGAATTTTTTAAGGAAATGTGGCGAAAACAACAACCAAAAAGGCACCAGTGCGGGTGCCTAGGTAGCTCAGTCACTTAAATGGCTGGCTCTTGATTTTGCCTCAGGTCTCCATCTCAGGACCCTGGCATTGAGCCATGCCTCAGGCTCTGCACTCAGCAGGGAGTCTGCTTCCAGATTCTCTCTTTCTTTCTCTCTCCCTCTGCCCTTCCCCCTGCTCATGAGCATTCTTTCTCCAAACTACATAAATACATCTTTAAAAAAAAAAAAAAAAGGCAAAAAACACCAGTGAACACAGTTTGAAATTATTAATACAGTTTGACAAGTATGTTTTAGAGAAAGAGCTGGGACTGAGGCTGGGACGTCTAGGTGGCATCGGTTAAGAAGGGTCTTGAATACCAGGTCTTGGTCCTGGTAGGGTAAGGGAAAGGAACAACATGTGTCACTGCATGTTGCTAAACATTTGTGAGCTCGATTAGAACCATGCTCAAGGACATTTTTCTGGCAGTGATAGATGGTGGAACTGGGAGAGGCAGCCACCGGAAGGGACCATTAGGGGCCACGAGAGAAATCACCAGTCCTGGAGCTTGGTTGCATCTGTCAAAGTAGAGAGGTGGGAACGGATGACAGAGACACCAAGGAAGCAGAATCTGTAGGCCCTGGGAATTAAAGGAGCGGGAGGGAAGGAAAGGGGAACACATCACACAGGTGTGGAGTTGACTTTGCATGTAGGAACGTCATGTATGCGTTTTCTTTGAAATAATGCAGGCTGTCATTTTATGTTCTGTTAATAATAGATTGTATAAAGTAAGATCAGACTCCTATACTAGAATGTAATTTTAAATGTTCATATGACTTTATCATGATTTCAAAAACAGTTTCCTGACCAGGCAACACAGCTAAAATGGAACGTCCAGTTTTGCCTGACGATCCCTCCCAGCGCACCGCCCATTGCACCCCCTGGGACGCCTGCTGTGGTGCTGAAATCCAAAATGCTATTTTTTGTAAGTACTACCCGATTGTGTGTGAATGTGTGTGTGCACGCGTGCACACATGCAGAGCCCCTCAGGAAAAAGCCATGCGAGGATAATAGAACAACTCTGGGATTACTTGAGTTAACTGTTGCTGTGAACACAGGCTCAGACTCCTTAATTGTCAGCTTAGATGTGATGTACTCCCGATTCTTCCAATAATAACAGAAACATATTGAACTAGATAATTGTGTGGCACGGTTGCATCTTAACCATAATATTCAATCGTTTGTCACTTTTCTTGTCATCTCTAGTTTTCTTATGTCCATGGTATCTTAATCTGATAGAGTAAATAATACCTTTGATAAATGGAGGCAAATGTTTTATTTTCTTACTACGTTTTTATTCTTTTTGTATGTGTTGTGTGTCTTCAGCTTCAACTAACTCAGAAAACGTCGGTCCCTCCCCAAGAACCTGTTAGTATTATAGTTCCAATCATTTATGACATGGCTTCAGGTACAACCCAACAGGCAGACATTCCCAGACAGCAGAACTCTTCTGTTGCTGCTCCCATGATGGTCAGCAACATTCTGAAGAGGTTTGCAGAGATGAACCCACCACGACAAGGTACTTGACCAGTAGATGATATTTTATTGCATATATGTTATAAAAGTTCTTTTGAGAGATTCCTCCATCTTTCCTCTGCTCCCATCTTACCCACCCCCCCACCCCCCCGCCAATCCTAGTAATAGAGCGCTGATTGCTGTGGCCCTCTTAATGTCTGCCTGTCGCTTTCTTCCTTTCTCACTGGTTCTTCATTTTTGTCCATGTCTCTGCTGCCTGGACCTCATTTTTGTTAGTGATTTACTATTGGGACTGACCCAGTTGCTAATGCCAGAAGCTTGTATTTCTAGCACACATTGCCACAGAACTGTAGGTTAGGACGATAGACTTTTTCATGGCTGTGAATTCCTGCCCTACCATCGATACCTGCCACTCTGTACATCACCAGTTGAAATGCATGTCGGTTTCTCATATTTCATGGTTCGATCATTAATAGAATATTATCATTCAAAGTTCTGTATCTTCTAAATGTTTTGTGAAGAATAAAAGCTGATACAAATGGCATCACTGCTTTTTGGGCTTCTTAATAAGTGTCAGGCGGGTGCAAGTGAACCTTTTCACCAAGTGCACAATGAAGCTCTCAGACAACATTTTCGAGGAATCCTGGATGTTTCTGGCAGGTAAACCAGGTCCCTTCCACACTGTGGTAGCCTACACGGAACACACAACTCCTAGCAGTGGTGAATGTTTGGTCACAAAAAGAGCACTTTTCTTCCATTTTGCTTGTTGCTAATTTTAAGGAAATTAAATTTCAATTAAAATTTGCTTATTTCTACTATTAAGGAAGCCCTCTAGCTTTCTGCTTAGGATGTATGATAACAGAATTACATTTTTAAATGAGGGAAAGTTGTTCTCTGAAACATTTTTTAGGTACCACAGTGTTAAAATTTTACTAGAAACAGGAATCACGGGAGAAATTGTTTTTCGCTATTTATTTCTCCATATTGTATATACGTAGGCAAGTTTTCACTCACATAGAGTTTACAAGAAATGCACTGGGCAGTAGAGAAGGGTATGCTTCCTTTGCTGTAAGACTTCTTCCACTTCTTAAAATTTTCTGCTTTCATCCTTTGACTTATCTCTTCTTTCAGCTACAAATAGGTCCTTCAGAAACAAAGTTTAAAGTTAAAAGAATTTTCAAAGTAGCAGTCCAGTAGAACTTTGATGATAAGACCATTTCTTCACAAGCAGATGATTATCATTACTATGTCTTGTGGAATTTACAATTAAAAGGAAAGAACGTTTTGATCCTCTTGGGATCAGACACATTTTTCTACCTATCAAGAATGAAAATGTGTTTTTGAAAAAGGAAAAAGAAGGATATAACTTTTCCTTTTATTTGAGAAGTTGTTGGGATATTTGGGGAGTGTTTTTCTTTACTTTTTTAGTCTTTTTTTTTTTTTTTAATGTCTACCTTAGATTGAGCAAACCTGGGGTTTCATTTTTTCTCTGTACCAGTTGGAGGAAAGCTTGCAGTAACTTGCACAGGGTCACTGCACGTCCCACCCTTTGCCAGAAGGCCATTCTTCCATTGAGGCCTCCCGTTCTCTCACTGTAGCATTAGGCCATGTGCCAGGAAAGGGACCCAGCTTTTGGTTAATATTATTTATAGCTGGTTTGGGTTTATTATATTTAAGTCTATGTAATGTTCAGAAGAAGTACGAGGCAGGGTCTCTGGTTTCTTTGAGCAAAGGGGAGATTAAAAGGATGAGTCCTTAGCCTCCCCCCACTTGCCCGCCCTCAACAAGTCTTGTTTTTGGATTGTCCGTGTGCCATATACTTCAGCGCCCCCTCCCCGCCCCCCGTACCTGTTACTTCCTCCCCTTCCAGTGAAGTGCTTTTAAGAATCACTCTCTTTTCATTAACTGATATAAATGTTGAACTCCAGAAGTTGATCATTTCCTTTACGTTTGAGAAAAATCCAAAATGTGTCATATAACTGCACTGCCCAATATAACTGTCACTGGCCACATGTGGCTATTTAAATTCAAGCTAGTTAAAATTAACTAAAATTTAAAATTCAGTTCCTCAGGCAAACTAGCTACATGACAGGTACTCAGGAGCCACAGTGCACATACGGAGTACTTTCATCAGCACAGAAAGTTCTGTTGGACAGTGCGATCATAGGCATTTTTACCTGGCCTTTAAAGCAACATTAGAAGGACATCGTTGCTGTTGTAACTGATGCATAAATCTAAATTCAATCTTTTCATTAGATTCAGAATGCATAAACAAACTCTCAGTAGCATCGAAACCCAATTTTAAAGGCTTATGCAATGCTCCAGTGTTTCAGTGGAGAAACTCAAGGCATTTCTCCTTAAATTCAAACCTAACGTGGACTTGCCCAGAATTTCCTGAGAAGAAAAACAAATAAAACCAGAACCAAGTATCATAACACCGAAGCTCAGTCCCCTGTAGCCTGTGCAGTTAAACTTTAGTCTTTTATTTTGACCCTTGAAGTTCTTGCTGATTTTAGATTTAATTATCCCTACCCCCACCAGTGTGTTGACAGCATCTTTCCTGTATTGCGAATAGCTAATGACCATTTTTCTCTGTTGCAGGTGAATGCACAATATTTGCAGCTGTTCGTGATTTAATGGCTAATCTTACACTGCCCCCTGGTGGGCGTCCATAGACACTATTGTTTTTAAACCAGGAAGGCTGACAAATGAGACAAAACAGCAAAAAAAAAAAAAAAAAAAAAAAAAAAGAATTTAGCCTTCAGTTTAAAAAAGGACTTTTTTGACTTTAAGAGCTAAATATTCTAAACTGGCAAAAATTTTCAGGGTGCACTTCTTTCATCAAAAAGACCATCAATCTTTTTTGTATAGTGAACTTGTATAGTATGTTTAAATGGGACACATTTCAAGCTAGGTAAAACATCGGTGTCCGCTTGCCAGTAATAGATTTAATATTCTGTTTTATACTATAAAGTTATGGAAATGCCAAACTTGTTTATTTAATTGTTTTCTTATGTTTTGGGTGTAATAGTCCTTTTTTTGGTTTTCGTTTTGTTTTTTAAGGCAGGTCTGTCATTTTTGAATACTGTAAAACTGTGATAAACTTTATATTGAAGCTGTATTTTAATATGCCCGCTTTGAGTCCTTACATGAAAATGTTCTGGGAGTTGTTATAAACACATCCCAAGGAAGCAATATTTAATAAAACTAGGTTTAAAAACAAAACAAAACAAAACAAACAGTGACACTCACTTGTGTGTATATCAGCTCTATAGACTTCTCCTGGCCTCCCTTCATCTTTCACCTGGTGGAGCCAATAATTAATTTCTAATTATAATGTCTGAAATTTGACCAAGAACATCTTCTTTGTTTCAAGATTAATTTATTTTCTTCAGACATTCCTAACTTGATTTGTGGTGAACATGTAGCACTGTAGTTGTCTTTTAGTGTAGGATTCAAGTAAAAAACAAGGTGAACCCGTCTTTGAGAAGAGACAGCGGTAGTTTGTATTGATCAAGGATCTCATACTGCAATCATTCTCATCCGTTGAAGATACGGAAACTTTTCTGTTAGGCAAATTTAGTTTACAGGATACTTCTGCATACAGCATGAATTAGGAAACCTAGAACTTGAGTGTTCTACCCTTGCATGAAATTTCTGTGACATTTCTTTATCTTGCTTAACTTCTCCGCCCTTGCCTTCCCCACCACGCTTGGGGTTGTTCTAAACAATCCTAACTTAATTCATTGTCAACAAAATGGTAAAGTGTTTCGCTTGGAAGAAACCTGGTTACAGTGCCCTCACTTTGAAGAATCCAAGATTCGGTGCCCGTCCAGGGTCAAGTGGAGTTTCTGATACTGACACATCTCAGCAGAGTTTCTTTTTGGAGCACCGTGCTGTCTCTCCCGGGAGTCAGGGACTTTTTTAAGCTTCAAAGAATGTGATTAGAAGAGAAGCAAAGGTCTTCTGATGACCTAATGTTATTTGGGGAAGTTTTTTATGTGATAATATTGTACTGAGTTATTTGGTCACAGGAATATTGGCTCTCCAGTAAATTGTAGACACTCTAATTCCACTTTAAGATGATTTGAGCTTCTGTTAACTATCAACTACCAAATTCTAATTTCAGGCATCTCACTGCAGCTATGTTGTATCTGTTCTCAACTTCGCTTGATTCTCCATTCACTTCTGGTCAGAGTGCAGGCCTTCTTTGCCTTTCTTCGTTGTCTTATTTCTACCTTTATCCCCTGCTTCTCGCCCAGCTCTACCACTGTTTAGGAACAGGTGACTGGACTTTATCCTTCCTTTAACTTACCTTTTATCTTTCGGTTTTCAGTTCTCCTTAAAATGGGAATCGCATCAGTTTGGCAATCTAACATGTCTTTATCAAGGGTCAGCCCTTTTCTGTTGGGAGCTGAATCCTTTCTTTCATGTAGAAATCTACATGTATATACAAGAAATGTATTTTTATCAGCAGGATAATATTGTCTCAAATTTTATGAAAAGAGTAAACTTTTCAGGTATTCTTTTTAAGTGTGGTTTTGAAACATTAATTGTATTTTTTAAACACGATGCATTCAGTGGACACTTTTTTCCTGATTATAACTCGTCTCTGAATGCCTCGTGCAAATCAAAATAGGATTCAGTGAGCAGAATTTGCTTTCAATGCATAAGAATAAACCCATGAATATGAATTTTGATATGTTTGGTACTTGGAATTGAAATATACTTTATTAAAGCTTGAAAACACTAGCATTCAAATCTTAGGTTTCAGCATAAACCATGTCTTTTGCCTCTTTTGTTACCCAGGTTCAATCAAAGGGACTGGATGCCCATAGTAATTTTTTTTCTGATAGGTAGTTGGGGTCTTAACTTTGAAGGTGTTTTCAGTGTAATTTTAGTAATTTCGGTAATAAAATTTATACAAGTTTCAGAGAACTACCAACTCTCTCTAGTTAATTAGCATGGAGACATTTTGGACTGTAGTCTGGCTTAGCATTATTTTGATCTCGAAAGAAGAAATTGGTCCTGATTTGCCAGCTTCTTTTTTTCATTTGCTGAAATGCTGTTTCAGAATGTATAGAAGTACTTTCAGAATTAGAGAGGAAGAAAGCAAAAAATTCAACAGAACATATCAAGTTACTAATTACAGGGGCCAAACCTTATGTATGAAAGTTAAATCTGAGCTAGTGCAAGCTGAAACTAAAATACACATGATTTAAATTTAAATACCATTAATAACTATTGCAGTTAATACAGGAACTCATTCAGCCACAGGATACTAACCGTTTGTTAGTCATTCTGTGGACCATGATTAATTTGATAACTTCAAGAAGTATAATTTTGCTACTCTAAATTCAGAACCCAGTTTCTATGTAAAAAAGTTTCTTTCATGATTTTCCCCTCAAAGAACTATCTATTATGTTTTACTTAAATATTTATTAATCCAAGTTCTTGGTTCTTGATATAAAAATCAATATACAGAAAATTTTAAGAGAACTTATCAGGAAATTTAAAGGACAGAAAGGAAAAATGTTAATGCATCTTTCATTATTTCTTGGGAAATTTCCTCTTTCATTTGGTTTGATAGGAGTGGACAGTCTTATGTCTAAGGAAATGAATTGAAATTTACCTAGGGTGGATTTAGTATTGAGGTTATTAAGAAAAAAGCTGAGGCCAACGAGCATTGTACTGCACAACCCCAGGAGACCAGATCTCACCATTTTCTATATATTGTCTCCACTTCCAAGTGGCCAGTGATGTGTTCAAATACCTTGCCCAGAAATATGACTGATTGATGGAAGGGCACGTTTAGATCCATGTAAAATAATAGCTAATAGTTCCTGAGAGCTTTCTATTGCCAGGCACTGTCCTAAGTATTTCAATGTGTATTTAATCCTCACAACAACTCAGTGGGGTAGGTATTAATATCCTCCTTTTACAGATGAGTAAACTGAGCCCCAGAGAAATGAAGTAATTTGCTGAGATTAAAATTAAGTTTACTTAAGATCAAACAGTTGAAAAGGGGCAGTTGAAATTCAGAGCTAGGGCTCCTACATACTGGTGCCACTTTGCTCTTGACCACGAAGTCAGGGGAAAGTTTTAACACTCTTCCAAGCTCAAGATCTGATCCTCATGGCACTTATTTGGAAGTTAACTAAGAGTGCTTTATGTAAAAAGCACTAATTATAACCAAGAGTATTAAATAATCATCCAAGCTGGATGCTTCAGGACCATAGTGGAAGAAGCCCTTATCCGACTCTGGGTGGTGCAGCTGCCCTCCACAGAATCTAGGGGATGTGCATCTTGTTTGCTTCTGCTAGATGGTCCAGTGGCTAATGTTTTTGAGCTTTGTGTCACCTTGACCCAGCAGACGCAGAGTAGATGCGTGATGCAGGTAGCCAGCAGTCACACTGAACTAATGCCCTTACTTGATACAGCCAATCTATTGGGCCTAGGAACTAAAACTATAGACTTGTATAATGCAAGGAACATATGTAATTCAAAAAGTGTGCCTTGAGCATCTTCTGTATTTCTACAATAAAAGAGCACAGACATTAGGAGAGGCGGTCGAATCGGGGACTGGCAGGGTCTCGGTTTGGGGGAACAGACAAGAGGGCGTAAGAGTTTCGAGTACAAGCTCTTTAGGCAAGCATCACACATCTGCTGTCACCTAACACGGGGATGGACCAGGCCTACCCTTTAAGACATAAGGCTCCGCCCCGGGATCCTGGGCGCCGCGCGAGCTCTGGCTCCTTCGCCGTGCACGTGAGGGCGGGCTCTGGGCGGAGCCCCGGCGGCGGCACCGCCCAGGCTTCCGCGCCTGCGCACTGCCGCCCGCCCCGCCCCTCGCCCCCGGGCCCCAACGGGAAATGGTGCTGGCTGAACTGGCCGCGCGTCTCAACTGCGCGGAGTACAAGAACTGGGTGAAGGCGGGCCACTGCCTGCTGCTGCTGCGCGGCTGCCTACAGGGCTTCGTCTCCCGCGAGGTGCTTGCCTTCCACCGCGGCCTGCTCGCCGCAGCCCCCAGCCTGGGCCCCCGCGCCGCCTGCCGCAGCGGCTCTCGGTGTAGCCCGCGCGCCCGCCAGGTGAGCCCCTGGCCCCCCTGGCCCCCGTCCCGGTCCCCGAGCGTAGGGTCCCGAGCCCTTCCTGGGGCAGGGCAGACCGCAACGACCCGGCTCACTTGCCCAAAACGCCGCCCCTCCCTCATGGGCCCCTTCTCACCGCCGCCCCCTGTAGTTTCAGCCTCAGTGTCAGGTTTGCGCAGAGTGGAAACGGGAGATTTTGAAACACCACACCAACAGGAATGGAGACGTCCACTGGGGAAACTGCCGGCCGGGCCGCTGGCCCGTCGACGCCTGGGAGGTGGCCAAGGTAAGCACCTGCTTGAGAGGGTAGGAGATGAGCCACCAGGTAGCCGGTCACCTGGAGCCCAGAGCCCCATAAACAAATGCAAAGATAGAGGAATGGGTGTTTGATCTAGGATTTAGTGTCCAAGCAGTTCAGAGCTGCTGTACAGGATCCGATCTAGCTTAGCGAAGTAGAAGCTTCCTTTTACCTTTCTGGTAACAAGACATTTAAGTTTGCCACCCCTGCTTGAGACGCTGAGGCAAGATGTAGAGCGAGCATCCTGAACACAGGTCCAGAGGGAGAGACAGTAAGGCGTTTTTGAGTGTAGGCTCCCTGAGTAGCTCATTTTGGCTGTATGGTGCCATCAGGATGGCAGAGGAAGCCAAGGGAAGTTAGGGCTGAAACAGAATGGACTTTAAGTGGCCAGGTAAGGAATAAAACCTTGGGGAGGTTGGGTGGAGTGGGCAGCCAGAGAGAAGACTTAGAGCTTGGCTCTGTGACTTGCCAGTTGGGCCAATTGGGGATTTTTTTTTTTTTTTTTTTAATGTTTTCCAGAAGCCCAGTAAGGAGTGGGGTGGGGCAGGGCAAAGTCAGCCCCTAACACAAATTAACTTTTGTAGTCCCTCTATGTGCTGATTAGCCACAGGCACAGACTTAGTGCCTGGGAAGCAGGGATCAGAGTCCCTGCTCTGCTGCTGTTGCATGTCCTTACGCCAGGCTCTGTTCCCTAACCTCAAAGATGAGGAAGTTGGACTTGATCAGTGGCCACAGACTCATGGCTAACCTGAACCCGTAAACCCACCATATTTACACCCTCTTCCCAGTTTTTTTTGTTGTTGACACACCACAGAATTGCCAACTTTTACTTTTACTTAGAAAAGAGAAACTTAAAATTCTGCTCTTCACTGTGACTGTCCCTCACCTATTTGGTCTTTGTTGCTGCTTTCATACCCTTGGAGTCCTCTTGAAGCCCGTGTGACCTGCTCATGCCCCTTTTTGTTGCTGTCACTAACAGACCTTCTAGTCCAACCCCAGTGTTTATATTCTTCGATCACATCCTCCTTTTATTCTCCTTCCTCTGAACTTGCATGGCTCAACAGCAGTCCCGATGACACCATCATCTACTTGTGCTCAGGGGGAGAATCTCACAAGGGAGCAGAATGGTTTCACTTTTAGTTCTTGATCATGAGCTCCCGTGGTCTGGCCATGGCTCTGTATAGGGCTCCTGTTCCTGCCGACAGTTGTTGCTGCCTTTCCCTCACCAAGCTCCCATTCCTCCACTCTCACTGCCAGCTACTGACTTTGTGCAATTTTTCTTAAGAGTTGATGGATGCCCCCAGATTTGTGCTTCCTCATCTTTTTACCAGACCTGCGAACCTACTCCCTGTGCACCATCATCTTCCTTCTGGCACAAAGGAGGAAGGGCATCTCTCTTCTCACCACTTTGGCCCTTCACTTGTACCTCGGGCCATATCCCCTCCCACCTGCCTGTGGACTTTCAGACCTCAGGTATCCATTCTGTCTACCTCCCAGCTTATTCCCACCACCCTACAGATAGCTTTAATGTTACCTCTGTTTATTTAATTTTTTTAAAAAACACAGGATTAAACACAGGGTTACTATATGACCTAGCAGTACCACTTCTAGGTTTGTACGCAATGAGATGAAAATGCACATCCAGGGACGCCTGGGTGGCTCAGTTGGTTAAGCAGCTGCCTTCGGCTCAGGTCATGATCCCAGTGTCCTGGGATCGAGTCCCGCATCAGGCTCCTTGCTCTGCAGGGAGCCTGCTTCTCCCTCTGACTCTGCCTGCCACTCTGTCTGCCTGTGCTCGCTCTCACTCGCTCTCTCTCTGACAAATAAATAAAAATCTTAAAAAAAAAAAAAATGCACATCCACACAAGAACCTGGGCATGAGTGTTCACAGCAGCACTATTCATAACATAACAGCCAGAGGTGGAAACCACACAAATGTCCATCAGTTGATGAATGGATGAGCAAACTGTGGCCTGTCCATACAATGAAATGTCATTTAGCCATAAAAAGTGATGAACTGGGGTGCCTGGGTGGCTCAGTCAGTTGGGCATCTGACTCTTGATTTTGGCTCAGGTGGTGATCTCAGGGTGCTGGGATGGAGCCCTGCATCGGGCTCCAAGCTCACTGGAGAGTCTGCCTGGGATTCTTTCTCCCTCTCCCTGGAGGAGGGCACCTGGGTGGCTCAGTTGGTAAAGCCTCTGCCTTCGGCTCAGATCATGATCCTGGGGTCCTGGGATCGAACCCCGAATCAGGCTGTCTGCTTGGCCAGGAGCCTGCTTCCTCCTCTCTCTCTGCCTGCTTGTGGTCTCTGTCTGTCAAATAAATAAATACAATCTTTAAAAAAACAAAAACAAAAACAAAAAAACTTATGTGCTTCAAAGGTGTGAATTATATGATATGTGCATTATATCAATAAAGCTGTTTAGGGGCACCTGGGTGGCTCAGTGGGTTAAAGCCTCTGATTTTGGCTCAGGTCATGATCCCAGGGTCCTGGGATCGAGCCCCGAATTGTGTGTGTGTGGGGGGGTCCTCTGCTCAGCAGGGAGCCTGCTTCCCCCACCATGCGCCTGCTTCTCTGCCTACTTGTGATCTCTGTCAAATAAATAAATAAAATCTTTAAAAAAAAAAAAGAAAAAGAAAGAAAGAAAAGTGTCTCTCTCAAGGAGGGAGTACTTTGATATAAAAAAATAAATAAATAAAGCTGTTTAAAAAAACACTTGAATATGGGACGCCTGGGTGGCTCAGTTGGTTGGGCAGCTGCCTTCGGCTCAGGTCATGGTCCCAGCGTCCTGGGATCGAGTCCCGCATCGGGCTCCTTGCTCAGTGGGGAGCCTGCTTCTCCCTCTGCCTCTGCCTGCCATTCTGTCTGCCTGTGCTCGCTCTCTCCCTCTCTCTCCCTCTGATTAAAAAAAAAAAAAAAAAAAAAATCTTTAAAAAAACACTTGAATAAATATTTGGAAAACAAAATTTAAAAAGAAAAGCTTCCCCGGGCGCCTGGGTGGCTCAGTGGGTTAAAGCCTCTGCTTTCGGCTCAGGTCATGATCCCAGGGTCCTGGGATGGAGCCCCTCATCGGGCTCTCTGCTCAGCGGGGGAGCCTGCTTCCTCCTCTCTTTCTGTCTGCCTCTCTGCCTACTTGTGATCTCTGTCTGTCAAATAAATAAATAAATCTTTTAAATAAATAAATAATAAAAAGAAAAGCTTCCCTTGAGCCATTCCCTCCAGCTCTCTCCCCACATTTCTGTATTTGCCTCCCGTAAGCATACCCAGTGGAGCTTCTTAGAAAGGGCTTTGTGCCTGCGCTCTATTCCTCAGCTGTCCGTGACTCTTTAAGCCATTCCAGCCTGGCCCCTGGCCCTACCAGCCCTCTGCATCTGCCTTGTCGGGCACGTTTGACCTTCAGTTCTCCAGCCTCATCTTTCTCTCCTCTCAGGCATTTGGCACAACTGGCCCTGCTTCTTGAAGCACTCATGACTTGGTGACGTCACTGTCCCCCACGAGTTTCCTCCTAGCTCCCTGGCTCCTCCTCAGCCTCCTTCCCATCCCCAACCCGCCTTTCTCAGGCCTCTTCTGTCCCCTTCTTCTGGCGATACTGCCCCGGCCCGTGGAGTTCACCGTTCAATACTGTACTCATGCTGATGGCCCCCCGATTTGTCTCCCCAGCCCTGCCCTCTCTTCTGAGCTCCAGGTGTCCCTGTCCAGCAGCATGCTCCACCCCTTGCCATACTCCCTCCCTCCTCCTCAAGCAGGATTCATCTCTAACCCCCAACCCCGTGGCCAGGCCCCAGCAGCCACAACCTGCTACCACCCTCCCTCTGTCCTGGTCATTCCCCCCTTGTTTATACCTGCAAGCTAGTTCCTTCTCTCTGCCTCCTGCCTCCTGCTGGCTGCAGCCCCCCACCTGGCCGCCTCTGCTGCTGCTCTGGGTACTTCTCCCCACAGCAGAATGTGTGGTCTTCAAGAGAGGGAATCAGATCACTTTCTTCCCTTGCCTAAAACCCCTGGATGGCTTCCTGACGTCCTTAGAATAAACTGCAAACTCCTTTCGAGGGCCAGTGAAGCCCAGCGTGATCCAGCCCCTGCTGGATTCTGCAACCTCGTCTCCTACTCACTGAAAAGGCAGGGGAGGGGAGGGGGAGGGAGTACCACGCATTTCCCACCACTGTGCATTTGACATACAGAACACATACAAAATGGCATGTGATACCATTTTAAGAAACTCCTTTCGGTGGCCCAGAGACAGCAGAGCCCCCGTCAGCTTCTAATTTGGAAGAAAGGGAATAATGATGAGAATAAAAAACATGAATGTAGAAAATACAGGTCTATGTTGGTGAGAAAATGTCAGGCAGGACATACCGTGTCATGGAGAAGAAAAATTCTGCCTGGCTTTGAGACACCTAAGATCCCCTCTAACTTGGGGACCATCCTCCCAGCAGGAGAGGAGGTAAAAAAAAAAATTTTTCCTTCAATTTTTTTGCCCTAGTTTAGCTCTGATACACGAGTTACCTTCTGTGTTAACATCATAGCATCCACAAGCGCCTGGGTGGCTCAGTAGATTGGGCTTCTAACTCTTGATTTCAGCTCAGGTCATTATCTTCCAGTCATGGGCTCAAACCCCGTGTCAGGCTCTGTGCTCAGCGCAGAGTCTGCTTGGGATTCTCTCTCCCTCTGCCTCTCCCCCTGCTGGTATGCTCCCTCTAAATAAATAAAGAGATAAATAAAATATTTTAAAAATAAATCATAGCACGCATCATAAACTTTCAGAGGTTCAGCATGTCAGTGGCTGTTAAGATGTGGAAAGAGTGATGTTACTGGCTACTGTACCTTCGGATATGGGTCATAGAGGGCATACAAAGTTTGTTTTTTTTAAGATGTTACTTATTTGAGAGAGCGTTCAAGAGAGCAAGAGGGGGCAAAGGGAGAGGGAGAAGCAGGCTTCATGCTGAGCAGAGAGCCCAACGCGGGGCTTGATCCCAGAACCCTGGGATCATGACCTGAGCCGAAGGCAGATGCTTAACTGACTGAGCCACCCAGGCGTCCCTACAGAGTTCTTTTTTTTTTTTTTTTAAGGATTTTATTTATTTGACAGAGATCACAAGTAGATGGAGAGGCAGGCAGAGAGAGAGAGAGAGGGAAGCAGGCTCCCTGCTGAGCAGAGAGCCCGATGCAGGACTCGATCCCAGGACCCTGAGATCATGACCTGAGCCGAAGGCAGCGGCTTAACCCACTGAGCCACCCAGGTGCCGCCCTACAGAGTTCTTAATTATGGGAGGTTCCAGTGGAGGATTCCAGCACGGTGAGGAACGTAGCCCTGACTCTCCTTGGCATGTGTGGGCCCCCGACCGCAAGCCCATGTTGGAATCCCATTATAAGCAGTACTGTAGGGAGCAATGCTGTTGCTTGCCTGCTGCGATGGATTTCTTTTCAAGGGAGCAGGTCTCCTTATTTAGAGTTCTTACTGCAAGCAGTCTGTCATCTTTTCTAGTCCCTTGGCAGGAATGTACTGGTGAGCTTCTGAGCTTGGCGAAGTGGTTGCACTCAGGTGTAAAGTTGGGACTTTTCAGGAAAGAAACATACCCAAGACTTGTAGTGACACCACTCTGGGGTCCATGCCCTAAAATCCCACAAAAGGCAAGATCATGCCAGAACAAGGCCCTTCTGGTATATCGAGCATCTCAAACCCTAGGATTCCATCTGTAACTTCTGGGGAGGTCATGCTCGCCTTGCATCATCAACACGGTAATTGCCAACATTACAGCCTGTTGGTTTAGCACGTGCCAGGCACCGCGCAAGTGCTTCCCCTGCATTAACTCATTTAATTCTCGCAATGCCCTTCGAGGCAGCTTCAGACACTTATCCTCTACTTACTGATGAGGAATCTGAGGGTAAGTAACTTGCCCAGGGTCACTCAGTTGGCAAGTGGCAGACCTGAGATTTGAATCCAGCTGTGTCGCACTGCCAAGCCCAGGCTCTTAACTTTATGCTACCGTATGAACTTGCTCAAGTCATCTTTATTTTTTTTTTTTTTAAGATTTTATTTATTTATTTGAGAGAGAGTACGAGCAGGGGAAAGGGCAGTGGGAGAAGGAGAAGCAGATTCCCCACTGAGCAGGGAGCCTGATCTGAGGGACTCGATCCCAGGACTCTGGGATCCTGACCTGAGTCGAAGGCAGACACTTAACCAACTGAGTCACCCAGGCGCCTAAAGTGCCCACTTGGGAGTAACTTATTTTTAAATTTCAAATGTTCTCCACAACTCAGCCACTGAAACTTCAGTGCCTCCTACCCATGTAGCCTGCTTATATACCGTTAGGAAAGGACAGGAAACCAGTTCTGTCCAGTGTTTAAAGTATTTCCGTATAGCAGAGGGACAGGCAGAGCAGCCCTTTGGCTACCGCCCTTGGCCAAGACTTAGCTCTGACACTGGTTCCCGAACTTGCGTTTTGGACTCATGAGGCTCAACCTCGAAACCTCAGTAAGAGAATTTCGGTCATCATTTGGGAAGCGGGCAAATAACACCTGTCCCCGCTAGCTCTTAGGGTTGGAGGAGACTCAGGTGTCCCTTGTGCCTCCCCTACTGTAGGCTTTCATGCCCCGAGGACTGGCAGACAAAACCGGCCCCGAGGAATGTGATGCGGTTGCTCTTTTAAGTCTCATCAACTCCTGCGATCACTTCACCGTTGATCGAAAGAAAGTCACCGAGGTAAGAGCCGGCAGATTTAAAACCACACAGTGAGAGTCGGTCGGGTGGGTACTCTGAAGACCAGCTGAGTGACGCACCCTGTGGTGCCAAAGCAGCCATGCACACATAGCACACAGGCTCTCCCCAAAACAGCGGTGTGCAAGGAATGTTAGGCTTTGGTTCAAGGTTGGCGTCGCAAAGTGGGCTAGCGGGGCTCACAGCGCATGCACCTTCTCTATGTCCGAGAAGCCCCATGCAAATGCAGGTAGGAGATGGACCCCTTAGTTCTCCCTCACTGAGGTTTCCCAGGACCTTGATCTTATACTGTTTGCTGCCAAAATAGATAAACCACAGATTTCTCTTCCGTGGTCTGCCATAAACAGAAGCAAAGTATTCCATATTTAAAAAAAAAAAAAAGAAGAGCAGTGCACCACCCTGTCCATGATATGCCAACATTTGAATCCTGCCCTTCTGAATTTCTTTGGCTATAGTTGCAAGACCAAGGCACACGGGACTGAAGGAAGCATAAACACTAATGGACAATGTCAGAAGAGATCACGATGGATTTAGACTTTCTCTGGGGGATTTAGACTTTCTCTGTTACACCAGAGAACAGCTCTTGCACGTTTATTTCTTTGAGGGTCATCAAAAAGCATATATAGCATACCTGGATGATATATAATATGCAGAGAAAATGCATGTATATTTTGCTGGCATGCCAGCAGTGGAAAGGACTGAGAATCTTGCATGCTTTCAGCAGAGGCAAAAAATTCACAGTACCAGGTTGACCCCTTTGTATCTTTTAACTAAGAATGTGGAAGACTTTGTGTGAATTATATATTAATAAATGAAACATGGGGTGCCTGGGTGGCTCAGTTGGTTAAGCTTCTGACTCTTGCTTTCAGCTCAGCTCTTGATCTTGGGGTTGTGAGTTCAAGCTCCATGATACATATTTAACCCCTTGACCCAGCTTCCTGGAGTTCCAACAATATTTACAAGATTTTCGCATTGTCTGCTTCAGCTTTGGGTGTACCCAGAGCCAGAAACCAATATTCTTGCTTTTTGGCAGGTAGTTTTAAGTTAAGAGATTTGGGGATTGTGTAAGAGATAACCAGCCAGTCACAAGATTTCAAGGCTAATTGTAGTTGTAGGCTTCTTTGTATTTCTGATTCCAATGACTCCTAGGTAGCAGGTGGTTGAACATCCCCTCAAGCCCTGGTAGCACCTACACGCCTCACTTGTGGATTTTGTAATTAACAAAGCCTTCCTATCATTTTTATTTTCTTTTTTTTTATTCCACTTGACATATGTTATGTGACATAGCTTTTTTTTTTTTTAAGATTTTATTTTATTTTTTTTTTTTTTAAATTTTTT
Organism: Mustela lutreola; assembly: GCF_030435805.1. Classification (NCBI taxonomy): domain Eukaryota; kingdom Metazoa; phylum Chordata; class Mammalia; order Carnivora; family Mustelidae; genus Mustela; species Mustela lutreola. Next base: position 35,840,559 of record NC_081308.1, on the reverse strand, counting down.
TTAAAAGATTTTTATTTATTTATTTGATAGAGAGAGATCACAAGTAGGCAGAGAGGCAGGCAGAGAGAGGGGGAAGCAGACTCCCCGCTGAGCAGAGAGCCCGATGTGGGGCTCGATCCCAGGACCCTGAGATCATGACCTGAGCTGAAGGCAGAGGCTTAAACCACTGAGCCACCCAGGCGCCCCAAGATTTTATTTATTTATTTGACAGACAGAGATCACAAGTAGGCAGAGAAAGAGGGGGAAGTAGGCTCCCTGCTGAGCAGAGAGCCCGATTCGGGGCTCCATCCCAGGACCCTGAGATCATGAGGCAGGGTCTCAAGGCAGAGGCTTTAACTCAGTGATCCACCCAGGCGCCCCGCCCCCTTTTTAAAGAATTTATTTATTGGGCACATGGATGGCTCAGTGGGTTGGACCTCTTCCTTCTGCTCAGGTCATGATCTCAGAGTCCTGGGCTCGAGACCCGCATCGGGCTCTCTGCTCAGCGGGGAGCCTGCTTTCCCCTCTCCCTCTGCCAGCCTCTCTGCCTACTTGTGATTCCTCTCTCTGTCAAATAAATAAATAAAATCTTTTTAAAAATGATTTTAAAAAATAAAGACTTTATTTATTTATTTATTTGAGAGAGAGAACAAGAGTTGAGCACAGCAGGGGGAGGGGCAGAGGGAGAAGGAGAAGCAGGCTCCCTGCTAAGCAGGGAGCCCAATGTGGCACTTCATCCCTGGACCCTGGGATCATGACCTGAGCTGAAGCCAAACATTTAACTGGGCTTACCCAGGCAGCCCTGTAATTTTACTTCGGAACTACAAAATCTCCATTTACTCTGTTATTTGACTTTGAAACCTTCTGTCCTTTTTTTTTTTTTTTTTTGGCCTTTCGGTAGGTGATTAAGTGTCGTAACGAAATCATGCATTCTTCAGAGATGAAAGTGTCTTCTCTTTGGCTTCGAGATTTTCAGATGAAGATCCAAAATTTCCTGAATGAATTTAAGAATATTCCAGAGATTGTGGCAACATACACCAGAATAGAACAGGTAAAAATCAGATTTAATAGTTTTTGTCCTAAAGAATTAAGGGGGAAAAGGCAACTGCAGTCTCTCATTTAGAATTTAGAGTTTCTTAGATTTAAATGACATTATAGAATGTGAGCAGGGGGAGAGATGCTGATACGAAATCCAGAATTGTGCTGGGCTTGAGAAGCTTATCTCTGGTCACAGGGTATTGCTGAAGTGGATCCAGTCAAAGATGTTTAGTTACAAGTTCTTTGAGCAACCCGGTGGAGCATCTTTTCCATTCCATCATTCACACATCTGTTCGGTAATCCAACAGCTGCTGACATCTGACTGGGCTGTTCACATTCCTGACGAAGATCAGCGCGATGGGTGTGAATACGAAACAGGAGTTTATCTGAGTGAGAGTCAAGTCAACGAAATAGAGATGGAATTACTAAAGGAAAAACTTCAAGAGATCTATCTTCAAGCACAAGAACAAGACGTCTTGCCTGAAGAGGTAAAAAAAAAAAAAAAAAAAAAAAAAAAAAAAAAAAAAAAAAGTATCATCCGCTCGGTGTGAGTAAACAATACAAAGAAAGGCACCGGGGAGGAAAAGTCTCTCCTTTTGGCAGACTTCCAGCTATGTTTCTGATTTAGAAGTCAGATCGCTTCCGGAAATGAGTATGCTTTTGGCACAGACCAATATTACTTCGCCACAAATATTTTCACTCGGTCAGCCAACAGTCGAGTGCCCAGTGTGTGCACAGAGTGGACCAATGTGGTAAGGGATACAGCAGGGTTCTGAACAAAAGGCTCCAGGCGTTCTCAGCAGGTCAGGGGATGGTTACAAGAAAAAGACTTTGCCAAGAAGGTGCTGTTGAGCTGGAACTAGCAGAATCACACAAGAGTGTGGCAGACTGGCAAGAGCAGAAGGGTGCTGCTGGCCGAAGGAGCTGGCAGCACTGGCAGATGTCTACAAGAACAGTGGGGCATGAGTGGTGACAAGGCAGGTGTAGGAGGGACGGTCCAAAGCGAGGGCAGTCAGGTGAGCTTGGAGCCATATTTTGAAAGGCTTGCTCTGCTGTTCAAGGGGCTTGGGCCTTGTTCCCAAAAAGCAGTGGGGAGCCAACAGGTGTCTTTAAGCAAGAACGAGTAAATCGGATAGATCTGCTGTGGTTTGTAGAAAGTTAACTCGCGGTAGTTGCAGGCAGGAGGCTAGCAGGGGGCTGTCACAGCCCTGTGAGAATGGAAAAAAACTAGAGGGGCAGCAAAGGGGCCAGATTCTGGAGGCATTACTTGGGCAGAGCTGATGGCTCTTAGTGGCTGCTTAGATTACTTGGAATGTGGCATGGGGCTGGAAGAAGATGGGGAAGGAGAAGTTAAAGGATCGGCAAGGTTTCCAGCTTAGGACATGGCAAGTTGATGATGGTCTTAAGTCCTGCTAGGGAATACAGGACAAATGAATCCCCTTTGTTACACACAAGGTACCAAAAAAGTGAACAGTAGTAGAATTGTACTAGGAAAGTTCAGACATATTCCAGTACTTGCTAGATTGGAGTTCTAAATCACCAGGAGATCTTAGACAAATCATTTTACTTCTCCATTCTACCTGTCAAGGAAAGGAGTTTTGCTGCTTACCTCTTTAAAGACAGAGTGTGTATTTAATACAAAGTGTGTGTTTCATTTATTAAGCCTTGCTCCTCACTGCCCCATAGGCCTCTATTAACCATTTTGACCTTGACCTAGATGCTTCATTCATTCAACTTGGTGAGTTCCTTTAGTAGAGGGATTGAAAACCACTGGTTTTTGGATGCTCCCACCCGAGCACACCATAGGCATGTACAGAAATGAAAAAGATGGTTACGTCTTCTGTTCTCTAAATCCGTGTGTTTTATCTGACTTTATTTTAAAACATGGTTAGAACCAGCCCCAGTTTTGTTTCTGCGGCTTCTGTTAGAAGCCTCGGGGAACAGGAGACAACCTGGTGGGGGAGGGGGGACCATCAGGCTTAAGGCCCCAGAGGCGTCAATAACTCGTCTTCTCTCTTGAGGGAGCCGTAGTTCTTTTTTTCTGTTTGTGTACCGAACAACAAAATGCGTCCATAGTGGCGCACTCAAGCCAGGAGTCTGTTTAAGTTCAGAGCTGGCAGGGAACCTGGCAGGGCCCAGATCCCCCTGTTTACCACGGGAGGCAGCAACCGCAAGGACAGGCGCTGACAGATGCCAGGCCAGACGGCTGGCAAGTGAGGGCAGGCCTGGGTCTCGCTGCCTGGTTTTATGCCTTTCTGCATTGCAGCCCTGCAGCTCCCCTATCTCCGAGGAGCTAGCTACTGTAAATTCTGACCCTCATTATCTTTGTTTCACGAACAGGAAATTGAGGTGAGTGGGTTTGTCCTCTGGGTCCCCAGAGTCTCTAGATAGCACTGATAAATTCTCATTTCTCATGCTTTCTGTTCAGTAGACTATGGCATCCCTCTTGTTATTTCAATTGATCAAAATGTAAGTTAGGATTGAGTGGCCTATTATCTCGAAGAAGTTGAAAGTTGGCTTTCCACAGCCTGTGGAACCGCTCTCTTCTGGAAGGTTCGGTACCATATATTGGCATCCGTGTACTTTAGGGTTAGTCTCCACAGTCAGAGGATTTGATAAACCAAATTCCATTGAATTGCAAGTGCCATGAACTGTAAGACAGCATGAATCCAGTTACTTCTAAGAAAGAAGTTTATTGTAAGACACTATCAGCGGTAAGGTGCCTTCTCATTTGAAATGCTAAAAGATGAAAAACCAGGCATCCAGGAATTTAGAAACACCATGGTTATAGTAGGACCACGGGCTTTTTTGGTGACTGTTTCACAAGACCTGTTTCTAGTGTTCGTGAAACCAGCATGGCTAACTTTGGAAAGCCAACTTGAGAAAAAAGGTTCATGGTGGTAATTTACTGTGACGGTTTCCAGGCAGGGCATCACGGAGCCTGGGGGTGCCAGGGACTGCCGAGCAGACAGAGCTCATTACCGTCCCGTTCTGTTGAGTTGACGAACCTCCATGATGTCTAGCATTCTAAAAAGGGGTTCCCATTAAAATCCACTCTCTGTGCCTGCGAGATTCATTCCACTCCAAAGCCAAGTGGGAGCAGCAGCTGCTTAGGCCCCTTGGGACACCTATGCTGTGTGCCCACCATGGGCCCATCCGCAGCAGCCTCTGGCCACCACCCAAGACCCCTCCATCGTGCTCTGCCAGCCCTCAGGGCTCTATTAGGGTCCAGCAAGTTTAGCCATTCAGCAAAAGCATGGCAAGCACAGTAGGCAGCTGAGAAACATGTAAGGAATTTGTGCATTCTTTAAAATCATTAGTGATTTCTTAAAATCGGGGGGGGGGGACCATCTCCACAGAGATCCCTGGGGAGCCTTGAGCAGTGGGGAGGAGGGATGGAAATGACCCTTCATTTATGACATTTCAAAAATAGTTACAGACCATGTGCCTCCCATGTGCCAGGCCCTGTTCTGGAAGCTTGGTGTGTGTCAGTGAACAAAACAAAGACCCCGGTAGGGGGAGGCAGTAAACAGTCAACGTTGTATGTATGCGCTGCTTCTAAGCATTAGAAGTACTATGTGGAGCACAGTCTGGGCGATCAGGACTTAGCCCAATCGGCTGGGGCCCCTGGGGCTGAGGGGCAGGTTGTGTTCTGGTTGGGGGGATGCTTGCGGAGGATTAGGCAGGTGCACACCTGGAGGAAGGGCCTTCAGGCAGGGGTAAAGAAGGGAAGGTGGAAGAAGCAAGTGTGGGTGGCTTGTTAGCCATTGGAAGGGCAGAGTCTTTCCCTCTTGAGCCCAGGGCGGCCAGGAGTGGGGAGAGCTGGGAGGAGGCTGTCACCCATACTGGCTTCAAAGCCCACGTGGGGTGGTGAGAAGGGGCACAGAGACACGTGCAAGACAAGCCCAAGAGTTTGGAGGAATGGAGGTGGCTAAGCATCTTTTGCCTGGAGCAGTGCATAGCACGCAGTAGACTGGATCTGGATAAATATTTGTGGAATGACCATAGAAAGGAAAGGATATACCTGAAGCGACGCTAAGCGCTTGAAGTAGATTATTTCTAGTCCTTTTAAGAATCCTAGGCAGCGTTGGTATCATTGTCCTCCATTTGCATACGTGCAAGGAAGCTCAGAGAGATCAGGTGTCTGGCCCAGAGTCACAAAGCTGGTTAAGTGGTAAAGCTGGGCTTCACAATCCAAGTCTGTCTGACTATATTCCTTAATTTTTCCAGACTTTCTGTTTTTCTACCTCTATTTCCTCTTCTCCCTTTACCTTGCATAAGCCTTCCCCATTCTTAATTTAAAAAGTTTGTTTTGACTGTGTCAAACTGACTTTTTACCTTGTTCCAATGTGTTCATTTTGAATTTTGTACCTGTATATTTATTACTATTAAAACATGTATATTTTATAAATATTTAATAGTAATAAGTATACATATATGTAATAGTAATAAATGTGCAGGTACAAATTCCAAACGAAAGGGCTTCATTTTATTTTATTTTTTAAAAGATTTTATTTATTTGAGAGTAAAAGAGCATGCATGAGTGGGAGGAGGGGCAGAGGGAGAGAAAGGGAGAGAACCTCAAGCGGACCCCACTCTGAGCACAGAGCCTGTCGCGGGGCTCTATCCCACAACCCTGAGATCATGACCAGAGCCAAAATCAAGAATTGACTGCCCAACTGAATAAGCCACCCACACGCCCCTTATTTTATTTTTATATGAACATATATATATATATGCAAATGTGTGTATATACACATATAGAGATGGGGTAGCTATATAGGCCTTTCCTACAAATGTAGGAGGTTTTAAAGCAAAAAAGAATTTACAAAATTTTTTCCATTTTTATTGAGATGTAATTGACATGCAGCATTACATAAGTTTAGGGTATACGACGTGATGACCCGACCTACATGTTACCACAAATGGTGGAATTTCCTTCTTTTTATGGCCGAGAAATATCCCATTGTATATATATACCACATCTTTGTTACCCATTCATCTCTCAGTGGTTACTTAGGTTGTTTTCATGTCTTAGCTGTTGTAAATAATGCTGCTTATGAATTCAGGGGTGCACATCATCTCTTCGACATGGTGTTTCCGTTTCCTTCAGATATCTTCCCAGAAGTGGAACTGCTGGATCATGGGGTAGCTCTATTTTTAATTTTTTGAGGCGCCTCCGTACTGTTTGCCACACTGGCTGCACTAATTTACATTCCACCAATAGTTCACAAGGGTTCCCTTTTCTCTACCTCCTCTCCAATGTTGGTTATCTCTTGTCTTTTCAGTGACGGCCATTCTAACAGGCATGTGGTGAGATCACATTGTGGTTGTTTTTCTTTATTCTTTTTTAAGATTTCATTTATTTATTAGACACAGAGAGAGAGGGAACACAAGCAGGAGAAATGAGAGAAGGAGGAGTAGTCTCCCCACTGAACAAGGAGCCTGATGCAGGGCTCAATCCCAGGACCCTGGGAATCATGACCTGAGCCGAAGGCAGACACTTAACGACTGAGCCTCGCAGGTGTCCCCTCATCATGGTTTTGATTTATGTTTCCCTGATGAGGAGCAATGTCAAGCACCTTTTCATGTACCTGTTGGCCAATAATACATCTTCTTTGGAAAAATGTCTATTTAGGTCCTTTGTCTATTTTTAATTGGATTATTTGGAGTTTTTTGGCTATTGGGTTGTACGAGTTCCTCATCTATTTTGGATATTAGCCTTTAAAAAGCAAAAAAAATTGAGGAGACAAACAAACAACCCCTTGTGTGACCCCAGAACCAACTATTGGCGGACACGTGAAAAGGAGCCAGTCTCGGACCTAGTAAGTTTTCCATCTGAATTACAAGCCTGCTATTAAATGATCTAAGCCGTACATCATATGATTTCCTCTTGCAGATCTTAAACCGACTGCAAGTGGTAAAAGAATTTCTGAGAAACAATAAGGATCTTAGAAGTGGTCTTATAGGAGATCTGCAGAAGCTAGACAGCCTCCATCTACAGCACCAAACTCCAGATTCCAAGGAACCTGGGGCCCAGACACCTGAAGGGAAGGCCTGAGGTGATTTCCTGCATGTGACGGTAAGTAAGGACAAAATAACCTCATCACCCTGATGCCTGTTCTCTTATGTAAGGCGGTGATGAACACACAGTTTGGTCTAACCTGAAGTTTCCCCGTGTCCTTATTATTTGAAAGAAAGGACACTGAGCTCTGCTCTAATTGGTGGTTCTCACATCTGTGAAGTAATTCAACATAATGTCCCTGTCAGCTTTGTTTAGTCCAATATACCTGGAGTCACTGGTCTAGTCTTAAGTAGATCAACTTTCTGACTTCATCAAAAAGCCTGTCAGCTCTAAAACAATGCCACTGATACCTAGCTTTTAACAACTTGTTCATTTCCATAAGAAAAATTTGTTAAAATGACTGTCTCCAATGTTTCATGGTTTTCCTTTCAAATAAAGGAAATTAAATATTTTCTATTGTTTTAGATTGCCCTCTGATAGAAATCAGGCCTGTTATGTGAATGTCAGCATGGCTTCAATCTCAGCTTTTCTTTTCTGTGCAAAAGGAAACACTTATCAGAGTACCCTGGCCCAGACAGAAAAGGAATTTTTGTTGGTTTGTCCTAGACTTCTTTGACTCTTTGGGAATATTTTTTTTAATATTCATAAGCTTGGTGTTGTGTTATCTGTAACTGCCCAGAAAATGTTAGATGCTGCTGTGCCAAAACTTGCTGTCATCCAGGGTTTTTCTTGTTTTATTTGTTTGTTTTGATTTGGGGGTTTTAGGGTTTGGGGCATTGGGTTTTTGGGGGAGGGTGGTTTTTTGTTTTTGTTTTTGTTTTCCATTCAGAAGATAAGATTCTTTTCTGGTCCTAAACTTTAAACTGCCTCACACAGTAAAGTCTGTGGTTGGCCAGGCCTGCACGAAGGGTCACACTGAGTGCTCTACCCAATGGCACCCAAGCCCTGTCCCCACACCCATTCCTGAAAGTCTCTTTTAGGAGGATGCCCAAGCGGCAGCAGGGGACAGCGGGGGGTGGGGGGGCTGTGATATAAATGTTGAGGTATAAATCCTTCCTTTTTGGAAGAAGGCAAGAAAACAAATCTCTGGAAAGGCCATTTCCTAGCCTTTTCTGGTTAGTACAGAATTATTGGTCCCCGTTTCTGATAGGCCAGGCCGGTAGGGTGAGGAGGTGGGCCCAGGCTGGTCGCGGGGGACTGGAGAACACAGTGACTTGACTGACCAAAGCAGGCAGAGGGCCCAAGCCAGCATCACAGATGGGGACGTCGGGGAAAGCTCTGCAGTTGCTGGCTTGTGTATGACACTCCTGGGAAAAGTCACCTCCCATGGCCATCATGGCCCTTTCTGGTCAGTTCTATATATTCTCAGTGCCGAGCACAGGGCCTAGCCCTCGTATGCTTCACAAATACTTGTTGACTAAAGGATCCACCAACAATTTATTCTTACACATGAATGTGTGTCATACTATTAACTAAGCCTTGTCCTTTGTTATGAGATTTAAGGATGAAATATCACCATTCTTAACAGAAATTCAGAGACATCATTTTCTTTCCACAGATTGACAAACTCATCTGTAACTTCATCTGTTGCTTTACCCCAAGAGTTCTCCACTTCTGACTTTGTCCTGTTTGTTTCCTCAACTGCAAAACCACTGTCCAGTCATATGCAGTGGTCCATGGGATCAGCCTCCCTCCCCTCCATCTGCTCCTTTTCAAAGCCAGCAGTACTTAACCGGGCCAGGTCATTTCTGGACCTTCAGGGACAGAATTGCCACCTGCCGCACTCCTTGGAGGAAGTGTTTCCGCTCCAAGCCCAAAGGAAGCCATCGTTCGCTTGCTCGGCTGCCCATCAAGGATGTGCTCTGTAGACAGTGAGCAGAGGGTGGGGGTATATATGGCATATTTTTACATTAAAATGCATGTATAAAATGCTGTAAACCCTGCATGAAGGCAGATGTTCCTAACTGACGGGTCTTGAATTGTACATTTTCTTTGTCCGTTCATTTCACACAATTTCTTTAAAAAAACTTCCATAGTAAAGTAAGAATCTTCATTGTTCTCACAACCATGCCCAGACTAAGAAAATTGCTGAAACATTTCCCAGCTTCTAGATGTAAGGTACATCTGGAAGGTAGGATCCAATTAAATCTTGATTCACTAACCAAGTTAAGACCTGCTTTCAAACTTTAGTAACTTAGGGTTATGAACACTTTCGTCTCATATCCCTTGTGTCCAGTTAGCTTTTCCTTCTCTCTCAAACATTTATCAAGTGTCCGCCACAGCTGGGCACTGAAGAGGATGCCAGATGTGAGGATGTATAAGGTATGGACAATGTTATATGTGCCATCGTCTTGGATTTATTGTCTGCTCTGATAAATGAAAGATACTGTGCAGAAAACGTTATACTGGCAACATTTAACTACATTGAAATCGAAGAAAGGGAAGACGTGTCCAGAGAGGGCTTTAAAGTAAATGGAGCGTGCACAGGGCCTCTCCTCTACGAATCTGGGCACGTGGCCCATGATGCACACACGGGGGGTGCTCACAGTGGCACCGGGAGCCTGGCATCAAGAGATGACTGGTGAAATCCCAGCGCATCCAAGCCACAGAGCACTCTGTGGTTGTAAAGAAGAATGTCGTCATGCTGCAGTGGAGGGATACAGAAGGATCTCTAACACACACGGAACAGAAGCAGAACGTTCAGCATTGCATGGTATACTGTAACTCTTGTCTTTTTCAGTAAGAGGTCGGGAAAGTTGTATGCCTGTCCCAGGCTCCTTTGCTGTGTTACTGCTGGGAGAGGAATTGAGGTCGAGGGGGGTGGTTAGAAGAAATGTGGCTATTCTGTTTGTGGCATTGTCCCATATAAAATTTGTTCAACAAACATGTGCTCCTGGTATTTTGAAAGTTCTTAATTACAGTCTGTTCATTTCAAGATAATCAAGAGACGTGAACAATATAAATTCAAACTATAAGACTTATGTGTCAAATTCCCTGGAATAGGTTGTAGCCTCCCATTTTTGCGGGGGTCAGCTCCACCTCTAGGGCCCTGGGGAGGCGGTAGCATCCGGAGAAGCCCAGGAGGTGGTCTCCCTTTCACACAGGGCTGTTTTGTCTCCAAGGGCCTGGTTTCCATCCAACAATATGATTTACTCTCTCCTCCTCTCCCTGTGACACAGTAGGTGGAAAGAATTAGAGGAGAAAGAGTTTTGACATTATGGTTGCAAAGGTAAGGCAATTCTTCGGATTTTAGCCTGAGCTTTTCCAGGGAACTCAGAGGACCCAAGGAGAAGGACGTTACTTATTAGGCTCAGTATAAAACACGAATTCTAGGTAATAACAGAAGTGTGTCAGTAACAAAAACTTATGGAAAAATAGCTCTGCCAATTCAAAATGTTATTGGCTTCATAAAGTAGCAGAAGAGATCTGTAGACAGGTTAAATTGTGAAGGCCAGAAAGGACTGTATTTGATAGTTTGGGGAGATTATAAGTGATTGTTACCCTAATGATTTGAAAGCCTCATTTTTATTAAAGTATTAATCACTTATATGGCTTTAAACATGAATATCCTAGGCAACAAAGGGTTAGGCCTCTTGGGTGGGCATACTACAAATTAGATCCTGTAAGTGGAACATTGCCTTAGAGTTGGCGGCATTGGAATCTTTTGGATTTTTTTCTCTAATCATTTTGCCCTCTAAATTATAAATGTAGAATAATGGGAAATTATCAGTAGGGATTATTACCTACTTTTCCCTTACCAGGTTAATTAGAAACCTACCTGCCTTTGATTGAAATATACTCAAATTACAAAATACATGTTGTAAGACAGATCTAAAAATATATGAATTTCTACTCACGTAGTGAAGGGAAAAATTCAAGTTTTAATAAAAATTTTGACAAAAGGTTATGACTCATTTCGAAACTTTAAGAACTAGTTTTTATTACTACATTATATAGTCTGAACTATATAAATATGAAAATACTATCTTCCAGAGACTTCTTTCCCGCTCGCTTCTCAAACCCATGCTGCATGATATATGCATGTTTGTAATGACCACACAACTGTAAACTGAGCATTTTGTGACATCTTTTGGGGGAAGGTGAGTGATGACCTGACATGCTTTATTACTTTATACTGAGTTTCAGAAAGGCATGAGAAATTTAATTTCAGAACCATATGTGGTAGCCAGCCTCCAAGACGCTCCCCCCCACAAAAGATCCCTGCCTCCCAGTATTCCCACCCTTGTATTTTCCTCCCACAACGTACTGGGGTTGGTTCACGTGGCCAATAGGAAACAGCTGAGTGATGGTATGTCACTTCCCAGATGACGACATAGAAGACTATGTGTGAGATGAGGGATTTGATCTCAAGACCCTGAGATCACAGCTTGAGCCCAAACTGAGTCAGATGCTTAACCTACTGCGCCACCAGGGGCCCTCCTTTGCATTTGAATTTTTTTTTTTTTAAGACTATTTATTTGACAGAGAGCACAAGTAGGCAGGGCAGCAAACAGAGGGAGAGGGAGAAGCAGGCTCTCCACTGAGCAGGGAGCCCGATGTAGGGCTCAATCCCAGGACCCTGGGATCATGACCTGAGTGGGCCGAAGGCAGCCACTTAACCGACTGAGCCACCCAGGCGCCTCTGCATTCGAAATCTTTAACAAAAGTAGGGTTTAAGCACTCTTCACCCCGTAGAACCCTCTGGAACTCCCTGCATCTCCAGAGGCAGATTTGGCATCAAATCCTAAAAGGCAGCTTCTGCTGCAGAGACAGTGGCCTTACACTCACAGCCCCACCCTTTTCTTTCCCCACGTCATGTTAACCTGGTTTAAGACAAGTCCTTAGCAGGGGCACCTGGGTGGCTCAGTGGGTTAAAGCCTCTGCTTTTGGCTCAGGTCATGATCCCAGGGTCCTGGGATTGAGCCCCACATCGGGCTCTCAGCTCAGCGGGGAGCCTGCTTCCTCCTCTCTCTGCCTGCTTCTCTGCCTACTTGTGATCTCTCTGTCCAATGAATAAATAAAATATTAAAAAAAAAAAAAAAAAGACAAGTCCTTAGCACCCATAAGATTCCTAAGGGGACACTGTGAGCTAATGCTGTTGACCCTCGTCCCCAATCCTAGCTAGCCACAGGGCAATAGTCTTATCAGTTTTACCGACTGCCATTTCCCCCCACTTTTAGGCAAGAAGAGGAAACGATTGTGATTTTGTCATTTTTATTTTCTATTTACCTAGAATCCAGGGTTGACAGCAACTAAACTCAGGTTTGTTTATCCTGTTTCCACCATAGATTCTTTAATTGCTATCCAATCACCAAGAGATTCTAGGTTCTCTTAATAGGTACTTTTTAAAGGCCTAAATTGGATTTCACTGAATTCATTTAAACCCACTTCGAACTATTTCCCTCAGTAGCAATATCCCCCGACTTGTTTTTGCTGCAGAGATTAATGCCTGTACCAAGTTTTTTTTGTTTTTTTTTTTTAGATTTTATTTATTTATTTGACAGAGAGAGACCCAGCAAGAGAGGGAACACAAGCGGGAGAGGTGGGAGAGGGAGAAACAGACTTCTCCACGAGCAGGGAGCCCAATGTGGGGCTCAATCCCTGGACCCTGGGATCATGACCTCAGCTGATGGCAGACGCTTAACGACTTAAGCCACGCAGGTGCCTGTACCAAGTTTTAAAAATCATGTATGCTACCAAGCATTATTTGACCTGGACACCCCGAAACAAGAAACAAAACACCATCTCAGGAACGCTATCATTCATTCTTCCTCCCCTGTAAAAACTAACCCTCAAATGCAGGTCCAGCGAAGAGGAAGACCAGCCAATCTACCCCCACCTAAGAACATTGTATTTCCAGATCACAAAATAAACAACACTCAACACCTTCAGTTCTGCTCTATTTTCTCTTCTTTATTAACCAAACTGCAGGTTTCAGTCAGACTCGCAATTTTATTAGAGTAAAAACCAAACTTCACTGGTCTCTTTAGGGAGAACAGTTCAATGTTTGCAAGCTGCAAAGTTTCAATCGGGCCCTCTCCACCACGCTTCTGGGGCAATGGGTTGGGGCTGGCGGCTGCCTAACAGGAGTCATCATTGTCAAGGTCGCTAACAGGTACAGGACAGCTGGTGGGATCGGGGGTGATGGCAGCTGTGGTACCAACAGCCGCCGACGCGCCTCCGCCACAGTAGTAATTCAGGTAGCGGCTCAGCGGCACACTCCGCGCCAAGACATTGGTGCTGTGGCACACGAACAGCAGCAGGTTTCGAGGCTGTACACGGTAGGCGAAATGCATGAAGGCCATCAAGTAGAAGATGAGCGCTACTTTCATACGGCCACTGATGATTTCAGGTGATGCGTTCATGTCCTTTAAGGCAGCCAGCGGAAGGCCATAGTTGGCCACGGGACCCCAGAAGTGAGTGCTGGCCAGATAGTTCCGGAACTCCTTGGTCTTCATATAGTCCCTCGCACTCCGCCACAGTGCCGCCACCATCGCCATGATCTCCAAGGCATGAGAGCACCAAAGAAATAACAGCCAACCCACGATGACGTAGGATGCAGAGCCTACTCCGCACAGCCTGGACCCGTGACCTCGCGCCTTTGCGTGGTTGCCATAAAGTGCTCCACACAGCATGTGCGGCTGTCGTGTGTGCTTGTGGTGCTGGAGGTATAGCCACGCCCCCGCACCTTCCCGTGACTGCCGTAAAGTGCATTGGACAGACACGTGCTGCTGTCAGGTAACGCCTTTAGGGGCAAGAGGTGTGGCCTCACCGTCATGCCTGAGCAGCACGGCCATAAAGTGTGCAGCGCGTGAACCCTGTCCTGTGTTTGTGTATTTCTGTTTCTCTGGCAGCCTCATCCTCCGCTCGCCCTTTTGCGGAGACCACCGTAAAACTCCCAGGGCTCCGTGCGCCACCCAGGGAGGTGAGTGTCCAGCAGTGTGCTTCTCCTCCGTATCCAAAGGGAAGCTCTGATTGTTCTGTCCAGTCTGTGGGCAGTGTGGACTAAATGTGATACAATATCGTTCAACCAGGTGCACAAATTTAATCCTTACATAATTTGCCTGAGTGTTGCATCTAGAGTGACGTTTCACCCCTAAACATTTCCGCATCTGGCTCTTAGCAAGGACATTTCCCTACTTAATCACAGTACAATAATCCACTCAGATACTTTTATGTACAGTACTATTTAATATGCAGTGCATACTTAAAATTTAGAGTTTTGTGGCTGTTTCTTTTCTTTTTTGTTGGGAGAGGGGAGATCCAGTCAAAATTCACATTTAATTACCTCTTTTAGATTAATCTTCCTTAGTGTAGAGGAGTTCCCAGCATTTTTTCTTTTTATGACATTGACATTTTTGCGAAAAGTACAAGTCAGTGGTTTTTCAGAATATTCTTAATTTGGATTTATATGTTTTCTCATAAACAAATATTTGGGGGCAAGAATACTACACATGTGATGGTGTGTCCTTAGTGCATCACAGTGGAAGGCACCTGATGTTACTTTGTTCTATCATTGGTGATATTAAGTTTGATTTTTTTGTTGTTGTTGTTTGTTTGATTTTGTTAAGGCTTTGTCTGCCAGGTTTCTCCCCTCTGTAATCAACAAATAATCCAAACTCTCTTTGAGAGTTTATGGAAGTTCTACTCCAACAGTCTTTCACCTAATAGTTAATATCGATTGATTAAAATTCTTAATGACAAAACTGATGATTATTTTCCATGTGTTTTCTATTTTTTCTAATTGAAAATTTGAAAAGTAAGTAAGTATACATTGAGGTAACTAATACTTTAGTGATTTATGAACAAGACCATGGTATCTTTAAAAATTAGTACATTCATTATCTTTATTTACATCCCAAATATTTCTCAGCTGTAGCTTAGAATATATGGTAAAACCATTGCTCAAAAGGAAAACAGCATAATTTTTAGATAACCTTTTTAAAATGCTGGGCTTCCAAATAGAGATGACTGGTATACGAGTGTAAATTAGTTCAGTGTAAGTTTGAATCAATAAATCAGCAACCGTGAATTGAAAGACATTTTAGACCTAAAATGTCAGATGCTCGATCCCCCAGTGTCCTAAAAGAAAGGTGGGTTACCACTCCTATCTGCAAAAAAACCTTTCAGTACTTGTAGATCTTCTCATTTGGGTTGTTACTTCACTTTGATTACCTATTGCTATGTAATAGATCACCCTAGAACTTAGTGGCTGACAACAGTTCTTTATTTTAGTCACACATTTGCACACTGGGTGGGACTCACTAATTGTTGTTATCACCACTTGGAGCAGCTCAGTTTAGGGCTGGAAGATCCACTTTCAAAATGGCTTACTAATATGGCTAACAAGTTAACACTGCTTGTTGGCCAGGTGCTCAGCTGGGACTGTTGGCGGGGAGGCCTCTGCTCCTTTCCACAAGCTGCTTATACTTCCTCGCAGTATGAAGGCTGAGCTCCAAAAATAAGTGTAACAGGAGAATAAAATAGAAGCTATGTGGTAGGCAGAATTTTACCCCCAGTGACCCTTGCCCTGGCATACCTCCCCTTGATTTGAGTGGAACCTATGAATATGATTATATTTCACTCCCATGATTATATGACATAAGGGATTTTGCAGGTATAAGTAAGTCCCAAATCAGTTGACCTTAAGATAGGGAGAGTCTGCACGTGGGCCTGATCTAATCGCTTGAGCCATTTCAATCTGGGTCCATTCTGGAAGCCAGGGACTGAGGATGTCAGAGATTTGAAGTGTGAGAGGGATTAGATGTGAGGGAGATTATCTACAGCTGGCTTTGAGGGTGGAGGTGGCCATGTTAGCAAGGAATTTGGGTAGCCTTTAGGAGCTGAGTGCAGCCCCCACTGACAGCCAGCAAGGACAGGCAGACCTCAAGTCCTACAACCACAAAGAACTGAATTCTGCCAACAACGTTGGGAGCTTGTAAGCAGATTTCCCCCTACACACTCTGAAAACTCAGTTCAGACAACACCTTTAATTCATCCTTGTGAGACTATGAACAGAAAACCCAGCCATGCTGTGCCTATAATTCTGACCTATGGACTAAGCTAATAAGTGGGTATAAGCCATTAAGTTTGTGGGTAATCTGTTGTACTGCAATAGCAAACCAGTATCAGAGAGATTGGCTTTTGTGATCTAGCCTCAGAAGTCACATAACATTGCTTTCTCCAGTCACAAGCCCACCCCGGTTCAGTGAGAGAAGACATAGACCCCCCTCTCCAAGGCAGGAGTATCAGAGTCACACTTTAAGAAGATCACGTGGGATGGGAAATATTGTGGCCACCTTTGGAGAATGTAGTTTACCATATTACTTAACTTGAAATCATATAATTCTGTTGGAGTTGAAAGGATCTCATGAATTATCTGTAGAATAGAAATAGTAGTCTCTACCTCATAGCAGGAGATTTCACTGTATTAATCCTTGTTCAGTGCTTACTGTAGGGCTTGGTATATAAGTGCTCAGTACATTTCTACCCTCTTCATTGTCATCCACTCCAACCCCCTCATGTTACAAATTAGGCGTGAAACCTTAAGACATCTTCATTTGCCAGGGTGACACAGTGAATTTGCAGTAGACCAGGATTAAGGTTTCTTATTTCTCCCATTAGTCCTCTGTACACATCACTTTATTTATTTTATTTTATTTTTTATTTTTGGTTTTATTTTTAAAATTTAATTTTTTGTTTTATTTATTTATTTTATTTTCTTCTCTTTTCTTTTTTTAATTTATTTTTTTATTGTGTCTTTTTTTCTTTTTTTTTTTTCATTTCTTTGACAGAGACAGTGCAAGCAGGAGGAGTGGCAGCAGAGAGGGAGACGCTGAGCAGAGAGTACTATGCAGGGCTCAGTCCCAGGACCCTGAGATCACAACCCGAGCAAAAGGCAGACGCCCAACCAAAAGAGCCACCATGGGCCCCATGCACATATCACTTTAACATCTGATGTGTTTCTATCTTTCCAGCTAAGTTGTTAAGTTCCCCCAGACCAGGGAAAATATCACCAAAGAAACTGTTCCTTCTCCCCATGAGCCTTTTGCATGTGCTGACTGGACATGGTCCAAATTGAATGTGACAAGGTCTACCTTTCAGTGGGGCGTTTTACAGCTAGGGGAATGGAGGTACAGACAATTTGTGACTTTCCTGGTTGGTTCCAGGCCAGTACAAGCAGGCTGAATACAGTCTTCGTATAAGGTTTGTGCCTTCTAGATATTTGTTGGTGGTTAGAGTTGCAACGAACAGCCCCATCGAAGTGTACGGCATTGTCATGGAGCTTGGCCAGCACTTGAAGAGAGGAAGCACACAGGGCTAGGAATGAGCAAAGCTATCGAGAATCCTACCTGACTGAGGCAAAGATGGTGACCAAAGAGTTTTAGGATTAGAGAACATAAGTAATGTTACCGAACCCAAGCTCGACTGCCCGCTGCCTGAAAAGCCAGTACTCAAGAGATGACTATTGACTGGAAAGGAATATGAACTTTATTCAGGTGGCCAGCCCCCTGGGGAGAAGGCAGAGCCTTGTCCAAAAGCCAACTCTGAGGTTTCTGCCTGGCCCAGAGACTTTTTTTTTTTTTAGAAGTATAGGAAATTTTTGATTTCTCACATTTCTTTTTTTTTTTTTAAAGATTTTATTTATTTGACAGAGATCACAAGTGGGCAGAGAGGCAGAGAGAGAGAGGAGGAGGAAGCAGGCTCCCTGCAGAGCGGAGAGCCGGATGCGAGGCTTGATCTCAGGACACTGAGATCATGACCTGAGCTGAAAACAGAGGCTTAACCCACTGAGCCACCCAGTGGCGCCCCTGGCCCCGAGATTTTTAAAGAGATTTAATCAGTTAAGGGAGTGCAGTGGTCTGTGGCATTTTTTTATTACGTGCAGACTCCATGAGGCTGGCTACAGAGTTCTCTCAGTGCTCGGGGGTTGTGCAGGAAGTTCTAGAAGTTCCTTGGTGCCCCACGGGGTAGGGAAGTGGGGGCGGGGAAGGGATGGTGCAAGAAGGTCTGGTTCCTTGGTACTTTGGGGGTTGTGCAAGAATACTCTGTTCTTTCTGCAAAGGAAGGCAGGGGCTGCAGATGCACAGAGGATGGTCAGTAAAGTCATTTATGTGACCTTAAAAAGAGAAAAACATTTTGCTAAAAGATGTTTTAGCTCATCAGAAAGCTGAGGCAGCCTCAGACAGACTTGTTGGCCTTTGTAGCCTGGGAAAGTTCTGGTCCTACACTCCCCAAGGCCAGTGGTTTGCAAATCTCAGAGGAAGTAAATTAGTTCTTTGACATATCAGAGGCCTTAGGTCAGCAAGCCGGGAGTGTGCTAACCTGAAGCAAGTTAATCCATAAGCCCGGTTAGGTGCTACCATGACGCTAATGCTGGCCCGTGACTACCCTTCCCTACAGGTAAATTAGCCTCGCTGTGTATTTCACTGCCTTTTAATGGAGGAGACTAAACAACTGAAGGTTTATCATTAAATAATATCTCTTTACTATTAATATTATTGGAGGTGGTGTTTCTTCTACATAAAGCGGTCCGAGTCTGCTGTGTGACTCAGCCTAGAGACGTTAACATGAACATAGTCAGTAAGCTCAGAGGGGAGAAGACACCTAAATACAAAGATGGATTCAGATCTCTGCCCAGCCCCCACTCCTACCCAAGATCACAGCCCACAGGGTCCTGTGAGATCCTGCCTGACATTAACAGCTCTAGCCCAACAGGACCCTTCAGTGAGTTCCCATGCAGTAGATTGTAGAGAGCATACCTTTTTATTTTAACTGCTCTTCTTAACTTTCCATTGTGAAATAATTTCGAACTCATAGAAAAGTTAAAACAATTTCAAACAAGTATAACAAAGCAAGAAGTGTCAAAAACAAACAAACAAACAAACCCACATATCCTTCACTCAGATTTACCAACTCTCAACATTGTGCAATATTTTCTGTAAAGTTTTCTCTTCCTTGAAGGGTATTTCTTAAGAACATCAGTGTGCATTTCCTAAGCACATGGAGGCTCATGACTTTTTTTTTTAAAGATTTTATTTAGTTTTTAGAGTGAGGGATGAGAGAGAGAGTGAGCATGTGTCAGGGGGTAGGGCAGAGGGAGAGGGAGAAGCAGACTCCCCACTGAGCAGGAAGTCTGATGTGGGGGCTCAATCCCAGGACCCTGGGATCAGGACCTGAGCTGAAGGCAGACGCTTAACCAGCTGAGCCACCCAGGTGTCCCTCATGACTGTCTGTTACATTACCACAGTACATCCATCAGAATCAAGATGTTGAACAGCATAATACCGTAATCTGCAGTCCCTCTTCACATTTTGTTCATTGTCCCCATAATGTCCTGTATCACAGTTCTCTTTTTGTAGTCCAGGATCCAGACAGGGATAACACACTGCCATGATGTCTCTTTTATCTCCTTCCATCTAGAACAGTTATGCCTTCCTCTGCCTTTGTTTGTTGTTCGTGACCTTGACATTTTAGGAGAGTACAGGCCTGCTATTTGACAGAATGTCTCTCATTGGGTTCATTTGATGTTTCTTCGTGACTGTCCTCAGGGTTCATTTTGGGCAGGAACCCCACAAGAATGTTGTGTCCCTAGTGCAGCAATCACATTAGCAGGCACGTGATGTCTGTATATCTGGTGATAGCAAGGCAGTATTTGCTGGGTTTCTCCACTGTAAACTCTGTTTTCCCCTTTGTAATAGGTGGTTTGTGGGGGAGATATTTTGAGACTATGTAAATATCTCTTTTCTCATCAAATATTTAACCTACTAATTTTAGCATCATTGTTGATTCCTGCCTAAATTAAGAATTACTTTAATGATAGCGACATTCTGTTTTCTATTTTTTAACATTTTTTAAAAAGATTTATTAATTTAAGAGAGAGTGCACATGCATGCATGCAGGCGAATGAGCAGGGTGGTGTGTGGGGGTGGAAGCAGAGGGGGCGAGAACACTGAACCAGACTCCCCGCTGAGCACGGAACCCAACCTGGGCTTCATCCCAGGATCCCCAGATCATGACCTGACCTGAAACCAAGAGTCTGATGCTTGAGGGACTGAACCACCCAGGCACCCTGGCAACATTGTATTTTTTAAATGATTTTATGTCTTCCTTTTTTTTTTTTAAAGGCTTTATTTATTTATTAGAGAGAGACAGACAGACAGGCAAAGACAGTGACAGAGAGTGCAACCAGGGAGGTGAGGGAGAATCAGGCTCCTCAGTGAGCAGGGAGCTCGACATGGGGCTTAATCCCAGGATCCTGATCATGACCTGAGGCAAAGGCAGATGCTTACCTGACTGAGCCACCCAGGCACCTCTTTTTAAAAAAAATTTTTTTAAAGAATTTATTTGAGAGAGAGTACATGTGAGAGAGAGCACAAGCTGGGGGAGCAGCAGGCAGAAGGAGAAGCAGACTCTTCACTGAGCAGGGAGCCCAATGCGGGGCACAATCCGAGGACCCGATGCGGGGCACGATCCGAGGACCCCGGGATTATGACCTGAACCAAAGGCAAGCATCTCGTATCTTCTGGTTTAAAAGAAAAGTAAAAAATGTACTTCATTAAAGTTGCCCTGGAATGCTGGCCAACATTTACAAAACATATGCCTATTCATGAATTACAGCTATGAAAACTGAACATTTAGGACTTGGATATTTAATGAAAAAGATTTTTTTTGGGGGGGGCCACATTTATGCTGATATCCTTGGAGTATTTGCTCTTAAATTCTACCAAAGGGAATAAATAGCAGAGTGCCTCAGGAGAAGCTGGATGAATAAAACAACAGGTAGATATATTCAGTTACTGCTGAAAATAATTTTAGAGCCGTCTGTGGCCTGGATTCTCATCTTTTGCCTTTATGTGTGCTCTTTTTCCCTCCTGTGAATACCGTGGCTGAAGGCTGGGCAGGTGCATCTTTCCGTGGCTGGGAGAGTGTCAGTTAAGTGTGTCGATCTCACTTTCTCTAGCTATAAAGCGTGTCGTGGCTGGTCCGGGTCCAATCAAGAGGCAGGAGGGGTATGTTGGGTCCGGCCCCCAACAACCTGCTGGTTTTGTGGGGTTTCTGCCTTAGTCACGTGTCCTCCGATCAGGCCGCTGGTGAGCAGAGCAGGAGGCTACAAGCCATCTCCTGCCAGGGCCCTAGTGGAGGCTCCTGCCATCGGAGCTAGCGCAGTGCCGCCTTCTCAGACTTAGTAGTCTTTGCCCCAGAAATGAAATGAACCTCCCCTTTTTTTAACCTTTGAGTGAGCGGATCATCCAGTATTTTAAATTCTACAGAAACAGAATTTTGAATGGTGAAAACTTGTTTGGAAAGTATTTCACATTTACCGAAAAGTTGTAAGAATACGTAGACCCTTTTTACTCAGATTCACCAATGGATTCCGTCAGGGAGGCGGGGGTGCTGTGAGGGAGAAGAGATTTATTATAGGGACTAGACGGAACAGAGCCATGCAAGGAGCTGGGGAAGTGACGGTGTCTGAAAGGGGGGACCTGGAAGGAGAGAGATCACCGACCAGTTATCGTGAGGAGCCAGGCCCGTTCAGCTGCCAAAGGAGGGTCTAGGGCGCTGAAAAGGAGGCTGGCAGACAGGCCCGGGGAGCTGTTGCCTCGGGGGTGCTACAGCCAGGAGTCTGGCGATGGGCCTACGGAGAGGGGGGCATTGCTGCTCAGTGAGGAAGAAGAGCTGGCCACAGAGCAGAGCCTAGAATAAGCTGGAATCTGCCAGCAACTCTGCGTCCCTAACCCTGAATGCCTTCAGAGTCCTGTGCTACTTCTGAGTGCCAGATCTCTGCCATGGAACTGTAAGGGGAGGAGGCTTCTGGAAAACTGGGTTCTGGCTCAGCCATGCTGACACAGTACAGGGCACCCCCACCAATTTAAAACTTTGCTGAGTTTGGGGCACCTGGGTGGCTCAGTGGGTTAAAGCCTCTGCCTTCGGCTCAGGTCATGATCCCAGGGTCCTGGGATCGAGCCCCGCATCAGGCTCTCTGCTCAGCGGGGAGCCTGTGCCCCGCCCCCCCCCCCCCCCCCCCCGCCTGCCTCTCTGCCTACTTGTGATCTCTGTCTGTAAAAAAAAAAAAAAAAAAAAATATCTTTTAAAAAATAAATAAAACTTCTCTGAGTTTTATCATTTTCTTTTTAGGGGTGTGTGTGTGTGTGCACACACACATGTGTGTACCTGTGTGTTATATATATCTGTGTCCGAACACACATTACTGTGTATTTTATCCAAACCATTTGAGAGAAGAACAAAGAGGTTCTCTCACATAACCACAATAATCTTTGATGTAACATTGTTTACAATACATTTTGTCGTTTTAGGCCCGATTTAAGCTTTGTCACCTGTCCCAATAATGTCCTTTATAGCATTCTTTCCTTCAGTGCAAGGTCCCATCCAGTATCACGCAGGGCATTTCCTCTGGAACAGTTCCCCAGCCTTTCTTTACTTTTTATGACTTGGCCATTTTTGAAGAGCTCAGGCCAGGTATTTTCTAGAATTGGTCCTCAGTTGGGGCCTGCCTGATGTTTCCTCACAGATTCAGGTTATACTTTCTCAGCCGCAGCACCGTCAACGGTCTGCGTCCTCAGAGCATCCCATCCACGAGCGCGGGCCTGTCTGCCCCGAGCTGTCGTGGGCGTTTGGGTACCTGGTCAGAGCCTTGTCCGGTTTCTCCACTGCGGAGTTCCAGCTTTGCCCCTTGCAGCTAATAAACTGTCCGTGGATGGTTCTCGTCCAAATCAGTACTTACTGTGATGGATACAAGGTGAGGCTTTTCCAGTGCTACCAGTCCTTGCATATCTACGTCAGCACTGCTGTCGGGAAGAGCCTCCTGTCTCCCCCCCATCTGTGTACTTACCTATTGTTCATACGGTCTTGTGGATTCCCGTTTTATTCTGTGGGTCGGAATCCTTCACTGTCCTCTTAATTTTGATGCTCCAGTTGGTCTGTATTTGGACTGTGGGAGCCCTTTGAAGCTGTCTTTTCTGACCCTGGCATTAAATGACACAAAAAGATACACCTGGCAAAGGCTGTTCCGTCCCAGATGTATTCCATGCCGTCCACCCTGCCACGCATGCGCACGCCGTGTGCGCGCACATACACACATTTTAGGTAACTACATTGTTTTGTGGTTCATCCTTCCTATGTTTCCTTTTGCAAAAATAAGGAGATGCATGCATATTAACTTATTTCCCCTTTCTTACACACATGGGAACAGACTGTATTCTTTTTCGCTTTATGATGTGTCTTGGAAACTAACCCCGTATCGCCCCATAGGGATCTTCCACCTTCTTTTTATTTGTTCCCTGCTACATAGTACTCCATCATGTGGGTGTGGCATCGTTTATTTAGCCAGTATCCTTCATTTAGACAGTTAGTTTCTATTTTGCAAATACGAGTAATAATGAGTATCCTTGCGCATGTATATTTTCTTGCTATAGGTGTATTTTAAGAGTAAGGCCCTAGAGGAGTGCCTGGCTGGCTCAGAAGAGTGTGGGACTCTTGATCACAGGGTTGTGAGTTCAAGCCCCATGTTGGGTATAGAGGTTACATACATACATATATACATAAACTTAAAAAATTTTATTTATTTGACAGACTGCAAGCAGGGGGAGCATCAGGGAGATGGAGAAGAAGGTTCCCTGCCAAGCAGGGAGCCCGATGCGGGCCTCAATCCCAGGGCCCCCCGGGATCATGACTTGAGCCAAAGGCAGACGCTTAACCAACTGAGCCACCCAGGTGCCCCACTTAAAAAATTTTTTTTGAACAAAAATAAGACCCTAGAAATGTTTCTGCTGGCTCAGAGGGTAAACACAAATACAGTCTTGTCAGATATTACCGAATTTGCCTTCCATTTTGCATTTGCACAATGCACAGGAGTGTCTCTTACTCCACAGCCTTGTCAACAGAATGTATGGTCAAGCTTCAGAATGTTTGCTGATGTGATAGTTAAGAAGTGGTATCTCATGGCCATTTTTTAAAAATATACGTATGTGTACATACATATACTTACATGTATACATATAGAAAAATATGTATAACAGCAGTATTGGGGCGTAATCCACATGCTGTGCAATTGATCCATTTGGGGTGCACAGTTCAGTGCTTCTCAGTATATTCACAGAGCTGTGCCTCTATCACCACAGTCGATTCTAGAACATTTTTATCACCCCAACAAGAAACCCTATACCCATTAGTAGTCCCCTCATTCTTCCTTCCCTAAAGCCCTTGGCAACCTCTAAACTACTTTCTGACTCTAAGGAGTTGCCTGTTGTGGACATTTTAGATGAATGAAAGCAATAATGTGACTTTTATGTCTGGCTTCCT
The DNA here is from genome assembly GCF_030435805.1 of Mustela lutreola. Classification (NCBI taxonomy): domain Eukaryota; kingdom Metazoa; phylum Chordata; class Mammalia; order Carnivora; family Mustelidae; genus Mustela; species Mustela lutreola. The sequence continues at coordinate 35,816,195 of NC_081308.1, read as the reverse complement.
TCACTTAGCTTATTGACTTCAAGGTTCATCGTGCTGCGACCTGTAGTACTATTCCGTTCCCGTTCCTGCCAGAATACTGGTCCTCTGCATGCAGGGACCACGTTTCATTTGTCCACTCATCCATGGGTGGGCATTTGGGTTGTTTGCACGTTGGGCTGTTGTGAATAATGCCACTGTGGACATTTGTGTACCAGTTTTTGTGTGGACGTATGTTTTCATACCTCTTGGTTGCATACCTAGGAGCGGACTTGCTGGGTCGTATGGTAACTCTGTTTAATATTTCAAAGAGTTTCTAGACTGTCTTCCAAAGAGTCTGCTGTTCTTTACAGTCCCACCAGCAGTGCACAAAGGTTCCTTCCTCCACAGCCTTGCCAACCCTTGTTACTACCTATCTTTTTTTTATAGCCATCCTAGTTGGTGTTCTCAATACAGTTTTAATTTGCACTCTTATTATGAGTGAATTTCTTTTTGTATGCTTAAGGGTAATCTTAATATCTGGTTTTTTTTTTAAGATTTTATGTATTGAGAGACAGAACACTAGCAGGGGGAGGGGCAGAAGAGGAGGGAAAAGCAGACTACCCACTGTGTGGGGAGCCCAGGGAAGGCTCAGTCCCAGGATCCTGACATTGTGACCTGAGCTGAAGGCAGATGCTTCACTGACTGAGCCACCCAGGCGCCCCCATTTTGATATCTTTTTAGGGGAATTGTCTGTTCATGTCTTTGGCTCATTTCTAAATAGGTACTTTGGGCTCCCCCCAATTTGGAAAGCTCTTTATTAGAGATATTGGTATCTTTATCTGTGGTGTAGTTTGCAAATACTTTCTCCTTATCATTTGTATTTTGACTCTTTTATGGTGTTTTTGGCAGCATTATTCATTTTGTTTTAAAGATTTTATTTATTTGAGAGAGAGAGCACGTCGGGTGGGGCAGAGGGGGAGGGAGAAAGAATCGGAAGCAGACTCTGTACTGAGCGCAGAGGTGGACGTGGGGCTCAGTTCCACCCCTGTTAGATCATGACCTGAGCTGAAACCAAGATTCCGATGCTTCCCTGACTCTGCCACCCAGGCGCCCCAGCAGCGTTATTCATGCTAGCCCCAGATCGTGAATAGATAGACGAAGTGTGGTATATCTGCACAAGGAGTATCATTCAACAATAAGAACAAACTGTGGACACATGCTATGACATAAACAACATATGCCTAGGGCGCCTGGGGGGTTCAGTTGGTTAAGTGACTGCCTTCAGCTCAGGTCATGATCCTGGAGTCCTAGGATCGAGTCCTGCATTGGGCTCCCTGCTCAGCGGGAAGTCTGCTTCTCCCTCTGACCCTCTCCCCTCTCATTCTCTCTCTCTCTCTCTCTCTCATTCTCTCTCTCTAATAAATACATAAAATCTTAAAAAAAAAAAAAAAAAAGCAAAGTACGCCCAGTGAAGGAAGCCACACACAAGAGACTCTATACCACATGATGTCATTTTTATAAAATGTTCAGAAAAGTGGGGGTGCCTGGGTGGCTCAGTGGGTTAAAGCCTCTGCTTTCCGTTCAGGTCATGATCCCAGGGTCCTGGGATCGAGCCCCACATCAGGCTCTCTGCTCAGCAGGGAGTCTGCTTTCCTTCCTCTCTCTCTGCCTGCCTCTCTGCCTACTTGTGATCTCTGTCTGTCAAATAAATAATAAAAAAAAAATGTCCAGAAAAGGCAAATCTGTTGAAACAGAAAGATTAGGGGTTGTAGGGGTGGGGGAGGATAGAATTAACAGGAAATGTACATAAGGGATCTTATTGACTGATGGTGATGTCGTACAACTTGGTAAATTTACAAAAACATCATTATACATTTGAAATAGATACGTAATATCTGAAATATGCCTCAATAAAATTTTTTTAAAGATTTTGTTTGAGAGAAAGAGAGAGCCCAAGCTGGGGGAGAGGCAGAAGGAGAGAGAGAAGCAGGCTCCCTGCTGAGCAAGGAACATGATTCAGGGCTCCATCCCAGGACCCAGGGATCATGACCCGAGCCGAAGGCAGATGCTTAACTGGCTGAGCCACCCAGGTGTCCCTCAATGAAAATTTTAAAATTCATATTCTTAGATAGCCAAATTTATCAACATTTTCCTTTATTGGATCTGGGATTTTGATGCAATAGAAACAGAAAAGCTGTTTCCTACACTTGGGCTATGAAATAATCCCGTTTTCTTCTACTACTTGTGTGGTCTCTCTCTTTAAAATTTAGATCTTTAATCCATTTGGAGTTTATTCTTGTCTATGCTGGGAGATCTGGGGGTAGTTTTATCTTTTCACAAACAGGTATCCTGTTGCCCCAGCCTCATTTATTAAAAAGTCCACTGATTTGACATGTACCTGTATCTTCTACTAAATGTCTCTATTTCTTGATCTTCTGTTCTATTCCATTGGTTTGTCTGTGAACGGACCAGTACTGTACTGTTTTAATCATAGAGACTTTAGGTTTCCATATCGGGTAACACTAGTTCAGCCTTCTAACTCTTCCTTTTTAGTGTTTTCTTAGTTTTCCAGACATAAACTTTAGGATCTATCTCCTTGTCCAGCTCCATAAAAACATTTTGATTTTCGTTGGGATAGCATTAAATTAATTTAGAGAGAACAGACTTTTTTAGGATGTTATTCTGCTTAACCAACTGAGCCACCCAGGCGTCCCTTAGGATGTTATTCTGGGTTGAATTTTGTCCACCAAAAAGACATGTTGAAGTCCTACCCCTGGTACCACAGAAGTGACCTCATTTGGGAATAGGATCACTGCAGATGGAATGAGTTAAAATGAGATCCTACTGGAGTAGGATGGGCCCTTCACTGTAACCATTCTTCTAAGAAGGAATTCTGCCTTAAGACTGTAGCAGGCCTTCGGCTCAGGCCCTGATCCCAGGGTCCTGAGGTCAGGCTTTCTGCTCGGTGGGGAGCCTGCTTCCTCCTCTCGCTCTCTCCCTGCCTCTCTGCCTATTTGTGATCTGTCAAATAAATAAATAAATATCTTAAAAATTAAAAAAAAAAAAAAGAAGACTATAGCAGGATGGGCGCCTGGGTGGCCCAGTGATGAAGTGTCTGCCTTCAGCTCAGGTCATGATCCCAGGGTCCTGGGATTGAGCCCCAGATTGGGCTCCCTGCTCAGGGGAGAGCCCACTTCTCTCTCCCATTCTGTCCCCTGCTTGTGTTCCCTCTATCACTGTGTTTCTGTCTGTCAAATAAATAAACAAAAACCTAAAAAAAAAAAAAAAAACTGTAACAAGAATAATACCTGAGTTTCTAGCCTGCTGGCCCCACCCCCACAATCACATGACTGTGGATTTCTCAAAAATACGTCTGTGCACATGTACGGATATATGCATTTATTTTTTTCATTTACTCTCAGGTGTGCACAAACTGGCATACATGTTTTCCTATTCAGAAGATGTCTTTTCATTTGTCAGGTTTATTTTTGTCTCTTTTTAGGAGTGTTTGAAAATTGAAAGCTTATTTCCTATACACATGATTCTTAAAGGGCAACCAGTGTAGATAAACTGTTCTTGGCTTCGATTTTCCTTCCTTGGCTTTCTTGAAAATGCTGTTCCATTGTTGCAATACTCTGTGTATTATGTTTGAGAATTCTGATGCCAGGCAAATTTTCTTTTTTTAAAGATTTTATTTATTTATTTGACAGAGAGAAATCACAAGTAGTCGGAGAGGCAGGCAGAGAGAGAGAGAGGAGGAAGCAGGCTCCCCACTGAGCAGAGAGCCCGATGCAGGACTCGATCCCAGGACCCTGAGATCATGACCTGAGCCGAAGACAGCCGCTTAACCCACTGAGCCACCCAGGCGCCCCAGGCAAATTTTCTTATTCATGTAAGTAATTTGACCTTTTGCCTGGAAGCCCTGAAGATCTTTTGTCCTAAAAGTCTAAAATTGTATTAAGGTATGTCTCAGAGTTGATAGATTCAGGTCAGTTTTCCCCGAGTACATGGTGGGCCCTTTCAATATGCAGACTTGTTTTCTCTTATTTCTGGAAAGTTTTCTTGAATTAGAGTTTTTAAAAATTCTCTTCCATTGTTTTCCTTCAAGGACTCGAATTAAGTGTGTCTATGTTGGAGTTTTCTTGAATGTTTTCTATATCAACCACTTTTTTTTCTGGGCCTTTTTACCTACTTCTTTATATGCTTTTCATTTTCTTGGGTTCCCCCCCATCTTTATTCAGTATTCTTTATTAGATTTTCATTGGACTCTGTTCTCCCTTGGGTGCCTTGTAATTTTATTCATTTATGAGATGGTTGTCTTTTATTTTTTACTTCAATTTCGTTCCTGAGTTAAATCAGCTCTCTTGGATTTCTACCTGTTTTTTTGTTCATTTCCATTCTTAGTTTTTACATTTCTGATTCTAGGAATTTTTTTTATACTGAAAAACATACTTAAGAGCATTTAACTCAGTTTGGATTTTTGTGTTGGGGTTTTCTTTTTCCTCATGACTGGCTTTTATGGGCATAATTTTCATCAGCTGATTTTTGTTTTGTTATTACAGTATTGTGCACTGAGTTTAATTTTTTTTTCTACTCCCAGGCATTTTGTAGACAGAGTTCTTAGTTCAGGAGTACCTTCATTTTCCTCTCAAAGAGAAAAAAGGGTTGTTGCCACACCAGGCAGGAGTGGGGTGGAGGGACAGACAGGGTTCTCCTGGGGCAGTGGTTCTGTGCTACCTGTGGTGAGCATCCAGTTTTTAATTTTCATTTCATGTCTGTTGTGGGGACCAGTATTTTTCGTAAAATACAATGAAAATGAATTACTCTGAAAATGAGTATTTTTAAATGACCCGCAAAATACAAGCCCAGTTGTTTTATTTAACAGATAAAATTGCATTTTAATCAGTATAATCAGAAGAAACAAAGGAAAAAATTATAAAAACTGTACACATTAATTGAAAGTGAACATATAGGCAATTAGTAATCACTAATATTCATAGCTTGATCATTACACAGTTATAACTAAGTAACAGTTAATGGTTATGAGACAAAGCAGTTTTCCCATATCTGATATCTATATGTACTTTGAGCAAAAAACTATATAGATTATTTTTTAAAGTTCTGAATGTGACTGGTAAGCTTAGTTGCTTGTCAACTTACCTAATTCATGTTGGATGGAGGACAGTGCCACGCGTAGGGGTGACACAGAGCTGGATAACTTCTCTGTGTGTGTATGTATTTATAGTAGAGAAACTAGAGTTATGTTGACAGAAACGAAAGAAACTATTTTAAATAATTCAGCAAGCTCAGGGTATTTATTTTTAATTTTCATCCAAACTTAAAGGAAGTGATGACTTAGTTCCAAAATAGGTCTTCACATCTTCAGTTCTAACAATTTGTGATGTAGAAGTTAAATTTTTGTACATTGGGGTAACAGTTGGCAAACCTCAAAATACCTCCCACAAGGACATGCTTTTTGTTTCCGTGACTGGGACGCAGCTCGTTCCGTGTGGGGCTCACCGAGCAGGCTCTCCACCCAGACTGCTCTGTGGTCTGTAGCGCCTTCATCTGAGAGGAGTGTGCCGATCACGTGTTTGGCTATCACATGACGTCACGTTGCAGTAAAACTTCTTAGCGCGGGTCCCCCCATACCTACTGCCGCACAGACTGGAACAGCCCACAGCTTGGCGTCAGTCTGTGAGCCATTCTAAGCAGCCCACGGAGTCTGCTGGCAGGTTTCTGGACGATACCTTCAAACTTCAGGGACAGAGGGTTTCTGCGATAAGTGAAGGACCAGCTGAGATGTTCGCCAAAGGTAAAGAGAACATGAAAGGAGTAGATCAAAAAACGTCCTCTCAAATCCAACTCTGACCTCGTTCCCTTGTGAAGCAACAAGAGCAGCTCCCCCTAATTTCTTATGTTGTCGCATGTGTATTTACATATTCCAGCCGATACCACTTGTTCTTTCCTTACTTGTCCCCCTCCACGCCCATCTTCCTCTCCATCGTGTAAGTTTGCTGGTGATTACCTTGAAAATTCAGTCCATAAATATGTGGTGCCAGAAAGTAAAGAAGTGCTCAGAAAATGATAGGGAGATGTCAAGAGGACATAGGAACCAACCAAAGGGTCCCCCAGTGACCAAATCTGGGACAACTGTGCAACAAAAAGGATAGTGTTGGATTGTGACACGGAGCCCAAGATATCCGTCAGTTCATGCTGGTGTAAATAATGGAAGAAATAATGGGGAGAAGGGAAAGCTCTTCTTTACAGAATTCCAATTAATAAATATAGAATGAAGGAAATAAAACATCATTATTTGGCAAACACCACAATAATTCTTTCAGGCAAAAATATCAGTATATGCTAGAATGGGTGAAAGATAACAAATGAAATATGTCTCTCTCTTTTTTTTTTTTTTTTTGATTGATTTGTTTGTTTGATACACAGCGAGAGGGAACACAAGAGTGGGAGAGGGAGATGTATGGAGCCCGATGCGGGGCTCAATCCCAGGACCCTGAGATCATGACCTGACCTGAAGGCAGACGCTTAACAACTGAGACACCCAGGTACCCCTGTAAGTCGTTTTTTTTTTTTTTTTTTTAAATTTTATTTATGTATTTTAGAGATAGTGCAAGTGAGGAGAGGAGAGGGGAAAGGAGACAGAATCCTTAAGCAGACTCCCCGCTGAGTGCAGAGTCCGAAGTGGGGCTTGATTTCACGACCCTGAGATCAGATCAAGAATTCGCCACTTGGAGCACCTGGGTGGCTCAGTGGCTTAAAGCACCTGCCTTCGGCTCAGGTCATGATCCCAGGGTACTGGGATCAAGCCCCACATCGGGCTCTCTGCTCAGCGAGGAGTCTGCTTCCTCCTCTCTCTGCCTGCCTCTTTGCCTACTTGTGATCTCTGTCAAATAAATAAAATCTTAAAAAAAAAAAAAAGAGTCTGCCACTTAACCAACTGAGCCACCCCTTTGTGCATATATATTTTTTAAGGTAAACTCTGTGCCCACTGTGGGGCTTGAACTTACAACCCTGAGATCAAGCGCTGCATCTACCGACTGAGCCAGCCAGGTGTCCCTGATTAGTAGTTCTAATTACAAAAGGAAACATAAGTAACTGTATAGGGGAGAAAACTGACAGCACCCTCACCACAGTTAATGTCACCAAAAATGAGACAATGACATCCATGTGCCTCCTGATAAGAACACACTAAAATGGACACACCCTGTCTGTGGTACTCTTTTTGAGGGAGCACGTGTGAGCAGGGGGAGGGGCACACGGAGAGGAGAGAATCTCAAGTGGACTCTGTGCTGAATGCAGAGCCCAACATGGGGCTCGATCTCCCAACCCTGAGACCCTGACCTGAGCTGAAATCAAGTCAGATGCTTAACCTGAGTCATGCAGGCATCCCACTTCTCCAGTATTCTTTCCAAAAGCATATAACCTGGATTTCATCATAAGCAAATATCAAACCCAAAGTGAAGGACATTCTGACCCTTACACTTCAAAAATAAACTGTCCCAGATTAAAGAAGCCTAAGGAAACACGAGAACTAAATGCACTGTATGCGTCTGAACTGGATTCTGGGCCAACAAAAGGTCCTTAGTAGGGCAGCTGGTATAATTTCACCAAACTATTACTGCTGTTTGCAACCAAGAAAACTAGCTAGGACACATCCATGGGATGAGACATCCATGGGTGCACGCAGAGCTCCTTGAATTTAGTACTGTTGTTATATTAAGCCTTCACAAACCTTAGAACATGGTAGTGCACTTAAGGCTCATTCCCACAAACCTGGAGTATTACCACCCCCATGATGTCAATTTAGAAACTGATTTGGGGGGGTCCTGGGGTTGGGCCCACGTCAGACTCCCTGCTCAGCGGGGAGTCTGCTTCTCCTTCTCCCTTCCTCCCCCATGCTCTCGCTCTCAAATAAATATATTTTTTAAAGAATTTATTTATTTATTTGACAGAGAGAAATCACAAGTAGTCAGAGAGGCAGGCAGAGAGAGGAGGGAAGCAGGCTCCCCCCTGAGCAGAGATCCTGATGTGGGGCTCGATCCCAGGACCTTGAGATCATGACCTGAGCCGAAGGCAGAGGCTTTAGTCCACTGAGCCACCCAGGCGCTCCTCAAATAAATATCTTAAAAAATAAAACTGATTCAGAGTGAGGGATTTGCCCAAAACTGTTCAGCTATTAAATGGTGACATGGTGAACTGAATTCATCTGTAGGACTCTTGAGGCATTTTAAACCTAGTGCGTCTTACTAATGGCCTTCTCCAGCAACTGTTGTTCCAAGAAACCATTCCGTAGTCTGTCACAAAAAGGCTACAAAGAAACTGCCTGGGGCACCTGGGTGGCTCAGTGGGTTAAGCCTCTGCCTTCGGCTCGGGTCATGATCCCAGGGTTCTGGCATTGAGGCATGTTATCAGGCTCTCTGCTCGGCAGGGAGCCAGCTTCTCCCTCTCCCTCTGCCTGCTTCTCCTCCTGCTTGTGATCTCTTTCTCGGTCAAATAAATAAATAAAATCTTTAAAATAAAAAAAAAAAAATAAATAAAAAAAAGAACAAGGACCATGGCTTGTATTTCTTAAATCTTAAAAAAAAAAAAAAAAAAAAAAGAAACTGCCTAAGCCCAAGGTTAGGAGGCTTGATGCCACTGCAGGACCCAGTAGGCCTGGCCACTGATCCCAGTTCCTGTGTCCCTTAGAAATTGTTGAACAGGGGCACCTGAGTGGCTCAGTGGGTTCAAGCCTGTGCCTTTGGCTCAGGTCATGATCCCAGGGTCCTGGCACTGAGGCATGTATCAGGCTCTCTGCTCAGCGGGGAGCATGCTTCCCCCCGCCCCGCCACCTACTTGTGGTCTCTGTCAAATAAATGAATAAAATCTTTAAAAAAAACCTGTTGAACATCCATTAAGAAGTGTGAGTTCATAAAAAAAAAAAAAGAGTTCATGGCTTCCACATTATTTGGTACCAGTGAAAATGTGTTCAGATGACCCATTCCTTCAAAACAGGCATAGCCAAAGAGTATAAGTCAATTCTGTATCATTCCTAATCGAATTAGGGCCTAAGCAGTACTTAACACATGCAGAATCTCAGATTTTTATAAACCAGGAATAGTCTACCAATTAGATATAAAGGGATTGGGTTTTTTCAGCTTGTCGGTAGAACAGCCTGTCACGAGTCTAGCTTTCCTGCCTCTCACACAAATCTCGACACTGTGATTTATGTTCCTGAACAAATTAGACTTAAGAGCAAATCATCAGCAACAGGTGTAATAATCTTGGCAGAACATTTGTTTTAATTAATTGCTTTCTGCCTAACAGATAGAAGGGTGCTGATGCCATTTACCCTCTAAGGATAGTGCTGTCATGTAATTCTTTTCTCCCCAGAACAGTCTCATCAGTTTTAAATTACAAAGTCACTGGTTTACCTCATATGTAACCACAACCTTCTATGGAAGTGTTTATATAAGAAACTTGTAAAAGAAACATGGATTTGCAACTACTCTGGAGCCTTATGGATTCCTGGCTTCCCAAATATAGGCCCTGTTGAGGGGCCAGGCAGCTAAAAACACCCTCACCCCCATAAACCTGCCAGGCAGTAGCGGTAGAGAATAAGTGATTTTGAACAGTGTCTCTCTTCTGGGTGAAGGTGCTTACTGGCTTGACCATTTGTGTTAGATGAGAGACAAAAAAGAAAAACCTTCCCCTATGGAGCCTTAATACTGTCACTCTTAAAGGCATCGTGCATTAAGTGGTAAAGACTCAACTAGCTTGATGCCCATCTTTTCAAACCTGCTAGCTTCAGTGTTATTTAGGAAGGATTTGGTGATTTTTCCAAAGAGGCACAGAAATGGCTCATACTAAACCCAAGCAGGGCTCCCAGAGGCAGGGCAGCGCAACCCTCAGACTGATTTTGCTACATAATCATGAAATTTAAAATTCTAGTAAGTCTTTAAAATTATAATCTTTAAGCCTTTATCTTAGATAGTCCCTTATTTTGACCAATTACTTACTCATCTTTTAAATACTATAGGGAAATTTAAGCTTTCCCTACCTAAAGTCTAATGTGAATTCACATATTCTGTATAAATTCAATAACAAGATGGTAATTAAAATGTCTTCCTTGTCTTGATACTGAATCCCAGGAGGCAGTGAGAATAAACAAATGTAAAAAAACCCAAACAAACATGAAACCGTTTGTGTAACAGCCAATTCTGATTAAATAAAACCCGTTAGGATTTTATAAATTAAAATAGATTTAGTATTGAAATAACACAAATTTGGAATCATTATTAACTTTATTTGTCACTCTTTATAGACATTGGTCCACTTCCACATGAAAAGTAGAGAGCATTTACTTCCACTTAATATTCTAGAGAATGACGTACCACAAGCCATTAATAGTAACTTACACAAAGTTACTAAAATACATTTTTTATAGTCAAGCTCCAAGATGTCCCCCCAAAATTGGTTTTGGGGTATATAATTACAGATATCTCTAACTCCACAAAGCTGGTTTATTTTTAGATCAAAGTATTTTTAATATCCACCCCACGATGTGGATCACCAAACTTGCAGAAGAGGTTAAAACACAGCCACCCTGTCTGTCAGGTGCAGTTCTCAATCTGAGTCACTGGGGAAGTACTCCCACAGTTTAGGGCTACTTGAAGTTAACAACCTTCTGTCTTGTTTCAGAAATATTTACATCAGATTAAGACATTTAAAATGGTTCATGGTACAGAACAGCCCAAATGTCATTTTCACGTAGCCTGTGTAAGGAAGTTAATTAAGCACTCCTAAGTTTGTCTAATAAGTTCAGTGCATTTTCCCCAACATAAATAATGCAAGCTATTCTAAATGTTTTACATTTATTTCAGTGCACATTTCCAATGTTAAATGGAATGAAATTGTATTAAATGGTTATATTTGAGCATATTATGGACTCTATAGCACACAAATCAATTCACATCAATACTATAATTCACTCTAAAAGAACATCACAGGCACACGGAGAGCAAATTTTTTTTTTATATATATAAATTTGAAGTATACCATCTACTTTTAAACTACACTTAAAGATTTAATAAAACAGCCAATTTCCAAACCCCTTTTCTAAGTCTGGCTTGAGGAAAGTTCAATCCATTCGAATCTTCTGGTTTGTCATCCTATAAATAATGCTGTCATATCCAGGATCCATGTTCCAGATATTATAAGAGGTGATAATCACAGCCAAGGCCAAGGCAATCATTATCCAAAGTACCATGTTGAAAACCACCGCATATTCAAGGTTATACTTATATGCAAGGTTATAGGGGCTCGATGGGCTCTTCTACAACGAAGAAAAGAGGGAAGAATTTTAAGATCGGAAATTATCCCCATTTGGTAGCTCTGATTCGTTTATCAAACATTTATTCCTAGGTGGCATTAAGACATGCTTGTACCAGGAGAAGCCAAGAAGGGGAGCCTTCCTGGAAAGGGGAAGTGCATGGTCAGTGAAGTATAAGCCAGTCCAACTGCTTGAGAAAATGTGGCGACACCAGTATGGTCAAAGTGTGTGTATCCTGTGATCCAGCAAGTCCATTCCTTAGGGAAACCTTGTGTGTGTACCCAGAGCCACGCACAGCCACCTCCATTAATAGCACGGAAAATGTGGCAGGTCCACACAACGGGAGCCTGTGTGCCTCTGAAATGAGACCGCCAGCAAACAACACAGAAGACGAGCAAGCAGGATTCAAGTGCCCGTAAAACCAAACAACAGTGTTCAAGGATGAAATCCGTTCCATGGTCAAAATGTAAAGAAATCAAGGGCAGGATTCACAACTCGGGACAGCAATTACTGGCGTGGGGGCACAGGGGTAGCACTGGGAGGCTCAGAGGAACAGGTATCGTATTCCCTTCCCCACATGTTATACACTTAAGTATGCTCCATTTTAATTTTAAAGAGGAACACAAATGGCTCATTCAAACCCGTCTTCCTCCTGCTGGGGCCGAGGTGGAGTCTATCTACTGCTGAGCAAAGGCACTAGCCTTTGCTAGCCTTTAGTTGTTCAGGAGACTTCTTTCACTCTGGCTGAGGAACAAAAGCGAGGAGGAAAACAGCAGATGTGGCTAGACGCAAGTAAGGCATGGGCAACCTGGCCCTGAGCCTAGCTGCAGGGAGGAAACGTGCAGGAGTGAGTGACAGGGTCAGGTTTGTCCTAAAGGGACACAGAAGACAATGGAGCCTCAAAACCCAGCAACTGGCATGCTGGACTCTTTCCCTCAGACTGGTGAGAGTGATTTCAGTGGGAGAAAGAGGGTGGGCAGTCACCTGTGTGGGGAGCTTAGGAGACAAATGCAGAAAGATTTCACTCCTGAAGACCACTTTCTTTTGGGGGGCAATCAGGTTCTTTCTCCCTTTGTACAACTCCCCGCACCTTAGTATGTTCCCAGAGCTGCCCAGCCGTCACCACCATCTAGCTGCAGGACGTCCCCGTCACCCTATGCGGACACTCAAGCTGAGCGCCTCATTTCCTGCGGGGGGCTGGGGAGACCGCCCACACAGAGCTGAGGGGCAGAATGGTCTTCCCAGGGATGCTGGGCACCAGCCTCTCGTCTCCAAGTGCTTTAGTCTAGTAGAATGAACAAATACGACACCGCAATTTTCAGATTACACATAAAATGTTAATTCACTTCAAGTTCCTCTTCTTTATTTGCTCCCTAAGAATGTCTGTCTTACTGTGCTCTCAAATGCTCTTTACATTTTGTCAGTATTTCTAGATGCTCTGTACTGGGAAAATTTTCAGGATCGTCTAGCCTGCCATATGGTCTTAAATACAGGTCCTCCCACGCCCATTAGAATAAAACCATCTCTAACCAGGCACATCTAGATTAAGTCCCACACTGAGATCAGTAAATGGGCTCATAAATAAATAAAAGGGGAGTGTCTATCAATGACTGTAGCTATTGGCTCCAATCTCTGAGACCAATGATAAGTAAGGTTCCTGGCCACAAATGTTCTGGAGCGTCCCCAGAGCTGCTCTGGTTTACATGCAGAGTACACACACGCTTTGCTATGCCTGGTGCCCTGGCCTAGGACCCTCTAAATGCTTCCAATCAAAGCAAGAGCCAGGCCAAAAACTTGCAGACGTAAATCAAATCCTTAGGTGTATGCACAGCAGATCCTGGAAAATGAGAGACTGGTCCACACAGACAACACACTTGCAGGAAAAGCGGACTCCAGGTGCGGAATCCTACATCGCACTCCCCCACATTCACTTCTCAGGTCTTCTCGTAAGAGCAATGTTTGAATGATCTTACTGGCTCTGACAGACTTACCCCCAACTCAGATTCTTGTATCATCTGATTACAAACAACCTGAGCCTCTCTGTCAAAATACACATGCCTATGTGGATAAGCAATCTAGCTTTTCACTGAAATTGTTTCCCAGATTTACTGTTCATCCATGTCGCCCACAGGTGACTGAGGATTTAGTGGGTTTTTAAATTTTAGTTTTAGAACAGTATAAAAATGTACTCACCGCTTGTTTTGCCTCAAGAATAGTCCTTGTCTTCCTGACAAGAGAGGTGTCAAATGATCTGACAGTCACTAATTCCACCACTGCATTCCCGCCATAAAGGTTGTACATGTCATCTGCAAACTGAAGACTTACTGACATTACTATGAACTGCGAACAGGCACTTCATGAAATAATGTGGAAGCTCTGCGTACCCACGAGAGTATACACTCCCCTACTGGCTAAGGAAATATGTGGTCTTAAAGGTTTGACTGTCAAAATACTCAGATAAGTGTTCCTCTTCAACATATATTCAAATGCTCAAAATAAAATTGAGACAAGTTGTTGGCATATAAATTGGGGGAAGGGAAGTAGGAAAGGGAAATGAAATTTTTCCCAAGTGCTCGCTGGTTCATCACAAACACCTATAGAATTTACCTCACTGAAGAGCTGCAGGAGAGCAACTCCAAGGCCAGAGACAAACCCGCAGTTACCACATGTCTACTCAATGTCTGGTTCTGTGCTCAGGGTTTTCCTCCCATGATTTCATAGGGTTGATGGGGACAGAGTTTTGGGTAGGAAAGAGAAAAAAATTCTGGCAATGGATGGTGATGACAGTTGCACAATGTAAATGTACTTAATGCTACAAAACTGTACACTTAAAAATGGTAAATTTTATGTATTTTTCACAATTAGAAAAGTATTATGCTGGAGTTATTGACCCTTTCCTCTGCCATCTCTGCCAGCATTAGAGACATCCCAGCGCACACCACTGACCCACTCCAAGCTTCGTCACTAAAATTAGAGGTCCTCCAAAGGGGAGACTTCAGACTTCCATGAAGAAGCACTTAGTGAAATGCTCATATTCTAACCTCTCCCACCCCATCAATGATTTACCTTTTGCAGAGCATCAACAAGGATCTTGGAAGCATCTCTGAACTGTTCAGAATCTTCCCCATAATGCTTCCCAATTTCATCCAAACCTGCCAGCTCCAGTGAATATAAATCAGGAGAATGATCCTTGGCTAGATGCTTATGTCGAGACAACTGAGAATGAACAAAAGGAAATTGATAAAGTGATGTCAGACACAGCCACCTTGAGTTTGTATTGAACTCAGCTAGGCTGAACGGGGGGCGGGGGGGGAGCAGGGCTCAGTCTTCTGCTCAGGTCACGATCCCAGAACCCCGGGATTGAGCCCCACATCAGGCTCCCTGCACGGCAGGAAGCCTGCTTCTCCCTTTCCCACTCCCCCACTTGTGTTCCCTCTCTCGCAGTCTCTAATAAATGAAATCTTTAAAAATAAATAAATAAATAAATACACAAACTGGGCTGAAGGGAACCATAGCAGTGTGCCTTAAGATACAAATAGCCTAAAATGGTGGCAAGCAGAATCAGTTGAAATGGGAGTTTCTGATAAGAGCAAGTATGACTCTCTGAATATTTAATAAAAGCTCTAAAAAACAAACAAACAAACAAACAAACAAAAAACACCTTAAGCCAAAAAACTCTGATATGTGGGGCTCCTGACTGGCTGAGTGGGTAGAGCATGCGACCCTTCATCTTCGGGTCAGGAGTTCGAGCCTCACACTGGGACTACATCTAGCTTAAACAAACAAACAAAACACCCTCAGATTCGGGCATCAGTATGAAAGAACAGCTGACTGGACCAGTTGGATCCCAGGAGAACATGAGCCACCCAGTGCTCAGGGAGCAGATACCTCCCGCGTGCCCTCCTAGAGCACTTGGCTGGCCCCCAGCAAAAGACCTCCAGACCCCCCCACACCAACCTGCTGAATACTTTGGCCAACACCTTCAGAAGATGGCATACAGGTATGCTTTATTTTAGTCACAGGAGGAGGTTTTTTTTTAAAAATCACTCACACGTACAAAATACACTGCAGGTTTGTTTTTTTCCTTCCTGACTTGGTTGACAACATTATTAGCCCAAACTGTTATTTCTATTCTAGACCCAAAGATACAGAAACAGGAATAAGTCTTAATGTCTTTCAAGAAATCAACCTAGCCAAGTCAGGTCTCTGGAGAGGGAGGCCTCTGAGGCCTGTGCCCTTGAGGACATACATATACTTACGGTCTCTCCTGGAAGGAAAAATGCAAAATAATCCCACTGTAACAAGAGAGGAGTTCAGAATTCCCATCACCACTAATTTCTCAACTTCCGTGGTACTGTAAATCTAGGGCACAAACTTCAACTGGTCTATCAGGATTCTCGGGAAATGAAATACTAGAGGAGCCAACTTACCAAACTTGAAATGAAATACTAGAGGAGCCAACTTACCAAACTTGAAATATCATGGAGCACTTGCAATTCAGAAAGAAAGAGCAGGTCAACCTTTAGAGGGCCGAAAGAAATAAGCACTATTTTAAATCTGCATCCAAAATCTGTATTTGCCATTTATCAAGCAAGGCACAGGGCAGGATATTACAAATGTCAAGCACAGTAAGTGATTTTATGCAACAACTGTCCTCTATTTGGTAAGTTCATCTCAATCGCAAACGCACATAAAAACATTTCCTAATAAAAAATGTCATTCCCAGCACAGTGACTAGCACTCAACAGCTAGATCTTTGATAATGGTATGATAAAACACCCAAACTCTCAAGTGGTTTTCCCTCAGGGCATCCAAGTACTCGGACACTGTGGTGAGGCCCTGCCAGCGGCCCGCTCTGCTCATATTCCTTGAACATGTTCCGTATCGGAGAAGACAAGATGGCAGTGCTGGTCGTCCATGGTAGGTCAAGAGAAGAGGCTGCCACAAAGGTGGCATGCCATGTGGTGAACACAGCGGGAAACTGACAGGAGTCGAAAGTAAGAGTGCCTCCCTCCACTAGACTGCTGAGAATGAGCCAGAAAGAGGAGGCAACGCATTAGAGATGGCAGTGAGTAACGGTCTCTACGTGACCAGACCGACACAGCTCCGCCAGTCAGTAGTTTGTGTGACTCCTGGCCTGTCTGCCTTACCTGGTGGCAACCTCTGCACAAAAACAAAATACTATTTATTCAAGTCACCAAAAAAAGGTCTATTTGTTCATGAGATTCATTTAAAAATTATACTGAACAATCTACTCCAGCACAGTAAACTTGCCAAACTTGTCATTTCCTAAAATTCCACATCTGCTTTAAAATGAGGGAGCATAAGATGGAGAATCAGTAACGATATTCACGTATTCGATTCAATGCCGGCGCGTCTTACTTCACTGTTCCTGCTCAGAGAATTGAGCGGAAGTGAATTGAGAACCGAGTTTTCTTGGAACAGGCGATTTCGGAGCTGTCGTAATGTGACGGAGAGATCTTCAAAGACCGAGTTCGCCTTCCCCACCATATACACTCTCTGCAAGGAGAATCCAAAATTTTGTTACAGTCTGCAGAAGAATTCCAATATACAGAATATATATTTTTAAAAGTACATACACTACAGAGAGTATATGTAATTTTTCATACAAATAGTTTTAATGTTTTCATTAGGGAAAACATTTTTTTAAAGCACCTGAAGTAAAAACTGCATCACTTACCTCCTCACTGGGAGCCAACTGCAAAACTACAGGAGTTTCTTCAGAAAATAGGGAGTGAATGGAATTTGCAACGCTGTCAAGACTGAAAGGAACTGCCTGAAATTTAAGAGTAAGACCTCAATTATCGTTGGAACCCGAGGGGTAAGAAAAACCACTCAAAAACAAAAGAACCTTAAAAGAAAACAAGAACCCCCACCACTTATGGAAATTCAGAAGACCCAAATCATTTCCAAACACAGCCCTTTTGAGGGCACGTATAAAACAGCCCCTCAGTGGGCCACAAGTCTATTTCCTGTATGTCTAGATGGGAAAGAACTTTCCAACATGAAGGACACAACACTCTTGCACAAGACATAATTTTTTAGTGGCAGTTCATGTACTTTAAGCAATTCATTCCATTTTGATATTGTGTCACAATGAATGTATATTCTATTTTTAATTTTTTAAATAATTTTTAAAAAGATTTTTTATTTACTTATTTGACAGAGAGGGAGAGATCACAAGTAGGCAGAGGAGGCAGGCAGAGGGGGAGGGGGAAAGCAGGCTCCCTGCTGAGCAGAGAGCCCGATGCGGGGCTCGATCCCAGGACCCTGGGATCATGACCTGAGCCAAAGGCAGAGGCTTAACCCACTGAGCCATCCAAGCACCCGGAATGTATATTCTATAATAAAGTATTGACTTGTGGGATGCCTCGGTGGCTCAGTCGGTTGGTCCCACATCGGGCTCCTTGCTCAGTGGGGAGCCTGCTTTTCCCTCTGCCTGCTTGTGCTGACAAATAAAATAAAATCTTTAAAAAATAAAAATAAAAAATAAAGTATTAACTTGTAAGAGGAGGTCTGAAGAATTTAAAGAATTAAATTTCACTGAAAGAATACTAGACCTCATTTTTCATTTCAGAATTTAGAAAATGTTGGACTTAAGGGTTTATCTCCAGATAGACTGAAGACTCAGATAAAGCATGTCACAAGAATTTTGAAGCCTCTATCTTGGGACCACATGATATCAAATTGGAATAACCAATTGTAGTAAAATCTACTTTTTTCTTGAATTTTTTATTAAAGTATAATATACATACAGCATAGTGCATAAATCCTGAGCTAACAGCTAGAGGAGTTATTTCCAAATGGATACCTTCATAAAGCCTAACCAGATCAAGACAACATTATCAGCACTCTAAAAGGCTCCCCCAGCCATGCTCTCCACCCCCCAGGGTAACCAAAAATTCTGACTTCCATCCGCATAGATTAGTTTTTACCCATTTTTTAGAAGAAGTTATGGTCACTCTTCCCTTCAAAAAATTGTTATTCTCAGTATTACTGTAGTAAACCAAGCAGTATGATAGTGTTTTAATGGAAATTTTTAGTGATTTTTTTTTTTTTAAAGATTTTATTTGTCAGAGAGCACAAGCAGGGAGAGCAGCACACAGATTCCCCACTCAGTAGGGAGCCCTGATGTGAGACTCGAACCCAAGACCCCAAGATCATGACCTGAGCCAAAGGCAGACACTTAACTGAGCCACCCAGGCATCCTTAATTCCCTTTACTACTGAAAGGTTAATAATTATAAGTAGCAAATTAATGCTAACATGGTACAAGCAGAAATAAGTATGATTAATCTTTGATAAATTTAATTTTGATGCTGGGATCTCATCTAGTTCATGATATTGTGAAATAAAACCACTTTCTTCTTAATCAAGATGTATATTAACTCTTCACAGAATTCTCTTAAAATAAGTTGTGGAGTAACTGCGGAAGGGGGAAGTCCCATTTGCGAAAGCGCTCGGTCACAGGGCCCTCTCCTCCAGCCGCCACACAAGCTTCGGAGGAACACGAGCACTGGGACACTCTCCCGCCTTTCACCTAGGGAAAATAGCACTTGTATCAGGAAAGTTGAAGATTAAAGGTAACATATCCTTAGCAATCAGCCTGGAGAAGCTGCTGAGTCAGAGGAAAGCCAAACTGTGAAGGAAAAGAAAAAATAATACAGACCATGAAGCTCAAAAAGGAAAAAGCTCAGCCGCTTAAAGCTCCTGTTTTCTTCCACTGTAGTACAAGGATGTGTGTGTTTGTCCTGGAGAGAATGAAATTTCTGTATCTATAGAACTTGAAATTCTAATGAAAGGCGCTAATCAAACAGAAGCTTCATTACGGAGAATTAAGACACTCTGG
The DNA here is from genome assembly GCF_030435805.1 of Mustela lutreola. NCBI lineage: Eukaryota > Metazoa > Chordata > Mammalia > Carnivora > Mustelidae > Mustela > Mustela lutreola. The sequence continues at coordinate 35,797,036 of NC_081308.1, read as the reverse complement.
TTTATTTTAGATTTTGTGGATTTTGCCCTCTGAGTCTTGTATTTCATTCACCACCCACTGTCAAGAGAAGTATTAGCAGTCAGTCAGGGTCAAGCAACAACATGAGCTCTCTTCACAGCTTCCACTCAGGTAAAATAAGGCTAGTGTGTTAAAAATGCTGAGTTCTGGACTGCATGCAAATTAAAAATCTTAATAGCATTTTGGATTTGTATACATTTATTTTAAAGGGATCTTCAACAATAATTTTCACAGAAATTGCCTTCTTAATATTACTAACATTAAATTCTTTTTTAAAACTGCCTTTGGATTTTTATGGTCTCCTTTCTTACATTTATTCTAAAATTCTTCTGGTTTCTTCAGCTCATTAATTTCCAAACTTTTGAACTGTCTAACATGTGCATTTAAGTTATCAATTTTTCCTTCCTTACCACTTTAGCAGCACCCCACCATTTTTTTTTTTTTAAGATTTTATTTATTTGAGAGAGAGACAGTGAGAGAGAGCATGAGCGAGGAGAAGGTCAGAGAGCGAAGCAGACTCCCCGTGGAGCTGGGAGCCCGATGTGGGACTCGATCCCGGGATTCCGGGACCATGACCTGAGCCGAAGGCAGTCGTCCAACCAACTGAGCCACCCAGGCGTCCCCACCCCACCATTTTTAAACATACGGTATATTCACTGATACTCAGTTTCAAATAATTTCAAAACTTCCACTGTGATTTTTCTCTTCAACTCATGAATTATCTGGGAGTCCATCTATTCCAACTAACTTTTCCTGCTGATTTTTTTTTTTTTAATTTTTTTTCAAGAGAGGGGCACCTGGGTAGCTCAGTTGGTTAAGCATCAAACTCTTGATTTCAGCTCAGGTCATGATCTTGGGTTCTAGAGAACAAGCTCTGGGGAGTGGGGGGTGGCACAGGGTTCCACACTCCGTGGAGAGTCCACTTCTCCCTCTTTCCCTCTGCCTCTATCCTTCCCCTCAGCTCACATGCTCTTTAAAATAAATCAGAAATGTTTCCAAGAGTTACATAGGAAAAAAGATGATACAGTTTAAAGACACGAACAGGGGCGCCTGGGTGGCTCAGTGGGTTAAAGCCTCTGCCTTCAGCTCCAGGGTCCTGGGATTGAGCCCCACATCAGGCTCTCTGCTCAGCGGGAAGCCTGCTTCCCACCTCTCTCTGCCTGCCTCTCTACCTACTTGTGATCTGTCAAATAAATAAATAAAAATCTAAAAAAAAAAAAAAAAAAAAAAAAAAAAGACACAAATAGTTCTATGAGACTTTCCCTGAAAAATAAGTTTAAAGAAAAACGCTTGCCTCCCCATTTCCCATTCCCAAGGCCCCCACTTTCAAATCCTTTGTTTCGGGGCACCTGGGTGGCTCAGTAGTTAAGCGTCTGCCTTCGGCTCAGCTCATGATCCCAGGGTCCTGGGATCAAACATCAGGCTCCCTGCTCAGCTGGAAGGAAGCCTGCTTCTCCCTCTTGTCTCCCCTAGCTTATGTTTCTGCTCACTGTCTCTGTTACATACATACATACATGAGAAATCCTTTGTTTCCTTTTCCTTTTGCCACCATCTCTAAATGTGTTTTTAATACTACATCTTGATTTTTCCATTTGAGAAATCTATTTACTGCTGAGTAAAGAAAATGAGGATTTAGCTTTCCCACGTCACCAACCACAGCCCCCCACCCCCATAAGTGCACTCCGTTTCTAGGTCTTCACCTTCCTAAGAGTCATAATTTTCATTGGATCCATATCATTTCACTATGATGACAATGTAAACTGTATTCTCGGCCTGCCCTTATACTCGACAATCACTGCTTTTTAGTTCTTGCTCCTCTAGTCCCTAATGGCAATGAGAAATCTGCTTTCTACTCATTCCTTTGAAAAGACAATGTCTTTTTTCTGATAGCTTTTAAGATTTCCAGTGCGCTTTAAATCTGAGGAACCATCTATTTTGCTTTTACCATTTCCAAATACATTTTTATTTACTTCTTATTTACTGAAGTATAGTTGACATGCAATATTATATTAGTTTGCAGGAGCACAACACCGTGATCTGACATTTATACACATTATGAGATGACTGCCACGGCAGGTCTGGTTACCATCTGTCACCAAAGTGACTGCAGTCTTACAGAGTGTATTCCCCAAGCTGTAACTTTACATGCCCGTGACTTGTTTGTAACTGGAAGTTTGTACCTCTTCATACCCGGCAACTATTTACTCCATCCTCCCTACCCTTCCAAGTACATTTTTAAGGTTTCGTTTTCAGATTTAACTGCACTGTGGTCACAGAGGGTGGTTTGTTTATTTGATACTAATTACCCATTATTTGTTGCGATTTGCCTTATGGCCCTTTGCAACTATGTACATGGACCTTTGTAACTATGTCATATGTGCTTAGAAATTATTTGTATTAGACCACAGAAAGTCTGAAAAATCCCCCCAAATCATCATACAGACTAGTCTTACAATGCCATGAGATTAGAAGCTGAAAAATTTAAAGTTATTTGAAAAGAACCCACACATTAAACACTTCTAAATAACTCATGGGTTAAAGAAATCACCAGATAAATTATGAAATATTTAGATGTGAATATTAATGAATGCACCACATATCAAGGTCTTCAAACTGCCTCACGGTTTCTGTCCCTTTCTTGAACTCCTCCATGATCATTAACATGTGGGTTTTCTCATCTCCTGGGAACTGGTCTATTACCTGTAGTTCTAAGGGGACGAATTTGGTTTTTGCACCTAAGGACTCACTCATGGCATTTTTTTCCTCACAAATGCTCTATAAATTACGTTTCTTCTTCTTCTTCTTTTTTTTTTTTTTAAAAAAACCAAAGCAGCCCTGAGTGGTGGAGGCATCCCAACGGGGTGGATCGTGTGAGCTGGGAGCACACAGCCCTGCACAGCTTTGAGTCTGGAGTTCCGAATTCCCTTAGGGGACACTTGGGGTCCTCCCGCCAAGAGAAGCCAGCCAGCTCTTCCGTGGCAATCCCAGGGCAGCTGGGGTTTTACCAGCCCTCATCCTGAGAACAACACATTTTATAGCCTCCGGCTTTCCGCAAGAAACTTGGAGGTCTGGTTCACCACTGTGGCTCCTGAGCTTTCCTTTCCTATCTGGCAGCTCTGTGTATCCCTGCCTTGCTCAAAAGTTCAGCTATGTGAGGTCTCAGTTGATGACTTCTCTGCGCTGGCAGTGGACAGAGGGCCTCTCACAACAGCTCGGCCTGCCCTACCGCCTGAAAAGCCAGTGAAGGAGTAAGTGAACGAGCAAAAGAGCCTCCAGTCTCCTACTTACACAAAATCGCAAGTAAAATTCGGATGGGAAGGTGACAAGATAATGGACAAGAAAATGTAGACAAGAGAAGGGTGTTTATAACACAATTCAAAACGACAGCTGACAAGATTAAAAATGCATGCCTTTAATTTTTTCTAATACTCACATTCTCCAAAGGGTACGAAATGACACGGCCCGGGGGCAGAGCAAGCTTGTCGACTCCCTTCACCATCACCATCACCGTAGCCCGAGGACGATGGAACAGGTTTCCCACTGCAAGTCCTGGCCAAGAAAGGTCCTAAACATTGGAAAGCAGGAGATGGCGCTTAATTATCCACTCCAGGAACCACTGAGCAGAGTCAAGGGGCTCCTGGATGACCCTGGCAATGAAAATTCAAGGCGTGGCGGGGGGCGGGGGGGGGGGGGGAGAGACGGGGGCGGCAAACGTTTCATTTAAGGCAGCAGTTGCCATCTCCAAACCAGAACAGGGATTTCGACCTTCATGTTCTCAAACTTCCACAGATCTACAACAAAGTCTACTAGCAAGTCCTCTCAAACTTTTTGTGGAAGAAAGTGGACAAGTAAACAAAATGCAGGTCCTTTTCAAATCCCAGATTATAAGCTCTTCTTCACAGAACCATGGGTGTCTTCTCCCCCCACACAGTCACTTGCCCTTAAGGACAGCCTGGCTTTTCTCTTTCATAAGGACGCAGTAGAACTGCCATTAAAAGTCTTCCCTTCAGACTAAGCTTGTCATACAACAAATTCCTGCTGAAAGTAGCTCACATTAATTTACTAATAATTATTTCTCAGGGTTACTTTGACAGCCATTCGTAATCAAATTTAAGTCTGTGAAGGAGGTACAAACTTCATCCTTAAATGTAAGCAACCAGCCACGGCCCTACAGGGCACTCAGGGGCTCCAGACCCAGGCCCGGTAGAGGCAGCTCCCTCGCACTGCTGCTTCTGGCTTCAAGGGCACTCAGGACCCAGGAGGAAAGATCCTTTGGCTGACTGGTGGTATCTAGAAACCACAGCAAATGCACTGAAGTTCCGAAGTGGGAAGAGAGAAGTGGGAAGACAGCAAGACAGAGCAGACTGCATCCGTCTCCATGCCCTCAGCCGCAGACCTCTCGTTCCCCCAGGCTCTACACCCCCTCCACCAAGTCTCGAAAGCAGCCAGGTACTCAACGGCTTATGGCTTTACTCCCACAGCTACTGATCGCACTAAATTCTTAGACTCAAGCAGGATGCAGATACGTTTTACCATGTATAATACACTGCAATAGACTGAACGTGTTCCCCCCCCAAAAGTCACGTTGAAAGTTATTCCCCAATGTGACAGTATTAGCAGCGGGCCTTAGGGAGGTTATTAGCCTCACAGTGGGCTTAGTGCCTTAAAAAAAGGAGCCCAGAGAGTTCTCAACTTCTCCCCACCATGTGAGGACACGAAAAGAAGTCAGCAGTCTGCAAACTGGAAGAGGGCCCTCACTAAGAATCCGACGGGCTGGCACCCTGATCTTAGACTTCTCACCCTCAAAACTGTGAGAAATGAATTTCTATCATTTATAAGCCATCCAGGCTATGGGATTTTCTAACAGCAACCCAAACTGAGACATACATCTATTGTGTACTGAAAAAAAAGTAAAATTGTACATCCTATTAATGGGGCAGATAAATTCTCATATATGAAGAACATCAACACTATGAATAATTACATGGTTAATGATTGATGATGGTTTGGTTTCATAAGCCAAGCTTGTAGCACGTCTCCAAATCTCTTCAACTACAAATGAGTTTTGCTTTTGTAATCTGTACCAAATATACCTATGTCTCCTTCTTGCTTTCTTGGGCTGTTAGCAGAAAAATCAACAAAAATACTTTCAGAAGTAGCTCCCAATATCTTTTTAAAAATACACATAACTTCTGGGCGCCTGGGTGGCTCAGTGGGTTAAACCTCTGCCTTCGGCTCAGGTCATGATCTCAGGGTCCTGGGATGGAGCCCCACATCGGGCTCTCTGCTCAGCAGGGAGCCTGCTTCCCCCTCTCTTTCTGCCTGCTTCTCTGCCTACTTGTGATCTCTCTCTAGCAAATAAATAAATAAAATCTTTAAAAAAAGAATACACATACTTCTTTAACAGAGAAGCCCATGGACAATGCAGCCACATCTGGGATTCGTTCTCCTGGTATAGGCCAATTTCCATCTCGGAAAACAACAGACCCAGGTGATCTTAATATACTAAACTCGTTCCCCAAAACACCTGGAAGAAAACAGATTAATAAATGATCAACATCATACATCTTTTGCACCCATGTAGAAAATTATTAAATATAAAACATGTTTACCCATTCTCCACCGACTTAAGATACTACGTATTACTGGACAAAATGCTGAATCCCAAACATCAACAAATTCTTTTTCAAATATTGCTCTACAGAACCAAAGTACATACATTCTGCAGAGGCACACTGATGAAACAGGATTCTCCCAATAATCAAAATGCCGTCCTACAGGTGTCTCTTAAAACAGGGGCAATCGGCAAATTGGCAAGAATTAGAAATCAATGGCATTTCTCCAGAATTTAAAAAGCAAACGAGGGGCGCCTGGGTGGCGCAGGCGGAAGGGCATGTAACTGCTGATCTTGAGGTTGTAGAGTTGAGGCCCATGTTGGATACAGAGATTAAGTAAATAAATAAAACTTTAAAAAATAAATAGGGGGTGCCTGGGTGGGTTAGAGCCTCTGCCTTCGGCTCAGGTCATGATCTCAGGGTCCTGGGATCAAGCCCCTCATTGGGCTCTCTGCTCAGCGGGGAGCCTGCTCCCTGCCCCACCCTCCCCATCCCTGCCCCCGCGCTGCCTCTCTGCCTACCTGTGATCTATCTGTCAAATAAATAAATAAAATCTTTTAAAATAAATAGATAGATAGATAGATAAATAAATAAATAGGGGCGCCTTGGTGACTCAGTAAGTTAGGCAGGCATCTGTCTTTGGCTCAGGTCATGATCCCAGTGTCCTGGGATGGAGCCCTGTGCCAGGCTCTCTGCTCAGCAGGGAGTCTGCTTTTTTTCTCTCCCCCCTGCCCCCTGTTCTCTCCCTCTTGCAAATAAATAAATACAATCTTTTAAATAAAAGCAAACAAACCCCTGGCACAGACTAAAAAGAAACTTGAAATCTCTAAATTATTTCTGCCATCCACCCTGTCTTCAAAATGCAAATTCATAAAATTCCTAGTATTTCACTCTAAAACTCGAGCAAGTCACCAAATCTTAGGATAGAGATTTTTCTTCATATCCCATAAGCAAACCTAATGAAATGAGGACAGTCAAAGGCAGAGGGTCGGAGGGGGACTGGTCATGTTACTAGTCAGAACAGAAACAGTGCAGAGTTTTTAGAAGCCAAGTGTAAGAAACAGTATTTCCAACGCGTCTATCAAGAGGCTGAGAACAGGATTTCTGTAATAATAAAGCCAACAAGTCTTAGGGTAAGGAGCCTGAGATAAACAGACCAAGGATGAGAATAAAGGGCCTGTTTCATAAACCCCCCCAAAGATGAGGTATCTGGCCTCTTTAGCCATTCTATGTTAACCCAATGATGTCCAGCTTGCACAAAGAAAACTTACGGAAACTTTCAGATTTCTATGAAAAGATCAGCTCCAAGTCCAAAACAAATCTTGGCCCATGCTTACGTAGCATGGGAAAATCAGACTTCAGTAAAGCATCACGGTTATTCTCTTGACCTAAGGAAAGCACCACTTACAGGGTATGGGAATAAAGTCAGAAGCAACAATAAATGTTTTGGTGTTGCGGTATTGACAGTAAATAAAAGGCCTCAGGATGGTGCTGATACAACATGAAGAGTTAGAAGTTTCAGTTCTGCACAGCTGCCAGAGCAGGAATTTCCAAAATGTTCTAGCCGAAGGCAGGCCAAAAAGAAGAGCAGCGCGGAATGGTTGTCGGTAACTGACAGACATCCTGGTTCACGACAGCGATGCTCACTGCCAATGCTAAGGAAAATGAGGCAGCAAGAGACCTACCCTTTCCAAGTCCCATACACGAATTTAAAGAACCACACTGGATCTGGAGATAGTCTTGTTTGCCCTATTTGCTCAAACCTAGCAAAGAAAGCTCTGCTAAATTACTCTGCCCCAACACCGTAGGTAGACTCCCCACTTCTGTGTCTGCACAATCCTTCGGGAACCCTGGGCTTTTAGAAAAACTTATAGGTGAGGCCTCCTAGACTGAGAAACTGCTGCTTAATCCAGGTTTCTCCTGGAGATCCAACAGGAAGTCTCCCATTCTCTACTAGAATATACCAGTCAAGGGGAATGCTGCCTCAACTTACAAACCCAATGTCGGCCAGCAGTCATCTCCACTGTCCCAACTTTCCAATTCCCCCAAAAGGCCCTTGTGGTACTCAACTGAAAGGAGCTTCCCAACTTCTTGCAACTTATTTTATCACCCCTGCCTCAGTCTTACCAAATAACCTCACCTCCAGCTTGGAAAGAGAGCAGAGGAATCCCACCCACTGCCTGCTTCCCCTCCCCACCAACCACAAATTTATCTGCACCAGCGTCTGGCCTTATCTTCTCTCCCTCCAGAGGCTGGCAGGGACGTCCCTCCTCCAGTCTAACATGATCCCCGCATTCAGCCTTCTCAGGGACCTTCATTCACTCACCACTTAGTCATTCAGTGTTTATCACAGGCCGCTATTCTGGGAGGACAAGGGTCAGGAGTTAGGGCGCTATGTGGCTGCAGGCATAAAAAGCTGGCCCGTAGGACAAAAGCTCCACGAGGGCAGAGATTTCTATTTGTCTTGTTCACACAATATCCCCCAGGAGCTGAAAACAGTGCCTGACACACAGTGCTCAAAAAATAGTTGCTGAGGGACGCCTGGGTGGCTCAGTTGGTTAAGCGGCTGCCTTCGGCTCAGGTCATGATCCCAGCGTCCTGGGATCGAGTCCCACATCGGGCTCCTTGCTCCGCAGGGAGCCTGCTTCTCCCTCTGACTCTTCCTTCCACTCTGTCTGCCTGTGCTCGCTCTCATTCACTCTCTCTCTGACAAATAAATAAATAAAATCTTTAAAAAAAAAAAAAAATAGTTGCTGAGTTCCTGAATGAAGCCACGCCTCCTACTACAAACTTCCCACTTTCAACTGGCTCTTTCAGCATAAAAATACACTTTGGGAAGGGAGGGAGACCTGGGTGGTTCAGTCGTTAGGTGTCTGCCTTCAGCTCTCAGGTCATGATCCCAGGGTCCTGGGATCGAACCCCACATCGGGCTCCCCACTCAGTGGGAAGCCTGCTTCTCCTTCTCCAACTCCCCCTGCTTGTGTTCCCGCTCACTGTGTCAAATAAACAAAATTCTAAAAAAAAAAAAAAATTCACTTTGGTTGCTCCCTTTCTAAACGACAATCACAAAACCGAGCTCCTCTGGTCCTACCAGCCTCAGCCTCCCTTCAGAGGAAGGATCCTGGAAAAGCAGCCAATGCCTCTTTGCTTCTCTACTTCTTCATCTCACATTACCACCTAACCCACAGCTCTGGACTCCCCTGTACCACCGAAACGCCTCACCAAATCCAAAAGACAATTTCAGCCCTTAATTTATTTAAAACTTCTCACAGCACCTGATCCTGGGCAACTCCCTCCTTAAAAGTCTCCTGGCTTGACCTTCACGAAGCTGGGCCATACCCCGCCTCCCCACCCCAGTCCCTCTAGCAGTTTCCCCTTGTTTCTTTCCCTTTCATTTTAAAACAGATGGCCAAACTTTTTCGATTTCAACTCTTTCAGTACAAAATATGAAAGCAGTCCCAACATAGATATATTTATTTATAAAGGACACTCTTGTAGAATAGACTGTACATTCATAATATATTTCAAAGCACACAAAAACAAAATTTTAAAAAAGGATGAGATACTTGTGTAATAATTTTCCCAATTTAATCAGAAGAAAACATGAGACAAACCCAAATTTTTTAAAAAAGATTTACTTATTTGAGAGAGAATGAGTGAGAGAGAACATGAGAGAGGAGAAGGTCAGAGGGAGAAGCAGACTCCCCAAGGAGCTGGGAGCCCGATGCGGGACTCCACCCTGGAAGTCTGGGATCATGACCTGAGCCGAAAGCAGCCGCTCAACCAACTGAGCCACCCAGGCGCCGCTGAGACAAACCCAAATTGACGGACATTCTACAAAATATCTGATCAGGATAGAGCCTGGGTGGCTCAGTGGTTGTCTCTGCCTTTGGCTCGATCTCAGGGTCCCGGGTCTCAGGGTCCTGGGATTGAGCCCCGCATCAGCCTCTCTGCTTAGCAGGGAGACTGCCTCTCTGCCTACTTATGATCTGTCTCTGTTAAATAAATAAATAAAATCTTTCAAAAATATCTGATCGTTACTATTAAAAAAAAAAAAAAAAAGGAGATAAGAAAAGCTATAAAGTTCTAGTATCTTCTTCTGGAATCCCAAGAGATCACCTAGCATACTCCACTTTTAAGATCTAAAGGCTCCATTCTTGAAACTTGCTGCTTTCCTATCCTTAAATCCCTTTCCCTGGCTGAGCCTATCTATGACTCAGGCAACAAACGCCAAAAACACTGATGGCTCCCAGACTTTAACTGACAGCCCAGATTGCTCTTCTGCCTTAGACCTACGTACCCAACAGCCTGCTATGCATTCCACCCCAACCCCCCTTTTTAAAAAAGCATTTCCTTCTAAGTTCCATGAGTCCTTCAAACTCATTAAGTTCCAAACTGAACTGACCCTCCTTCCATACACTCCCTTTGTATTCTCTATCCGGAAGGATGACAGCACCTTCCAGGCAGCTGCTCCCACTGGCCATCTTTAAATCATTCCTCAGCACCACAGCCAATCACTGAATTCCACTGATTTTTTTTTTCTTCTTATCTCAAAAACTTTCCCCTCCAGGTCCAGTGCACACTCCCAGGCCCTTACCGGACTTGCCAGAACTGGCCGCCTTATGACCTGTCACACCACTCTGAGCCAGCCTTTCCAGCACTTTTTCAAAACACAAGCGTGTTCATTCACCCATCAGCTTAACTACCTTCACTCGCAGCCCAGAGCTGCTGAGACAAAACCCTAAACATAACACCCAAGGAACCTCACCAACCTTACTTCTGGTGGCTCCGCAACTTAACCCTTGTACATTCCAGCACCACCAAACTATTGGCTCTTTTGCTCTCACACAGGCCTTTCTGTCTAAACTGCGCCCCACCCCCGCCAACTACCTATTTCACATATTTGCCCAGGGAGGATACCCCGCCCGAGGGGTGGGGGGGGGGGAGTTCCCTCCATCTCCCCATCCCGGGCTAGGGGGTAAGTATCCTTCCCTTTGGGAACTCCCACCATGCTATGCTGTGATCAATGAACAGTGGATGGAATCAATAAGTGAAAAAATAAATAGGTCCTACTCTTGACCTCTGGGGCACCACTGATAACATCAAATCCCTCTTCCACATTACACTCCTTCAAGTTCCACGTGTTTGCCCTTGGCCTTTCCTCTCCAGGACAAGCATCTGTTTTTCAAATACTCCTCATGACGAGGTATTCATAACCCTAGTTCCCTTCCTCTAGTCTCTCTCGGGTTTAGTTAACACCATTTTAAAGGACTTATTTACTTCCTCAAATAGAGAAGTCCAATCTCTTAGAGATGTTTTCCACTAAATCACATTTAGTCATTGTGGAAAACAGTAATTTAACCTCAGGTGACAAGACCAAGGAATACAGAAACTGACAAGACCAGATTCTTAGTCTGTATGAACTAGACTATTCTAGTTAAGAAAGCATGCTCAAACGGTGTACAGAAGCAAATACTTTGCCTCAGACCAAAACAAACTAAAAAACCCTGAAACCTCACCGAATCAAAATAGTATCAGTCAACATTAAAAGATGGCATTTCAACAGATATTCAATTAAATCACACTATGGAAGTTAAGATTTTTAAATTTCGAAAACTGAATTTAAAACAAAAGAAAAACATCCCTCAAAATAACTTACTAGATAGATCAGGATAACCATTCGGGAGCCAGAAGCAGAAACCAAAGGAACAAAACATCCCTAAAACCTTAGGGATATGAAAGTAAGTATAATTATCATCGACACACAATCCTGAGCACATCTCCAGGAATGGAGCGGACCTGCAGATTTCAAGACCGTCAGTGGCCTAACCTCATGCAGAATTAAACCACAATTCTAAAAGTGGGTCGGGTCATCCCAACACCTCACACAGATTTTTAAGCTATAGGTTTTAAACAGGCAGAGCCGCATTTCTCCAAGTTCTCAACTTGGCCTCTTGTTCGCCACCGTTGGAGCCCCCAGTCCAGGCCCTCATCATCCCCAATCAGGAGCATTTCCATCACCTGTGCCACAATACACATAATGATGGAAAGACCCATGCTCTGGGGCCAGCTGATCCGGGTTCAATTCCATCTTTGCTGCTTACTACCTGCGTGTTGTCGGGTAATTTATTTAAGCTTGACTACCCTGTAAATCGAGGATGATGTCCTCTTCTAAGGACTACTGTAAAATTAAATGACTCAAATGATACATAGTAAGAGGCCAAATACTAGCGGACTTGCTGAACACGAGGGAACCTAGGTTCCACTCAGAAAGCTACCATTTACTTGACATAGGGCTTTCAGAACGTGACTCACATCTTAGTTTCCAAATGCTTAAAATGGAGAACCCTAAAAAACTACTCAGAGGTACTCTGAATTGGCCTTTAGAAAGAATCCTACAAAAACAATTACCACACCTCCAACTTTTGTATTCTGAAACACGTAAAGGAGAAGACTTCGCCAATTACCGATGACAACCGCTAGAAAGGAAAACACCAGAAAAATGCAAGAAAACGCAGCATCTGATGGCAGCTCAGAAGTCGACTTTCCCTTCCTCGCAGACGGCTGCGGTTCCACAGTTAATTGGGAAATGCATCCCCGCGCCTCCGAATCCGGAAGACACAGGCGGCGGGACCCGCGGCCGCGCCTTCCTGGAAGAAGCGGAGGGTTGAGCCCGGCCCCGCCCTGGCAGCTCGCCAGGCCTCGCCGCCACAGGTCGGTCCGACGAGAAGGCCCAGAGGGAGGCGGCTGGGGCGAGGCCGCCGCCGGTTGCCCGCACTGCGGCACCCGCCCCGCTGCTGCCCACCTGCGGCCGCCCCCGACCCCCCGAGGCTCCCGGCCACTCCTAACGCCCCCCGGCCGCCCCGGTCCTCACCCGCCGCCAACAAGGACAGGAGCACCACGAGCGCAGCCATGGTCCCGCGGTGGCCACAACAGCAAAGGGCGGCACGGACCGGGCCGGCAGAAGGCAAGCGACCACCGCAACGATAGTGAGTGACGCGCTCCGCCTCGTCCCAATTCCTTGAGACCGCCCCGTCGTCGCCTCCGCTGGGACGCTGCCGCCTTCTCCACCAATCGCCAGCTACGTCGCGGCCTGCGCGAGAGGCGCAGGCTGAGGAACGCCTGCCTTATGGGCGGAGCCTAACGTGATAGATGCAAGGCCCTGCCAATGGCAGGCAGCGATCGGGGAGCCGGGCAGCTCCGCCCCCCGGCCTGTGACCACCAGTCACGAGGTGGATCGTAGGGCCGAGGGTCGGGGATGTGGGGGATGACGGAGCCCTTGGATGGATCTCAACGGCCCACGGGGTGGGGCTGCCGCCCAATTGCGGATCCCTTGGCCAATCTCCAGTGATGGTCTCCAACCGGGGTGTCTGCCTTTCCCGGTGACTTGGCTCCGCCCCGCTACGGGTGCAGCTGTGGAAGCTGCGGGGTTGGTTTGGATTTTGTTCTAACAATTGCACAGATGCTGAGCACCTGCTGGGTAGAAGCCTGGCGCCTCCGGGAGGACCTGCTCTCCAAGCAGGAGTGCCAGATAAAATACAAGACGCCTAGGTAAATTTGAATTTCAGATGAACCACGAATGCTTTTTAGTATAAATATGTCGTGAATATTTCATGGGGCATGCTTATACTTAAGAAGTATTCGTGGTTCATCTGAAATTCACATGTGACTGGGCGTCTTATATCTGGATTTGCTAAATCTGGTAACCCTATCTCCTAAGACTTTCCTATCCACCAGGAGTGACAGAACAAGAACATTAATTACTTCCTTCATCCATTTGCTCAGTGATAGGTGAGGACTAGACCTCCTATTTAGACGAGGATCTTCTCTTCCGACTTTCAAGGGTTTTTTTGCCTATAACATATTTTCTTAAATTTAAATTTTAGTTAACATACAGTGCAACATTGGTTTCTGGAAATAGGATTCAGTGATTCATCACTTACATATAATAACCAGTGCTCATCATGTGTTTTTGGACTAGCATTGCTGGGGTCCGGAACCGTGGGCCAAGAAAGAATTCGTGAGACCTCTTTGGTGCAAAAAAGGTGGTTTTATTGAAGCACCAAACAGGACCTGTCGGGAGAAAGAGCAGCTGCCCTGGGATTGTGAGGAGCAACTGATTACATACTATGAAGTTGGGGGAGGTGAAGAGATGGGAAATTCCATAAAGGATTTTCATATGCAAAAGAAGACTCACAGGATACTGATGGCCTTTCTATTGTCAAGCTAAAGTAGTTTTCCCCTTTAGCAAGGCATTAACATTAAGACTGTAGGGAGCTTCCTGGAGAAACCTTACACTTGGCCAGCCTCAAGTATTTGTCCATGGGCTGCAGGTTATAAGGACCTTTAATTTTATCTACATTTCCTTCTGCCATTGTCTCCCACATCAGTCACAAGTTTTTTGCCTATGATATTAAGCAAGAAGTGACACTGCGTAGCATCTAAGATCAGAGAAGGATGCCCCCGCCCAAGACCTTGAAAGATGTTCATGGTTTCAATGTGCAAGTATAAGAGAGGGGGTGGTTCTGGCAGGTAAGCAAAAACTGTAAGGTGCACCATGGAGAAAGCCTGTGAGGTTGAACAGTAACTTAAATTTAACCAAAGAAGAAATCATACGGGCGAGCGGCACATAGGGCTAAAATTTTCAATTAGGGACATGTTTATTGAGAATATTAAATGTTAAAAGAACTAGACATCAACTGACAGGAAATGGGGAGCCAATGAAGGTGTTTGAGCTTTGTAAAGTGCACAAATGCCAAGACAGAGTTGGGGAGGGGTGCCCTACTGTTTACACAGTTTCTGATCTCCATTTTCTTCTTAGGATTAATTGAAGGAGAAAATAAGAGATGGCTTGAAAGCAGTGATCCCAGGATTTCTCAGGTAGCAGTTCTACGCCAGGAAAAACTTGCCCAACTCAAAACAGGAATCAGAAATTCCCCAAATACTCAAGTTTTGAACTTTCTAGAATGCACTATTCTTACCAAAGCCACTCTCAATTTATGGAATGGAATCTGGATCTGCTCATTCAACTTCAGAAAACTCTTGACTCTCAAATTTGCATTCTTTCAAAGGAGAATTTACACAAATGTGACTTTTTCTTAAATTTTAATTTATTTAAGTAATCTCTACACCCAGTGTGGGGCTCGAACTCACAATCACGAGATCTAGAGTTGCCTGCTCTTCCGACTGAACCAGCCAGGTGTCTCTGTACAAATGTGACTTTAAAGAAATCTGAAAGGGAAATAAATACTTTTAAAAAGGGGGTGGGGCACCTGGGTGGCTCGGTGGTTAAGCTCGGGTCATGATCCCAGGATCCTGGGATGGAACCTCTCAGCGGGCTCCCCACTCAGTGGGGAGCCTGCTTCTCCCTCTCCCACTCCCCCTGCTTGTGTTCCCTCCCTCAATGTGTCTCTCTGTCAAATAAATAAAATTCTTTAAAAAAAAAAATCTGAGAGGGGAAGAGATAATTTTCCATTAGGAGAAATTATTAGATTACCAGAAAAGTCTAAAGTAGCCTCGACTCTGAAATGACTGGCTTGCGGTGGGGGGGGGGGGGGGGCGGATCAATAAAAATTTAATAATTTTTTTAGAAATTCATTTTTAAGAACGATGGAATCATTTCTCTTTACATCAACTAAAATTTTATTTTTTGTCCATCTTGCTGCATATCCTAAAACAGATTCTAAACCAAAGGCCTTGAATTTGTCTAAACAAACCTTATTTGGGGCATAATCAGCTAAAAGTGGAGCAGACCTCCCACCATTTCATCCAGCCTAAAGAAACAGGAAATGGAGTGGATTTTTCTATTCTTGAAAGAGTTCTAGAACATTCTTATTTCTTTTAAATTGAAGAAGACCAAAAATACTAATAGATGGAACATAAAATCCTTCTTCTTTCCCCTCCTCACAAGAAAACCTCAAAGTCTCTTTTATACTCTGTGTCTTGAGACAGGGCCCTTTTTTGAGCTAGGGGTGATTATCTAAGCCTTTAAATCTAACCCCACCCCTTTCCTCGGAGGTCTCCAAGGGGCATCACTGCTCCTTATAGCCTTGGAATTCAGCAAGATAAACACTGTAGGAAGCTTTCTCTTTGTTTCATAGATTGAGAGATTGAAACCTGGGGAAGGGCATGTGTACTCAAGGTCACGTTTTGAATTGTCCTCAATTCTACTTCTTGTATGTAGCCCTCCTGTTTCGGATCTTTAGCGCTCAGCAATCAATCAGTGATGTCAGTGTGGTTAACTTTCTCATGGAAGCATTTAGAGGTGGATATGTGTGTTGCGGGATAATATAAGAACTAATGACCCACATTTACCTTAAAAGAAGCCTCCTTCTCCACCTTCCTCACACCTCTCCTCCCTAGCCAAATAGCCAAGACTCCTCTCATTCACTGCCCCATGGGGAGAATTCTCAAAGAACTAGGAAACAATGATGTCAAATTCTTGGCTCTTGAGTTTTAAGAGGAGAGGTCCAGATACAAGATTTGAAAGAATACACAGTTCTGTTTTTTTCCCTAATTTTGCCCCCTCTCCCCCCACCCGATGAATTCCAGCAATAAATTCTGAGTAATCCCAGAGGCAGCACTGAGATGGCTTGGTCCCCGCCAATCAGCCATCAAGGAGCTCTGTGGAGGTCAAGATCATGCCACACCCCCAGCCCAGGCAGCTGCCTCTCAATTAAGATTGAGAATTTCTGGGGCACCTGGGTGGCTCAGTGGGTTAAAGCCTCTGCCTTTAATTCAGGTCATGATCTCAGGGTCCTGGGATGGAGCCCCACGTCGTCTGGCTCTCTGCTCAGCGGGGAGCCTGCTTCCCTTCCTGCCTCTCTGCCTACTTGTGATCTCTCTCTGTCAAATAAATAAATGAAATGCTTAAAAAAAAAGATTAAGAATTTCTTTTTAAGGGGGCCTGGCTGTCTCAGTTGGAAGAGGGTGCGACTCTTGATCTTGGAGTCATGAGTTCAAGCCCCACAATGGGTGTAGGGATTGTTTAAATTAAAAAAAAAAAAAACTTACTAAAAGGGGCACCTGGGTGGCTCAATCAGTTAAGCGTCTAACTTTGGCTCAAGGTCATGATCCCGAGGTCCTGGGATTGAGTTCTGCATCGGGCTCCCTGCTGAGTAGGGAGCCTGCTTCTCCCTCTCCCTCTGCTGCTCCCCAGCTTGTGCTCTTTCTCAAGTAAATAAATAAAATCTTAAAAAAAAAAAAAAAAAAACCTTAAAAAAAAAAAGAATTTCTTTTCAAAAGATGCCATATACAGAATGGAGAAGTTGGGGGTGGTGAGGGAAAAGTAACTCTACAGTGGAGTAAACTGACAAACACAACCTCAGCCAGGTGATCAAGGCCAATGTCACTAGTGACAAATGATGTCAATAGTGTGTAGTCTTGATATCATGTGTTAAGAACAGCACTTTACTTCTATGGCCTACCTCCCCAAACCCATAACCCCAGTCTAATCATGAGAAAAACATTAGATGAATCCCAATCGAGGGACATCCTACAAAATATCCGATGAGAAGTATATAGAGGGAGCTTTTAAGCAAACAGGCTTGAGCAATGGAATATGGAAAGGGTCCACAGCAACCCCCTTGCAGAATCCAGACAGGCCCATCAGGCGACCCACCTCAAGATACCCATAGGCCCTAACTGACCAATGGGCTACTTACAACCAGGCACAGTTACCAGAAAAGGAAGAATTCCATGTGTTGCTCTACCTCCTCACCTCCCTGCTTTAAAAACAGCCACACCCATTGCCCGGTTGCAGACAGCCTCTCCCCTGCTGTCCTGCCCACGGCTCCCTGGCAGTGTGTTCAACAAACCTCTGTTTCCTTTATTCTGCCTCAGGTACATCTTTCTACCACCCACACCACCGGCTTCCACCCAATCGTCACCCTACATCTAGGGGCCCCCTCCTGATTGGACAGACACCACATTTAGATACCACAAAGTGCTCCTCAAAGCTGTCAAGTTCATCAAAAACAAGAACAGTCTGAGAAACTGTCACAGCCAAGAGAGCTCAAGGAGACGTGACAACTAAACATAATGGTGTGTTCCGGGATGGGATCCTGCAACAGAAAAAGGAAATCTGAAGAAAGTATGGACTCTCCTTAGTAATAGATCAACATTGGTTCATTCATTGTGACAAAGGTGCCATACTAACATAAGATGTTAATAATAGAGAAAAAGGCGTGTGAGGTATCTGGGAACTCTCAAATATTTCAAATTTCCTCTAAATCTCAAACTCTTCTAAAAAGTAAAGTCAATTAAAAAACCATAAAGTAAATGAAAATACAAGCCAAAAACTGGGAAGATGAAAGGTAAGCCGTACACAGACTATATAAATTTTTCCTACAAATCAATAAGAAAAAGTCTGCCTGATAGAAAAATGGGCAACAGATGTGAACAGATACTTTACAGAAGAGGAAATACAAAAGTCCAGTAAATAGATAAGACACTCAACCTCATTAGTGTTAGGGAAATGCAAACTTGAAGAAACCATCGGATGCCACAACACACCACCAGAGGGGCAAAAGTTAAAAGGTCTGACTATACCAAGTGTAGGCAAGGGTGTGAATCGACTAAAACTCTTGTAACATGCTGGTAGGAGCATAAATTGGTACAATGACTTTTTTTAAACCTTGCCTAATCTATTAAAGTTGAAGATATACAGGCCCTATGACCCAGCAGTTCCATTCCTTGAAATAAATATGATATGAATATGCACTTACATGTACCCGAATACAAGTATGAAATGTTCATAACATCCGTTTGCTCACTGGGGCACTTGAGTGGCTCAGCTAGTTGAACAACCGACTTTGATTTCAGCTCAGATGGTGATCTTAGGGTTGTGGGATCAAGTCCCATGTTGGGCTCCAGGCTCAGGGTGTGGGGGCGATCTGCTACTTTCCCAATCTCTTCCTCTCCCTTCCCCCTCCCCCTCATTGTGCTCTTTCTCTATAATAAATAATCTTCAAAAAATAAAAAGGGAGAACATTCATTTGCTTACTATTCATAATAGCCCGAAACTGGAAGCCATTTAAATGTTCACTAACAACAGAATGGATAGGGGCACCTGGGTGGCTCAGTTGGTTAAGCCTCTGCCTTCCCCTCAGGTCATGATCCCAGGGTCCTGGAATCAAGTCCAGAATTGGGCTCCTTGCTCAGCAGGGAGCTTGCTTCTCTCTCTGCCTGCCACTTACCCTGCTTGTGCTCTTGCTTGCTCTCTCTAGCAAATAAATAAAAATCTTGAAAAAACAAAAACAATGGGATGCCTGGGTGGCTCAGTCGGTTGAGCCTCTGCTTTCTTTCTTTCTTTTTTTTTTTTTTAAAGATTTTATTTATTTATTTGACAGAGAGAGATCACAAGTAGGCAGAGAGGCAGGCAGAGAGAGAGAGAGAGGAGGAAGCAGGCTCCTGCTGAGCAGAGAGCCTGATGCGGGACTCGATCCCAGGACCCCGAGATCATGACCTGAGCCGAAGGCAGCGGCTTAACCCACTGAGCCACCCAGGCGCCCTGAGCCTCTGCTTTCGACTCAGGTCATGATCCCAGGGTCCTGGGATGGAGCCCGGAGTCAGGCTCTCTGCTCGGTGGGGGGTCTGCTTCCCCCTCTCTCTCCGCCTGCCTCTCTGCCTATTTGTGATCTCTCTCTGTCAAATAAATAAAATCTTAAAAAAAAAAAAAAACCCAAAACAAAACAAAACCAAAAAAACAATAGAATGGATAATAAATCGCAGTATATCCCATACAATAGGATACTGTACCACAATGAAAATTAAGAAATGTAAATAATATATATTATATGTCACATATATTACAAATAAATATAAATAAGAAGTGAGCAATGTGATTCCATTTATATAAAATTTCCAAGGCAGGCAAAAAGAAAGTACACTGTTTTTATCTTAAAAGATTTTACTTAAGGACGCCTTGGTGGCTCAATTGGCTAAGCATCTCCCCTTGGCTCAGATCATGATCCCAGGCTCCTGGGATCCAGTCCTGCATTGAGCTCCTTACTCATCAGGGAGCCTGCTTCTCCCTCTCTCTCTGCCTGTTCTGCCTGCAGCTCTCCCTGCTTCTCTCTCTGACAAATAAACAAAATCTAAAAAAAAAAAAAAAAAAAAAAGATTTTATTTATTTATTTGAGAGAGAATGAAAGAGAGAGAGAGGAGCATGAGCTGGAGGAGGGGCAGAGGGAGAGGGAGAAACAGACTCCCCACTGAGCAGGAGCCGGATGTAAGGTTCCATCCCAGGGCCCTGAGATCGTGACCTGAGCTAGAGGCAGACGCCCAACCCACTGAGCCACCCAAGTGCCCCAAAAGTATATTGTTTAGGTATGTAGCATGGGCGTTCAAAGTATACAGAAAAGCAAGGAAGTGATTACCATAACAATCCAATAGTGCTTACTTGTGTGGTGGTAGAGAAAGGGATGTGTCTAAAAGGGACATACAAGGGGTGCCTGGGTGGCTTAGTCAAATGTCAACTCTTGACTTTGGCTCAGGTCATGATCCCAAGGTCCTGAGATCATGTCTTGAGTTGGGCTCTGTGCTTACTACAGAGTCTGCTTGAGATTCTTTTTCTCCCTCTGCCCCTTCCCCTGCTTGCATTTTCTAAATAGTTAGATAGATAGATAGATAGATAGATGGATACATTTTTTTTTTTTTTTTTAAGGGGCACGTACAAGGATTTGGTGATGCTGGCCATTTCTTAATGACCTAGAAGGTGGTTGTTACACTAGTGCTCATTTCATAATTATCCATATTCTGAACAGTGACGTTGTAGGTTTTCATGTTATATTTTACAATAAAAAAGCTTTAAAAATCTAGTTTGCTTTTTTGGATCGTAAGACTTGGTAAGAATTATTTGTATGTGATGTCAATGTATGTTTGGAGAATCTTGTGTTTATAAAACATGTCCTTGATGAGTGTGAAAGTTTCCAAAGAAAGGCCAGAGTTAGGTTGGCATGGTAATAACTGTCTTCCAAGACATCTTAGAGGCGGTATCTATCATGGGAATTTACCACAGGACAGCATCTAGGTCTCGGCCGGCCATCCTGAGAACCCCAGTTCTGTCAGTGTCTCAGAGTGAATCTGATTCCACGACATCGACCTAAAATAATAAACTCAAAAGATCTTACTGTTTAAAAATAGCATTTTGTTCATTCGCAATGAGATATAAGTATGTGGCAGTCTTCATAGTCATGAAAACCTGGTCAGTGTATTCTCCCCAGAAACGGAAGTAACTCAGGAAACCTAGTTACTCAAAATCAACTTGGTGAGAATACAATCAGAGCAAATATTTAATGTATGGCTCTCTGCTGTAGCCATCTCCACAGCTGGAATGGACTCCCCGGGGCAGGCTGGATATTTGTGCCACACTGTCAGAATGCTGTAATAAGCCACCTTTTTTGGCGTAACTGCACAGACCCTACCTCTCCACTCAGGAGAGCTTCCCACCCCCATCTGTGGTCCCTATCATGTTTGTTTCCCCTGATTAAACCCTGACTGATGGGAATGCCTGGGTGGCTCAGTTGGTTAAGTGTCTGCCTTCGGTTCAGGTTATGATCCCAGGGTTCTGGGATCGAGTTCCGCATCAGGTTCTCTGCTCAGTGGGGAGACTGCTTCTGCCTCTGCCTGTTGTTCTCCCTGCTTGTGCTCACTCTCTTGGTCTCTCTCTCTCTCTCTGACAAATAAATAAATAAAATCTTTAAACCCTGCCTGAGACATGGTGATCTCACTTCTGAGCTTTTGAGGGCATTTACCCTCATCAAGCCACTGAATACTCTCTACACTGACTTTGGATAGTTCTCTTCAACTCCCCCCAAAAAACCTAATCAAAAGCACTGGGTTCTCTGAATCTATGATGATAGAAGTCAGACTATTGATTATCTCTGAGGGCGAGGGAGGTAGGCTGAAAAAGGGTCTATGGGAACTTTCTGGGGTTATGGAAACGTTCCATATCTTGATCTGGATGGTGTTTACACGGAGGATACACACAGATGAAAATACAACAAGCTGTTCGCTTGCGATTCATGTGTGTTACATGCAAATTACACTTAACGTATTTTTAGCTTATTCTCAGTTTCCACCTTGTGGATGATCGTATTTAAACCAACGTGAATAGGATCCCTTGTTCATTCAATTTGTTCATTCACTCACTCATTCATTCCTGAATCCAACGTTGTGCCTTTACAATGTGCTCTGTGAATTCGGCTCTGCTAACTTGGAGCTGAATCTTGGGGAAATAAGTTGAGAATTTGTATCCTGTTTGGGGTGGGGGAAGGGGAAAATGCTTCCTTTCATACGGTTCACCTCCCTGTGAGCAGGGACCCAAGTTCACAGAGCACATTGTAAACACAACACTGGATGGATGGATAAATGAATGAATAAGTGAAGAAATTAACAAATGATGGCTTCTATTTAGCTATGAAGAGTGAAATGGAGGGAATCTCCGCTAATGAAGAGATCACAGCAAGTTCAACGTCCAGGTAATTTCAAAGGCAAAAACAGGGCAAGACTGGGGCACCTGGTTGGCTCAGTGACTGAGTCGAGAGAGAGATCACAAGTAGGTAGAGAGGCAGGCAGAGAGCGAGAGGGAAGCAGGCTCCCCGCTGAGCAGAGAGCCCCATGCGGGACTCGATCCCAGGACTCTGAGATGATGACCTGAGCCGAAGGCAGCGGCCTAATCCACTGAGCCACCCAGGCGCCCCGACGCATGCGACTCTTGATCTCTAGGTCATGAGTTCAAGCCCCATCCATGTTGGGGGTAGATATTACTTAAACTAAACAAAACAAGGGCACCTGGGTGGCTCAGTTGGTTGGGCAACTGCCTTCCGCTCAGGTCATGATCCCGGGGTCCCAGGATGGAGTCCCACATTGGACTTGCAGCTCCATGGTGAGTCTGCTTCTCCCTCTGACCTTCTCCCCTCTCATGCTCTCTCTCACTCTCTCTCTCAAATAAATAAAGAAAATCTTAAAAAACAGAACAAAACAAAACAAAAGAGAAAAAAAACAGCACAGCACAAGACCATGCCTCAGCGACAAGTGTTTTCAAGACACTCTCTGGAGGGGCACCTGGGTCGCTTAGTCAATAAGCATCTGCCTTCGGCTCAGGTCATGATCCCGGGATCCTGGGATCAAGCCCTGGGTCAGGCTCCCTGCTCAGCGGGTAGACCACTTCTTCCTCTCCCTCTCTCTCTCCCCCTGTTTGTGTTCCTGCTCTCACTCTCTCTGTCAAATAAATAAATGAAAAAAACATTTTTTTAATTGCAGAGTTCTCTTTAGTGGCCGAGGGGAAAAAAGACGGTCTCTGGAGCTCACAGGAGCTGGCTGGGATGCCTGATCACCTGAACAGACCCTTGGTCCTCTACTTCTCCCATCACCTCCCCTTTTGTCTTTTCTGCTTTTCTCAGCCCACTTTGAACAGATGTGCCACCCCTCCTCATTCTTTCTCTTAACCACACCCTGATTCCCTTTCCTCTCTGTCTTCTCCTCTACGTGTTGGACCAAACCCTGGTCTGGGAAGCATGTGGCTGCCTACCTTCTCTTCCCATCCCGGGCTGCTGACCGGTGCTGTGGAAACTCCCCCGCGCCTAGGATAGGCTCTCAGCTGAGCCCTCCAGCCTGCCTGACCATTCTTTCCCCTGACCTGGTCACTGCCTCTTCCCACCGTCCCCCACCTCCACAGCTATTTAAAGCTTCCAGCAATGTCTTTAAGCCCCTATCCGCCCTCCAGTCCCCTGGGAGACCACACTGCTAGCACCAGCTAGCTGGTGGCATCCATCGTTCTGACCATAAGGGGAAAGAGTCTAGACTGTGAAGCGTGAATTGGTCATTACCGATCCATTACCAGCATCAGGAAACCAACTGCGCTGTCTCCTCTCATCACTGCTGCCAGCTACTTCCCCTTCTTTATGAATGCGATGATTTATGAATGAAAAATCTCCAGTCTCCAGACACCCTCCCTCACCCTCGGGAAGGCCCTACCAAGAACACGGCACACAGCAGCCCGCCGAGTGCCTCGTACTGATCCACTTTCGGTCATTAGTGAGATTAGTGAGAGTGGAAAGGGAAGCGTCTGACCTTGGCTCTGCACTGCTGTGTGTTTACGCCTGGCCTGCCTTGGTCTTAAGTTTGCCATGCTAGGTGAGGCACTGGGGTTGGGGAGAGAAAGGTGGGTCAGACCCAGCCTTATGTTCCTAACCCACTCTGTGTTTGGACATTTGGGTGGACCCTCTTTCATCCGTTGTCAGGCTGTCTCTTGGTACCTGCTTCAGCTACCCAGCTGCAGTTTGCTGGATCCTTTAAGTACGCTTTAAAAAAATTTTTTTAAAGCTGGGGCGCCTGGATGGCTCAGGGCATGATCTCAGGATCCTGGGATCGAGCCCTGCATGGGGCTCTCTGCTCAGCAGGGAGCCTGCTTCCCCCTCTCTCTCTGCCTGCCTCTCTGCCTACTTGTGATCTCTCTCTCTTTTTCTCTCTCTCTCTGTATCAAATAAATAAATAAAATCTGAAAAAAAATGTTTTTAAAGGTTTTCTTTTTAAAGTACTCTCTACACCTAGCACGGCACTCGAACTCACACCCCAAGATCAGGAGTCGCACACTCTACTGACTGAGCTGGCCAGGCACCCCAGTACATTTCCTATTTTAGAAGAGTTATAGGTCTACAGACATATTGCAAAAATAGTACAGAGAGATCCCCACGTCCCATATCCAGTTTCCCTGTTGTTAACATCTTTTCTTCTTGCTGTATATTTGTCAAAACTGATGAACCAATGTGAGCACATTATTATTCACTAAAGCCCATACTCCAGATTCCCTCAGTTCTTACATAATCCAGCTGGAGCTTTGATTTCTTTCCTTCCATCCTCGTCTCCTGAATTTGCCTTGACCTAGACCTGGAGTTCTGCACCTGAGGTCCCTCCCCTCCCCCACCCCTGTACATCCATGCTTCTCTCCTCCTCAGCTCCCAGCAACGAGGGCACCAGCAGGTAGGTGAGCCTGAACCCTGAAAGGCCCAGGGACCAGCGCTTCTGACCAGCACTCGTCCCTGCGGCTATCATGGTGTTTCCTGCAACCATTGTGCTCTTCCTTCTTGAAATCATGTTAAGTCTAGCCGTATCACGTTCTACCAAACTGGTAACTGTATGTACTTGGCTTCTTCAGAAATCATTTGGTTTCAGGTGACTCATTTACTCACCTTAAGACTGGAACAAAAACAGGGGTCCATTATGGGCAAGACCTCAGGGTTTATAACAGTGTTGGATAAAGAGCTCCTAAGAGCACAGACTCCGTTATTCAACTGCTGTTGGGGGTGGGGTGCGCTGGGCTGGCTCAGTCGGAAGATTGTGCAACTCCTGATGGGGGGGGGCGTGAGTTTGAGCCCCACATTGGATGTAGAGATCACTCAAATAAATAAATAAATAAACAAACAAACAAACAAAAAGGCATCTTTCAACTGTCTGTTGACAGTTACTTTAGTTACTGTTACTTTACCTTTCAGGGCTCAGTTTCCTCATCTGTAAAATCACAATAATGGTGGTATCAATGCCATATATCAGGTGAGGATCAAGGTTAACACACGCCGAGCACTTAGAACAGTGTTGGGTACAGTGAGCACTCAGTCATCCTTAGCTATAACGAATATGATGATGATAATAACAGTATCTCAAGGAAGAACCAAGTGGTAGGACGAGTATCAGGAACAGGACAGAAAAACAGGAAAGAAGGTTCCTCTCATTTTCGTTTAAGGCTACAGGATCTCTCTCCTGCTCCTCTCTGAGTGATTCCTTCTGCTGTCCTCTGCAGGCTGGGACACAGGTAGAAAATAAAACTTAGTGTCCAGTGTCCCCAAGCTAGAAGACTCAGTGTCAGCATTCACATTCCAAACTTCTGGAAGAGAGAAACTTTCTGGAAGAGAGATCCTGAGCCCCCATCAGGATCAGGCGACCCCCAGGGGTCCCACAAGTGTGGGCATGTGTGGGTGCTTGTGTGGAGCCAACAGATTCTAAAGCTTTCTCTCGTAGGCTGAGGGGGTGGCGGATTCTCTTAAAAGGGGGTGTAGTAGGGGCACCTGGGTGGCTCAGTTGGTTAAAAGCCTCTGCTTTCGGCTCAGATCATGATCTCGGGGTCCTGGGATCGAGCCCCACGTCAGGCTCCCTGCTCAACGAGGAGCCTGTTTCTCCCTCTGCCCCTTCCCCTGCTCTCTCTCTCTCTCTCTCTAAATAAATAAATAAAATCTTTAAAAATAAAAAAGGGGGGTATGGTAGTTATCTATTATCCCTGACTAGTAACCCCCAAACTCAGTGGCGTCAAACAACAATGCTCATTTATGATGATCTGTCAGGGTTTCCGTGGGTCCGGTGTTTGAGAGCAGCTCACCTGGGTGGTACTGGCTTAAGGTTTCTCGTGCTGTTGGGGTCAGATGGTGGCTGGAGGCTGTATCTTGTCAAAGGCTTCTACATTCACCTGCCTGGCACCTGGGCTGGGAAGACTCAAACAGCTGGGGGCTGGGCCAGCTGGAGCATACAGGACATCTCTCTATTTCTGCATGGTCTCCCCACATGGACATTCCAGCATGGCAGCTTCAGGGTAACCAGCTGTCCTATAGGGGGACTCAGGACTCCAAGGCTCAAGCATGTGTCCTAAGAAGGAGAGAAAGCCAGGTGGAAGCCCAATCACCTTTTAGAATCTGGCTTCAGAAGGCCACTGAACATCACCTCTTTGCTTGCTGGCTTGGACAAGGCAATAGAAAGATCTGCCCATGTGTGAGGGGAGGGAACATAGACGCCCTTCCCCCCCACAACACACCACCTGTCAGTGGATGCCTGTTGAAGGCACATTGGATGAAGAGCCTGTGGGCTGGGATATTTATTGGCCTGGCCATCTTTGGAAAATATGACCTGCCACATGGGATTTGCGTACAGATTAGGAGACAATGGTTGTCACATCTAATATAATACTTTCCCATGTCTTCTACCCAAGAATATATTATAAACATTTCTCTACATAATTATTCTTCTACAACATCCTTTTAGAAGAAGTGTGCATTTTTAAAATTCATGTAATCAGCTACATACTCATTGTAAAAAAATCAAAATAGAGAAATGCATAAAGAAAAAAGTAGATGGTTTCGTCTTCTCTTCCCTCTAATTATACTCCCTAGGGGTAACAATAGGTTTTATGCCTTTCTACCCTTTCTTCTCTCTGTCCCTTTAAGAAAGATTTATTTACTTATTTTGGATAAAGCAAAAGAGAGAGGGGAACGGGGCAGAGAGAGAGAATCTCAAGCAGACTCAGTGCTGAGCGCGGAGCCTGACCGGGTTGGGGGGGGCTTGATCTCACGACCCTGAGATCATGACCTGACCTGAAACCAAGAGTCAGTCGCTTAACCAACTGCACCAAATCGGGGGGGGGGGGGTATCTTTCTCTTATCTCTCTTTCTCTCTCTCTCTTTCTCTCAACGATTTTATTGTTTTAAGTAATCTGTACACCCAACATGGGGCTCAAGTCGACAACCCCGAGATCAAGAGTTGCGTACTCTACCCACTGGGCCAGCTGGGTGTCACTGTATTATACTTTACATATAGGCAGAGTGTTATGTATGTGTCTGCTGTTTAATTTAAGCTCTGCTTTTCAAAATGGGCTCTAATTGTTGGATTGAGAAGTGTTCAATGTACATAGATCGGCTGAGCTATATTTCTTTCTTTTTTTTTTTTTTTTTTTTTTTTTTTTTTTTAAAGATTTTATTTATTTACTTGAGAGAGAGACAGTGAGAGAGAGCATGAATGAGGAGAAGGTCAGAGAGAGAAGCAGACTCCCCATGGAGCTGGGAGTCCGATGCGGGACTCGATCCCGGGACTCCAGGATCATGACCTGAGCCGAAGGCAGTCGTCCAACCAACTGAGCCACCCAGGCGTCCCTCTTTTTTTTTTTTTTAAAGATTTTATTTATTTATTTGACAGAGAGAGATCACAAGTAGGCAGAGAGGCAGGCAGAGAGAGAGGAGGAAGCAGGCTCCCTGCTGAGCAGAGAGCCCGATGCGGGGCTCGATCCCAGGACTCTGAGATCATGACCCGAGCCGAAGGCAGCGGCCTAACTCACTGAGCCACCCAGGTGCCCTGGCTGAGCTATATTTCTGAGATGTTTCTCATACTTGCACAAACAGGGTAGTTGAACCTAAGCAGGCGTACGGCCTGGGCTTGGTGGCACCTAAGGCTTGATGTCTAACAGGTCCTTATTCAGACATGAATTTGGACATTCTGGTTGCTTGAGCCTGCCTCCAAGGCTAACAGAATCCTGCTTCTAGAATATTCCAGCCTTGGCCTCAAATCAACCTTGAACGCAAGGATGGAGCTGGGACTCCTTTACACACATGGAAGAGGTTGTGCTACTATTGCTGGGTGTGCTGGTTAATATATACCTGGCTGCTTTGGGCCTGAGACTCACTCTCCTTAAAAGCTGGTGGCAAGGGGTGCCTGGGGGGCTTAGTCGGCGAAGCATCTGCCTTCGGCTCAGGTCATGATCCCAGGGTCCTAGGATCAAGCCCCGTGTAGGGCTCCCTGCTCAGCAGGAGGTCTCCTTCTCCCTCTGCCTCTGGCCCTTCTTCCCTGCCACCACCCTCAACACTTTTTCTCTCTCGCTCAATAAAAAAATAGAATGTAACAAAACAAAACAAAACAAGCTGGTGGCAAGGTGAGGCATAAACAGGTCCCACATGCAGCATAACAGCCTCATGGGAGTGCCTTGACCTGTCTGGTCATAGTGAGTTCACAACATTATGCATGTACCACAGTTTAATTTTCCAAACCCGTCTCCACAGATGGTTAAAATGTTTCCAATGTTTTGCCTTTACATGAAATGCTGTGGGACCATCCATTTAACAGAACTACCCGCATACATCTTTTCAATAATTGTTTATTTCCTTGTGTGGATGCACCCTAATTTACCGATCGAATCTCCTATCATTTTGTATCTCAGGTTTGGGCAGACTCTAGATCCGAATTCAGATCTGGCTGATGGAGAAGCCCAAGTCTTGTCCAATACTGCTCGACAGAATTTTTGAGAACATGGAACCTGGGCGTGAAGGTGCCAGGAACTGATTGTGGATGTTGCTCTTCTCCCAGCTCCTATGTGGGCATTTCAACCCAGACCTCAATTGACTTTTCACCTCTTGGGGTCCACTTGAAATGACTCTACCCTCGTGACAGGTATGATTTTTTTCTGAACAAACACAAGAAATCCTGTCGATACAAATCTAATTTTCAAAGCCAGGAAGGTGCAAAGCCTAGACTGTCAGTAAATGGAGTTAAATATAACCTCGTGCACGGAGCAATATATTTAACATCCTAATTAATAATTCAGAGCATCAAATGCAGGGTGGAATGATATTATGTCTGCGCTGCCTGTTTGTGGGAAAATTTGCTACCTTAACTGCATTACAATCACCTTTCACCCACCAACCAAAAGGCAAACTAGAGACATGTGCCAAGAAGCGGCAAGCATATATTCATTACAAAGGGAGGGAATAGCATTATTCTAATATACCAGCCATAACGCTACTGAGTAGGGAAGGGACTTCTTTAAATTCCACTTTCCGAGACAATGAAGATTTTGATGTGGATTTTTGCCTTCATTATAGTATTTTATAGTCTGTGTTCCTAAGAACTGGGTCAGATTTTGCATTATGTCTGTAATTTATTTTGGAGTGCCTGATATGTACATTCTCAGGCGAGCGGTTTATATAATGTGATGTGAATACCAGAGTTTTTAAGTTAGAGGAGGGTTTGTTGCTTTAATTGAAATAACGACTTGGCCCCTCCTGATCATACATCCTATACGTAGTTCAGTGCAACTTAATTTTTTTTTTTCCTTCCGTGAATTCCTCTGTGATTTCCCCTCCTGGAGATCCAGTCTTCCCCGCCCCACACAACTCTTCTCCATGGCCCCCAGACAGCTAGAAAGTAAGTTCTATCTTTTCTGATCCTCCGGAGTATTTTATCATTCTTTATCTTATACAGCAGGGTGCCTACTTAGTTAGAATTTTAATTTGTTTCGAGGCAAGAGAAGTTGCTTGTTAAAAGTTGTCTGGGTCCTGTTTATAAGTTTATTCTGTGCGGTGTTATTCATAATTGAAAAAGATGGCAAACAACCCGAGAATCCACCCGTCGAAGACCTTGGGTTAAACAACTTCCAGCATGTTCACACCTTGGAATACTGTGCAGCTGTCATAGGAACAGAAAGCCCCCCGGATTGATTATCAAGATTATACTGTGAAGTGAAAAAAAAAAAAAAATCCAGGAGCTGAGCACAGAGGACTGTATGCAACCGTTTCTGTAAAAAGGAGGGGACTATATAGATGCATGTATATTGGCCCGTACAGACAAACTATTTCTGGAGGAAGCACAAGAAACCGGTAAAACTGGTTGTTTTCCGGGAGGATCTGGGTGACTGAGAGCAGGGTGGTGGTGGTGGGGACACTTTCTCTAGGTATCCTTCGATATCTTTTGAATGTTGAACCATGCAAATGTCTGACGCGTTCAAAACATAAATGCGCTAAATGGAAATTAAATAACCAAAAGGAAGGCAAAAAAGAGATCCTTAAACCACCTTTTTTGGTTATGTAAATGTGCGGTGACGGGTGGGGGTGAGGGGTCTAAGAGGATCTTTTCCTGAGGCTGGATGTGGCCAGCCTCCTCCCAGCAGAGACTGTCACCAGGCAGATCTGTGCAGGGCTTAAGGGGTTCCTGGATGTTAAAGATGTCTCCCTTCTCCGATGGGTCGAAAGGGTCCTTGTGTGTGTGTCGGGGGTGGGGAGTCTATTGGCCAGAGAGGGGACATGGAACGTTTGGGGAAATGCACCAAGAAGGAAGAAGCTTGACTAGGATCAATACCTTTGACGTTGGCTGTTGCTGGGGAAGATCAGTTCTTGCAGACCAAGCCCCAGGTATGTTGTGCAAACAGGGGCTACATGGAGGCAAGTCAAGAGGGCCCCTGCTGGGGGATGGCTCATATTCTCTAGTTCTTTCTCCTCCAGGTGTTTGGAAGCAGGACCGCACTGGAATGGGACTGGCATCTAGGATAATTCGCCATTAGAGGAGCTCCAAGAGAGAAACTGGGCTTTTTATTCATCTGGGTATGTGGACCCCTAAGCAGTCAATTTGAATATGTCAGTGACTTGAAGGGGAGTGGAATCTGTCATCCCAAACTATGCCTCTTTGGCAAAAGGATTACATTAGGCTGATTTTTTTTATTTTTAAAGATTTTATTTATTTATTTGACAGACAGAGATCACAAGTAGGCAGAGAGGCAGGCAGAGAGAGAGAGAGAGAGAGAAGCAGGCTCCCCGCTGAGCAGAGAGCCCTATGTGGGGCTCCATCCCAGGACCCTGGGATCATGACCTGAGCCGAAGGCAGTGGCTTAACCCACTGAGCCACCCAGGTGCCCCGGATTTTTTTTTTCTTTTTTAAGAAACAGTGGACAGAACGGGACGCCTGGGTGGCTCAGTTGGTTAAGCAGCTGCCTTCGGCTCAGGTCATGATCCCAGCATCTTGGGATTGAGTCCCACATGGGGCTCCTTGCTCAGCGGGGAGCCTGCTTCTCCCTCTGCCTCTGCCTGCCATTCTGTCTGCCTGTGCTTGCTCTCCCCCCCCCTCTGATAAATAAATAAAATCTTTAAAAAAAAAAAAAAAAGAAACAGTGGACAGAAGAAAAACTTTGAAAACCCCGTGAAAGTTACCCTTTTGTAAGAGAAAATTACATGTATAAGGGAGCTCTCCATTTGTAAGGTGTCTCCCTCTCTGTACCAGGATGACTCAGTCTCTGGAAACTTATCCGTGGAGAAGGCAATGACCTAAATCTGCGGAACACCTTTACCCTTGATTACTGTGCTTTGCCTGATAACTTCCCATAAGTGAGCTTTTACTCCCCTGACTTTTTATTTTTTAAAGATTTAATTTTTAAGTAATCTGTTCACTGAAAGTGGAGCTCGAACTCATAACCAAGAGATCCAGAACGGCATGCTTTACCGACTGAGCAAGCCGGGCATCCCCGCCCCAACATCTTCTTTTGTCTTTTAGCTGGAGATGGTATGTAAGGTGGAGGTCTGGACCATTTTGGGGAGTTACTCAGTTTTCCTGGGTCTCTCCCATGCATAAAGGAGGTATACACAGTATCAGATGTGCTTGTTTTTCTCTTGTTACTCTGTCTTTTATTATGCATTTATTATCAGCCATGAATCTAGAAGGGTAGAGGGAAAATGAGTTTTCCTCCCCTACAGACTGAGTGATTATTAAGGTGTCATTGTTAATTGTTGGGGTGGGGGTGAGATATTGGTATTGTGGTTATGGTAACAAGGATTCCTTGTCTTTAAAAGATCTGTGGATAAAAGGATAGGGTGGCTGAGACTTGTTTCAAAAAATCCAGTAAGCGGGTACCTGGCTGGCTCGGTTGGTAGAGCATGTGACTCTTGATCTTGGGGTCGTGAGTTCAAGACCCATACTGAGTGCAGAGACTACTTAAAAATACAATCTTAAAATGTTTTTTTAAAAAAATCCAGTAGGGAGGAGGTGGGGGAAGGAAAAAGTGGATGGCGTATAGAGGAACCGAGACTGGCGATAAATTGGTAGAACTAGTTACACTGGGTGGTTGGATGATGGGTATGTGGGGGCTTATTACGCTATTCTCTCTTCTTTTGTTTTGGTTTGAAGGTATTAAATTTTTAAAAAAATATATATTTTCTTAAAGACCAAGGCCATATGAATTTTTTTTTAAAGATTTTTATTTATTTCTTTATTTGACAGATCACAAGGAGGCAGAGAGGCAGGCAGAGAGAGGGGGGGAAGCAGGCTCCCAGCTGAGCAGAGAGCCCAATGCGGGGCTCGATCCCAGGACCCTGAGATCATGACCTGAGCCGAAGGCAGAGGTTTAACCCCCTGAGCCACCCAGGCGCCCCGCATATGAATTTATTTAACCCCAAACTGGTAAAAACCTGCCCTGTCAATTATGGTCTATACAATTTGTTCCTTGGCTGGGTTGAACTATTTGATGTCTTCACTCTTAGAGTCACCCCCATGGAATGAAGAACTTGCCTTCAACATCTCTCTCCATCTCAGCACCCAAGTTTTTTGCCGGGCACATGGAGGCAGCAGAGGACAGTGGTTAAAAGAAAGAGTACTGGACACACCCGCCGCTCCCATCTGGGTGCGGCCACTTAGTAACCAGGCAAGGTAGCTTTTCTTTGCCTCAGTGACCTCATCTGTTTTCATCTGGGCAATAGGAATTAAAAAAAAAAAACATACACATGAAAGGCTATGAAAAGGATCAGACAAGGTGATATCTACAGTGTTACATAGTCTCTGATACATAAAAAGACTCACTGTTTGTTACGATTTATCTTGGGCACTCAGAGTAGTTCCTGAATATGAATGCCTGGGTGAATAAAGGTGAGTGAGAGCCAGTATTACTACAAAGTCTGTAATTTTGTAATTTGTTTTATTTAAAAATGTATTCAGGGGTGCCTGGGTGGCTCAGTTGGTTAAGTATCTGCCTTCAGCTCAGATCATGATCCCAGGGTCCTGGGATTGAGCCCCGCATCGGGCTCCCCTGCTTCTCCCTCTCCTACTCCCCCTGCTTGTGTTCTCTCTCTCACTGTGTCTCTCTGTCAAATAAATAAATAAAATCTTTTAAAAAATGTATTCAATATTTCCTAATGCCCTTATCTTTAAAGAAAATTGTGAAATTAGTTAAAATGTACCATCTTTTTAAAAAATGACATAACAGGGCACCTGGGAGGCTCAGTGGGTTAACCCTCTGCCTTTGGTTCAGGTCACGATCAGGGTCCTGGGATTGAGCCCCGCATCGGGCTCTCTGCTCAGTAGGGAGCTGCTTCCCCCCCGCCCCCGCCTGCCTCTCTGCCTACTTGTGATCTCTCTCTCTCTCTCTGTCCAATAAATAAAATCTTTAAAAAAAAAGATATAACATATTTAATTTGGGGGGTCTCATTTGTAATAATTGTGGGTGTCCAGAAGAATTCATTCTGAAAACTTATTATTTAGCATATACATCTCAAACTTCAAGGATTTCTTAAAGAGAAATGTAAAGCTTACACTTCCAGTGAACTTATTTTTGAGAAGGTTAGATACTTGTTATACATAACATAGGGATGTATTTTTGGCCTATGCTTTGTTAATTAAAAAAGAATTATTTCAAGTAAGTGGCAGCTTGAGAGGGAGGGGGAAATGGAGAGTTAATCATCAATGGGTATAAAGTTTCATTTGCACAAAGTTGTACAGCTATAGCTAATAACACTGTATTGTGCACTTAAAAATTGTTGAAAGGGTAAATCTCATGTTAAGTGTTCTAAATACAATAATAATAATAATAATAATAATAATAATAATAAAGACTCCACTTTAAAGCTTCCAGGTAGAAGTCTGTCCATTCTTTCTTTCTTTTTTTTTTTAAAGTAGACTCTATGCTCAATGTGGGGCTTGAACTCATGACCCAAGGATCAAGAGTCCCACGTTCCACCTACTGAGCCAGCCAGGCATCCCAAAGTCTGTCCATTCTTAAGTTTTTCAGAAAGCAGTAAGCACTAAAAGGTATTGAGCTAATGAAAATGCTTTCACAAACGTAAGCTTTCTTAGTCTTGGCCAAAATGTTGCAGCTAAAGAATGTACAACCTCATAGGGGTCACCCCTCTGGTGAAGTCACTGGAGTGGGTTGGGCCTCAGCATTGGAGCCCCCAAATGTGATGTTCTCTTTACCCAGGGAGGATGTGGCTGTTGTGGACTGAATCATATTAGGTAAACTTGAAGGAGCCTGATGGATATAACAACCCCCAATATGGCCCTCAGTATGGAAGATAATTGGTGCTTGGTGCCCAGTAGACTGGTTTCAGAGACCAATATTATCTTTCCTAGGACCACCCCCTTCATCCCCCCAACACGCACCCCCCCCCCACACACACACAAGAAGAAGCTTGGGACCTTATCCTTTCTGAATGACCATGATAGCATCCCTACTCTGCCCATGGTGCTAGGAAATTGGCCTTCAAAATAAGGCAGCAGTTTTCAGTGACCTATGGCTGCCTAAGAAATCATCTTAGTGATTTAAAATCTGTCAGCCATTTAAAAACTGTCAGCCATTATCCTCTCAAATGTTACCTTTCTTCTATTTTTCCCTTCTGTGACTTCAATTAAACCTTTATTCCTCATGGTTCTGGGGTTTCACAGGGTTCAGCAAAAGGGGGTGAGTAGGAGGGTTAGAACACAAGCATGACTAGCCTATAGCCGGGGAAAATTTCTATGTTGATGTGAACTGTTCAGAATAGGCAAATCTATAGACACAGAAAGTAGGTTAGTGCTTGCTGGGAGGAGAAGGGACAGGGGAACAAGAAGTGACTGCCAATGGGTAGTGGTAGTGGGTTTTTTTGCAGGGAGGGGGTGGCGATGAAACTGTTATGGAGTCAAATAGTGGTGACGGTTGCACAACTTTGTAAATATATGAAAAACCACTTAATTGCATACTTTAAAAGGATGAATTGCATGGTATGTGAAATAAATATATATATATATATATATATATATATATTTTTTTTTTTTTTTTAAAGAATTTGGCTGTCCTGGTTTCCACTGTTATTGTTGGCAAATATGCTGACATTCTAATTGTTCATTCGTTTATAGGTAATTGTGTCCTATTCCATACCCCCCCCCCCCACTGCTTTTAGAATCTTCTCTTGGTTTTCTGTGTTCAGAGTTTTTTGTTGTTCTTGGGGTTTTTTTTGCGTTTTCTTTCTTTCCTTTTTTTATTCCACAGTTTCATTGTGATATGTTTCAATGTGGATTTCTTTTATCCTATATGAATTTGTTGGGCTCTCTAGACCTGAAGATTCATACCTTTCATTAATTTTGGAAAACTGTCAGCCATTATCCTCTCAAATGTTACCTTTCTTCTATTTTTCCCTTCTGTGACTTCAATTAAACCTTTATTAGACTGTCTCATTCTCTCCTTCATATCCTGTAATCCTTCTTTGATGCTTTTCGTCTTTCTTTGTCCCAGTTTGGGTAATAGTGTAGAACTTTATATTAATACACTCAGGTACTTTCTCCACCTTTCCACCTGCCTGCCCAGTAGCATCTCACCCATAGCACGTCCCAAGCTAAAACCTATCTCCCCCAACCTCTGCCTCCTCCTCCTCTCAGTAAGTGGTAATTCTGTTCTTCCCGTTACTCAAGTCCAAAGCCTGGTGTTATCTTCACTCTTCTCCTCACACCCGACATTCAGTCTATCAGCAAATTCTGTCTCCTTTACTCTTACATCTTACATATAGAGGAGAAAATGTACCCATTTGTTCCAGAAGGAAGAACATCAGCCAAAATGTGAAAATGGGACCTAATTCCTTAGCAGCAGAACAGGAGTAAAGATTTTATTTATTTATTTGACACAGAGAGAGAGCACAAGCAGGAGAAGTAGCAGGCAGGCAGAGGGAGAAGAAGCAGGCACCCCACTGAGCAGGGAGTCCAATTTGGGGCTTGATTCAGGACGCTGGGATCATGACCTGAGCTAAAGGCTGACACTTCAATGACTAAGCCTCCCAGGTACCCCCAGGAGTGTATATTTTGATTAGGGATCCCTCTCTGGGTTCTGAACACGAGTGTTTGATACACAGAGAACATTCTTCCAGGAAGGTTGATCTCCTCAGTAGACTGAAGTATAGACCAGAAAACCGTTTAGGAAGCAGAGAATTAAAAAAAAAAAAAAAAAAAAAAAAAAAAAAAAAAAAAAGGAAGCAGAGAATTAGAACAAACAAATTTCTGTCAAGTTTCAGAGACACAATAGACTGGTGTTCCTTCCTCAGGTCTCTGTCTAAAGGACTCAGGCCAGTCATCCGGAACTAGTCATCATCAGGCTTCCATCCCAACATCTATCCCTTATACCCCAGAGATTCTGCCTACATCTGGCCTCTTGCCTCAGTGCTCACCCCATGCCTTGGTTTGTGCCTCATTATCCCTTTTCAGGACTCTTGCGGTGGCCCTCTACCTGACCTGTCCCCAGTCTCTCTCCTGCCACTTCAGCTTCTGCCCTCTACCCTCCCACTGGAATTACTGTCCTAGGAAGACTTCATTTTATGCTACTTATATTTGGAAAACTGCCTTTGGTTCCCCAGTCTGCAGCATCTAATCAAAATGCCATAACCTGGCATTTATGCTCCACATACCCTGTGTTCAAGAGATCTGGGCAATGCTTCTATTAGCCAAGGGACACCAAAGAAGGCAGTAAAACCACCAGAAGCTAGAGGAGAGGCCCGGAACAGATTCCCCATCATGGCCCTTGGAAGGAACCAACCTTGCTGGACCCTTGATCTTGGACTTCTAGCCTTCAGAACTGTGAGACAGAGCCTTTCTGTTGTTTAAGCCCCTCAGTGTGTGGTTCTTTGCAATAGCAGCCCTAAGAAACCAATACTCCAGGCTGGACAGAGTAGGATGCTGACAAAGGCTGTTATTGTCCCTCTCTATCTGTGACCCATTTCTGTCTCTTCTCCTGTGTCCTTTGCCCCTTGGTATCTACGTCAATGTTCTTCCTTAGCCCATTCGTTTCCATCCAATTTCCAGCCGCCAAGACCACTGTTCCCAAGCCACTGCTGTGTGTCTGTGTGTTTAGATCCCAGAATCCGGTTACCTCAAAATGAAAG
This sequence comes from Mustela lutreola, assembly GCF_030435805.1. NCBI lineage: Eukaryota > Metazoa > Chordata > Mammalia > Carnivora > Mustelidae > Mustela > Mustela lutreola. Next base: position 35,759,718 of record NC_081308.1, on the reverse strand, counting down.
AGCAGCTCTCCCCGAAGGAGGGGCAGGAGGGGGTGTGGGGGCCTTACCTGAGTGGGTTGTCCTCTGTGTCACTCACCCTGGAATGAGCTGCAGGGGCTATAGGGCTGAGGGGCTCGCTAACTCCTGGCTGGTGTGGCTCTGGGCCTGGGCCAAAGTGGTGAGTAAGAACCTGAAAAGAGGTGAAAAGGGGGCGTCTCTGAATCAGAGTTTCAAATTCAGCTTACTGATGCCTGGAAAGCTACTGTAGGATGAGAAAACCATAGTTTCTAAGTGTCACTCACGTGCTTGAATGCTTTGTTTCCCTTGTAAATCTCCTTAGGTTTTGGCAAAATTCCTTTGGATCGTTACAATCTGTCTTTTTTTTTTTTTTTTAAAGATTTTATTTATTTACTTGAGAGAGAGAAAGCACAGGAGCTGGGGGAAGGGCAGAGGGAGAGGGAGAAGCAGACTCCTCGATGAGTGTGGAACCTGATGCAGGGCTTGATCCCAAGACCCTGGGATCATGACCTGAGCCCAAGTCAGACGCTAACCACTGGGCAACCCAGGCACCCCTGGATCTTTACAATCCATCTTTAAAAAATGCTAAAATGGGGTGCCTGGGTGGCTCGGCCGGTTGAGCATCTGCCTTCGGCTCAGATTGTGATCTCAGGGTCCTGCGGCAATTGGGTCCCGTATTGGGATCCCTGCTCAGCTCGGAGCCTGCTTCTTCCCCTCCTTCCCACTTGTGCTCTCTCTCACGATCTCTGTCTCTCTGAAATAAATAAATAAAATATTGTTAAAATTGCTAAAGGATGTGGTGGGGCTAAAGGTGGTGGTAGAAGCAACCCGTGGTGGTGATGGGCAGGGTGGGGGGCCGAATAGCCCACCTGTGGGCTAGAGTCACAATGTCTGGTGTGGTTGAGGGAAAAGTGAGAGATCCCACAGCCCTCGTCATGGGAATAGCTGGGCAGGGAACTCCTCTCGCTGGGCTCTGGGAGCACATGGAAGAGCCTGGTAATCCAGATTCGGATAGGGGCTCGATTTTTCCTACATGGTCTAGGAGAGGATCCAGTTTAGCGGGCAGCTTGGGGCTGCTGCCAAACCTGGAGCCCAGAGGAGGCAGCTTAGCTTAGTAGCACGGCACACATGGCAGCTATTGGACTGCAAGCTTTCTGTGATGGCTCTGTCATCCCCTGGATGTCCTTGGTGTGGTGGGCACAGCGATGTGAAGAGGCCAAGGTCAAGATGTGTTGCTCTGACCGCCATTGACAGTGCTGTTGGTGGACAGCCCTCAGCTCTCGGCCCCTTCATGGTCTGTTTTGGCTCCAGAGCACACCTTGCCAAGGTCATGGTCTTCTGAGGGCAGGCCCCCTCCATTGACAGATGGCTGCCGGAGTATCAAAATCCATTCATTTCCGTGCAAAACTTAGGACAACTCTGAAGGGCCTTTCTTCTTCCAGAGCTTCCTGCAGGGGGCAGGGTGACCAAGGCTGTCACCGGGCCTGCGTCATAGCTGACTTTGCCCTCTGCCCACCCTCCCCTGTTCCTTTCTTATTTCCACGGTCCCTAATAAACATCCTGTGTGCTCGCCTCTGCCTCAGAGTCTCCTTCCCTGGGAACCCAACCCGTGACCCTTAGACAACTTGATTTGCCTTCCCTGAGCCTGGCTTCCTTCATCTGTGGAGTAGTTGTGGCGATGCTGTCCCCGAGGCTTGTGATGGGGATTCACTGAGAGACTGTTCGAGCTGTCCTGTTCCAGGCTCAGCCGCCAGGACCAGGCAGGGATTTTCATTAGTATGTGCAGAGGCCAGAGCCCGCTGACTGGAAATGACAGCAAGTTGCTGCAAGGGACTGTCTCCTGCTTTCACTCTGCCCCTCACTGAGTGCTGCCAGGCTCTGCGCGTCCCTCGCCAGTGTGTCCTGTGTTGGCCAGCATCCCTCCCGCTATGCCAAGGCCGGTGGTTCAGTGGCGCTCGTGGGCTACGTGGTGTGACAACCTGCAGGGCGGCCTGAAGGGAAGGGGCAGGCAGGCTGGGGGCCTGGGGTAACCAGCCATCCCTGTAGGAGCCTTTTCTAATATTTTTGAGCCCCAGGGGGGTAGTGGCCTGGAGGGGAGGCAGGAGAGCTGTCTAGGGGGAGCTGTTGTCCTCAGGGAGCCCCAGCAGGACCTTGGGCTTCTGTAAACACCCTCAATCCCTTTGAATGTAAGGAGAATGTACCCCATGCTAGAAGCAGAGCATGCCGTTTCCACCCCTCCTTTCAAAAAGATTTTATTTATTTGAGAGACAGTGTGAGCACAAGCAGGGGGAGGGGCCAAGGGAGAGGGAGAAGCAGACCCCTCGCTGAGCAGGGAGCCCGATGTGGGACTCAATCCCAGGATCCCGGGATCACGACCTGATCGGAAGGCAGATGCTTCCCCAAATGAGCCCCCCAGGTCAAACACTTAACATTCTTTATACACTCATGCCAGTAGGCAGCAGCATTACCTAACCCCCCTTTCAAGTACAGCAGCTGTGTTTAATGCCATGTACTTACGTCACAGAGCAAGAGCGATCAATATCAATAATAGGGGGCAATTCTGTCCCCCCCAGTTTACTCAAAAACAGCCCGAGGCGAAAACCACAAATCTTCCAGTTCCTTCGATGCTTTTCATTCAAATGTGTCTCTTGGATCTTGCCAAGTTACACCGGTGTGCAGAGCACACATTTTTTTCATAGAGTATGGCCCCTGTGTGCAGGCAAACCACTGACTGCTTCTTCAGGAGCTCACCCCGAGAAGCAGTGACCTTGCTGGGGAGGATTTAGTGCTGAGCCTCTGTAGGTGGGTTGCTGTCCAAGTTCTTTTCAAGGGCGATTTTGGCTCTCGGGGTGATTTCCTCTCACTGCCTGTCTTTCGAAGCCACGCCCTCCAGAGGGTGCAGTTTCACTGCACATCTGTTGGCAACATTTTGGATCGCTTCAGTTTCCCAGGAAGAGCTAAGATGCTGGGATAAACATCCTTGTCCATAAGGCACTGGCCCTCTTGTCTAGTCGTTTCTTTATGATGCCATTTCGAGAAGGACATGAGATGGTTAATTTTATGTGTCAAGATGACAGGTTCCTCCTCCCCTCCCCCTTCCAGTGCCCAGATATTTGGTTCAACAATATTTCTGGGTGTATTTGTGAGGGTGTTTCTGAATGAGATTAACATTTGAATCAGAAGATTGAGTAAAGTGGATTGCCCCCCCCCATCCTTGTGGGTGGGCCTCATCCAATTCCTTGAGGCTCCCCCTCACCCCCCAGAGAACAAAAAAACCAGAGGAAGGGAGGATTTGCTCTCTGTTTGACTACTGAGCTGAGACATAGGTTCTCTGCCCTTGGACTGGGACTTACACGACTGGCTCTCCCGGGTCCCCAGCTTGCAGACAGCAGATCGTGGGACTTCTCAGCCTCCAGAATCACGTCAGCTGATTTCTTATAATAAATCTCTTTTATTGGACCATCTGTGTTCATTCTGCCTATCTGTATCTGCTAGCTTTGAAGGCAGACAGAATCGGCTCCAACTCAAGTCTGACCTCTTACTTAGCTGGCCAGCTTCTTAACCTCAGAGCCTTAGTTTCTGTATCATAAAATCGGATCCGCAGCCCGTTCCACTTGGAGGTTTTCATGAAGATTAAAAGCAATTAGCCTGGTACTGATGTAGTCAAAACACATTGTGTAATTTAGATGAACATTTAAATGAATATTGATTATGTAATTTATTTATCTATCTTCCTATTCGTTCTGTTTCTCTGGAGAACCCTGACAAATCCAATAGATTTTTGTCAATCCATATACTGGGTACATACAGGCAATACAAAAGGGTTTATGGTTAAAAGTAAGTTTGCCATCGTCCCTATGCCCCAGTCCCTTAGTTCTCCTGAGAAGCAACCCCCGTTAACTGCTCCTCAAGCCCCCTTCTGGAACCACCCTAGGTCTGCGCTGCCTAATATGGCCGCTCTCCACATGGGACTCTGAGGGCTTGAAATGTGGCGATTCCAAATTGCGGCGTAAGTACAACCTGCACCCTGAATTTTGAAGACTTAATGCACAAAATAACGTAAAACATCTCGTAAGCCCCTGTTCCTATGGATTGCATGCTGAAGTGACTAGATTTTGATATACTGGGTGAAAGAAAATGTCTTATTAAAATTAGTTTCACCTGTTTTCTTCGTACTCTTTACAAAGGTGGTTATTAGAACATTTCAAATTACAACCGCAACTTGCACTGGTTCTGTTGGCCAGAGCTGTTCTGTGAATATTGAAATGCTGGTTTATAGGTCTTCCTCCCCCTTTATTTACCCTCTCAGGCACGTGGCAGGGGAAACACACAAGCCAGGCTGTGATCTGCACATTTCTGGGTGCTTCTGGAAGTTAAATTGCCATGGGCTGGGTAGCAGGCAGAGGGGCCCTGCTGACCTTAGGCCAAGTTCCCGGGGTCACTTGACCCCTCCCAGGCTGGAGCTGCAGGACCAGGGAATATCTTGGAATATCTGCAGCATTTAGCAGCCCTAACTCAAGCCTTTCCTTTAAAAACTAAATAAATTTCACATCCACGGTGTCCTCTGGGCCACTAAATTGTCAGTCTGATGCTCAAGATGGGGCAGGAATGGGCCTTCATATTTTCTGTCTCATTCTGAGAGGTTTCGTGAGGACAAGTCTCCTATATCCAGGGAGGCCAAAGTCAGTTTGGTCTGGGACTCTGAGGTGAACTGTATGTCAAGATCAGTGAAATGGAAAAACAAATGATTTTTTATAATTGCTAGTACTTTGCTTCGAGGTTACATTTTGTCCTAGAAAATACAGGCTATTGATTTTTCCCCCCTGTATATACAAATCCATTTATGATCCTACTATTTCAGAAAAGTAAAAACTGAAAAAAAAAAAAAAGATAAAGAAAAAGAAAAAGAAAAAGAAACACAATTTGGCTTCCCCGGGAAAAGATATAGGAAACAAGAGCATGTGAGAATTCCATTAAATTCCAGATAGAGACAGGGCAGGTTTGGAGTGTCAGTGCAGGAAAGACTGGCAAGGAAAGATCAATTGAAACCATCTGTTTCTAGAAGAGGGCCAGGTGCCATCCTGACAGATGGGCACGAATGCTAGCTTGGCATGGGGCCCGCTGATGCCCAGCCTAATGGCAGAGAGCAGAGGCTCTGTCAACATGTGTGGCGACCACCCAAACCTGGTCAAGGCCGGGCCACTGGGGCCTATATCCCCCATCCTGCTTTCTCAAGTGTAATTCTACACGGTGCCAAGGGCCCTATGTGGAGGTTACCAGAAAGAGATAGGCAGGAGGACGCTGTGGTCTACTCGCCTATATGTTGTCTGTGAAGGGGTACACTTGAAAAGATTCCTGCTTCATACTCTGCCAAAATTGCCCATTAGAGCTTAGTCAGACATTTCCCCTGGGGCCCCTGGGTGGCTCAGTTGGCTAAGCGTCCCACTCTTAAGTTTGGCTCAGGTCATGATCTCAGGGTCGTGAGATTGAGTCTCGCCTCGGGTTCCACACTGAACGTGGAGCTTGCTTAGGATTCTCTCTCTCCCTCTCTCTCTCTCTGCCCTACCCTGCCCCCCACCAAAAAATAAATAAAATCTTTTAAAAAAAAATATTTTATTTATTTATTTGACAGAGAGAGAGAGATATCACAAGGAGGCAGAGAGGCATGCAGAGAGAGAGGAGGAAGCAGGCTCCGAGCCCGATGCAGGGATCAGGATCATGACCTGAGCTGAAGGCAGAGGCTTTAACCCACTGAGCCACCCAGGCACCCCTAAATAAATCTTTTAAAAAAAATTTCGCATGACTTCTGGCCTAGGAACTGTTCTGAGAGGTGGGCTTGGGAAGTGAGTTGGCATAAGCTTGGCGTGGCCAGCTGAGAGTACTTTTCTGCAATCAAAAGGGATGCAAGCATCAATGATGTTTATTGTTTTTACCCTTTCTTTCCTTTTCAAGAAAACCATTCTAATCCATTCTCACCTGTGGTAGCTTACACAGATGGCCACGATTCTCATCTCTCGTTTTGTCGGTGCCCTTGGCCATGTGACTTTGCAGGGCCTTTCCCTGGCGGGTGGGTTGATTTACCACAGCCGTGGACTCTGAGCTCAGCCAGATGGACTGTAAGCAAGCACGTCGCAGGTTCGAAATGGCTCATTCATTGGGGTTCGCTCTCTCTTGGGCATCTGCCATCATTGTGTGGATGCGCCCAGGCTAGCCTGCTGGACCATGAAAAACGTGGAGTGGAGTAGAGCTGAGGCCAGCGTTGCTCAGCCACCAAGCAGCTGTCGGTGGGTCCAGCTGAGATCAGCGGAGACTCCTAGCCAACCATCTGAATGCATCCGCCCTTATGGTTATATGCCGCTGAGCTTTGGGTTGGTTGGTAGGCAGCACTGTTGTGGCAGAAGCGAACGGATACATCCAACAGACGGCCTGAATTTGACTTTGGTGTACGTGGAAAGAAAAATCCATTTTCCAGCCAACACTGCCCCACCGATAATATTTATAGAGGAATTGGTGCAAATTGGTCTCTAATTGCAGCAGCCCCAACAGCACAATCCAGGGAGATTTCAGTGACCCAGAGCAGTCATAAATTATGCTGTGTTAGAACTATGTATGATTTTATAATATGATCACCCATAAAACCTTAAGAGCTCCTTTAGAAAAATGTTCAGAAATTACGTGTGGGCAAAAAGCTCCACGTGTGTAACTAGAGCTAGCTAATGTTTGTTTTAGAAACTTCCGTATTTCCTGACTTGCAAAAGTTCACCCTTGCCGACTCAGCAGGGCAATAACATCGGTATCTGTATTAATGTCCTGTGCCTATAACCAGAATCTCTTGCATCCACGTAGAGGTAATTTCAGATGTTCTCACAGCAGGGTCGTAATTCTTAAATACTTAAAATATTATGTATGTTGTCTTTCCTGATGAATAGAACTATTTTTTCATCTTGCTGTTAACAAACTTAGATTCTCTCAAGTGATTGAAAAGCATTCTGCAAGCCTAAAGTTCTATAAAAACTCTAAGTAATAGCAACAATAAAACCTTATTAGCCATTTCGGGCTCTGAATCAAGATTTTCAATCCTTGGCAACTAATTAAATGTTTTACATTCCAAGGGAACACGTAGCATTCTCTCTCTCTCTCTCCAAACGCTTCCTTCCCTGATTGGGATTAGAAAATTGGTCAAGACTTTGCACAAGATGCACAAGTGCAGCTCTAAATAAGGATGTGTGTAGTATTGTATTCAAACCTTACAAACCTCGGTCCTGTCTGATGTTGCTAACTGCTGGTAGAATTTGGGGGGCTGGAAGTAAGAAAGCCATGGGTTTCAGATAACCTATGGACATGCCAGGTGCTTTAGGGATGCTATTTTGTTAAAGTCCCCTACCCATGTTTTGAGGCAGGTACAGCATTATCTCTTATCAATGGAGAAATGAGAGCTGAGGGTCAGCAAGAAACTTTGAGTTCACACTTCAAACTCAGCCGCCCTCGAAGCAAAAGTGGTCGGCTTTGAAGTCCCAGGTTCTTGTATGCCTCCTTCTGCAACTCTCCTCCCTTATAATTCATGCCTGCTTTGTCCAATATGGTCACCACGGTGACTCCTGAATGCTTGCGGTGTGATGCGTCCCAGCCAAGAGGTGCTGTGCCAAACACACGCCAGATTCAGACTGAGTGTGAACAAAGAGAATTTGAAATAACCAAATACCTCGTGAATGATTTTCCTATTGGTTATTGAGCTGACAGCACTTTGGATATATGGGGTCAGGTACATTACTGCAATCAATTTCACCTGGGTCTTTTTATCTTTGAGTGTGGCTATTAGAAAATTTAAGATGGCCTATGTGGCTTGAATTGATTTCCACTGGACAGGGCTGGCTGTAGGAAGAAAGAGAATGAAGGGCAATCCTGGACAACCTCCAACGGGAGTGGACAACCTCCCAGGCCTGTCTCTGGAGTTGCAGGGACTGAGTGGGAGAAATGATTCCTCAGAAGGAAGTTGCGGATGGGCTTGAAAACAAACCACAACAGCACCCTTAGAATTGGGGTTGAGAGACATGGAGTCTCAGTCCTGGCCTGCGCTGTGTGTGTCAGTCTGCCTCTGTGACTGGACTCTTGGGCTTCTCCAAGTTTGGATTCTTTGCCAAGAGCTGGTGGGATCTTTAGTGGTCAGCTGTGAAAAATGAGCCCAGAGGGGTGGCATTGAACTAGCTTTGACCACGGTTCAGAGGGGTCTTTATCTTTCCCAAGGTCACTGTCTTGGGCTGCGTGCCCCAGAGGGTAGATTCTGAGATGGGAGTTTTGCATGCAGAAGGTTTATCTGGGAGAACTGTTGGGATCCACCCTCAAGGACCAGAAGGGAAAAAGCAAGAGTGGATGGAGGAACATGTTGAGCTGCTGTCTTCCGGGCAGGCTTCACTGACTCTATGGGGAATGTGAAAGATGGAATGACCCTTGGAGCCACGTGGAGTTGGGACAAGAGGGCTGAAACTTAATACCCCCTTGTGAGTCAGTCAGCAGAGGTGGGCTACACTGGGAAAAGGTGTGGCCTTGACCGGAGGTCTCTCCCGTCGTTTGGGGGAGTCCTTCAGTCCTGATACTACAGCCACACAGCTGCCATCTGAAGCGGGGTCCCCTAGTTCCCTGTCCAGCCCCGCTTCTCCTGTTCTGCCTAACTGGAGAACCGGAGGTGCTGTCCAGAATGGGGTGCTCATACACGACAGAAAAACAAATCAATGGGAGCTGGACCCAGTAGGCGCTTTGCAGGGGAAACAGGCCATGGTGTTTCTGATTCCTCTCCTTGCTTCAAAAAAGCACCCGTTGTCCCATGGGATATCGCAATGCTGGAGGAGTCAAGGAGTGAGGGAGATTTACTGAGGGGTCAGCCAAGAGCTGCTGTGAATGTGGGCCAGTGAGCTTTGGTATGTCCCCTTATACAGATGTAATCTTCAACCTCAGTCATGAGACAAGCTTATGACTCATCAAAGACAAACACTGTAGTTCCCACCACCGGAGAGGCAGCTCATGCATCTGTGCATTCAGGATAGCCCACCTTACCCCCCACCCTGGGGCTGGTGCCGGGGCTGTGACCTTTGCCCTCTGATTAGCATGCTTTTCCAGCAAAAGCCCCCAGCCATGAGCCAAGTACACATCTAAGTCAAGGACCCTCAGCAAAGGCAACGTTCTCAAGAGAAGTCTAGAAGGTGGTCAGCGCTGGTGACCAGTCCATGCTTTCTGCACATGCACTGTGAGCCAATGGTGCCGGCCTACTGGATGGCCACGGTCCCATGGGGGAGCCAGTGATGGTGTCCAGTGAAAAATTGAGGAATGGATCCAGGAAGCCCGACTCTATCATTGTCTTCTGTAGGCAAGGCGCTCAGTTTGTTTATAGTCAACGTAGGAATAATTCAACCTTCACAGGGTCCCTGTAAAACTAGATGGAACCATATCTCTCTCAGACAGATGGGAATGCGGCCTGGTGTTCCAGATAGCGTTCTGCACAGAGCCCTGACTGGGGGGTATGGAGCAATGCGAGCAAAATAGAAGCCAGGTAATGAAAGTTCCAAGCACAGCGGCAAATAATCAGGCAATTATTGAGCTAAGACTATAGCTTTAAGTCCTAAAACGTCTGAGTCAGAAAATTCTTCTAATAATAGTTAATAAGAACATAATCCTTAACCATAAGGAGCACGAAAAGTTGTCTAGAAGACGAACTGCGGGTTACAGTTGAGTTAACAAACAAAAACGCAGATTTGTGACGACTTCAACCAAAAAAGAATGGAACAATAGTAAGTGCACTGAGGCTTGGCAAAGGGGAGAAGGCTCGGGCAGGAAACATGAAAAACCCCCCTCCACCTTGATTAGTTCTTAATGAGTTTTCTAACTGAGCCTAGGGACCACTCTTTTACCTCCATCTTGTGGTCAAACACGGAACTGCAGACCACTCTGGGTCTTTGCACCCCCCTCCTCTTTTTCTATTTGCCAAACATTCCTGGGCCTCAATCCCCCAAGTGGGAGCCAGCTGATTGAATTTGCCCCCACCGGGTCGCCTTTGTGGTTTGCAGGTCCCAGCTCTATTACAGGATAGAACCATCGCCTGTTGTATTCGGGCCCTCTCTTCCCTCTGCCAGGAGACACCTTCCAGCATGGCTGGCTGTGCAGCTGTGCATGGAGGGTAGCGGGTACCAGACCAGGCACAATAGCAAACACACTCGAATGCTGAGGCACAGGGTGAAACCCGAGGAGGATCCAAACTTTGTGGGGGCCTGAAACATATACAGTCTTGGGGTCCCTCTTTAAGGAAAAGATTGTAAGGAGACAGGTACAAAATTAGGTATAACAAGGAATCCTGACTTTGAAAGACTTGACAAATACCTACACCTTACAAAATCCAGATGCCGCAATAGAATATTTTCATTAAGTGCCTGACACACCTCAATAGTACTTTTTATCTTACGATTTTGGGGCTGCATACTCATGTGTTCGATCTTTGGGTTGATCCATAATTCCCCAAAAATATCAAAAGTGAATCTAAAATTAGGGCATAAAGAGCGATTCAAATGCCTGCTTAAACTGCCACTACACTGTACTGGGCTACACAATTACGTAACTGAATTACACTTATGGAATCAAGATGGACTCGTTGGTAAATATGTTTCCTTAGGGTATTTTACCATGTCAGTGTCAATCGTGCCGGCTGTTTCATCTGGAACGGCCAGCCTTCATCGGAACAAGAGGCATCAGATACTCGAAGATATGGTCCGATTCACTATGGTTCATAAAACATGCAACTTCCCAGACAGGCCTACTCCCTGGCTGTTGTACTGCTCTAGGTCTGGGCCCTGCAAACCAAAAATTTTGATATGTTCTAGTCCATATACATTCCATGAGAAAGGAAAAAATATATATATGTGCATTCATAATTATATACATTGCACGGCTGAATATATTCCCAGCGGGAAAGAATTTCCTTTGTCTAGGCATCAATAAGAGCTAAGCCTCCCGGGTGCCTGGGTGGCTCAGTCTGCTAAGTGTCTGCCTTCTGCTCAGGTCATGATCTCAGGGTCTTGGGATAGAGCTCAGCAGCAGGTTCCCTGCTCAGTGGGGAGCCTGCTTCTCCTTCTGCCCCTGCTCATACTGTCTCACTCTGTCTCAAATAAATAAATAAATAAAATCTTTTTTTTAAAAAGATTTTATTTATTTGACAGACAGAGATCACAAGTAGGCAGAGAGGCAGGCAGAGAGAGGAGAGGGGGAAGCAGGCTCCCCACTGAGCAGAGAGCCCAATGCAGGGCTCGATCTCAGGACCCTGAGATCATGACCTGAGCCAAAGGCAGAGGCTTAACCCAGTGAGCCAGCCAGGTACCCCAAATAAATAAAATCTTTTCAAAAAAATACCCTCTTTATAATATTTCATGTTTGATGATTGGAAGAATTTTCCACAGAGTAGAGTACCTTCTGACTCCATACTTCTGAAGACTTGTTTGTCCTTTGCTACTCATGTGCTTCTGGTTCTGAGCACCATAGGACATGTTTACATTGACCTATAACCTCTGGGCCTGAATCTCCATATTAGGTCACCTATGGAGTCAACCCAGTGGGTGGTAGGAGTGTTCTGGGAAGCTATTCCTGCACTGGGATGGCTAGCAATATTTTAAACACACACACACAAATGTTCCACTAAACCCAAATTAAATATATCCCTAAATCAATTGCCCCTTAGCTGGATGTAAAGCAATCCCCCTAGCTACTCCCATGCTACCAGATCTGAGGGGAAATACGGCCGACAGGAAGTAGGAGTAAAGACAGTGGTCACAGACAGATAGGTAAATAAGATATGACACTGCCTTCTAGAATCCTGCAGACCAGCGGGGCATTTAAAGATGGCTAGGAAAGTGATGGGAAGGGTAAAGATAAAGAACAAGAACAAGAATAAAAAAAACCACAAAAAACCGCTGACCACATTGACTACTTACTATTTGCCATATACTTTGCTAACCATTTTACGTGGGCAATACCTTTTAAGCCTCCCAGGAACTCTAAGAGAGCAGGTACTGTTATTAACAGCCCACTTTATAGATGCAGAAACGGAGACTAAGAGAGATTCAATGAGCAATTCTGACAGGTCACATGGCTAGGGGAGGACAGAGCCTGGGAGTGGGCGGTCTGACCAAGGGTGAGGGATGTGTTCTCACCAAGATGGGAAGGTATTATTGGGCCATTGGGAGATGAGTAGGCGGTTGGCTGACTCCCAGAAGGCTGGCTTTGGGGACAAGAAACAGATGCTGTCAGCTGACCAGGGGGAATGTAGAAGTTGGCTTAGAAAAAGTCAATGAGTTCAGTCAGTTCTGCCATATTGCTTTGAAGTCTCCATGAGACACCTATGTAGACATGGTGGAGAGGCAGTTGGCAGTTGGCTATCTGAGTCTGGAGTGCAAGAGAAGCGATCTGGGCAGGAAGGTGGGTCATCCACACATTGTGGTATTTGACTCCAGGGGAGTGAGTGAGATCCCCTGGGATATGCTGTGTGTAGAGAAGCCAAGCTGGAATCCAGGGAGTTGGCAGAGGAAGAAGGGTGGGCGGCCAAGGAGTGGGCAGCAAGGGAGCAGGGAACCACATGAGTGAGGGAGAAAAGCGTTTCAAGATGAGCTCGTGGTCACAATGGTACTCTGTTATCGATAAAGGCTGGGATGCTGAAATTAACAAAAATAGTCACAGTCATCCTGGTGTCTGCGTTTGGGTTGTCCCCAAGGCAAGGACTTGAGAGCAAGTAGATTTTAGGAGATTCAGAGAACATGGGGAGTGGGGAAGTGGGACAAGGGAGAGAAGGCAGCCAATAAAGAGAGTGTTACCAAGTCAGTTCCCACTATGGGCAATTGGTGCTCAGCCCATGACACCTCTGGGAGTTGGTGCGGCTCAGCCAGCTCAGGGTATCTGTCACGGGTCAAGTTCTCTGGAGGCAGAAGCCACAACATGGGGCATTTGGCACGTGGGGTAATTATTAGAGACAGCACCTTTGGAGGGAGGGGGAAGAAGCAGGACTGGGTGGAGAGCTGGCTTGAACTGTAAAGCTAGCCTGGCAAAGCCCGGACCAACCCCCTGGGGACCCCCAAGACCTCAGCTGTCCCGTCAGAGTTGTCCCATGGTCAGTGAAATAACCCATTACCAGACGTGGACTACCTCGGGGCGAGGGGGTTTTCAGCACTTGGGGGCTGTCTACTGACATTGGGGCAACAAGTCCCTCTGTGAAGGGGACTGGGGGGTGCATCTCTGTGGCCACTGCATGTGCCCTCTCCCACAAGCTGTTCCCTTCATATGCCCCGGGGTCGTGGCTGAAGGGAGCCGGAGGTGAGCTCATCCTTCAGCATCGCTGACCTGCCGTATATGCAGGCACAGTGGATCCCCCTGGTTTGGGGCATGTGTGGGCAGCTGGAAGGAGCCAGAACACGTGGAGGGAAGGCCCCAGTCTTGTGGGAGAGGCACCAATGCTTCTAAACAAGGGTTGTGGGGCAGAAGAAAGCCCCCTGAGGTGCTGGCTCAAGGTCCACCCCCCACCTCTGAGCTCTGGTCTCTGCTCTGTGACTTAGCCTACCGGGGACACCAGCTAGTTGATCCCTGGGAAGGTACCTGACCCAGGCCGGACCAATCCGAATCCTTCCCTAGGATTTTCAAACTGGCACGAAGGGGAGCCTCAGGGGTAGAAGGCTCTGGAACAAGTGGGAATCACGTGGAGGGGGAAAGAATGACATCACTCCCAATAGAGCAGCTGGGACAAAGAGTGTGGGGGCCACGAGAGAGAAGTCCCAGGGGTTCTGGTGGCCCAGCTGCATCCCCTTCCTTCTTTTCTTCCCACACCCTGTGAGATCCTCTGCGTCCTGCCAATAAAACCCCCATTGTGCTGAGGGAGGCTGGGCTGCTTCCGGTCTGGGAGTTGGGAGTTGAGTGCTGGGTGGGATGTGAAGAAATACCATGAGTGCGGCAATTCCCGGAGAGCTCACGATGAAGATGAGAGAGAGAGAGAGAGAGAAAGATAGAGAATGCCAAAACTCAAAGAGAATGCGGGGTCGAGGAAGGGTTTTTTTATTTTATTTTTCTAAGCCGTGGAAAACTTAAACGTGTTTATGTGCTGAGGGTAAAGAGCCAGTAAAAGCAGCATAAATCATAACAAGAGAATATACTAAAACGAGGCACAGATACAAAGCTATAAAAGCTTTAAAGATAAGGAAAATATGCCCTCAATAAAAATAAGGGGAAAAGGCAGAAGGAGAATCAGCCTTGCAGCGGACAGCTGCTGTTGGCGCAGGTACCCGTGGAACGTGCACAGTCCTGGGCAGCCGCTTCCTCTGCGGCCAGAACAGTTCCACACCCTTGACCTCTTCACCTCTGGGGGTTCGCCCAGGGCACTGGGCAGGGGCCCTGTAGAAGCGGTGCCCTGGGGATTAGGACAAGATATGGGCACTCAGTCTGGTACACAAGGCCTTGGGTGTTCAGTCAGGACCACAGCTGGAGAGCAGGAGAGGGAAGATGCAAGACAGAGAGAGAGAGAGAGAGAGAGAGAGAGAGAGAATGGCTGGGGAGCTCCCTGCAGAGGGGTGGGCCTGGTGTCCAGAGCCCAAGGGAGAGATTAGTTTGAGATCAGATCAAAGGCTCTTGGCTAGGACATGAGAGGGAAGAGAGAAATCTTGTGGTCAGGGGGTTGCTGGGCAGGAAGTAGAATCCATTTTTCTCTGTAAAGTTTAAAGTGAGAGTTATCAGGAATGGGCTAAAAGTGACAGGCTTCTGGCTTTGAGTGGCCCCAAACCCAACGAATAGTGGCTTAAATCTTAAGGACCTTTACTGCTTAGCTAGCAAGAAGTCTGGACATACACATTCCAGGGTTTGTCCATGGTTCATTGACTGCATGGAAAACCCAGCTCTGTCAGCCACTCTGCCCTGCCATCCTTAGCTGGTGGTCTTTCCTTCCCATTCTTGACCCACCCCATGGTGTCAAGATGGCTGCTGTGGCTCCAGGCATCCAGTGCCTGTTTTAGGAGAGAAAGTCCAGGGCAGTCAGACAATGAGAAAACCCCCTCTCACTCTCTCCTCAGGAAGAAAAATTCTCTTCAGAAGCTTCCCAGGAGACGCTTCCTTTTTAGCCAAGGCTGGGTCACAAACCCTTTAACAAACATATTACCTAAAATTAATTTTAAGTAATGTGCCTAATACCCACACAGAATTGGGTTCTGTTAGCAGAAGTTTGGAAGCTTGAGTAGAGCTTTCAAATAACTGTGAGAGGGAAAGGAGAGAAAGAGAGCACTGCCCGATTGCAGCCGGGGCCCAGCTGCCACGTGAGGCCCAGCGTAAGAAGATGGGGTGAAAGAGGGTAGAAAGGAAGAATGACCCCATTTACACAGAAGCCCCCCAGCACAGTTCTGGAAAAAGCCGAAGATGCTGGCCTCCATCAGCCGCCACCAAAGCCTCACAAGACGGAATCATCAAATTCCAAAGCATCTGCTGCCTTGACCATCACGTACAACTAACACTCGGGGTTTAGTTGTAGGAGAAGGAAATCACTCCAGCTATTTTAAGCGGAAAGGAATTCAATTCAGGGTATTCAAGGTCAGGAATGACTCTCAGGATGGCACCACAGAAAGACTGGCCTGCCCTGGGGAGCTACTTGATGTCTTTACCTTAACCAGGAAGGTGAGGAAATAGAAAGTTCTGGAATTAGAAAGGAATTAGAAAGTTCCAAGGTCCTGCTTCAAGAGCATACTGCTTTAGCTGTATGTGAATCAGGGACAATTGCTCAGTTGCTAGTGGACACTCATGAGGCCAGTGCTAGGCACTGGCAAACTGTCCCAGAAAATCACTGGCCCTACACCCAGCCACTCTTGTCAATGGAACGTGGCCTCGGCCTTTCTCCCACCCTCTGAATCACCCACAGGCACATCTGACGGATAGAACTCAATCTGCACAGAACCCTAGTTTTCCAGGCCTGGCAGGGCAGACAGACACAGGAGGAAGGCGGGGTGGATGTTGAGAGAGCACCAACCCTCCCCATCCCCTGCAACAATCCAGCAACTTCCCCTCATCCTAAAGATGCTCTGAAGAGCCCTTTCGTACTTCAGATCACAAAAAGCTTTCCTGAGTGATTATTTTTTCTCTCTTAATTTACTTCTGACTGTGGTTTAAAAAAAAAAAAAGCCACATAACCTAAAGTTTATTATCTTAACCATTTTTAAGTGTACACTTAAGTAGTGTTAAGTATATTCACGTTGTTATCCAACCAACCTCCAGAACCTTCACATCTCACAACACCAAAACAATCCCTCACTCCCTCTCCTCTGAGCCCCTGGCAACCGCTGTTCCGCTTTCTGCTTCTGTGAATTTGACTACTCTAGATACTTCAAGGAAGTGGAATCATACAGTATTCGTCTTTTTGTGACTGGTTTATTTCTGGTGAATGATTCTTTTAAGAAATTACAAATCTTCACTGTAATGAACGGAAGCAGACACATTTCACATTGTCAACAGCGTAGCTATAAGGCATCAGCCCAAAGGCATCCCTTTAAGCCAAATGATATGTCTTCTTCTCCTTTTTTTTTTGTTTTTTTTAAAATAATAACCTGGGATGAGGGCGCCTGGGTGGCTCAGTGGGTTAAAGCCTCTGCCTTCAGCTCAGGTCATGACCTTAGGGTCCTGGGATCGAGTCCTGCATCAGGCTCTCTGCTCCGTAGGGAGCCTGCTTCCTCCTCTCTCTCTGCCTGCCTCTCTGCCTACTTGTTATCTCTGTCTCTCAAATAAATAAATAAAATTAAAATCTTAAAAAAAAAAAAACCCTGGGATGGGCATGGAACTCTCAAAATGAGTGGTCAAGGAAGTCCTCTCCACAGTAGGGAAAATGGTATTCCAGCATACTTCCTGTGGTAGGTAGAATTCTGAGGTGGCCCCCGAGGGTCCAGACTCTGTAGAATTCCTTCCCCCTGAGTACCGGAGGGACTTCTGAATATGATAGCGTAACACTCCCATGGTTGGATGATGCCATATTGCAGTGGGCTTTAAAAGTGGGAGAAGGGGGGCGCCTGGGTGGCTCAGTGGGTTAAGCTGCTGCCTTCGACTCAGGTCATGATCTCAGGGTCCTGGGATCGAGTCCCGCATCGGGCTCTCTGCTCAGCAGGGAGCCTGCTTCCCTTCCTCTCTGCCTACTTGTGATCTCTCTCTGTCAAATAAATAAATAAAATCTTAAAAAAAAAAAAAGAGTGGGAGATGGTCCTGGGTGGGTCTGACCTAATCAGGTGAGCCTTTAAAGAGGACTGGGCTCCTCTAAACGAGAAGGCTCCAGTACCTGCGAAACATTTGGCATCAGGGAGATTCTCCATTCCTGGCTTTGAAGGTGCTGGGACCACATGGCAAGGACCTGAGAGTGACCTCTAGGAACTGGCCAAGAGCTATCAAGAAAATGGGTCCCTCAATCCTACAACTGCAAGCAACTGAATCCTGCCAACAACTGGAAGGAGCCTGAAAGGGGACCTGAAGCTCCAGGCAAGATCATGGCCCTGGCTGACCTTTCGCTTTAGCCTTGTGAGAACCTGAGTGGAGGATCTGGCCATGCCAGGCCCCAGCTTCTGAACTACAGAGCTAGAGGGTAATAAATGGCTGTTGTTTTGAGCTGCTGACTTTGTGGTGCTCTGCTACAGAACTAGAGAAAACTAGTACACCTCCGTTCTGACATTGGTCCTGCCTCCAGTTTACTGTGTGACCAAGGGCATGCCACTTACCTTCTCTGAGCTTCAGCTGCCCAGCCAATGAAGACAGCAACTCCTGTCCTTCCTGCAGGATGAATGTGAATGTCCAATTAGTTCATGTATGTAAAAGCTTTTGGAGAGTTAGAAAGCGGCTCTTAAATGGGATGTTTATTATTGTCATATGAAAAATAAACCTCCGGGCGCCTGGGCAGCTCGGTCTGTGAAGTGTCTGCCTTCGGCGTCATGATCCCAGGGTCCTGGGATGGAGTCCCGCATCAGGCTCCCTGCTCAGTGGGGAGCCTGCCTCTCTGCTACTTGCGATCTCTCTCTCTGTCAAATAAATAAAATCTTAAAAAAAAAAAAGGTTTTTTCCATTTTTCCTCCTGCTCTTTCCACACATGTGTACCCTTCCCTCCTTCTGCTCCCAATATAGTTACAGTGGACTTTTGATTGGGCAGCTAGTGAGTGTTTATCTTATTAAATGTTTAAATGTTTTGTAAATGTTTTATAAAACTGAGCCATGCAGTGAATTATGGTTTTTTTTTTTTTTCCTTGCACAATCCTTTCCCTGGAGTTAACAGTCATTTGGCTTTCTGTTTTCTTTGTTTTCTGAATACTTACTAGTAACGACACTGTAAACTTGGCCAGATATTTAAATCTCTGAAGACACTCACACATGTCAGTCATTCAGTTGATTTCATCTTGTGGAAACTCTCTCTCCTGCGGTCTCCTGAACCAGCCGCCCTCCGGGGCCGGTACACCCATGACTCTGTACTGTATATCGAGCGTTTATTCTTTGCCATGGAAGGTTATACTTGAGAATCACAACAACCTTACGAGGTACAGATTTCTACTCCTGGGATGCTAAGTCTTGAAGAGATGACATAATCAGGTTAAAAGATGGCTAATCAATGGCAGAACCAGGATTTTAACCCATGATTGTTTAACTCCAAACCCTGGGTCGGTTGATTCTAAATCGTTTTCTGCACTCAAAACTGCGGGTTTGTTTTTCATATGACGATCATAAACTTCATATTTAAGGGATGTCTTCTATCCAAAAGCTTTTACTTACATTTACTAATTGGACGTTCACATTCATCCTGCAGGCAGGACAGGAGATACTATCTTCATTGGCTAGGCAGCTAAAGCGCAGAGAGGGTAAGTGGCATACCCTTGGTCACACAGTGAGCTGCAGGCAGGACCAACATCAGAACCAAGATATACTAGTTTTCTCTAGCTCTGTAACAGAGCACCACAACTTTAGCAGCTCAAACGATAGCCTTTTATTTTTATTTTTTTACAAAAGATTTTATTTATTTATTTGACAGAGGTCATATGTAGGCAGAGAGGGGGAAGCAGGCTTCCAGCTGAGCAGGGAGCCCGATGCGGGGCTCAATCCCAGGACCCTGGGATCATGATCTGAGCCAAAGACAGATGCTTCACCGACTGAGCCACCCAGATGTGCCAACAACTGCCATTTATTAGCTCATAGTTGTGTAGGTCAGAAGTGGGGCTTTCCCCCCAATACTATCCTGATGTACAATTTATATGCAGTAAAGAGCTCAGATCTTAAGGGGACAGCTCGATTACTTTATGTGTGTATCTATCTATACACATACACAAAGTGTTGTATGACCAGCACTCAGCTCAAGCTACAGGACATTTGCATCCCCCCAGAGAGTTCTCTTGGGTCCCTTCACAGTCAATACTAGCCCCCTCTTCGCCTCCCAGAGGTAACTGCTCTTATGACTTTTACGACCACAGATCACGTTTTGCCTGCTTTTTAGCTTCATAATACTCAGAAGTGTGTACTCTTCACTCTTCTAGGTCTGGCTTCTTTCCCTCAGCAGTGTCTATGCGGTTCATGTGTGTGCTTGTGCACGTCTGTGCCTTGTTCTTTGATATCCCATTGCGTAAATACCCCTTCTACCGCGGATGGACATTTGGGCTGTCTGAAGCCTGTGCTCTTAACCGTAAACTAGGTCTAGGGTAAATACCATTCTCCTGCCGAAGGACTGAGTTTGGATTTTACTTACCAAAGCTGGTGGCTGGAGCAGGTTCATCGTTGGGGCCCAGGCGCTGACCTCGGAGCTTCGCAAGGAGCCAGGCTCTGGACCATGTGGGCAAGGGCATGAGGCAAACACCTTTGCCTACCAGGACCTCCTGGCTGCATCTGAATGCTGGCTCCCCCTTCCAGGCCAGCAAGAGCTTTTTCCTGAAGGGGGATTGTTTTGAAATCTCCATGGAGACCCAAGAGCCCCCCCCCCAACACCTCCTGAAAGTCCCTGGACTTCCACCCATCAAGCTGGCAGGCGTTAGGAGGGGTTGTCTGGCCTCAAAAGCCATTTGTAAAGCTAACAAACAAATCACAAGGCAAACTGAGTCCAGTCTGTTTCTGGCTGAACCCAGAAACAGTTTCATTGTGGGCTTAAGGGTGGGATCACTAAGGCACAGGCCCGTGGGGTCACCCGCACAAAGCCTGCGTGAGTTTTACGGGCCCTTGGTGGACTGGTGTGCCTGCTGCCATGAGCATAGGCAACAAAGGGGTCCTTAAAGGAGAGAAGCTTTCCGGAGCAGCAAGCTGGGGCTCGTTCTTTGGCTTTGGGGAGGAGACGAGGGGGAGGGTGACTCACGGCAGCTGGGCACCTCTCCTCCTGTGAACTTCTCTGGGTTAAAACCTGCATCTGGTGGTCTCCAGGAGCCTGCAGACTGGTCTACGGTGAGCAGCTGGGGCTGACGGCTTAACAGCCACAAAGATGATGAAAAGCCTGCAGAACGGGACTGATGGGCACTCTTTAAAAGAACCTGGATTCTTCAGCCTGGAGAAGTAAAGATTAATACCCGCGCTCGAGTATGTAAGGGGCTCTTACGCTGAAGTTGGTGGCTAGCTATTCTCTCTCTCGCTCTCATTCTCGGAAAAAAAGAAAAAAAAAATTCCAAGATGATGAAGTGGTTTGAAATTCCAGCAGGAGGGATCGAGGGTTGAGAATGAAAAAGTGAAGGTCTGACAATGAGCATTAAATGGGGGACTGGGTTACCATGGAGGCTGATGGAAGCTTTTCTGCATTGCTGGGCAAACAGACCGGAAGTGCCTATTGGTCAAGAAGAGCCAGGGTGACTTCTCAGGCCACTCCTTTTGGCACTGTTATCTTAGTGTGGTTTCTCCAAGGAGCACACCCCGAGGGGAGGATGTGGGCGCAGGCAGTTCGCTTGGGAACAGGTCCCCCAGAAACACAGGGATGGGAGGAAGGTGAGACGGGGCGGGGGAGGGGAGAAGGCTGACGAAGGCTTGAGCTACACAACAGGTGACCTCTGTGGGCAACTGGGGCACGATTGTTCTGGGGACTCTGGGAGACGGTGTGAAGAACTGTTTCTCCCAGAGCAGCGAGGAAGCTAGGGTACTTAGTCATGGACTCCCACTGCTAGCTGGTTGAGGTTCATTCTTTTTCCAGAGAATCCTATGGCCATTTACTTGGGTAAGGGAGCTGTAGGAAAATGAGGCTGAGCAGACTTTTCTAGAATTATTGGCACGGACATGGATACCAGGAACATAAAACTCTACCAAGGGCCCTCTGTGGAATGGCAAGCTCATGCGGGCCAGGTAATAAATAGGGGCCAGGCCCAGATCTGACTAGTGATGGCTCCACTGGGTCCATGAACCTACGCAGTGATTACTTCTCTGCTCCCTGAATGTCTAACTGGAATGGCCATACTTAGTGGTTAGCAGAACTCCCATGGGTACTGGGGTTTTTGGCCTAGGCAGTAAGGGCTCCCACAGTACAGGAGATGAGGTAGAAACCCCTGAAATGCACCCCCAACACACACACCAAGCCAAGAGAGTGAATCATAAATAGTATCACATCCTGGGGGGACAGCAGAGATTAGGGTCACCCTCAATGATGTCAAGAATGCAGAGCTGGTGGTTTCTGACATATCCCCATTTAATTCATAAGTCTGCCACCTAAAAGAACTGGATGGAGCGTGGTGAATGAGAGTGGATCACTCGATCAAGCAGCAACCGCAATTCCATCTGTTTTACCCAGTGGGGCATCTTTGCTTCCAGTACATAGTATGTGGCCATGGATCTGGCAAGTGCGTTCTTTGCTATCTTGTTGGGGAGTTAAGATGGCAGAATCATAGGGGACCCTAATTTCATCTGGTCCCTGGAACTCAGCTAGATAATTATCAAAACATGCTTTGCTATATCTAATGGCTTATATTCTTGTGGGATGGACAATAGTAGACAGGGATGGCCTTGCTCCAGGGCTATGTGAACTTTCCCACCCTCTCTCAAAACATCATCTGAAGAGCTCTGGACCATCTGGACATTCTGCAAGACAGTACACGGATGAACCATGTTGGTGGTGTCTTATTATTGGGAACAGATGAGTGACAAGGGCTGCGTATGCTGGAGATCTTGATAAGACACATGAACTGCAGAGAATGGGTGACGAACCCTATGACAATTGGTACCCTATCATATCCATGAAGGTCTGAGGCTCCCAGTGGGCTGGGGCATGCTGGAACATCCTGTACAAAGTGAAAGGCAACTTACTAAATCATGTCTCACCACTCAGAATGGGGCGCCATATTTGGTAAGCCTCCCTGGGGTCTTAGGGTGGCATGTTCTGCACGTAGGGAGACCCAGTAACTGGGTGGTACAGAAGGCTGCCAACTCTGAGTAGGGCCTAGAGCAGGAAAGAACTGTGGAGCGAGTCTAGGCAACAGTGCAAACAGCCCTGGAACTCAGGCCATATGAGCTTCTCATTGAGGTAAGTGTGGTGGGATAAGATGCTGGATGGAGTTGATAGCAAGCCCCAATAGAAGAATCAAAAGCCAGGGGCCTGGTTCTGGCTTCTGGAGCAAGACTGAGCAGTGCCACTTAGGAAACAGCTCCCTGCCTACCACTGAGCCCTGATGGAGACAGAGCACTAAAATATGGGATGGCAGGTGATTATGTGATCAGAACTGCCCAGCATGAGCTAGGGCTATAAGACCCAGCAAACCATAAGTTTGGGTGGGCCCAGTAGCAATCCATCGTATGACAGGAGAGGTATCCTTGGGTCGGGCACAAGCAGGACCAGGGAGCCCAACTACACTGCACAAACAGGTGGCCAGATGTTCATGTCATCCACCACTGTTGCCCCAGCATCTCTCCTTCAGCTGACCTCAAATGGCCACATCTGGGGGGTCCCTTATGACCCATAAGGGAAAAGGTTGAGGTTGAGTCACAGATGGCTCAACGTGGTATGCTGGTACAAGCCAAAAGTGGATTGTTGCCTCATATGGCCCCACTTGGGGATGCCCCTGAAAGAAGCAAGGAGAAATCCTCTCAGTGGTCGGAGATCTAGATGATATGCCTGATAATTTACCTTGTGCAGAAAGTGGCCTAAAGGAAGAAAACATAGACTCACAGGCAGTGGCAAAAGGCCAGGCTGGTGGGTCAGATTCCAGGAAGGAGAAAGATTAGAAGATGAGGGACAAACTGGCCTGGGGAAGAGGCATGTGGAGGGATGTAAGGGGCTATGCACAAAGTATGATCTTCCTATCACACATAAATAACCACCAGAGACTGTCTGCAACAGAAGAGGCACTAAACAACCAAGTAGCAGTCTATCAGTTGACATCAGTTACCTTCTGTCATTGGCCACCCCAATGCTGGCACAATGGCATCATAGGTGCACAAATGAAGTAATCATGATGGTGACAATGGCAGTTATTCATGGGTCCAACCACACTGGCTCCTTCTCACTAGGCTGATGTAGCTACTGGCACTGCTGGGCATTCAACCTGTCATTAACAGAGACCAATGCTAAACTTCCAATATGGCACCATTACTCAAGGATACCAGTTGTCCACTTGGCAGCAGGTTCACTTCCACCCTGGAAAGGGCAATGATTGATCTTGACTGGGACCAACATGCAATATGGATTGGCCTCTCCTGTCCAATGGGCCTCAATGGACACCACATTTGGGGAGACCCTTGTGACCAGCTGATGGATAAAGGACAAGGCCGAGGTTGAGTTTGTACCAATTCTGAGGGCTTATGGAACCTTTGAATTACTAACGTGGATTCTTATAACATCACCTCAGACAAATGAGCAAATGACGTGTGACAGTGGGCACATGGCCACAGGATGCTCTGGTTCTATTTCATACTGCACTGCCCAGGAGCTGTTGGCATGATAACATGGAAAAATGGCCTGTTTTGGTGCTGCTGATGCACCAGCTTGGAGGACATATTCTGCAAGGATGAGATGCCAGCCTCCAGAACATTGGACATATGTGAAATCAACAACGATTATATGGCACTGTGTCCCCAGTAGTAGGATATGTGGTTCCAGGAACCAAGAGGTGGAACCAAGAGGTAGAAACAAGAGGGCCCAATTAATATCGATCCTATTGATCCACTCAGGGAATTTGTGCTTCTGGTTCCATGATGTGGATCTAGAGGTCTCCGTTCTCAGAAGAGGAATGTGTACCTGAGGGGATACAGTAAGATTCAGTGGCCTCCCAGTCTCTTGACCTCCTGCCAAGTGACCAGCAGGCAGAGAAAGAAGTCACCATCATGGCAGTGGCAGTGGAATCCTGATCATTAGAGACAGAGCAGCTGTCACGTACCTGGAATAGTGAAGGATCCTGAATGACCCATGGAGGAATCTCTTGGCACTCTTCTGCTGACTATTAATGATAAATGGACAAGTATGGCAGTCATAGCCTAAGAAGGTCTTGGTGACCCAGGGTGCAGACCTTTCAGGAGTAAGGGTCTTTATCACCACATCAGGAAAGGTGACTAAATAAAAGGGTGCTCGTGGAGGGGACTCTATAGAAGACGGGAGAGTGGGAGGAGGGAAAGGAAGAATGGGAAGTGGACCTATTATGGCTTCAAAACCAACTTCAGCAGCAGCTGGGACTATAATTCTCCCACTAACTCTTCTCTTAATTTTCTCAGAAAACAAGACTCCAGAATCCTGGACAAGCTTTCCCCAAGCAGACTAAACTCATTACAAGCAGCAGTGAATGCAGTGGTGCAAGGGGTGGACTGTAGTAGAGACTATTGTCTTCTACTCCGATGCCCCCCTTCAAGGCCAGTCTAGCCAGCCCCCAGCTGCTGATGACTCACCAGCTGTGTTCTTCCTCGGGAAATGTCCTCGGGTGTGGGGAACCTCCTTGCCCACAGGAAGCGTGTAGCCAATGGCTGGATGACAAAGACCCAGTTTGTGAAACAGGGGTTAAAAAAGGTCCTGGGCCCAAGAACTCCTTACAATTTCTCTCTCTCTCTCTTTTTTTAAAAGTCATCTCTACTCAGCCTGTGTGCCTTGAATTCACGACTCCAAGATTACGAGTTGCACCGTCCACTGCTGGAGCCCACCAGATGTCCCTACCGTTTACCTCTTGTTCCGTTCTATTGCCAACCACGCAAACAGAGATGGGGGAGGGCTGCTGCAGGATTAAGAAGAAAGTCGGTGTCACATCTGGAGACCAAAGCCTAACCTCCCTGCCCCAGAAAACTTGGTGAGCAAACTCAGCAGGCAGGCTGCCTCCGTAATTTGTGGGGCTCAGTACAAAGCGAAAATGCAAGGCCCCTGGCTCGAAAAGCAGGGAAAAAGTGCTGTTATGGTTCCTGAAGTGTAGATACCGCTTTCTCCTTTAAAAATGTTTTCCTACCTATAAGAGACCATTGGAGTAATAGTGATTTGTGAATAACAATGAAAACTTACAAACTGCGGGACAATATTTTTGGTGTCTTGATTTTATGCAATAAAATCAGTAATACTTTACTCATGTGCCATCGTGGTTGATCCTATTTTCCAGCTCACTTTTCTACAAATTCGTTTATTTAGGTCATCAGAATTTATACTTGTAGCTACTTCATCTTCAGTCAAAAGGAATTGAATGTGACATCGGTCGCCCTTGGCAAATGTGAGGTTGCAGGTAACTTTGGTAATTTTTAATTTTGAAGAGGATCTTTCTGTGGTGCAACCATTACCAGACCTGTATAGAGTCTTTTTATGGGCTGTGATGATGTTGGGATACATTTCTGATGAATTATTTCAAAGTACATTACATTTTGAAATTCAAAATTTTCAGTACGTCTAGAGCTGAGTCTTGCGGAGCATTCCCCCCCCTCCACCCCCGCCCAAAATCAACGATACAAATCAGTTTTGCCTAAGCCGAAATTAATTTTAAATGTAAATTTATACAAAGGCATTTTAATATTTTCTCTGACGTTTCCTGTAACTCGTGGAGGTCATGGAAGAAATTAAAAGTGGCTTCATGATTTATATATAATTCAAGATGCCTGTTTATGCGTTTTATTGTTGTATCTTCAATTATAAGGAAAAATTAATTTTAAAATGGTCTGTTAATAATTGGTTCATCTGAAGCTTCCTGCAAAAAGAGCGTTCTTTTCCGCTGAATTTGATGATCTTTAAATTTAATTTCTATGTCTAAGCCTGTGGATATTTGTCACGCAGCGTTGCGGTGGTTTTCAAAACCCGAGATTCTAAACTCACTGAAAAACTCTAACTCCCCGCTATGCTTGATTGCAACATCCATGTGTACGCTTTTATTTTTGGAAAATGTATTGACAAAGTTTACTGTCTCGGCTCTGGCAGTTCCTGTGCAGGCGCTCAGGCGGGAGAGCTAATATTGGTGCCAGTGCCACAGGGATGGGGTCTGTGCATTGCCTGGCTCGCTGGTTTCCCACCAGGGGTCCCGGCGCCAACTCCACACGGGGCACCCCCTCCTACTCCCCTGCAGCTGCCATCAGCACCCCCACTCTGGGCCTTGGGGCTCTGCTGCTCTAGGGACTGCCCTAGGCTTGCATGTGTGCCCACGGTTGCTAGGGAATCCCCTGGGTTTTGCTGTCTGCAGAGCCCCAAGTGGCACCCTGTGTTATCTGTGCGACGCATCACGCACGCTCCATTGCCCC
This sequence comes from Mustela lutreola, assembly GCF_030435805.1. NCBI lineage: Eukaryota > Metazoa > Chordata > Mammalia > Carnivora > Mustelidae > Mustela > Mustela lutreola. Next base: position 35,733,069 of record NC_081308.1, on the reverse strand, counting down.
ATCAGCCGTCACTTGGGAAAGCCAAGTTCAAAGACCAAATGATTGGATTTCAAGACGGAGTCTTGAACCTTGAACCTTGGACCAAGCATCGGGGCCCCTCTGAGAGTGGGCTCTGGGCTCCCGCCCAAGCTGGCTGCAGGCTCCAGGCTCTGCTTCCTGACCAAGTCAGCGGGTGCAAACCCTCCCGTCTTGGTTTGAGGCCCCCCCCCCCCCCCCAAAGCAGATGGGCCCGCGCTGTTGTTTGTGCAGGAAGGGCAGTGATGGCTGGTTGGGGAAGTGAGAAAGGGAAGTGGGGAAAGCCAGTTAAGGTGTGTTCTCGGCTGGATTACCCCATGCGCTGCGGAGGCATTCTGGACCCTGTAGAAGACACTGCAATTATCTTGTCCATCTACAGGGATGCCAGGCAGCTGGGGTATTTAGCCTTCGGTTCCCATTACTCATTGGCTGAGGGTGCCTCTTGCTCTCCTGGGGCATTTAACACTCAGCCTGTCCCCCTCCCCCTCCCTAACTCCCCAGTCCAGCCCAAGGGTACCCCCTGGGCCACCCCCTGGGTACCTTTTGGTGGAGAAACACAGGAACCCATGGGGCCTGTGGAAACTGTCTGCAGAGAACCTCCTAGGTGGACCTGGGGAGATGGCCCCAGGGCCTTTTCTCTGGTCTCTCTTGGCCCTGCCCACTCAGCCCACGCACACAGACCAGGTGGGCCTTTTCATTTATCCTTAACACTGTAATTAGTGCTTAATTTCCTCCTGACATTAGTATTGCAAGTGCCTGCAACAACTTTATTTTCTTGCTTTATTTATACTAGTGAAAAGGCACTTAGAAGCAAATTATGCTTGCCTCCATATATCTCTCTACCTGTTTATCTCTGTGTTTATGGGGTGCCTATCACCATGGTATCTGGGCACTTAGACAGTCCCATTAGATCAAATTCATTACCTGAGAGAGGAAGAAAAACACACTCCTCCGGCCCACGCAGAAGCCTTTCGGTAGCACACTGAGGGCTTGGGCTCAGGGAGACCCAGGCCTTTTGTTTTCCAACTCATGGAGACGAATCTTTTTGGCAAAGAACCCCTCCTGGAGATAGGCATGGAGAGCTTGCAGTGTAATTTGGAAGATCTATCCGAGGGTGGGTCTCAATATGTTGGGCATTTAAAATTTGAAATGATTTCAATTTCATTGCTCTCCAAATATCAAATTGAGCCCATTTTTCACAAATGCAGCTTCGCGCTAGGAGCAGCTTCCACGGGAAGAAGGTTCCAGATGTTAACTCCTTCTTTCTCACTCACCCTGGAGTGATGGGGGGGGGTGCCCAGCTCAAACAGCACAGAGCAGCTGTCTACGCCCTGGGCCTGTGTGGCTGCTTTAAAGCCTCAGTTGCCCCCTGTGATTCGGGTACCATGGAGACCTCTGGTCCCCCACTGCTCGAGGCTCCTGTCCTCTCCTGTCATTCCTTTCAGCCCCTGCCCTCTGCACTGGGGCCCCCCTCTGCGTTCATGGCCTAGCCCTGCATCTTGGACCATAGCGACTGCCACGAGTCTCCTTTGCTGCTTCTGGGATCCTGTCCTGCTCTGGGCGGTCGTGACCATACACGCTGTTGGCCCTGTAAGCCCAGGGTCTCCCACTGTGGACATTTCTCCCTGGGGAGCTCATATGGGCCTAGAGAAGAGAATCCAAAAATCACTAGAGGTGAGGAAATACAGGTAAAGAAACCATCGCTTTTTTTTTTTTTTTAAAGATTTTATTTATTCATTTGAGAGAGAGGGAGAGAGAGTGCACATGAGTCAGGTGTGGGGAAAGGCAGAGAGAAAAGCAGATTCCCCCTTGAGCAGGGAGCCCTACATGGGCCTCGATCCCAGGATCCTGGGATCATGACCTGAGCCGAAGGCAGATGCTTAACCGACTGAGCCACCCAGGCACCCCAAGAAACCCTTGCCTTTTGAAATGACATAAGTAGGGGGCACCTGGGTGGCTCAGTGGGTTAAACATCTGCCTTCGGCTCAGGTCATGATCCCAGGGTCCTGGGATGGAGCCCCACATCAGGCTCCCTGCTCAGCAGAGAGTCTGCTTCTCCCTCTCCCTCTGCCCCTCCCCTGGCTTGTGTTCTTTAATAAATAAATAAATAAAATCTTTCAAAATAGTAAAAAATAAAATGACATAAAAAGTACATGTGAGGGGTGCCTGGGTGGCTCAGTGGGTTAAAGCCTCTGCCTTCAGCTCAGGTCATGATCCCGGGGTTCTGGGATCGAGCCCCACATCGGGCTCTCTGCTCAGCAGGGAGCCTGCTTCCTCCTCTCTCTGCCTGCTTCTCTGCCTGCTTGTGATCTCCGTCTGTCAAATAAATAAATAAAATCTAAAAAAAAAAAAGTACATGTGAACTATATATACATATAGTATTTTAAGTAAATATTATATATGTGTGTATACACACACACACACACACACATATATATATATATTTTAAATATTTTATTTATTTATTTGATAGAGAGAGATCACAAGTAGGCAGAGAGGCAGGCAGAGAGAGAGAGGGAAGAAGCAGGCTCCTCGCCAAGCAGAGAGCCCGATGCGAGGCTCGATCCCAGGACCCTGAGATCATGACCTGAGCCGAAGGCAGAGGCTTTTAACCCACTGAGCCACCCAGGCGCCCCTATATATATATATTTTTTTTTTAAGTAAAATATACACCCAAAGTGGGGCTCAAACTCACTACCCTGAGATCAAGAGTCCTGAGCTCTATCCGCTGAGCCAGCCAGGCGTCCCTATATTTTTTAAACAAATAAATAAATAAAACCCACTATAAACCAACGACATAGACAAGCCACATAGTGAAGATGGAAATCACCCCAAGTTCCCCTGGCCTGCGCCAGCCACTGTGAACCTGCAGCGGTGTACATCTTTTTTTTTTTTTAATATTTTATTTATTTATTTGACACACAGAGATCACAAGTAGGCAGAGAGGCAGACAGAGAGAGAGGGGGAAGCCGACTCCCTGCCGAGCCGAGAGCCCAACTCGGGGCTTGATCCCAGGACCCTGGGATGATGACCGGAGCCGAAGGCAGAGGCTTAACCCACTGAGCCACCCAGGTGCCCCTGCAGCGGTGTACATCTTAAACAGTCACCTCTGCAGACGTCTACGTTTCCATAGATCTAGTTCAACGAACTTAGGAGATGCCACAGGAACTAATTCGAAAACTGCTTTATTCCCTTAACGGTAGATCGCGAGTATTTCCCTAGATAAAAATAGATCTACGCTGAGTTAATGGCTATGCAGCATTCTGCTGTATGAAAACGTTATCACTTACTAAATGTACCTCCCATGGTTCATTTGAAGTCCTGTGCAAGTTTTCACTACAATAAACTACACTGTGATTGAGCTCACCTGTGTTGTGGATTCCACTTCCTCTTTCTAGAATTGCCGGGTCTTGATCAAGCTTTTGACCCATGACCAAGGTGCCCTCTAGAAAGTTTGTGCCACAGTGAAGGGAAGCAAGTGCAGACAGCAGACACCCTTCCGGTCCATCAGTCATTGTATCCCCTGCAAGCCAGACCAGCCCTGGCCAAATGGAAATGGCATGGGTGCTCCCGACCTCTTGGCCCCCAGCCCTGCCACTCACCTGTCTGGGCTGCTGGCCTGCAGTGGGTCCCTGCTGTCATGGTGGAGTGTGGCCCGGGCTTTGGGCCTCTGAGGGCAGGACTGAGGACGGGCTCAGGGGGCTCCCTCTGGGGCCAGACACAGGGGAGGTCACCTGGGACAGTTCCTTACCGGGGCCCTGGAAACTTCTTTCTACCTCTGGCTCTGTTCCTGCCATTCCTCCCCAAAACCACTTGCCCCCATCCCAGCATTTCCTCACGGCGAATGCCACCTCCTCCTCGGAGCCTTCCCTGATTCTAGACAAATGAATCCCTCTGGCCTGTGGCTTGGGAACTCCTTTTCACAGACATTGGGGAGGTTGTGTTATTTCTGCTTTTAGTCCTAGTTATCTCTTGCGGTAATGCCTACATCTCATTTACCAAAGGTAGGCATCACTGTGACCACGCATTTTCCAAGCCCCAGTCCTCTGCGAGGCCACATGGAAGACGTAAGGGGCGGGGAGGAGGTGGGTGTCTGATCAGAGAAGGAGAAAGAAAGAGAAGGAGCCTCTCTGAGGTCCATCTGGAACCTTCTGTATTTCCCCCACACCACACACAGTTCTCACCTCAGATGAAGTAGTTTCTAGGACTCGAGAGAGAGCTCAGACTTTGCAGTGACCATGGCTGCTGTGACACTGATTTGTAATAAGAAAGACATATTTGATCTTCAACCTCAGTCCTGGCAAAGAGTTCCTGGAAACTATGGAAAATCCAGAGAGGAGAGTCGCAAAGGTATCTTTTGTTATGTTAATGAAGTGACTTTTGGAAAACACCTCCAGATGGGGGCTGGTTGCCAGGGGAACCAACCAAGTGACTGGGGGATTGAAACTTTCCTCCTAACCCCCCCACCCCCCCACCCTGGGGAAGGAGAGGGGGGCTGGAGGTCGTAACCATCGCCAATGCAATGACTTCATCCATCATGCCTGTGTGATGAAGCCTCCATAAAAACCCAAAAGGACGGGGTTGGGAGAGTTCTGTGTTGGTGAACTCAGAGGGATTTGGGGAGAGGGCGTGGAAGCTCCACACCTCTTACCCCAGACCTCACCCTGTGCATCTCTTCCACCTGGATGTTCCGGAGTTTTATCCTTTTACAAATAAGCTGATCAGGGACGTGAAACATTTGAGTTGTGTGAGCTGCTCTAGCAAATTAATCAAACCCAAGGAAGGAGGGGGTCATGGGAACCTCTGATTTATAGCCTGTGGGTCAGAAGCACAGGCGACAGCCTGGCCTTGGGCTGGCATGTGAGGGTACGGGGGTGCGATCTTGGAGGACCTGAGCCCTTACCTGCTGGGTCTGGTGCCGTCTCTGGGGAGATGGAGTCAGAACTGCCTTGAATGGTAGGACACCCAGCTGGCATCCAGAACATTGCTTGCTGTTGGGTGTGGGGACCCCCCCCTTCACCCCCCTCTATACAATTAGAATCGTGTTCAGGAACCCAGAACACCTGCCATTCTGGGTGATGCTGGGACGATAAGGACTTCTCAGATGGGAAGCTGAGCCTCCATCAGCACACTGGAGTCTAAGGCCTGGGGTGTTGGCAATGTCAGCGCTGGGACGGTGGTAATTATTGCTACTAGGACCACTGGTTATCCCAGCTGTGACTATTACTACTGAGCCTTTGCACAGGGGGCTGGGAGGGGGCAGGGATGTGGAAGAGTGACAGTTGAGAGGTCCTAACTGCTTTGGCTCAAGGTATCAAGGAGCACCTTTGTTCCATTTGGGGCAGTGGCTCAGGAATCCCCTTCCCACAGGCGTTGGTGGTCTCCCCGCTGCTTCTAGGCTCTGAGCTGTCTCCGAATCAGAACTGCACTCTGTGGACCCGAGGCCAAGACCATATCTTACTGGACCTTGTATTCCAACAGGTGGAGCCCAGCAACTGGTTAACAGGTTCATAATCTGTTCTTTCCTTCTTTTAGCTTCTAGAGGCTGCTGGTTTTCCTTGCCTCAGGGCCGCATCACTCCAACCTCTAGGTCTATGGCCACATAACCGCCTTCTCCTCCTCCTCTGACCTCCTGTCTTCCTCTTCAAAGGACCCCTGCGATCACACCGGGCTCACTTGGATAAGCCGGGATGATGTCCCCATTGCAAGATCCTTCAAGTCATCACACCTGCAAAGTCCCTTCTGCCAAATAAGGCACCACCTGCAGCTGGGGTTCGATCCTGTTGGGGACCCTCTTCAGAACTGTTCTGAACCCATGCCAGAGTCATCCCACTGAGGGGAGCTGTATCAGGGTCCTAGGGCTGCTGGAATAAAGTAGCACAGACTGGGAGGCTTACAACAGAAATGTGCTGTCTCGCAGTTCGAGAGGTGGGAAGTCTGAAACCAAGGTGTCAGCAGGGTTGCTCCCTTCTGGAGACTTCAGGGGATAAGCTGTTCCATGCCTCCTTCCTAACTTGCGGAGGCTGCTGGCGGGCCTTGGTTTTCTCCGGCTTGTAGACGCAGCTCTCCCATTTCTGCCTCTGCCTTCGTGTCACCTTCTCTTCTCCACGTCCTCTCCCCTTCTCTTCTAAGGATGCTTGTCATTGGACGGAGAGTCCACTTGAATAATCCAGAATGACCCTGAGATCCCTAACTCGACTAGGTCTACAAAGACCCTTTGTCCAACAAAGTTGCACTCACAGTTTTGGGTTGGACACATTTTGGCAGGGGTCACCATTCGACTCACTACAGACGTGAAGCTGAAGTATTCATCATAAACTCTCATCCCTCGCCGGCTGGTGTTGACCCTGGTGACCGCAAACCCTAGCGCTGTACCTTGCCTTCTGCCAAGCTAACTCCCATGCTTCTCCAGAAAGCCCTAGGAAGGGAGGCAGAGAGGAAGAGGCAGATACTTGAGGCCGGAAAGGGGCAGCAGGCTCAGTGGCTGTGCACCACAGCTGGGGGTGAACCCAGAGATCAGCCCAGGGGACAAGCAGGAGGCGCCATGGGGTGGGGGGGTTGTACAGAATCTGTCTCGGAGAGATGGACGACACAGAACCTTCCTGCCTCCCAGTATCCCTCCCCTCTTCCCACCCCCCAACCCCCGCCCCTTAGGCACCCTGGCCTTGCCTCAGCCTCCAGAATAGATGAACCAGCAGGAAAAACTCTTGTCTGCCCAGAAAGTCGGAGAAAGATCGAGGGCCAGAGTGTCTCGCCGCCCCTCCCACACAAGCCGACCCGGGAGTCTGGCTTCGGAGCAGCCTAGCCGACGAGGCTGTACATCTTTCTGAGCAAGCCAAGCGGAAAGAGGGGCGGGGTGGGGGCGAGGGTTTGGGGGGGAGAAGTAATTAGTTTGATGAATCTTCTTTTGAAGTCGTTCTCTACATGGGGCTCTCACGGCCTTATAGGCTCAGTGATGCATTTCCTAAGTTTTATGAATCCTTAAACATGGGCCATTTTTCACGAGACAAGTGAAAGTAATCAAGTGTTGGTGCAAACCCCAGGTGTTCCCCGTCTGGAACAAGGACCCCCGATGAGGTTCCCAGGCCACAGAGGGCTTTGGAGAGTCCGGATGAGGTTTAAGTCGCCTTGCTGCCCACCTTGCTGCCAGAAGCGATGTGCATTCAATATCCATCCATGCACTCCAGAGGCTTCTTCTGCCTGGCCATCCGGTGTTGGGACCTGGGACTGGGGATTCGAGTCTGCGGCACTGCTGTCCAGCAGAAGCCTGCGGCCCGCTGTGGGGTGGGGCTTGGGATCGCATCTCTGAGGGAAGGTCTGTGCCCGTATACCCTCCCTGCTAGGCTGCCTGTGGTAGATTGCAAAATATTGGCCCCATATCCTTCCCTGCCCTTTGGTAGTGCCCTCCCATGCTGACCTTGGACTTGGTCATTGACCTGCTTTGGCAAGTCATAAACATCAGGTACGCTGAGGCTTAAAAAGTGCTGACTGTTCTTGGAATCTTCAGCCACCCTTCATGCCAGGCCAGTCGCTGAGGGCTGAGAGCCATGGTCCACTTAGCCCTGTGCTCCAGCTTCCCGCCAGCCCTCAGAAGCCGAACTTCCGGGGTGACCACTGGCTAAGAGTCAAAGCCTGAGAGTCACAGCCTGGCAAGTACTAGGTTCTCAGTAAACACACATTCTCACTCATCCCTCATTCTGCATGAGGGCCCCGGATGAGCACAGCCCAAATTACCTATTGTAGACACATGAGCAACACAGATGGTGGTGGTGGTTTTCTTCTTTCTTTCTACATTCCTTCCTTCCTTCTTTCTTTCTCTTTTTTTTTTTTTTTTTAAAAATGGACTTATTTATTCCGGGGAGGGAGAAAGGGGCTGAGGGAGAGAATCTCTAAGTAGACTCCCCGCCAAGCCCAGAGCCTGATGAGGGGCTCAATCCCACCAACACATGAGATCACGACCGGAGCCAAAATGAAAAGCCGGATGCAGAAATGGCAGAAGCCAGAGAGCCAGGTCACTGCCTGACTAGCTCTTGGTCGGGGGGCAGGTTGGGGGTGAGGCCAGACTAGAAGGGAGGGGACAAAGCTTCACACAGAGGCTACCTTGCCAGGCCTGCCCTTTAGGACCCCTCCTGCCTGATGGGATCATAGACAGCAACGACAAAGGTGAGATGTACGGGTGAATGACTAGGGGTGTGTGCGTGCCCACGCGCGTGAGGACATGTTGTAAATGTGGGTAACTTGTGTATGGTGTGTTCGCATGTGTCTGCATTTGTGCACGTGTGTGTGTGCACATGTGAGCCCACCCACACTGTGACGCCTCTGGTACCAAGGGAAGACGAATGCAGAGTTTGGCAAAGTCACTGAGTAATTCCGTTTCCCCCTTGAGTCACAGACAGGGGCTCCTTCCTTCTGATTCCCGTCACCTTTGTCCTCCCCACCCATAGCTCAGCCACCACACTGCTGGTGGTGGGGGGCGGGGGGGCCGGGGATCCCGAGTGCCACCATCTACACTGCCATTGATGTCACATCCCCCAAAGTGTCGGGGTGGGAGCACAGCCAAACTGCCACATCCTGGGGTTACATGATCTGCCTGCTGAATGAGGGGTGGACAAGGATGATCATTTACTGAGCACTGAGCATAGGCCAGGCTCTGCGACTTTTGGCCGGTGGCCCCCCGCCCTCCTCATGTTTCCTGGGGTCCACCCCCAAATACCCGCCTTGCACTCACATTCTTACCTCAGGAGCTACATCTGGAGGGGCCCAGACAAGGCAAGTGACTTATCTGATGAGTTGGGGCAAATCTAGGCCTGGGGCTCTCCACCCCTTCTGCCCAGAGAAAGCCCATCATCTCCGCTTGCCGTGGTCTTCCATTCTGCCTGGAGCTGAGCAGGTCCAACTGACGCCAGAGCGAATGTCAGCAAAACAATTGTCCTGCCAGATCTGGAGCCACATCTGCTTAGATGCCCTTTCCTGTAATAAAGGACATTTTGAGCCCTACCTTTTGGACTTCCACGTCCATTTCTCCATCGGTCGGGAGGACAAGAAGAGTGTTATTAATAGACCCTCCCAAAACCCCAACATCTATCACCGTATTCCCACAACTAGAAAAGTGCCAGGAACATAATAGGAACTCATTAATATTTGCTGGATGGAAAAAAAAGTGACAGAGCAAGATTCAAACCCACGTCTGTCTTCCTCCAAGGCCGTGTCACTCTCTCTCCACCCCGTCAGAGAGAGGGCTTGGAGAGAGACTGGGGGTGCCGCAGGAACAGCAGAATGATCCTTGATGTCCAGTTCTCCTGCCCTTCTGCAGAGAGAACGTTCTCTGTGGGCCACAGCCCAGGGGCGAGGTCAGCAGTTCTGCCCTGGGGAAGCCAGGGCTTGGCCAAGTGCAAAGCCCGGCGCGCCTTACGCTGCCTGCCCCGTCTCATCACAGCTCTGTGTGTTTTGACTGAGAAGTTCTACCTGCCTCTCGGGATTGATGTGAAGATTAATGGCTGTTTAGCAAATTACAGCTTCCCCATCACCTCCTGCTCCTGGGAGAGAAGGAGCCTTAGAAACGGAAAATAAAAACAAACCTCACCGCTCTGTGTGTGTCAAGGCTTGGCCGCAGCAGTGACAGCTGGGCCCAAGTTAGCAGAGCGTGGAAGCTTAGCAAAGCCAGGTGAGGTCTGGGGCCCCCCGGAGTGAAGGCTGACGGAATGCCAAGCCCACCCTCTGGCTCTGGGATGCACGGGGGCTGAGGGGAAGTGTGGAATGAGGCAGGGCCGTTCTAGAAAGACAGCCAAGGGCAGCTTGCGGCCAGGGCCTGTCTCCTCTGAAGGCCGTGATGGGGGGAGAGAGAGGAGTCCTGTCCACACCCAGGAGGGAAGAGTCTGCCCCTTTCTGAGGCTCTTTCTGCCACTGACCTTCCTTCTCAGAAGCTCAGAGGGAGAATCCAGGGGATGACCGTGATCTTTGCTGAGTTCGAGGTGCCCGGGGCGGGGATGTGGACATCGTGGTGAGTGACAGGGACAGGTCCGAAGGGAGGGAAGCGGGAGCAGGCGCAGGTGTTGCCCTGCCCAGATGTCCCTGGCACTCCTAGTCCCTGCGTGTGCGCCAGCTAGGGCGACCTCCGACCCGAGGGCTGGCTCGAGGCCGCACGCAGGCCAGGCTCTCGGCCAGAGAACACAGGAGTGGGAAGATCATTACTCAGCGCCCCGGTCCCCAAGAGGGGACACTCTGAGGCAGGCGCCCTGAACCCGGTGGCCCATGGAGAGGTAGCTTTCTTGATGATGCTTCCTTCCCTTCCCCTGCTCACCTCCCCAGCTCCACTCGGTTCCTCCAAATAAACCAGTTCTGCTCACATTTCCGAGTCTGCTTCTGAGGGAGCTCAAAGTAGGTCAGAATGGAAAGGAAGAACGGGGGAGTCTGGAAAACCCCCGAGGGGGAGAGTACACAGACCTGGTGACTACCGCTTACACAGAAGAAAAAAGAAAGAAAAGGTGTTCTATTCACGTCCCTCACGTTTTCAAAAAAAAAACCTCCCAACTCCAGCTTCCCTCCCCTAAGAACAGTCTGTTTTTCCAGAAAAGCAACAATGTGCTAACTGAACATAGCCATCTGCAAGTGAAAAGATTTCCCAACGAATGGAGGTCTCTGGGCCGGCCCACCTGACTTGGCCTGGCCCTGCCCTGCTCTGCCCTACCCTGCCCAGCCCTGCTCTGCCCTGCCCTGCCCTGCCCGGCCTCACCCTCCCTACCCTGATCTGCCTGGCCAGGAAAGTGTCTCTGGGAGCTCCTCACCTGCTGCCTCCCCCTGGGCTGCACCCCAGGATGGGGGTGGGCACTGCGAGCTAGGGAAGACAGAACCTTCCTGAAGGTTCAGGCTCCCCAGCCCTCCCTTCCTCCCCTCTGCACCCTCTCACAGACATGTCAGGGATCTGGGATCTCCAGATTCCTTATGCAAGAGGGGCCCTCCGGGACATGTGGTCCTTGGCCATCTGAAGAGCAGGCTTTAAGGAGACTACCACCATAGTTGGCTGTGGTTGGTTTGGAGGACTTTTGATGGCTTGACTTTATTTCCTGGTCTAGCCCCACCCCACAGCTCTGTTCCAGAGGTGGCCCGGGGGGAAGAAATAGAAAACCTGGGCCATAACACAATCTGCCAATTCTGCTAAGGAGAGGCCTCTACCCCGTGGCCCTCTCTCTGTAAGAGGGTGCTTTGAGGGAACTGGTCTGGACTAGGGAATGAGCCAGGAAAGGCTAGTGGGCCTCAGGGAGCACGGGGGGTGTACCCGGGCAACTCAGCTCTCTCCCAGGGGTCTCCCGAGGCATCTTCCTTCTACCTCCCCACCACAGGACGAGGGTGACATCGGGCCGCCTGAGCCGGTGCTTCTGGGTGGGGCTTCTGAGTGCTGAAGTGGAAAGGGCCCCTGAGGGAGTGATGGGGCAAAGGTGACTCCTGGGCCTGCCAGGACTGTGCCACATGCCCTGTCACGCAACTCTCACGTTAACCTTGTGAATGGGGCTCTGCTGTCCCCATTTCACATAGGAGGAAACAGAGTCATCCAACCAAGGCCAACAAAACCAAGAGGTGAAGAAGCCAGGTCTTGAACCCAGAGCTTCTTGGCTTTGGAGCCCACGCCTGTGCTTTTGGCACAAAATCTTAACACTGCCTCTCTGGGGTTCTAAGAGCCGGGTACCAGGTCCCGCAGGGGACACCAGAGGAGCTGGGAGTCGCCTCACACCGTGAAAATTCAGTGTGTTCGTCAGTGAAGGAAGGCAAGAAGGACTCCCCAAGGTCTTCCACTCCCAACCCTGCATGTGCAGAAGGTTCTGTGGGCTAGCAGGTAAATGGCTCTGTAGTGGGCCAGAGCAGTCGGCCTCAAATATGGGCTGGGCATCATTTCTAAAGACTCAAGGTAGCTGGTTTCTGATGGATCAGCCCCGGCTCCCCCCTGCACCCCTTTCCCCAACCCCAGGAGCATCTGTATCTGCCGGCGGCGAAGCTGACTGGATCAGGCCAGGTTCTAGGCACATGACAATTCCAGTTATCCACTTCTGCATAATAAGTGCCTCCAGTCATGAGTGCCCTACAGCAACTGTTTTATGATATGCTATAATTTCACGGGTCAGGAATTCGGGTAGGGTTTGATTGTGAAACTCTTGTCCTCAATGCATTGAGGGAGGTCTCGCTGGTATTTAGCTGGCAGGTGGATTGTTCTGGAGTCTTCACTCAGATATGTAGAGCCTTGGCAGGGATGGCTGGCAGGCCAGGCTCAGCTCGCCCTGTCCACCAGAATGGCCTTTCCAGCATGGGGTCTCAAGATACCTGGAATTCTCCTATGATGACCGGGGGCTCCTAAAGTGAGTGTTAGAGAGAACTGGGAGGAAGCTGCATGGCCTCTTAGGACTCTAAAGCCTCAGAAGTAACATGGGGGGCCTTAGCCACCATCTCTGGGTTGAAGCAGTCACAAGCCCACCTGCATTCAAGGGGAAAGGCCGTCAATCCCACCTCGTGTTGGCAAGAGTGGCAAAGAATTAAGGTCACGTTTTAGAAGTGTCATAATGGCCTAGCTGTCCAAGTTTGTCCAAGTTTGCCCTCCACATCCCCACTCCTCCCATCGTCCTTCTCCTGTGCCGCAATCCAACCAGCCAGGCAGCCAATGCCCACCTCTCTCAGGAATGAGCTGAAACACTCATTCATCATTAATTGTCAGAGACTTCACATGTTACTCCCTGGAGTGGCATTTTCACTTGAAAACTGTGGCCTGAGAATGGCATGGCATAACCAAAGGAATGCATTGCTAATGGTGGAATTTCAGGCATTTACCACAGGCTGGTCGGGGATATATTTTTCGACCCAGGGACTTTCCTGGTGCAGGCAGCTGGCTGTTCAGTCTACCCTGAACCCATAAACATCAGACTGTTATCACTGGGGCTCTGAAGGCAGCCTGGACAGTAGCTTCCACGCTTCCACACAGTGGTTCCCTAGCCTTTACTGTGAATCAGCACCCACACGAAGGAGAAGGGGAGCAGGTGATGTTTCTTGGCTACTCTGGTGGCCAGCTCGGAACTCCACAGAATCAGTGCCCCACAGTGTAAAAGGGCAGAGAAGAAAGAGAGTGGCATGTGTGAAATTCAAGTTTGTTTGAAAGTTTAAATATTTCTGTAGCATTGGCTCCCTTGGAGCCTCCCCAAAACAGGTTCTAGAATAATGACTTGATGTAGAACAGGCTAACCTCAAGCCCAGAGAGGAGAAGAAGCTTGCACAACTACACACACACACACACACACACACTCTCTCTCTCTCTCTCTCTCTCTCTCTATCACACCAGAACTTTATCTTAAAATTAGTTTTCTTTGTTGGGTTTGACCTGATGTCATGATAAAGTAGGTACGGTCAGTGTACTTCAGTTGTTCAGATAAATTTCCACACAGATTTCTTAACATCTCTCCCTTCCTGCCACCAACCTTTTTTTTTTTTTTTTTTCCTTTTAAAGATTTTATTTATTTTAGAGAGAGAGAATGGGGAGGGGCAGAAGGAGGAGGGAGAGGGAGAGAGATAATCTTAAGCGGACTCCATGCTGGGCACAGAGCCGGACATGGGGCTCAAACCTACCACCCTGAGATCATGACCTGAGCCTAAACCAAGAGTCAAAGTTGGACATTTAACCGACTGAGCCACCCAGATGCCCCCTCCCCCAACCTTTTTAAACCTAAGCTCACAGTACTTAGTTTTAGGGGGAGAGGTTCAGAGACATCTGGGAGGTTTTGAAGGGAGGCACCAAAGACATCATGGGTATTCAGCAAGCACTTACTATGCACAAGCACCCTTCCTTTTTCCATGTTTTGACTCTAACAATCACAAGAGCTGGTTTGGTGAGTGTGGTTAAGGGGGCTCTGCCCTTGAAGGGTGAGGGGCTCTGGGCTACTGGAAAAGCAAAACTAAAGCCCCTTGTTGCAAAACTCACGAGAGGATGGGGCACCTGGGTGGCCCAGTGGGTTGGGCCTCTGCCTTTGGCTCAGGTCATGATCTCAGGGTTCTGGGATCGAGCCCCGCATCGGGTTCCCTGCTGAGCGGGGAGCCTGCTTCCCCACTCCCCCAGCCTGCCTCTCTGCCTACTTGTGATCTCTGTCTGTCAGATAAATAAATAAAATCTAAAAAAAAAAAAAAAAAAAAAAAACCCTCACGAGAGGAGTTGGGATGGGGATGGCAGTGCTCAGTGCTCAGGCTTCTTTACCCCTTTCCCCTTGTGCACCCTGCAGCCACAAAGGGAGCTCCATGGGCCTCACTGTGTAGACCAAATGCTTCTAGGACACACGAGGGCTGCCTGTGTCATTAACCGTGGAAGCGCCAGGCCCTGGTACAGGCCCTTGCTCTGTGGTTGAGAAGAGCAGAGAGCCTGTGCCTGGACTGCACCGTGTAGACAGCATTGGTGTTGGGTGGAGAGCTAGTTACAGGAACCAGGAGACCCGACATCTGGTCCCAGCTTTGCCGTAACTTGCTGCAGAATCCTGGGCCTCTCACTTATCTCTTTCTGAGTTTCTGTTTCTTCATCTAGAAACTTGCATTATTTGACCTCCAAGATCCCACCAGCCCTGAAATCCTATGATTCTGAGATGAATCATAAAAGTGAGTCAACAAAACCTCTCAAACCACAGGATCAGTTGAAGTCAGGGAGGGTAAGAAAGCAGAGAGAGGGAAGAAGTCACTCTAAGACAGTTCGGGAACAGGACAGGTAGATGAAGTCGTGGTATTTTCCATCTGTGGAAGCACTGTACGCACCAAAAATACCTCTCTGCTCTACAGGATTATGAGTCAAAACCCCTTTGATGGGGATGAATTTCTGACCGCGTAACAATTTCCATCCGGAAAGATTTAAATGCAAACCCTCCTAGGACAGACAATTTTTTCACTGACTTAAATTTATACTAAGGTGTAAATGAGTGACCTGAGATTTATTCCAGAGTAGGTTTTGAAGAATGGGAGACTGGATCTTGAGGTTTGAAGACAGAAGAAAGAACACCCCCAAGAGTAGGGCCTATAAAAGAGCGCAATAATGTGATTATTCTACAGGCCAATGTTGCCTTTTCCACCACTACCCCCCGCCCCCACCCTCTCCGCTTGAGACAAAGGAGCCACCTTCATGAGATTTCTGGTTTTGAGAACCAGAGGACAAGAGGAGAGGCCGATTAAACTGAGGTGTTGGGGAGGTGCCTGGAGGAGCTTTGTCTGCTAAGCCTGCCTTTTGCCCAGGTAACCAGCCAGAAAGACGACCTTCTTTCCTCAAGGGCTGGGAGGGAGGCACAGGGTCCAGCTGGCCAGGAGCCCGAGGCAGAGGGGCACACGGATGGAAGCCAGGATGTGCTGAGCTGGGAGGTCGGCCACTGCCCGTGCACGGCCCCACATACATTTTGTGCCTTCGGTGTCCTCACCTTGTAGGAAAGTAGTCGCTTGTGTTCTAACCAGCTGTCCCTGTGTGGGATGTTGCCCATGATTTACTAAAGGGGGAGAACATTTGTTTCTTAACACAGATGTCCAAGGGAGCCTCACTGATGAATGGCAGAGGCTTCAGCTCCGAGGCTGCTGGGAGCGCTGGCGCCGGTGGCGGCCACAATGCTCTGAGCCTCTGAGAGGGAGGGAAGAAGAGGCTGGAGCCCAGAGCCCCTGGGGGGACACAGGGCCATGGCCAGAGGAGGGATGGGGCCATCTGTGCTTGTCCCCCTGCTCCGTCAGCCCAGACTCCAGTGGGGGCCCCTGGCCGCCAACAGGTCTGAGAGAGAGAGAGAGGTGTGGCAAGCCAGTGGCCGTGGTGGCACACATGGGAATCAGGCTGCCTTTCCAAACAGTGGGCCAGTCACTCAAGCTGTGTTTCTTGGTTTCCTGGCTGGACAGGCAGGAATAATTCACGCCATTGTGGGGTCTGGTGTGAAGATGCGTATCCGGCCCGACGAGTGCCCGACAGCCCACAGCCACAGCCGCTCGTCCTCCTCTCCCACGGGATGCGACCACATGCTTCGGGATTGGGTGGGGTGCCCCACCCCGGCCCCTGCTCTTCCACAGTACTCCTCCCTACTTCCTCAGCCCCTGGCTTCTATTCCTTGCCCTTTGCTGCTCTGCACTCCCGGGGCACCCATGGCTTTGCCACATCCCCCAGCTGAAACCCCAGGGCACGGTGCTCCCCAGCCCTGGGTGATGCTCAGGGGGGCAGGATGGTCTCGGGGCAACACTGTTCTTGAGGGGGCACCCTGGTGAGCTGGCAGGGGTTTGAGGGGTCTGGAGGCTGAGGTTCAATACAAGCATTCTGCCAAAGCAGCTGTCAGCACTGCGGCTGGGGAAGATCCCGATGGGACCGTGAGAGTGGCCGGACTCCAAGCTCCAGACCCGTCCAGTTTCTGCAGCAGCACCCAGTGCTGGGAGCAGTACTCGCTGTGTGGGGGTCAGGGACCCGCAAAGCCTGAGTGATGGAGGGATGTGCCCCTGGGGATTGTGAAGGGCCCCGGGCCCCAGGAGAGGAACTCCAGAGGGAGGGCTCTGGAAGTACCCAGGAGACGGAGGGAGCAGCAGAAAAACAGGACTCCCTTAAGGAGCCTGTGTCCAGGGCAGGGGCTTGGCTGCGAAGACTCGTTTCCAGAGACCTGGGCTCATGGAAGGAGGTGACAGAGCTGGCCTGAGTCACCAGCAGCTTCACGTCCTTCCTGTCCCCTGCTTTGCCCACTATCGATGGCACCACATAAAGGCAAAAGGTTTTGGAGAGCTGGTATGGAGATGGACCGCTCGGGAAAGCCAGTCACTGGAACAGCTCCAGGTGCACAATGCGTGCTTATTAATAACCAGCAACGGTGTGTGTTGGGGGGGTATTTATGGAGAAGCGCAGCGGTGATGTCACTTTTACCAGCAGAAGACTCCATGGTTTTTATTTTGTTCCCCAACCCCAAGGCCATTATGGGCTTTGGATCTCCATGGACAAAGCAGAAAAACCTGGGCTTCCGTGCTGTGCAGTTTGCCCACCCTGGATTCTGTGGCTGCCCTTGCAGCATGAAAGAAGGGTTCTTCCCTAGCAACATCATTTCGACAGCACTGGGGTAGAAGCAGCAAGAGACCAACTCTGGCCTCCTATTTATGAAAACAATAGCTCAAGTTTATGGTATTAACAGTAAGCACCGCCGCTTCAGTTCTCCTTGGAACCTCTCTCCACACACGTATACACGCACACACACATGAATACACAAACACATATACACGTACACACATATAAACACACGCTTAAAAACACATAAACACACACGTAAATATGCACACACAATACAATGCATATAAATACACACATATACACACAGAAACACACACATAAATACACACACATATATACACATAAGCACACACATAAATACAAACATATAAACACACATATAAATACACAGATACATAAAAAAACAGACACACATCCCAACACCAAACACAAGCGCAAATTCATACACAGAAAGGCACACAGATTCAGAGGTGCCCATGTACATGTATGATCCACATCTCTATGAAAATGTAGAGTCTTGGTTTGGAGAAGAAAAGCAGACTAAGAAAACCTACTCTTTAGGAAGTAACTGTGGGGGCGCCTGGGGGGCTCAGACGGTTAAGCCTCCGCCTTCGGCTGTGGTCATGATTCCAAGGTCCTGGGATTGAGCCCCGCATCAGGCTCTCTGCTCAGTGCGGAGTCTGCTTCCCACCCCCCCACCTGCTGCTCTCCCTACTTGTGCTCTCTCAATCTCTCTGTCAAAAAAAGTCTTTAAAAAAAAAAAATAAATAAAACATAAAAAAAAAAGAGAGAGAGAAAAGGAAGGAAGGAAGGAACTGTTCCAGATATTTTAAGCAGAAAGGGATTTAAGACAGGGGAGTGAGTGCTTACAGAATCATTGGAAGGAGTGTTCATTCCCTGAAGCCACCCCACCAAATGACCACAGACTGAGTGGCTTCAAATAACAGAAATGGATTCTCTCCACCATTCTGGAGGCCAGAAGTCTGACATCAAAGGGACATCCTTTGCCTCTCCCAGCTTCTGGTGGCTGTCCACATTCTTTGCGGGCTGGATCAGTCCATCCTGCCTCTGTCTCCACATGGCTTTCTCCTCTCCTAAGTTTTCTCCTCTTCCATCTGGATCCGAGCTCCTGTCATTGGATTTAGCACCCACCTGGGGAATCCAGGATCATCTGCTCCCAAGATCGCAACTTTATTACATCTGCGAAGACCTTTTCGCCGAGTAAGGCCCCATGCATAGGTTCCAGGGGTTAGGACATGGCCCCAGCTTTTGGGAGGGCACCATTCAATCCACAACAGAGGGCTGTTGTCGAAACTCTAGGCCAGGTCCCCAAGAATGACTCTCAGAAGCCTGCAGGACTGACCTGCTGAGGAGCCGCCATCTTTGCCACGTGCAGAAAGGCCAGGAGCCACCGTCAGAGCGGCCATGTTTAAAACCCCACAGCTGTGAGCCCAGCATCAGGAAGTGGCCTCTGCTGCTCCAGCAATGGTCTCTGAACACTGACAAAACTGGTGAGGGGACAAGGAAATGCTTCGGAAAATTCCGTATCTCTTGAGCCCATCCTTTGCCAGGCAGAGTTGACTACACAGAGTAGATGGCCATGGGGAGATCCTGTTTGTTGTACATGAGCTTTCACTCACGTAATTTCTAGGAAAACCTTCTGACTGTCATTCGGGGAGCCACCCTATATAAGCTATTTATGGCTGTGTAACTAGTTATCCCCAGACTTTGTGACTTCAAACAACAACAACCATTTCTCATGGTTGCATGAATTGACCAGGCTCAGCAGGGTGATGTTTCTGTTCCTCCTGGTGGCTGGAGGCCCCACCGGTTTGGATGGCCAAAGACGAGCCCACCCACACAGCTGGCAGACAGAGCTGGTGCTGGCCGGGAGATCAGCTGGGGATATTGGCCAGAGCTCCTTGACTCTCCCCAACACGGGCCTCTCTACGTGGCTTCTTGGACACGTGTTCCAAGTATGAAAAAGCAGAATCTGCAGACTTCCTAAGACCCAGCCTTGAAATGTACGGTGTTATGTCTACTGTACTTTTTGGGTCCAAACGAGGCACAAGCCTGGCCTAGACGTAAGGAAATGGGAGACCACCCCTCAGTGGCAGGAGTGGCAAAGCATTTGGGACCAGCTGTAATTCGCTACTCTCCCTTATTCTCAACTCACGTGGTCCTGGTGGAGCTGGAGGGGGCCTGGCCTATCAGAACAGTTCTTCCCCAACATCAATGTTGGGATGAGGGGTGGCCACGTGATACAAGTCCAGCCGAAATGGCAATCAGACTCACTTTGGAGGCTTTTGTTAAGAGCTCTCGGGAGACTATCCTCCTGACTTTCCATGCCGAACTTGAAGCACCATGAATATGAGACGCTGTTTCCATCTTGCTGGGACACCAAGTCTAAGAGCCAGGAGGAGGGAGAGGGAGAAACTGAGTCCAGATGACACTTCCTGAATAAAGCGAAGCTGCTTCCGACTTGGACAGCTTGTGGGCCTCCCCGAACTGATCCTGCAGCCAGGGAAATGTGCCATGAAAGCAGGTTGGGGCTCTACTTGTCCTTCCTCAGATGGAGTTCAGCCGGCCGTATGACCATTGATTAGGAAGCAGGTACAAGGACCATGCCATAACCTGTTCCTGCAGGCTTGGTAACGTCCCACTCTGTCCTTGGGCCCTCCAATGGGCACTTTGCATGCTGAGTCTGCTCAGAGGCAGGAGCATGATCTTTTGGCAGGGGTGGCCACACTTCTGGGGGGATCAGGCGCCCAGTCCTCTGAAAATGGAGGCTGCCAGGCAGCTCTGCCACTAGCCTTGCTCCGACCAGGGCTCAGAACCTGGAATCTTAACTGTCTTCATATTTCTAAGATCTTAATGTTAAGCAACCCTCTGGAATAGATTTAGATAGGGATATTCAAAGTCCTTGTGTAGCTACTTCTGGAGTGTGGGTCCCTGATTAGGTTTTTCTAGTTGCTATCTAACTGCCCCTAACACACATATGCAGACAGATACTCACACTAACACACACACACTACATAGAGAAAGATGCTTTAGAATGAATCGTCACCCAAAGAGTAGGACACCATTCTGGATTTTTTAAGATGCTCCCTTTCCCCTTGATCGCATTGAGGGGGAAAGTAGATGATGAACAATGGAGTCTTTGAGCCAATCAGGGGAAGCCCTGTGATGTGAGGGACCCTTGTCCTGGGGTCCTTGGAGAGGCGCCAGGTATCCCGAAATCCATTGAATCATAAGGAAAACAAGTTGTATCACGGCATATGTACGTTCGAGGTGTGGGGGGTGGGGAGGTGGCAGCTTCTATCAGATTCTCAGATTTTCCTGAGACCCAGAGGTGTTAAGAATCTCTGAACTAGGCACGGTTGGGGGGAGGAGGTGTAAAGAAGCAATCTGCGTGGAGATAGCCTGGGGAAGCTTTAGCAGTTTCCTCGTAGAGTCGGATCTAACGGTCCATGACTGGGGCTCTGCAAAGAACATTTCAAAATAATCATGGGGGGCGGGGTGGTCAGAGAGTGGATTAAACCTTGAGCTTTTCGGAAGCACTGGCGCTTTGGGAATATGTTTCTTTTTAATTTTTGGAAGCTTCAAATTGTAGTAAAAACCACATGCTGTAAAATTTACCGTCTTAACCATTTTTAAGAGCACAATTCAGCAGTGTTAAATATATTCGCATCGCTGTGCAACAGATTCCCAGAACTTTTTCATCTCCCCAAATCATCGAACAACTCCCTCTCCACCCCCTCCCCGCAGCCCTTGGCAACCACTCTTCTGCTTGCAGCTCTGCAAATCTGACTACACCAGGGATCTCATCTAAGGGGAGTCATGCGGTGTTTGGCCCGTTGTAACTGGCTTATTTCACTTAACGTCACGTTTTTAAGGTGTACCCATGTCGTAGCAGGTGCCGGAAGCTGAATGATATTCCACTGTATGGCTAAACCACATTGTGTTTATCTATTCATCCGGCGGTGGACATTTGGGTTGCTGTCGCTTCTTGGCTACTGTGAATAATGCTGCTATGTACATGGGTGTGAGAAATATCTCTTCGAGTCTCTGCTTTCAATTCTTTTGGATAAATACCCAGAAGTGGAATTGCTGGATCATATGGCTGTTCTATTTTTAATTTTTTGAGGAACCACCATACTGTTTCCATAGTGGTAGAAGCAATAGCGTTTTTAGCTGAACCTAGAGCAGGGTCACTCAGAGTAAGGCACAGAAATTCTGGTGTCTTTCTAAAAACAGCTTTTTCTCGGGGCACTGTGATGGCTCAGTGGGTTAAGAGTCTGCCTTTGGCTCAGGTTGTGATTCCAGGGATCAAGTTCCCCCATGGGGCTCTCTGCTCAGCGGGGAGCCTGCTTTTCCCTCTCCCACTCCCCCTGCTTGTGTTCCCTCTCTCGTGGTCTCTCTCTGTCAAATAAAATCTTTAAAAAAAAAAATTTAAAACTATCCTTTTCTTTTCTTTTCTTTTCTTTCTATGGTATGTGAAGGCAGTATGGAACAGTGGCTAGGGGCAGTTAGAGAGAGCCGAGTTCGAATTTCAACTCTTCTACTAACCGGCTCTGTGACGATCTCTTTACTCCATTAGCTACTTAGCTATGAAATGGTAATAGCAGTCCTCGGGATGCAGGACTGTCCTAAGGATTAAATAGGATCAAGTACAGGTCGCTAAGGATCTAGAGACCCAGAGCAGCTGGTTCTCTTGTTCAGGAAAACACATCGCTGTTTTCATGAAGAAGAATCAGAGCCAGGCAGCATCTGGAACAGAGAGGCTGGGACAAAGGGAGATGACTTGCTCTGGGAACAAAGTCGTAAGAATTCCACAGGCAGGCTGAGGCTCTCCCAGGATGGACGGAATCACACACCTTTGGCAACAGGGTCAGAATTCAACTTCCCACACTCCTGCTGGGGTGCCTGGAAGTCTCCCTTTGCCACATATCTCTCCAGACCTCACAACTCACACCTCCAGGAGTGGGAGCATTCTCCAGGCGGCCAGGAGAAGGTTCCCCAGAGGCCTGACGGGTCCCAGGACCTCCCCAAGGGCAGGGAGGGCAGACCTCTAAGTCACCCTGAGCAGTGTGGTGGCTGACTGATGGTCCCACCTTGCCTGGCCTGACGCCCGTGGCTGCCTCTTGAGTTAGGCACGTGGGGTGTGGGCATCAGAGACTCTCACCAGGACTCACATCCCAAATTGGTGCCTATGTGTGTGCGTGTGACAGAGAGAGAGAGAGCAAGAGACGGAGAGAAGGTGTGGCACCCCCATCTCGTCTCAGCAGAAAGCCAACAAAATACCCCTCCTTCTCTTTTGACAATTCTTCACAGAGCCTTTTCCTTCCCGGAAGGTTTTATTGAAGATGGGAGCGTGTCCCCGAGCATCTCTTCTGCCTGCTCCCCACCTCCAAGGACAAGAGAAAACCAAGAAGATGAAAAGGAAAAACAAGAGAGAGAGGAAAAAGGAAGAGACAGGGAAAGAAGAATCCATTCCCTCCTCTCAGTCAAGGTCAACAACCTGGACTTTCTGGGCGGCTCTGGCCATTGCTGCCTCCAGCCTTGAACTAGCTCTCTGAAGGTTCAAGTCCCCAGAGCCAGGTCCGGGGCGCCTCTCTCTGCATCTTTAGGGGTGATTAAGTAGGCAGCCGGTAGGCAGCAAATAACTCAAGAGAGGAGCAGGAAGTATTTTGATGAATTGAACATTTGTTTTCAGAACAGACTGGTGATCAGGTAAACACTCTAAGTGTTCATGAGTGGGAAGAGCTACCAAATTATAGAAAACACTGCCTGTGCGCTCCGTGGGCCCGTTCTCAGCCTCATCACCGATTCCTTCCACACTCCTCCTAAGCATTACTTTCTTGTCAACAGTCAGCCCGGAGGAGGAGCCTGAAGATCCTAGGAGTGCGTGCTCTCCAAACAAGTTGTTTTTCATCAGAAAATTGGAGACTTTTCCTTGAAAAACAACGGCCTATGGCACCGATTAGGCAGTGGGATGGGGGTTCTTCTTGAAGGCAGCGACTCTGAGGGAAGGCCCTCTGCGCAGCACACAGAGCACACAGACACCCGCTCAAATGTACAGAGAGCCCTGGGTCGACTCTCAGGGGCGGGGGGCTGGGCCTCTCAGGAGCGCTGGCTCCTCACTATAAACAGTGTCCGAAGTCGGAGCCACTTTACTCCTTGTCGCCTCCAATCTTGACGTCAGAGCCTGATCAAAACTCTCTCCTTAGCTTTCCACCCAGCAACTGGGGACTTCTAGAAGATGAGCCTTCTGATTTGCCCATTTTTGGAAAGATACATGTACAAGGCTGCTCACTGGTACGTTGTTCTTTACAAAAAGCTGGAAGCGTCCGAAACGGATGTGAAGTGATCCGAAGTCCTTCCATACGTGCCCCTAGAGAAAGATCTGTGAGCCCCACTGCCGGCTGGAGAAAGTTTGGTGCAGACCACTGTGTGACTACACAGTCCCAGTGTTAGCTGGGTTTCCCCTCGTAGCAGAGCTACAGACAAGAATCTGCCTGCAGGTCATTATGTGGGAGGTGACTTGGGAAGCACGGTGAGGGAAGAGAGGACTGAGCCAGGGTGGGGAGGTCAGGTCAACAAAGGGCAGGTCAGCGAGCAGGTTCCCACTGGGGCAATTGGGGCTCAGTCCCATGGGGACCCACTGAGAATGCGTGTGGAACAAGCATCAGGATCCAGCTACCAAGGGGCAAGGAGGCTGGGGTACTTATCTATCACCTCCGGCCACTCATTCATGTCTCAGGGCCTCCAGCCAGCCCCAAGGGCCACTGAGCACCTCCTTGGCCAGAAAGTATGCTCATGCAGAGAGATCCAGAAGGAGGTAGGCTTTGAGCCCAATGTCTGTAGGTGCCTCTCGAGGTGGGTGGGGGTGATCCGGGGAATGTGAGTGGTCCAGCGGCATCTACTGTGGTCCTATTTATGTATTAAAAAAAATCCAAATTTATAGAGATCATATATATGCTTGGGAAAACTCTAGGGATGTAGGCCTGGAGACCTAGGGCATATACTGCCCAAGGGTACATTGCACCTTGAATCCTTCTGTGCGGGCGGGGGCTGTCTGGGTGGCTCAGTCAGCGAAGCATCTGCTTTCAGTTTAGGTCAAGATCCCAGGGTCCTGGGATCGATCTCCGCGTTGAGGTCCTTGCTCAGTGGGGAGCCTACTACTCTCTCTCCCTCTGCCCCTTATCCCACGCATTCTCTCTTTCTCTTTCTCTCAAATACATAAATAAATAAATAAAATCTTTAAAAAAAAAAATAGAACCCTTCTGTTGCATTTATTTTTGTTAAAAACAAAAACAAATAGATCCACATCTGACTGAAATAATTCAAAACCTGATTAATCATTTTAAAACCACTCTGTACAGCAGCTAAAGCCCTGACTTAGTGCTTCTGCTTTCCTTGAGTCTCTTTCAGGATCAAACAATAATTCCTCACATGTCTTATGTGCTGTCTGTACACCAAGCGCAGTGCAAGCCTTTTCACGTGCCCAGTGACACCCCTGGGAAGTGGGAACTGAAGTTCCAACTTTATTATTTTTTTTAAAGATTATATTTATTTGTTTGAGAGAGGAGAGACACAGAGAGTCTGAAAGAGCACATGTGTGCACAAGCAGGGAAGGGACAGAGGCAGAGGGAGAAGCAGATCCCCCCCGCTGATCAGGGAGCCAAAGAGGGGCTCGATCCCATGACCCTGAGATCCTGACCTGAGTCAAAGGCAGATGCTTCATCAACTGAGCCCCTGAGGCGCCTGTGAAATTTCAGCTTTAGAGATGGGGACACCAAGGCTTAAAGAACCTAGCTTTCATTTGCTTAAGGTCATACAATGAGAGTGTACTTCCATGCGTGGAATCAGAATTTGAACCAGACCTGCCTGTCTCCTGAGCCTGTGTCCGCAGGCACCATGAAACTTCCAGAGGTTCTCCTCCTATCTTCTCTTTCATTCTTCAGGCCAACTGCTTTCCAGGCCCTACCCAGTGTTTTAGGAGCTTCTGGTCCCTGTCAGCCTTTTCCCAGCTGCCGTGCCCCAGACACAATGGAGAGAATGGAGGGTGGGGGTAGGGTGGGGTCAGTGCTTGGAATGGAGCCATTTCCCTCTGGTATGGACTCAGTCGTGTCCTCCCCCCCTCCAAAATATATGTTGAAGTCTGAACCCTCCCAGACCCCAGAATGCTATTTGGAAGGGAGGGTCTTTACCGAGGTCATTGAGTTTAAAATGAGGTCAGGCGGGTAGGCCCTAATCCTGTGCGACAAGTGTCATTGCAGAAAAGGGGAAATTTGACCTTGGACTTGTAGCCCCCAGTACAGGGGGACAGTACACTTCTACTGTTTATGCCTCTCAGTTCCCAGTACTTTGTTCCGGCAGCCCCGGAAAACAAATCTGCCCTTTTTCAAAGCTGTCACTCCTTGTCACTCTCCATTCTAGCAAGTATGAGCCTCCCACCCCAATGCAGGAATCTAGGGAAAGAGGGGTGAAGGCACTCTGTATAGCACTGGGAGTCCTCACCCCACCTCTGACTTTTCCCCCCAAGTGGGCTGAAGTGTCTTGTTGCTGCTAAGAGAACATCTAGAAACGAATAGCTCTAGCCAAAGGCTTCCAGAATCACATAATACTTCTTCCTGGCTTTGATGGCTGAATGAAGGAATGAGTGAATGAATGAAGTCATAAATCTCTAATGCCTTTGGCCTGACTCCAACTAGAAGCATGTCTGCTTACGAAATTTTGGCCCGCAAACTCTGGTGGAAAGCTAAGCACCAGAAAAAAATGGATATCCTCTCTGCTGCCAAGAACAGGTGAAGTGAGTGATGGTCCCTTTGGATTAGTGAACAAATGGGTTCAAGGTCAGGCTCCAACCTGTTCACAAAGTGATGCATGTCTGCGTTTCCCTTACTCCTCTTCCCCTCCTTATTGCAAACCTTTTTTTTTTTTTTTTAATATTTTATTTATTTATTTGACAGACAGAGATTACAAGCAGGCAGAGAGGCAGGCAGGGAGAGAGGGGGAAGCAGGCTCCCCGCCGAGCAGAGAGCCCGATGTGGGGCTCCATCCCAGGACCCTGGGATCATGACCCGAGCCGAAGGCAGAGGCTTTAAGCCACTGAGCCACCCAGGTGCCCCGCAAACCTTTTTTAAAGGGTAACATACATAAAATATACACCTCCTGGGTGTAGAAGTGTAACATACATGTAGTAAGTGTATAGCTCAATGAGTTTTTACTAAGTAAATTCAGGTGTCAGCCAGCACAGAGATCAAGATTTAGAACATTACCACCCCACTCGGATGCCCCCTTCCCACCTCCCATTCCACAGGTTACCAGGCATCTCTCTGGGAGGGGAGTTGCTGGCTCATAGGGTGAGCCCCTATTCAGCTACAGTGGTTACTGCTCAGTTTTCCATAAAGACTGTGTACTTGACTTCTCCTTCCTTTTGATAATCATCCCATTCCTCCCTCACTCACCTCTGCCTTTCTTAAAGCTCTTCTTTTCTTATTTCAAAGCCAGTCACCCAAGCATGGGGAGAGGGGCCTCCTTGGAGCTTAGCAAAGGCGACTGCATTCCCCTTTGCCTGTGTCTGTGTTCTGTTATGGTCTCCAAGTGCCACGAATGTCGCATGTCGCTGCCCCAACACAGATGGGCCCCAGCAGGTAGCTGTGCGTGTGTATAAGGAATGCGGTTTCTGTATGCTGGCCTTGCCTGGTCTGCCTACCTTGCAGAATGATTTTCCATTACATAAGGCTCTGCAAAAGGCCTTGAGTTGCCGAGAGGAAAGGCCCCGCACAAAATGCAAACTAACAAAAGCACTGATATCAAAGAATGGGGGAAATCCATCATGCCCTTGTCACTGGAAGGGGCCCGTTATCTGACGGTTGCTGGCAGATTCGTCCCTACTTTACCTAAAAGGCAGGATCTGCAGGCTAGAAACAGCCTCCTGGCCCTCAGCCTGGCCAAACACTCAATAATTTGCCTATCAATTAAGCCCAAGAAGCGGGGGTTGGGGGGTGGGGGGGTGAGCTAGAGAGAGGGAGAAAGGCAGGTAGTCAAGCAAACAGGTCTGGTTTGTGGCAAAGCCTCTTGGATCAACCTTATTCTAGCTCTTCGAAATGACTCACTTAGAAGTGTTCAGTTTGGGGGAGGGGGCTGGCTGGCTCAGTCCGTAAAGCAGCTGACCCTTGATTTTTGGCTTGGATCATGATCCTGGGGTCCTGGGATGGAGCCCCAGATCTGGCTCTTTGTTCAGCAGGGAGTCTGCTTGAGGATTCTCTTTCCCTCTCTCTCCCCCTCTGCCCTACTCTCCCCCCCAAATAGATAAATAAATAAATAAATAAATCTTATAAAAAGATAAAGAATTGTTTGTGCATCCATGAAATGGGCCTAATTGAGCCAAAGAGTACTCAGAGTATTCAGCTTATACTTTATAGAGATTCTTAAAGACTTTATAGAGATTCTTTAAGACCAATTGCATAAAAAGCATAAAGCACTTGGCAGTTGCAGACTGCAAGGGGGCAAAACCGAGATGCTTAGGACAGATGTCACAGTGGCACCTGTGGCCCAGGCAGGTGGTAATGATGGATACACAGGCGGGTGGAGGAGGGGACTGTGTTGCACAAGCGGGGGCATTTTTAACATAGAATACAGTGTGACAGGTGCCCCCCCACTGCAGAAGGAAGACCGTCTCATCAGAAACAGTCTCAGCAGCCATCGTCTGGGCCCTGCCCACACCTCCCTGCCCACCCGGAGGCCACCTGCAGATAGCTCCTGGACACAGTGACTGCCCTGGGACGGTCCCTAGTGCAGAGCAGGGCAAAACTGTCGGGAGCTCAAGGCCCTAGTGTCAACTCCTGATCAACGAGAGAAGGAAGTGGGGGTGTGAACAGCGCAGGTTCACTACCCTTCTGCCGACAACTCTAGAGCCGGGACCCCCACCCTGAGAGTCTCCCAGGGGCTTCGACACACTCAAGTCCCAGATGTCTACCCGCTCCTTGACACACCCCTTATGGGTTTCCTTCCCCTCCCTGTGTCACTTGTGCCCTTGACTGCACTGCCGGGGGTCATCTCATCCCCCCAAAGGACCTACACCCAAGTCTTCATTGTAGGCTCTGCTTTTAGGGGACACTCAGATTAATTCCAAGGCCCCCCCTTCCCCTGTGCACCCCTTCCTAGTCCCGGCTGTCTTAGCTGTCGTCTGTTCTCTCCTGCATCCCCCACCCAGCCTAAGTCACCTCTTGCTGTGCCGGGTTCTCTCCACTGCACCCACCCCCCATTCACCATCATTACAATGAAAGAGTTTCTCTGTAACTTAAGGAAACGGGGAAGTCTACCTTCAGATCCCCCCTCCTAGAGAAGAAGGAATCTAGACCATCCCCTCCCTCAAATCTGGGTGGGCTCTGTGACTTCTTTGACTAATAGAATATGGGGAAAGGAACACTGGGCCATAAAAGCCTGGAAACTTCCATTCCCTGTCTCTTGGAACCCTTACTCTTATAGCTCCCAGGTAAGAAGTCCCACTCTCCTAGACACACCATGTGGAGAGGGCCTGAAGCAGTACAACGAGGGAGAGCAGCCTGGGAAGCCCCACCTTGTGCCCTTTCCCGCTGAGGCACCAGATGTGGTCCACTTTGACCCTCCAGACCAGCCAGGCTGCTAGCAAATACCACGGAGTGATCGCGGCAGATACCAAGAGAAGGAAAAGAATCACCCTACTGAGCCCTGACAAAATTCTGCACCCCAAAGTTGTGCTATATATTTAAAATCGTCTTCTAAAGCTACTAGATTTGGGGGGGGTCATTGATGAGGCAGCAGTAGACACCAGGAATTGCAGGCATTGAGGAAACTGATAATGACTGAAAGAGAAGAGGAAGGGAGAGGAGGAAGGGGTGCAGAGAGAAGCCGGGGAAGAAAGGCAGTTCATGGTTGTTCCCACGAGGCTGTAATGGGGCTGATTAAAGGGGCAGACACCTGCAATGTTCATACCCCCATTCTGAGGACAGCCAGGTCCCTTTTGTATAAGTTACCCCCTATTCTGTGTCATTAAACTACATTATCCTGTTAGCACTGATTGGCTCGGGAATCCACACCCTGGGAAAGACAGAAGGTACCCTGGTTTGAGAACACTGTCCAGCCTGAGCAAGGCCAGTGGGTCCAAGCTGGACGGCGAGAAGCCCAGCAGATCACATTGGCCCACTGGATCCAACTGGACAACTTGAGAGGAAGTGGTAGGAAGCAAGAGAAGCTGGGTCTCAAGAAGGAGGTAGCCTGAGAGTCTGGAAGAGCCGACGACATGGCCTGATGACCAGTCTGCCTCTGGCTGCTGACATTTCCAGAACCCAGGTAGGAGCTTTTGCTTTCGCTCAGCCCTCCAGGTGTTTCTAGAAACCCTAGCACCTGTGCTAGCCTCATTGCATCTTTGCGTTTGATAACTTGGAAGAGCCTAAGAGGATGACAAAATCAAGCGAGCAGCGTGTCTGCACACATATGCCTCAGAAGTGCATTTGTGTGTCCGCGGATTGTGGGTGCGAGCATGTGAGTGAGCAGTTCAACTCGGATCTCTGGCCTTGAACCTAGGAAATTAAATACGATGCCTTATTTCCTCTTAGAAAAGAGATTTTCCTTACAATTTCCCCTGTGGTGGGGTAAAGAGCTGGCTGCTGTTGTTAATTGAAGGGTGAGGGATAAGAGAGTGGTTTTAAATATATTTTTAAGCCTCACAGCCTTTGTTTCAAACAGAATGTTAGTGAGAAGCCAATAAAGCAAGTCCTATAAAAGCCACGATGCTCCCGTTTGGGTGGGGGAAGGGAGGCAGACACACAGTGCCTAATCATGGGCACCTTTGGCTTTGAGGGAGTCCCAGGGGGTTCCTAAGACTCAGTAGAGTTCAGAGGGAGGGAAGAGTGCCCTGGATGAAACTGTAATTCCTGGATTCTAGGCCCCTCTCTGTCACAGACTCTATGACCCAATCTCTCTGAACCTTAGCTTTCTCCATTTTTTTTTTTAAGATTTTATTTATTTGACAGACAGAATGAGAGAGAGAAAGCATGAGAAGAGGGAGGGTTAGAGGGAGAAGCAGACTCCCCCCAAGCAGGGAGCCCAATGCGGGCTCCATACCGGACCTCCAGGATCATGACCTAAGCCAAACACCATCGCTTAACCAACTGAGCCACACCGGTGCAACCCCCTCCCCCGCTTTCTCAACTTTTAAACGGGGACTGTACCCATTAGGATGCTCTCAGCAGAGTATCCAACAAAAGTAAGCTAAACAATAAGAGTATATTAATATCTCACATACAAGAAACTCAGAGGCAGTCTGAGTTTAGTGGCCAAAGAGGTCATCAAGGACCCAGGCCCTTTCTACCTTTCTGTTCTGTCATCTCCTCATGGTCACAAAACGGCTGCTGCTGCTCTAACACCTCATATCTTTACAGCAGCTTTCAAAGGCAGAAAGAACATGGTGTGTGAGGGTGGCTGCAGTCTCCTGAGTCTTTTCTTTCTTTTCAGGAAGAAAAATATTTCTGAAAAATCCCACAACCAGGACTGTCATTAGGTTCTATTGGCCAGGGCATGCATGTCCCTAAAATAAGTCATCGGAGAGTGAGGTTTGTCCCATACCCGGCTTAGGGTAATTATGGATCATCTCCTGGGATTGAGCCCACCTTCCATGAACACCCTGCCATCTGACAGCAGAGCAAAACTGGGCTTTTGTAAGCCAACAACAAGGGAACTAGCTATTGGCAAGCCCAAGGAGATGCACCTGTCTGGCTGGCATCTCTTACATTTTTTGCAGCTGTAAAGGGCCCAACTTTACAGGGAAAATGGGTCAACTAAAAGGGCTAAAGGACACTCGGAATCAAAGTTGTGCCCTAAGGTATTGGGCAGTGGGGCTTACCTCACACAGGTGAGCGTGTTATTACTGCTGGCCGAGAACCTCTGCTTTCCTCAGTGACATGGACTCTGCCCCTCAGGACCAGGCTGCAGGGAGAGAAGATGTGACCCAAGCTGAGAATGTAACTCACAGCCCTGGTTCTCTTCCTCATAGGCAACCTGCACCCTCCCAACTAGGTCTGTCCTCGTGCCTAGGCACAGCAGCCCTTCATAAATACCTTGTACTCATCAGCAAATGCTTCCTTGCTAAGACGTCGACAAATATTAGAAAAGCTGTGGCCACTTCGGAGCACTGATTTTTTTTACCCCCACCCCCTGGCCACAAGACATTGGTCTCCAATTTGTGAATCCAACCTGTTTTGGAATGGTTTGAGAAAACAACTCCTATATGGGGTGCTGGGTGGCTTGGCTGATCAAGCATCCGACTCTTGGTTACGGCTCAGGTCATGATCTCATGGGTTGTAGGATCCAGCCTTGCCTTGGGCTCCGCATTCAACGGGGAGTCTGCTTGGGATTCTCTCCCTCTGCCCCACCTTCTCTAAAATAAATAAACTTTTTAAAAATGATAAAACCATGGGGCACCTGGGTGGCTTGGTGGGTTAAAGCCTCTGCCTTCAGCTCAGGTCATGATCCCAGGGTCCTGGGATCGAGCCCCGCATCGGGCTCTCTGCTCAGTGGGGAGCCTGCTTCCTCCCCTCTCTCTGCTTGCCTCTCTGCCTACTTGTGATTTCTCTCTCTCTGTCAAATAAATAAAATATTTAAAAAAATGATAAAACCAGTATGTATAGTTCTTATGACAAAGGACCCAAGTGCTAGACCCGAATTTACCAGTGAGAAAGCACTGAGGTCCATGGTGGCTATTGATGTGGGGAGGTGGGAATTCACAGCTGATTAAGGTTTTATAGAGGATCTGGGGTGGGATTTTAGGCTGTTGCCAATTGACCTAAGGCAGTTTGGTCTTACAAAAATGAGAAGGTTCTTTTTGGTAGGTCTCTGTAGCCTTCAGTAATTAGAGGTGGGCCAGGGCCTTGGGCCCCTCCCCCACAGTGCCACTAGGTGACTCCTAAGCGAAGTCCTCCACCCCGTCCTCCCCCACGCTCCATGCTCTGAGCCAGCTGTGTGAAGCAATCTTGTGCGGGAAATTCCGTCAAGCTCCAGCCCTTGGTCTTTTTAAGAGTTCCAACAGCCAGCGCCTAGCAGAAAATCTGCCTGAGGCAAACACGAGGGGATTCTTGCAGCGGGATCCTCTAACTTTCTGGTCCAACTCCAGGGGCCCAAAATCCACCCAACCAACAGCTGGATGCACGCAGGGTCCCTTAGGAATCATGCCCACGGGGACATTTGTATGAGAACCACCCACAGGCGTGCCAGACTGTCCACGTCTGCACCTGCCCGCACTGGAATGCAGCTCCCCTTTCTAGCCAATACACCCTTCTAGAAAACCACTGCCTTCACTAGTGAGAACCCATTTCTAAGGCTCTCGAGGCTACCAAACAAGATCTCTGGAGCTGACCGAAGCCCAGGTCCTGGGGGGCTCCAGGAGCGTGGACTTGTGATAAAATGCTAACTGACCACTTCCTAAATGCGCCTCCCCAGTTAGGTCCACCACCGTGTCCTAAAGTCCGCGAAACCTTAGACTTACCTATGACGTGCTAATGACCCCCACGGAACTGACTTTACATTATGCCCGTAACCACTGTGCGTTTCCGGAACGCAAACAAGGCCAAAGCACCTCCGACCACGCAGCGCCCCCTGTGGTGAAGTTTGGAACCTCCCAATTAGAGGGGCAAACGTGCGCCTGGTTCAGCCGGCAGGTTCTTTCCAGATTACAAAGTGTTTTATAGCAAAACAGTGGCCAGAAGGAGGGGCTTCCTGACCTTCCACCTCAATTAGGGCAGTTCCGCTTCCTTGTAAACTCGCACTGGCCCACCAGACTGGACGGCCGTTAACACTTTGTAAACCTCTGTGATGGGTGCTGGAGGGAAGCCGAAAGGGAGGGCAGTAAGAGGAGGGATGGGGAGGAATGGCGGGAGGAATGGCAGGAGGGCGGGAGGAGGGATGGGAAGGGTGGGGAGAGAGATGGGAGGTGGATGACAGGAAGAAT
Source organism: Mustela lutreola (assembly GCF_030435805.1). Taxonomy (NCBI): domain Eukaryota; kingdom Metazoa; phylum Chordata; class Mammalia; order Carnivora; family Mustelidae; genus Mustela; species Mustela lutreola. Next base: position 35,700,043 of record NC_081308.1, on the reverse strand, counting down.
GGGGGAGGGGTGGCAGGAAGGATAGGAGAGTGGGAGGAGGGATGGGAAGAGGGGTGGGGGGGTGCTGTTAGGGAGGAGAGGAGGAGATACAGCACGAAAGGAGGCACCTCCCCACACAGTGTGGGGAGGCAGGAGTCCTGAGGAATGCCCCATCCGACCCTGCCTCCGCGCCATCCACCCCCCCCCCCCCTGTGCTCCTGGGAGGCAGGGTGCTGGCTGCTGTGCTCAGGAAGGAAAGACTTAACACGGTCCACAGCCTGCCCTCAGCTGTCAGCCCTTCCCTGAGGCTGAAGAAACCGCCCTGCCCAGGGTCATGCCAGTTCCTAGAGCAGTCCACGCCCAGCGAGATCCATTTCAGGGAAGGGAGGCTCGGAGGCTCGTTCCTCCAGCCCAACTCCCAAGCACACTAAGGAGTCACTGGGGCTCCAGAGCTCTTGATGGGATCCGCTGAGGCTTCTGTCCAGCTAGGATTGTAGTGGTTTTCTCCTCTGCCCGCTCCTGCTTCCAGCTGCTCCCTTCTCCACGTGCCGCTCCTAGGAGCGCTTCCTAAAAACTGTGCCGGGTGCCAGTCTCTCTCGGCATCTACTTCTCTGGAAAACTGACCTGCGGCATCATCAGGGCGGGTCGCTCTGCCTGCCTGAGATCGCGGGAGCTGGGATCGAGCATGCCGGCCCTGGAGCCCAGGACATCTCAAGAGGGGAGTAAAGGGGCAACGACCAGGTTTAACGACCAGCCAGTTTGCAGACCCTGCCTGGACCCCGGCTCCACCTGCCTCTCCCTCTTCCCACCCCCGTGGGCGAGCTCTGCGGGCACAAGACCTAGGTTTCTGGTGTGCGTTCTCAAACCTTCCTTTTCCCTGTGAGCACAGCCTCCCACATCCTGTGGGTTTGCCGGTTTAAAACTTGAGGGGGGCAGGGAGCAGAGGAGAAGAATGCAGACACAGAGGGGGAGGCCAAGACGAGGAAGAGAGTGTGCCTGTGTCTAATATGTAAAGAATGGTCCTTCTTACATGCAAAATGTGACAATGGACCCCCCAAACAGCTCCCTCCTGCCCAGAAAGTGTTAATCCACCTCCTAGCGGGAAGGCTGGCCTCCCCCCAGGCTATTTCCCTGGGCCTGCCTGGCTGGGGATCAGGCCCATTGTTAATAAGTAATGACAGCCCAGCTCCTCCGTGGATTCCCCTGGGGTTTAGTGTCAGAAACGTCTTCCCTCGCTGCCGCTCGAGCTGACAGGCTCCGGCTCCCGGCAGGCAGCTGTGAACACAGGCTAGCCTCCGCCAGGATGCGCCACGACATCGGGCCCAGAGCCCCAGGGCGACGGAGAGGGCGATCATCCCCTCCCTGCTCCCCTTTCAGGTGAGCCGACCTCAGTCGTCTGCGGGGACTGCAGGATCCGCCAGGTCGGGGTGGGGGGGCGGGGGTGGACCCTGGTGGCCTCCTTCAGCAAGGGCTGGGGCCGTGCCCTGGTGAGTGGTAAATTCCCAAAGGCTTCAGCCGGCAGGAGACGGCTGCTTCACCTCAGTCCCTGCCTCTGCTCCTGGGGGAATCGGCTCACGGCTGCTGTTGACGATACTGTTTTCAAGATGCTCCAGTAACTTGGAGCGTTTCCGGTGGCCTTGCTTACTCCTGGGAAGTTCTTTCTTGTGTCTGACTTAAGTAACAGCACACTTAGCACTTCACATTTGCCCAGGAAGAGTTCACGAACTAAAGCATTCTGGAACCTTCTGTATGGTGAGGCCAGCCGACTGGGAGGGGACCACCAGAGAAAAGATAATTGGTTGTACTTACAAATCCCTAGAGGAAGGGGGCATGCCAGGCAAGAGCCTTTAATGTCATTTTCAAGGGAAGGAACGGGCTCTGGGACATGGGGGTGGTCCCTAGCTGTCTGATCAGGGCAGGTGGACAGTGCCCAGGAGCGTGACAGCCGGATAGAGGATCTAGGAATCGGTAATCCTGGGACAGACAGTCCCTTAGAGGTTAGCAGGGCCTCAGATATCAAAGCATCAGAACACAGAAAATCAAAGGCACGGTGAACACAGGTTTCTCTTTTAGCCTTTCACTGTACGTGGTTTATACCGCTTAGAATAACGTTCAGTGTATTTGAAATCCATGTTATCGCACGTTCCTGGCAGCATTGTTATGATATAAAAGAAATGGCCCAAATGTCCATCAGTATGAGAAGGGTTAAGCAAACAGTGGGCTCACCATACTATAACGTAGTATACAGCACACAAAAAGAAAGACATGCCTACGCACACCGATTTCTACTGTTTGGGGAGATGTGCTACAATTTTAAGTGGTGGGATGATTCACATACACGATACGACCGCACTCATGTGAAAACAAAAGGAATGATGACAAAGCTTTAGGTGGTGTACACACGTCCACGTACAGAAGTGAGTAGGAAAACCTGTGTGGAAGAACACCCATCCCAGAGTTAGCGTTGCTACGTCTGTGGAGGGCGTCATGGGTCAGGTTCTTAGGGAGGCAGGCACTAAGATGGAGTCAGGAGTGCCCAGGGTTTCCCCGGGAAGGGAGAAGGGCAGAAGCGGGACTGGGCAGGGGGAGCCGGCAGGTGGCAATGCAGCTCTGAAAAGTCTCTGGGAGCCCCGAGCAAAGGTTGTCACTGGGGGAGGGCTGGCGGGGGGGGGGGGGGAAGTGGCCAGCTCCGAGTGCCACCACCTTGCCCAGCTGTTGGCTGGGTCCACCCGGAGAAGGGCTGGGTGCACTGTGAGGCTGGGGGTGCGGGCACAGGGATCAGAGAAACTCAGGCACACATCTGCCACAGAGGACATGGAGAGTGGGAAGGAGAAGGTGACAGGGAAACTTTGACTTTCATAGCCCTCGACTTTGTACTTGGAGACTGTAACCCTCTGTGTAAGTTATAAGGTTACAAACAGAGGGGCAGAGGAATATTCTAACTGGCTCGTTTCTGTGACTCCTCCCCCTTCTTAGGGCAAGTCCTCGCCTGCCCTCTACAGCTGCCATGGCCCAGGGACCCATCCAGCTGTCTGCAGCTTTTACCCCGAGTCTTTTTGGTCTGGCATTAGCTAAGAAGACCACATGCTTGCTTGCACTTTCTCCTCTGCCCCCTAACATTAATAATCCTTTCTAGGAACAGGATTGTGGAACTTTGCACATTCAGTATGGCCCGCTGACACTAATGCTGGGGACGGAAGAAGCAAGAGTTTGGGTCCACATGGCGGGAGCTAGAGAATCAAATTTTAACCTGATGCTTTTCAGGACAGCATGTGCTCCCTGCTGAAGGCAAGGTTCAAGTAAGGGGTATTAGTGTCCAGAGGAGGGTTCTGACCATCTCGAGCATGGCTCACATCAAGGCAAGCTTCTTACACGGTGTGGGGTGGGGGGGCGGGGGGTGTTGGACTTGGCCTTGAAGGATGGAGAAGGAAGGGAAGAGAATTCCGGCCAAAGGGAACAGCATGAATCAAGGTGGGAATACGCAGTATATTTACAGGGTTCAACATAATTCAAGAGTCCAGAAGTCAGATGGCCTACAGACAAGTCCCAATCCTGTGTCTCCCATGGCTCCCAGGATATCTTGCCAGATAGCCTCGCATGTGTTGGAATCTGTTCGCCAGATTCCAAACAGTGGCTCCCTTGCAGCTCCAGACTGCTTACAAAATGGCTGCTGCTGTTCCGGACCTCACATCCTCACACTGGCCAGGGGAAAAGGGAACCACTCCTTCTGGTTGCTACCAAGGGCACTGTTAGCATCACTTTCCCATAAGGTTCCAGCAAATGTTTCCTGACATCTCATTGGCTCTGCTTGGGTTAGGTGTCTACCCCTGGAGAAATCACTGAGGTTGGGGTGGATCTCTAGGCTCTGGGAGGGACTTACCAGTTGGAGAGAGTTTCAGGCTAAAAATGATGCCAATTCCTGTGGTAGCAAACAGGCTACAGAACTTACCCTTTACTCCTAAATCTAGAACAGGAGTTGAGATACAAACGTAGCAAAAGCCTTCCAAAGCACCGGGAGAGGAAAAGACAGGACAACATAGAGATCTATAATTTTTTTCCCTGCTACATTTTAATTGCCCTTCTCTGGCATGCACTGCATAAATTAAGAGCTAGTTAATGCTGTAATGCGTAAAACAATTTCATGCATCTTAAATATTGCACTTGTACTTTAATTCCACATTAAGTGGTCCCCTGAAAATTTTAAATTTACAAAGTCACTGCTGTGCTACATGAAAAAGGTGCTAATTAAGTGTTAATCAGTAGCCAGATAACCTTCCCTGAACCCTACCCAAGGTCTCCAGAATGACCCATTGCCAGAGAATGTGATGACCACAGAACAGAGAACATAGACACAGACGTGAAATGGTTTCTTAGCCACATCCCAGCCAATTAAGGCAGATTTGCCTATTATGCAGTTCTAATTAAATGACATCTACTATAGTGGACACGAGGCTAATAATAATAATAATATTTAATGCTGGCAGAGCTTTTCATATTCAAAACACTAGCTAATTAACAAGCAGGCATCCCTTTCTGGGCGAGGAGCGGGCTTCTTTCGGGTGATCCTGCTAAAAATCTGAAGGCATGCACAAGGATGGGTAAAATAAAAGGAAGTGGTTCCTCCCTAGAAGGGACGCACTGCCTTTTGGAGTAGCGCTACTCAAAACGTGGTCTGCAGACCATGCTAGTCCACAGTACGATAAACCTGAGTAACCGTTCTAAAACCTTGAAAGCGACCTGACCTTGTAACATCCAAGCCGGTGATCAGTGGACTCCTACTGAACGAGAAGTAGATGAGTTCAGACTTCCTTGGTAGGTGGCACGTGGCACGAGCTCTGTAATAGTCACACACAGTAGGGCCACATGTCCGTCTGTGATGGACTGGAAATTACAAACACGCACACATACATGTGCATCATGTTCTTCACAGCAAATGGTATGAGAAGCACTGTCATAGACCTGTCTGTGTAGAATGAGAGGGTACGGGTTTAGCTGCATTCCTCACAAATAAAAGAGAAGAGGTGTGCTATTTCACAACTCTGTACTGGTCTGCTTGGAATATTCTGTGTCCCTAGCTCTCCCACTTCCTGCCCAACCTCTCTTTCACACACAGGAAGTCATCTCAGTTCCTGGGAACGGCTGCCTGGGACACTACCACCTTCGGGAAGACTTCGCCCTTCCCCTCCCCTCCATCAGTTCCACGCAAGTCGCCAGATCGCACTTTGCGCAGGGCTGTAGGTATGATTATCTTGCTTTTGCCCGATAGGACTGACCTATCCTTGATGGCAGGACTGAAGCTTTATAGCTTTGAATGCTTAGTACAGAACACATGGTAAACGCTCATTGAAGGTTTACCAATTCAAGTTTTTAAAAATCTAATAACATATACGAGAACATAAAATGTGCCATTTTGACCATTTTCAAGTGCACAGCTTGGTGACGTGAAGTACATTCACACTGCTCTGCACCTGTTGCCACCATCCAGTGCCAGAACTTTCTCGTCTTGCAAAACTGAAACTCCGTCCCCATTAAACACGAACTCCCCAGTCTTCCTTCCCCGTCCAGCCCCTGGTGACCCCCGCCATTGTACGTTCTGTCTCTATGAACTTGACTATTTTGAATGCCTCATGCGAATGAGATTATATACTATTTATCCTTTTGTGGCTGGCCTATTTCATTGAGCATATCTTCAAGGTTCATCCGCGGTATAGCAAGTGAATTCAAAAATGAGTTCAATTTTTTTTTTAAGGTTATCTATTTATTTAGTAATCTCTACACCCACCGTGGGGCTGGCACCCACAACCCCGAGACCAAGAGTCGCGTGTTCCTCCAACTGAGCCAAGCAGGTGCCTCGTGAAGTCTGTTTTCAAGTCCTCAAATTATTTTACAGTTTTGCGATGAGTAGGGAGGGCACCCCCCGCCACACACACCAGCGCACCCCTCTGCCCTCCAACGCCCCCCATTCTGCTTGTATTTGAGGCAGAGCTGAGTGGAGAGAAGAAAGGGGTCAGGACGATCCAGGAGGTGGCAGCAGAAAACAAAGGGTTCACGTGCCCCAGCAGAGTTCCTGGGCACCCGTTCTGGCCCATTTGCTCAGGTTCCTGGCTCAGCTGTTCAGCCCCTTGAAAGCTGGAACTCCCAAATCTGGACAGCAAGCCTGTCAAGGAATGGACCTGAGAGGCCTTCCAACAATAGGCAGCAGAATAGACAACAGAGCACAAATGACGGCAGAAATGGACTCGAAGTCCTAGCTCTGTGACCTTGAGCAAGTCACCTAACCTCTCTGAGCCTGGCTGGTAAAATTGGGCCATACAGTGTACCTGACAGGATTGTTGAGGACATCTGATGAGATAATGCAGAAAAGCCACTCGGTAAACTTGAAAGAGCGGCACTGTTTCAGTTACGGTTGTTATTATTACCCATATAAAGGCCATGGGACCAAAGAGGAGAGTATGGCTTGCTATTCACACTTCTTGCTATTCACACTTCTGGGTGAGGGTGTGAACAGGAGCGACAGCATCATTCCAGCTTCGTGTTTGGGACATTTCTGATTTCATTCCTCCCTCTAAACTTTTGCCTTAGGAGGAGTTTCTGGTCCCATTCAGTTAAATACCATTAAGACCACTACACTGCCAATGTGAGAAAAAGAGGCACCATGAATTTGTTCAGGGTGTCAGTGAACATAGGTCGGGAGCCTGAGCTGTGCACTGGGTTGGGCGCTAGTAACAAAAGACAAAGGAACCAGTGGCTCGCTTTGGGGAAGGCCAGGGTTTAGAGAGCGACCCACATGTAAGCAGGTGTTCCCAGACCCTTCCCTTTGCCCCTTCAGGTCCATACTATCCCCTCTTCCTCCCTGCCCTGTACCCCAGGAAGCTGCTCCCTGCACTCATCTCAAAGGGCTCCCCACCCTCGGGCTTCCCGTTAGCGGGTTCCAGCCAACAGAGAAGCCCCGCCAAGAGCCCAGGGGACAGGAGGTGGGGGGGGGGGGATTTATTTCCCAGTTTCCTCCCTGGGAAGCCTACATGGGCTGACTGACCCTGCCACTGAAAGTCTCCGCTCCCTTTCAGGTGGCCTCTCTACTCACCTCTGTCCCCTCTCAGTTGGGGGAACCGTGACTACCTCCTGTCACTTTGGGTCCAGGCTGGTAACAACCCCAGCGCTAACAGTTTCTGCTTCTTGGCTCACCCTGTGGTTATGCTACATCCACAGCTTTGCTGACGGGCCCTTTGTACATAAATACTTCTCAAACTATCCTAACTGTTCCCTTTTGAGACCCTGCTTGCTCCACGTGCCTGTGGTCAGGACCATTCCAAGTGGGGCAGGTGTGGCTCCCCGCTCTCCTGCAGCCCCCTCCAACCTAGCTCTTTTCATTTTGGGCTGCTGTTGAGAGGAAAAACAAAGGAGTCGGGCTACATCCACGAAGACAAGAGTTGAGGGTGGGGGAGTCTCCCGGATGTTGTGAGAGGTCCTGACGAGCTCCATGGGTGGGCTCCCTGGGCCTGGGTGTGTGTTGCGGGGTTGGGGGGGGGGTGGTGGTCCGTGGCCACACACCCCTCACGCCTCATGGCCTCCATGGAATTGTTTATTGGCCACCATTAAAGTGGGGCTTGACCTCATGAGTCTTTTTTCGTTCCAGGCAGATCACAGGCCTTCGGCTTTTCTGGAACATCCAAGCACGAGAGCCACTACATTCTCTTCTTCAGGAACCTGCTTTGGCCGGAGCCCTTCCCAAAGATGGGGTTCCTCGGTCCCCTCTGAGGGTCCCAAGGACACAAGACCCACCTCTTGGCCACAACCATGGGCACCTGACCCACACAGACCAATTAGACGCCCTCCCGGAACTTGGCCTTGGTACACCTTGGCAGTCCTAGGCAGTCTTTGTCAGCTACCTGAACGCTGTGTGCCGGGCACTGTTGCGGGGGGCTCGGGGGAGACGGAGCACCACCCAAGGCAACCAATCCACCCCCCCCCAACCTTGCGCACAGAGCAGCCGCAGAAGCTGAGAGAAGGAAGGAGCATTCATGGAGGAAAGTGGAGATCAGAGATCTCGGAGCAGCCGAAACCAAGGAGGAGAGAACAGAGCTGCCAAGGTTCCTGCTGGCTCCCCAGTCACTGGTTTCCTTCCCCAGAGGCCGGCTGCACTTCCTGTCCTTGAACATGAGGCTATCTTCCCATAAATTCTCCCTTTGCACTTCGGCTTACGCAAGTGGGGCTTCTGTTTTGTGCCGCTAGACTGTCCCTGCCCGAGGCACACCACGTGACACAATTAGCTCACAGTCCCTACGGGGCAATTTATCCTTTTTGTAGACTGTCTGCCATAAATTTCGAATCTCCACCTGGCTTCCCCTTGCCAACCAGTGAGTGTCCTTCTGGGGTAACTTTTGTTCTCGTAGGCCGCCGATGAGCTCGTGTCACCAGATCCGATGGCCTTTCCGTGCCCCTTCCCCTCTCGTCCTCTCACTGCCCCACGTGGCCCACCGCTCCTTCCTCCCCCACACTCTGTCCCCAGGGGCTCCTCCAACCCCCACCCCCGCGCCTCCTCCTCTCCTGCTCTTCATTTGTCTCCTTGTCTAGCTTTCTTGGCGCCTCAAGCGCCCCACTTTGTTTGTTCCACAAGCCTCTTCTTAACGTTCTTTCTGGCTCTCTTGGCAGTCCCCTCTCCTACTGGGCATTTGATCATCACCTGTCCCCAGACACAAGTCTGCACATCCACTTGGCCCTCTCGGGTCCCCATTCCCTTCCAGCTGCTGGAATCGTGGCCGTGCCCACACCCCCACCAGCCCCTCCAACTTTGCACGCTCCAGAGTGATCTCCAAATTTGCCCTCGCAGCCTGACCCTCTACTTGTGTTCCCTAGTTTGGTTAATGAGGCAGAAAGTTTCTGTGCCCTTCATCCGTGACTCTCAGAGCTGGGAAATTTTGGCAGAGAATATTGGCCAGGCTCCTCATCTCTTTGCCAGGAAATACCCACCTTGGGCCTCACTCAAGTCGTGATTCCAATTCCTTTGACTTTCTCCTTGCTGCTCTCACATTCAAATGAGTTAGCTGAGCTCTTTGGAGCTGAGGTGCTCCCCGTCTCTCCCGCTGAGGCCTGTTGGTCCCACTGAGGACTGCGAAGGAAGGAAGCCCCATGTGGTCCGTGTATTATCTGTGTGGAGGCCAAAGACCATCACCTCCTCAGAGAGGACATTCTGTGGGCCTTTGCTCCCCCAGAGAGATCCATTCCCTTGTGGGCATCACATCACCTTGTGGGTCATGAATGGAATGACCTTCCATTCAGCGAACTGGGAGAGCAAGGGGAGTTGTGTCTGTCAGCTCTGGGCCCCAGGGAGGGCAGACTGTGTGGAGCTGGAAGGCCCCATGCGGGCATAGTCCATTCTGAGCACGGCACAGGGCCTTAGCATCACTGCCTTCATCTTGTGTGCTGAGATCTCCGATCACAATTCACAGGACCGTGCATCTCCCACAGGCATTGCCAGAACAACCCCAATGGCCACTATCCATGACATGAGGACTTGTGTTTGCTGGGGTGGGGGGAGGAGCAGTCAGGGAAATGGTGGCTGCTACCACAGACACATACCCCCCCAGGGGCAGAGGCTTACCACAGCAGATTACTGATCACTGACATGAAGTCCAAAATTGGGTGTTCCTGAAGGATGAGAGGCTCTCCTCTCTAGAAGTGGGTCAGGGACCCAGGTGCCTTCCATCTTGTAGCTCTGCTGGATGTATCCATACCAAGGTGCGAAAGAGGAAAGAACCCATGGGAGGTTTCTCCAGGCCAGAGCTGGATGTGGCGGCCATCTTTTTTGCTTACATGCCATTGGCCAGAACAAGGTCACGTGGCCACATCTGGGAAATGTAAGCAAAATCAATTAGTGAAGCAGCCCACTCGTTTTTGTCCCAAGGGCGTACACACTGAAAATAGTAAGCCACTGGTCTCAAGGCACCATCTTCTGCTGCAGGGAGAGACTCTGAGGGACTAGGGCACAGAATAGGACTACCTTGATGGGAAGGCCTCTGGGGAAAGGGGGTGGAGAGTGGGGGGTCAGCAGGAAGAAGCAGAACTGGATCTCTGTGGAGGCCCCCAAGATCAAAGAGGTATTCCTGAATTTGAGATTATGATGTTCTCCTGCTTCAGCCAGATCACTTGACCTGTCCCTCAAATCTCGCTACACATAGGCCCCTGCGTGGAGGGCCTCCGAGGGCCTACCTGGTCTGCTATTACAAGGGCACAACTCCTTGACTTTCAGGGAGGGCCAGTCACCCCAGTCCCTGTGCGGCTGTGTCCCATAGCTGGGCAGTGCCTCAAAGAGGCAGCCACTGGGATAAAAAAGAGACGATCCAAGGCTCATGCTCACAACAAGAGACTCATCTAGAAAAAGAGGTCATGGATCAGATAATCAATTGATTGTGTGGTCCAACTCGGCACCCATTAGTCACGTGTGACTATTTACTTTTAAACTGATTCAAATTAAACAAAATGCAAAATTTAGCTCCTTAGTCCCACCAGCAACATTTCAAGAGCTTAATACCGACATGCGTCTGGTGGCTGCTGTATTGGATGGCAAAGATGTGGAACACTTCCATCATCGCAGAAAGTTCTATTGGACAGTGCTAATCTGAAAGGTGCCTTACAGCACTGGCAGTCCATGACTTCATGAAAAACAATGCCCAGTAAAAATGTAATGTCTGGTTAGCCAGAGCATGAGAGAGGTAGAGAGGGAGATAAAAAGGAAAAAGAGGGGAAACACAGGAAGACACAGAGGAAACCTCTAGAAAGGAGAAAGGCCCACACAAAAGGCATCATAATCTCTGATCACTGACATGGGGACTGTCACTGGGGACTGTTTAAAAGATCAGAAGAGACTTAGCTGTCTTAAGAAAAAGGGGTTTGGTTGCAAGGTAGCGTGAGGTCTGGAATTGGACAGATGGTAGGCTCTGAGGGAGTCCTAGGAATCTCTCTACCTCTCTCAGGGCTATGAGGTGGTTCGGCTTCTCTCTGTTCTCCCTCCACTAGCCATTCTCTGTTGCTCACAACAAAACCAGCCATGGGCAGACTGACACTGCCTTCTGTCCATGGCTGAGTGACCCAGATTCTCTGAGCAGCTAAGTGAAACGTTGCCTGTTAGGGAGAACTGGACTGGCCAATTTGTCTTTCCTCACCAGGTGACAGCTCCCAGAACAGCCTCTGATTGGTTGCTCCTGGATCAGGGGCCCTTTCTAGCCCAATCAGCTGCAGTCAGTGGAGTCGGATGGACTACGTGGGAAAGAATATGGCTACCCAGATGGCAGGATTTGAAGGGTGGACAGGTCCCCTAAGAGGCAAGCATGGAGGTGCAGACATAACGAGGCTTGGCTGGTCTAGGAGAGAAGGAAACCATACACTCATCAAAGATGAGTAAACAAAGATGCCCCTCCAGCCCCTTCCTTCCTCTAACAGATACTGTACACCTACTATGGGAATCCTTCTGTGCTCAGCAGAACGGGAAATGCCAAAATGAAACAGAAATAGAAGCAGTATTTAAAAAAAAAAAAAAAAAGCAGCAGCAGCAGCAGTGTTGCTTCTCCAATGCAGGCTCCTCTTCTAGTTGGCTGTGTGGCCTGGGGCAAATTACTTAACTTCTCTGTGCCTCAGTATTATCCACTGAAATGGTGGATAACAACAGAACCTCCTTCACGGGGTTGTTGTGAGCTGCTTGGACTAATGGCAGGCGACCTAGTAGGCATGATGTAAATGTGGCCATGATTGCTCTTAGCCCGCAGGAGTTTATGGTCCTACGTGGACCACAGATGAATAATCCAATTGTAACGGCACGTAATGAGTGTCATAACCAAGGCGGGTGAGAAGTGTGCATGCTTTCTACAGTCAGGCACGCGGCTCCTTGGCTCTACCCCAATTTCTGGTACCCACAGCGATCCACTTTTGACTTTCTGATCTATTTTTTCCTCTTCATATTTACCTTCATATTTCTAAATAATGTGCTTATGCTGTTACCCCTTGATATATCAACCTGAGACATTATCCATCTGTTAGGGGTTGGATTCTGTCTTTCCAAAAGGCTCTGAAGTCCTAACCCACCCCCCCACCTCCACCCCAGACCAATGAATGTGACCTTGTTTAGAAACAGGGTCTTTGCAAGACGATCAAGTCAAGACGAGGTCATTAGAGTGGGCCCTCATCCAGTATGACGGATGTCCTTACGAAAATGGGAAATTCAGACCCAGACACAGACATGCACATGGGGAGAACACCACGGGAAGATTGAAATTATGCTGCCATAAGCCAAGGAAGTACCAGAAGCTGGGAAAGAAGCCTGGAACAGATCCTTCCCTGGTGTCTTCCGAGGGAACATAGCCCGCCGACACCTCCATCTCAGACTTCTAGCTTCCAGAACTGTGAGACAGAACATTTCTGTTGCTTCTTTCTTTTTGCTCTTAAGATTTTATTTGTTTGTTTGTTTGTTTAGAGCCTGTGAGCAGGGGGTGGGGCAGAGGGAGATGGAGAGAATCTCAAAGCAACTCCATGCTGAGCATGGAGCCCACCATGGGACTTGATCCCACAACCCTGAGATCAAGACCTGAGCTGAAATCAAGAGTCAGATGCTTAACCCAACTGACTGCAGCACCCAGGCTCCCCTACATTTCTGTTGTTTGAACCACCCAGTCTGTGCTTTTTATGGCAGCCTTAGGAAATAAATCCATCATTGATTTTTCACTCGAAAATCAAATTTAACTCCTCCCCCATACACACCTATACTGCCGCTTGCCTCTATGATCCTAGTAAAGTGATGTCACGATTTTTTTCATTAAATCAATATACAGCGTTTATAAGCATGTAAATTTATTCACTGTCATGTCGTGTAGTATGCTTGGAATACATGTTCTTCACTGCACAAATTTTTGTTTTCCTTAAAGTTAATATTTATCTCTCACCCCCTTTTGGTTTGCTCAGCTTCTGGATACATTTGGATAACCGCCCCCTCCCCCCAGCTTCTTTTCTTTGTCCCCCCCACCCCCCCCCCCCCGCCTCGGAGACCCTGTCCCCAAATCCTGCGTGCTCCTGCTGTGGTCGGCCTGGGTTCTGCTCCGGGCCTGCTGCCCAGGGATCCCCCTGGGATCTCCCCCTCAGCATCCAAGTGAGAATTCTTGCCTCTCTCCACTATGTGGGATCTCCAGTTTTCTGAATCCCACACTTTCTATGCCATTCATTTATTTTCTTTGGCGGTTGTCTACTGCTCCTAATAAATCACCCCAAAAGTTAGCGGCTTAAGATGACAATAATCAGCTAACTCTTTTTCCCGCATGATATCCCCTGTTTTCAGCAGGCACCCTTGCCATCAACTGAGCGTGGTGTCCTGAATCTAGAGCCTTGTGCATTCAAGCTGTGGGAGGTCAGGGGCGGGCGTGAGGTCACCTGGCTAGGAATGCTGGAAGGGTCTAGCAGCCTCGTTAACAGGCGTGCTAACAGCCCTGTTTTCAGCCCATCTGTACCTTTTTTTTTTTTTTTAACATTTTATTTATTCATTTGAGGGAGTGGGGGGAGCCAGCAAGAGCATGAGCAGGGGGAGGGGCAGAGGGAGAGGAAGAAGCAGGATTCCCGCTGAGCGTGGAGCCCAACAACTCCGGTCTCTATTCCAGGACCCAGGGACCATGATCTGAACTGAAGGCAGATGTTTGACTGCCTGAGCCCTCCAGGTGTCCCCATGTGTATCTTCCGCAGTACCTGGGGCCCCTGACAACTTGGCCTCTCTCGGGTTCTGACGTCTGAATCACCTTGCTTCTAGTAGCTTCTTCCCCATCTGCACTGAGCTTCGAGCATTCTCTGGTCTGCTAAGTCAGTTACTGTTTGTCCATTTGCTTTCTGGATTCCAAGTTGTTGGTGACACCTCTGGACAGCTGTTTCTTCTCGCTTTCTTTCTGTCCTTGTGGATTTATATCTTTTTTAAAAAAATGCTTTTACTGTCATTTTCCTGGGGGCTTTGGGGGAGACCGTCGAGGTGCGTGGGCGTGCACCAGTGATTCTCTGGCTGATTGGAAGTCACCTCTCCATGTTTCTCGTTCAGTAAATGTTGAGGGCTCCAGCTGCAGAAACTGTGTCCCGTAGTTCTTAGGTAATCTGTCCACAATGAATACTTAACAGACTTGTGCTGAATCTCAGACTGATGGGATTGCAGTGGTGAGAAAAGTCAACATTTAGGAGACATCTGAGGAGGACTACCAGCCTCTACCAACTCTCTCTAGGCTTGGACAGTGTTCCCTGCTTCCTGCCTCTGTCTTAGCATTCTGGACCCTAGGAGAGTCCTTTGCTGAGTGACTCAGTCACTCATTCATGCCTTTGTTTCTTTGTTTTTCAGTTTGTTTATTTATTTATTTATATTTTTAATTTTTATTATTTTATTTATTTGACAGAGAGAGATCACAAGTAGGCAGAGAGGCAGGCAGAGAGAGAGAGGAGGAAGCAGACTCCCTGCGGAGCAGAAAACCTGATGCGGGACTCGATCCCAGGATCTTGAGATCATAACCTGAGCCAAAGACAGAGGCTTAACCCACTGAGCCACCCAGGTGCCCCTGTTTTTTATTTTTAAACTAAGCTTTATGCCAATGCGGGGCTTGAACTCAAGACCCTGAGATCAGGCATCGCAGGATCTACCAATAGAGCCAGCCAGGCACTCCTAGTGCCTTTGTTTTTAGTACTTCACTTCCTGTTGACTTCAGGATCTGAAGAAGCAACCAGGAGCTCCCTGAGCTGCACATGAACAGGTTGGCTGGGAGCCCCTTCAGGAGAGGCGTTTGTGGATCTGTGTATGTCTGTGGTGGGCAGGTTACATGGAGGGGGAGGTAATTCAAGTTGAGAGGGAGGGGGTAGGAGGGAGAGGGACAGGCCAGGGAAAGTCAAGAGATTCAATCAAATCAGTAAGTGTGTTCAGGAACCCCAATTAGCAAAATTTAGGAGCTCCTGGGGAAGGTTGTGCTTCAGTAGCTATAGCCAGCTTCTTGCTACAGGGAGGAAGCCGTGGAGAACACAGCAAAGGTGAAGCAAGGTTGCATGAACATGGCCTTGGCATCTGCTGCGGCCCACCACCCCACCTCTCGCCCACCCTTGGGCCACCAGAAGGAGGGTTAGAAATTGGCTCGAAGGGTTTCTGGCTGCTGCGCTCAAGGGCAGCCCTCACCAGAGCTCAGAGGGCAACTAAATGGGGGGACCAGGTGCCAGCAAAAGCCTCCTTTTGAGACTACATCTTGAACTCCTCCGGACAGCTGGAACCTGGCTCCCTGAATTGTTCCTGGGCTCGTGAACACCCAGCACTTACCTCTGACTCAAGCAGCAGGATGTGTGTGTGGGAGGGGTGGTTAACCAGGTCAGTTTTTCTTCTCCTTCTTTTCTTGGAATGTACAGATCCAAAATGTACAGCATGATGAATTTATGTGTATATATATTTACACATATGTAACCATCACTCAGAAGCAGGGAGCTATAGAACAATTCCAGCACCAGCTCCAGAAGACTCTGTCATGCTCCCTCGTAGTCAACACCCCCAGAAGCGACCACTATTCTGACCTCCAGCATTACCAGTGAGGTTTGCCTGTCCGTGAACTTCTCATAAATGGAACCCAACAGCATTTACTCTCTCGCGCCTGGCTTCTTTTACTCGACGTGATGTCTGTAAGCTTCGTTCATGTTACCGAGGATGCAGTAGCATGTTCTTTTACACTGCTGCGTAGTATTCTGTCTTGTAACTGTACCCCGATTGATCTGTCCTCCTGTTGACAGGGATGTGCATGTTTAGCACATTCATTCACAATTTCCAGAGAGTCCTGGTAGGAAGACCACCAGTCCCCTAGCAGTGTCTTGGAGAGGCCAGGTCCTTCCCTTGGAACATTAGCGAACTTGCTGTGGGGGCACTGTCCGCAAGAGGAGATCTCGGGTTCTTTGCCCAAGACTGCAGGGATCTATGATACGGATTTATGAGCTCCGTGGAGCCCGTGGAGCTGGGGATCTGAAAGCCCAGAGACGGTGCACTCCTCCCCTGCATCGCCCGCCCCCATGGCTCACCAGTCCATTGTAACCTTGGCAGAGGCCAGCCTCGCCATCCCCCATCGGAGTTTTCTTCAGCCAGTAATGGCAGAGAGGCCCCCCTTCCATATCAGGCCTATGGCCAGGAACAACAAAAGCAGGAAAAGCCCCAGGGACAAGATTTTGAGCAGCTGACACCGGGCTTTAACCTCCTCACCCTGCCTTTGTGAGGCCAGCCAGGACTGGGTACTTTGGCCAGGCCTGTCCGCCCTTTATGAGATCTGCCCTGGGAGCAGGGGCCCCAGACAAAGGCCAGAGTTCTGCTGAGCTTAGTGAAAGGAGAAAGAGCCCATTGATATGCGTGGGAGTCCCTCTGCCCCTCCAGCCTCCTCCCCTCCTTCCCTCCCCCTGGTTGGGGGGTGGAGGTCAGCTCAGCACAGAGCAGGCTTTGGACAGGGCTGGACCAACTCTGAGGATGCTCATGCCTCCAGTCCCTCCCAGGATCCTCTTTCTTGGAGGCACTGAATTTGACCTGCGCTCCAGTCCCACCACCACCACATGTTGGCTGTGAAGAAACCAGTGGAAGCTCCTGGCCCTTCATTATCAGCAAATGAAGTTCCCTATCCCCACCACCTGCTGTCTCCCCAGTTGCTGACACCCTTCAAAGAGCCCCCATACTAGTTTGGCCTTGGTTCCAGCCTTGAACTTGCTGTCCCTTCTGCCGGGAATGCCTTTTCCTTGCTCTTTGCTTGTCTGCCCCTCCCCATCATCCCCATCTCTACTCAAATGGCACCAGAGTGGCCTCTCCTGACTACCCTGGCCCAATCAGTACTTCTGGAACACATCACCTGTTCTATTTTCTCCATGGCTTTGATAGCTTATGTACTCGTTCATTTCTGTGATCAGGAGCTCTTCCCTCCATTAGGTATGTAACGTTGCTAGATGTAATGTCTGTTGCTTGTGCCTTCCTCCAGCCCCCACCAAATTCCTATGTTATAGCCCTAACCCCCAGTGTACTGATATTTGGAGGCAGGGCCTTGGGGAGGTCATTAGGTTTCGATGAGGTCACGAGGGTGGCGTCCTCATGATGGAATTAGTGCCCTTCTAAGAAGAGGCAGCAGGAGAGAGGTGAGGGTACAGTAAGAAGACAACCCTCTGCAAGTCAGGAAGAGAGCTTTCACTAGGACCTGGATTGACTGGAAACTCGAACTTGGACTTCCTAGGCTCCAGAACCGCAAGGAACAAATGTTTCTTGTTTAAGCCACCGAGTCTATGATGTCTTGTTAGAGCCGCCCAAGCTGCCTGATACAAAACTCCTTTAGATCATGTTTATTTCACTCGCCAGTGTACCCCTGGGACCACCAACAGCACTTGGTGCAGGGACAGACAGCCCAGTTATTTATTGCTGTGTAACTAATCACCCCTAAACTTAGCAACTTAAAATGGCAAAAGTCTTTTTTCTTAATGCTTCAAAATTTCTGGCATGTATGCTGACAAGGCATGGCAGGGGCAGCTTGTCACCACTCTAGAAGGACAGGGAGTCCAAAGGCTGGTGCTGAAATCACCCAGAGGTCTGTCCACTGGTGGGTGCTGGCTGTTAACTCTCAGCCCGAACACCTGCAACAAGGCTTCTTCACGGGCTCGGTCCACCCAGACTAGCTTGGGTTGCCTCACAGCATCACTGCGGAGTTCCAAGTGGGATTGGTTCAAGATGGGTAGAAAAATGTGGTATCGGGGCACCTGGGTGGCTCAGCTGGTGAAGTGTCTGCCTTTAGCTCAGGTCGTGGTCCCAGGATCCTGGGATCGAGCCCTGTGTCAGGTTCCCTGCCCAATGGGGAGCCTGCTTCTCCCTCTGCCCCTTGTTCTCTCAATCTCTCTCTCTCTCTCTCAAATAAAATCTTAAAAAAAAAAAAAAAAAAAAAGGCAGCATCACCTTTTAGGAGTCAGGCTTGGGAATCAAATAGCCATACTTCTACTGTAGTCACACACCCACCCATGTTCAAGTGGAGAGAACACAAACCCCACCTCTTGATGGGAGAAGCCTCAAAATCACATTGTAAGACGAGCTTGTAGGCTGGGATATCTTGTGGAGGCCATATTTGGAAAACAGCGTCTGCCACATTACCCAGTAAATATTTGTTGACGGATGACTGCTTTATGCTCTCGACCTCTTTCTCCAGCTCCCTGCTTTGCCACTTTACCAATCACACATGACTTGGGACAACCTACTGTTATCAGTCGGTTCTCCAGAGAAACAGAACTAACAGGATATAAACATCAACATAAACGTGTGTATATATAGATGAAGAGATTTATGTTGAGAAATTGATGCATACAATTGTGGAGGCTGACAAGTCTGAAACTTGTAGGGTCAGAAACTCAGGCGAGAATTGATGTCACGGTCTGGAGTTGGAAATACACAGGGCAGGCCAACAGACGGAAAATCCCAACAGGAATTCACACTGTAGTCTTGACGCCGAAATCTGTAGGATGGGCTGGTGGGCTGGAAACTGGGCTAAGATTCCTATGTTGCAGTCTTGAAGTAGAATCCCTTTTTCTCCAGGAAACCTCAGTTTTCCTCTTAAGGCGTTCCACTGATTGGAGGCATCCACCCACATTATGGAGGGTAATCTTGGTTTATTTAAAGTCAGCTGACTGTCGATGTTAATCACATCTACAAAAATACCTTTACGGCAACATCTGAAGTATTTGACCAAACCACTGTGGGCCATAGCCTAGCCAAGCTGACACATAAAATTTAACCACCACCCTTAGCCTCTCTGAACCAGCTTTTCCCCTTTGAAATGAAGATAAAAAGTCCCTCACCAGGCTGCCGGTAGGATGAAATGGGAACTGATAGGTGGAAGGCAGCCTTGCCAGTGGCTCACTCCCATGATCTCTGTCTCCTGGTATTCATGCTCTTGCGTAATCCCCTCCCCCTGAGTGCTGGCTGGACCTGTTGACTCACTTTTAATGAACAGAAATGGAACATGGAATTAGGCTATACAAAGACTTGGTTCCCACCTTGCCCACCCTCTCTTGCTTTCTCGCTCAATCACTCTGAGGGAAGCCTGCTACCATGTTGTGAGGTGCTCACGGGGAGGCCCACATGGTGAGAGAAAGTCTCCAGCCAATGGCCAGTGAGTGCGGGAGGCCACTAACAGCCGCGTGAGTGAGCTCAGAAGTCCTCCACCCCACCCCCCCCCCCAGTAGAACCTGTGACTGGTCAATATCTTGACCACAGCCTCACTAGAGACCCTAACTAGAGGTACCCAATTAAGCTACACCTGGATTCCTGACCTGCAGATACTGTAACAGAGGAAACATGTGCTGTTTTAAGCCTCTGGGTTTGGGGGTAATTTCTTATGCAGCAGTAGATAACTAACACTTTATATGGGTAATAAGTGCCTAGCATGCTCCCTGGCACAGAGTAGGTGCTCAATAAATGTGACTGGAATCTGATTTTTTTCTTTTTTTATTTTTATTTATTTATTTTTTAAAAGCTTTTTATAAAAAGATTTTATTTATTTGACACAGAGAGATCACAGGTAGGCAGAGAGGCAGGCAGAGAGAGAGGAGGAGGCAGGCTCCCTGCTGAGCAGAAAGCCCGATGTGGGGCTCGATCCCAGTACCCTGGGATCATGACCTGAGCCGAAGGCAGAGGCTTTAACCCACTGAGCCACCCAGGCGCCCCTGATTCTTTTTTAATAATAATTTTTTCCCCATTTTTAAGAATCTCCACACCCAACATGGGGCTTGAACTCACAACCCCGAGATCAAGAGTTACATGCTCTACCAACTGAGCCAGTCAGGAGCCCCCCCTGCAATCTGATTCTAACTGAGCTTGGGTTTCATGTGAAAGCTCCCCTAGACAGATTTGCATCTTCACAGAAAACGCCATTCCAAAGGCATTTTGTCACGGCATTTTCCAGCAAACTAAAGGGAGGGAGGATAATTTTGAGACCTCTTCAGGTCACACGACATAGGTGGTCATCAGTTTTGATTCCAGGTAAGGTAGTTTTTCTCTTCCTCTTGAGAAAGAAACTACTAGAGGAGGATGTCTGACACAGGGGCCCTGGCAACTTCCTCAGGATAAGCACCTATATTGACATCAACAAACACCTACAAGGAGGGCATGCAAGATACGGCTGGGAGCAAAAGCCCAGGGTCCCTGATTCCAGAGCATGCACAAGTCAGTGAAGAGGTTAGTGAATAATGACAGCAATGCAAATATAACTATAAGCTGACACCAGTACTCTGAAGGGAAGGATTCTGTAAACTAAGAAACTGACCTAGACTAGAGGGGTCAGAATTTCTTGGTGGGGCAGGAGGGAACATGCAGGTGGAGATATGAGGACAAATGGGCATGAGCCAGATAAGAAGGAAGGGCAAAGCATTGCAGACAGAAGGAGTGGCATGTGCAAATGTCCTGTGATGGGAGGTAATATGGCCTATTTGAGAGCTGATAAAATATCGGGGTGTGAGGGGCGCCTGGGTGGTGCAGTTGGTTAAGTGTCTGCCTTCAGCTCAGGTCATGATCCTGGAGTCCTGGAATGGAGTCCCAGCACTGAGCTCCCTGCTCAGCAAGGAGGTCTTCTCCCTCTCCCTCTGCCCCTCCCTCCTGCGAGTGCGTATATGTGCATGCTCACTTTTTCTCTCTCTCTCAAATAAATAAATAAATCTTAAAAGGGGGGAGGCGCCTGGGTGGCTCAGTGGGTAAAGACTGCCTTTGCCTCAGGTCATGATCTCAGGGTCCTGGGATGAAGCCCCGCA
This sequence comes from Mustela lutreola, assembly GCF_030435805.1. Classification (NCBI taxonomy): domain Eukaryota; kingdom Metazoa; phylum Chordata; class Mammalia; order Carnivora; family Mustelidae; genus Mustela; species Mustela lutreola. The sequence goes on along the minus strand of NC_081308.1, from coordinate 35,679,277 downwards.
TCGGGCTCTCTGCTCAGTGGGGACCCTGCTTCCCCTTTTCTCTCTCTGCCTGCCTCTCTGCCTACTTGCGATCTCTGTCAAATAAATAAATAAAATCTTTAAAAAAAATAACAAAAAGACAAGATCTGCGTGTGCCTAGAAGACAGATGGTGAGGGGGATGGAGTGGGGAAGGAGAGGATAGGGTGGTCAGCAGGGGCCAGATTATGCCGGCCTTGTAGTAAGTGGTAGCAAGGGTTTGGATCTTTATTTGGAAAATAATAGGAAGCTCAGGTGACAGGTGGGAGGCATCAAGCTGATGTAGAACATCCCCTACTCCCCAGTGGAGATGAAAGGCCAAAAAGCATTAACTCTGAGTTCAAGTTCTGACTATGCTTCTTACCAGCTGTGTGACCTCTGGCAAGTTTCTAAACCTCTCTGTGTTTCAACGCCCTTCCATGTAAAGGAAGCAAAATGAATCCTGCCTTCGGGGTGCCATCACGTGATAAGCTTGGAAAATGTCTGTGCCTGGTGAGCCCTTGCGAACTTGTGATCGAATTCTGACCAAGAGAGTTTGTTTTTTGCTATGACCGAAGACACCGTGTTTACTTACTGTTGTGTTTGAGAACATTCAGTTCTGCCATCGAAGACAAGAAAGCAGTGGGATGGATGGAATTCGTCATTGATAAGGAAGTTAGTAAGCTGGGGAAAGCGTTAGGCAGATAAGGTAGAGCATATGGGCGAACACAGAGAGAAAGAGGTAGAAGGAGCGAGAGATTCCTAATATTCATGAGGTACTAAATATACAAGAGGCACAGAATATTCATGAGGCACTAAATATATTTAAGGCACCTGAGGCACTAAATATTCATAATAAACTAAATATACATGAGGCATATGAGGCACTCAATATTCAGCCACCCATTGGTAACACTCATTCTGGCCCCATGTGTCCCATGCCCAAGAAATGCAAATTACTGCCATGGCTGTTCCTCGGGCTAATTGGAGACGCGCAGCCGAGGCCAGACATTCTGTCTCTGCATCTCTCTGATAGAGCATGCGTGCGCCATTGGCCCCAGGCACCTTCCAGACTTCTATGCACCCCAAACCTCAACTACGGTCTCGTACCCACACAATCAGCGGGGGAAGGCTGATAGAGGCAGCAGAGAGAGACGGAGCATCGCCTACCCCAGGATTCAAGCAGTGCAGTCCTTCTGTCTGCTTGTACCCTGTCCTAAGTATGTGATCCTACCCCATCTCTCTCTCCCCGCTTTGGTGTGTTTCCAGTTGCTTTGCTACACCATGTGGATTCGAGCTCTTTGTCTGAGTTTGTGAGCCTTGCTTGCCCGTGATCTCTGGGATAGCTTGCCTGGAGGTGTACTCGGGGGCCACGGTCGGATGGAGGTGAGTTCCTGCCTGGCGAGTGAGTCACAATGGAGGATGAAAGTCTCCTGGCTCCGTGTCAGACAGAACATTGTTCTGAGCAGGTCAGGCGTGGAGGTTAGAAGCACGGGAAAGAGGTGTAGCGCACCATCAAGCCAGCTTTAAGGTAATCCCAATTATCTGCAGTGGGTGAGAGTTTAGCAATGCCAAAAAGGTGTCAAGGGTTGAAGAGTGATAGTTGTGGGGGCCTGGAGGGACCCCCCAACGCCTGCTGCAGGGAATTACTTGTGCTGGCCATAGGCTTGCTTAGTGTCAGGTGAGATTTCAAATCCCTTCAGGTATCCTAACAAGAATTCCCAGATTGGGAATGGACAGGCTAAGAACCCCTGTGGCGGGCACTAGTCATCAGTGGTCCCCTAAATTCTCAGTGACTTTGGCACAACAAAGATTGATTTCTCACTCACACACAGTGTGCCCCTTAGGGCTTGGCTGGGGGGTTCTCCTTTCTCTGGCCTTTGCTCCAGAACCCAGGTCAATGGGCTGCTATTTCGAACAGTGCCATCTACTGCGACGGAGGGAAAACTGGCTTACTTCCGGCTCAGAACTCACTGGTTGCCATTGATAGGTCAGGTGGCCCCCCGTCATCCCCGGGTGGCGGGGGAAGCAGGCAGGAAGTGCAATTCCTCCTCATGCATGGCAGGTGGGGGAGCCAGCCACGTGGAGTGGGCATCTCTGATCTGACCTCCGGAGCGCCTTCACTCAGATGTGCAAACACTCAAGGACACGGAAGGGTTTGGAGATGAGGGTATCCAGACTGTAAGATCCATATCCCCGAGGCCACCTTCAGAAAACCCTCTGAGGTTTTCCGACACTGCAGACATCCCTACAGACTCATTCCAGTGTCCTCTGCCTCCGCCAAAGCATTGATTCCAGACACTGTGGAACCGTGGAGAAGGTGGCTGATGGTTATCAAAAAAGACGAGTCTCTGTCTTCTGGAGTGACACAGGCAGTGGCCAGGGGTGGAAGAAAGACTCCGGAAAGAAAGGTGATGAATGGAAGGACATCCGGGCAGCTGTGTAAACTTGGCATGACCTTTCCCATTTAACTCATAATAGGTAAATGCTTTTGGCTTTGTAAATAGCATTTACTTTAAGTAGCCCTGTTAATTAGTATTAATTAGCGGCTAGTAGTTTCTGTTGCTCCTAATTGGTGGTTTGCGAGTCAAGGAGTTGAGGTGGAGAGAGGTAAAGGTAAAGATGAGAAGAGAGGGGGGCTTCTGGTTTTCTAGAATGAGCAATTAGTAATAATTCACTGGAAAGCAGGGGTGCTTTGAAGGCTGAAAAGTTCCCGTGAGCAGTCATCCATGGCCGAATCCACTCCCCATTAGGCTTAATGCAAACACACACCCAGCTTTCTCTCACAGGTGGCTGCTGTGGCTGGGGGCCAAAAGCACTTTCTCTCTCACCCTCGCCAAGTCCAGGGATCATCTCCAAACCCCTTGCAGAGGCATTGCCCACTTGCCCAAGCCTGTCTTGGCGTGTTCTCTTTCATCTACAGCCTTGTTTTGGGAGTGTCCCTGGTTTCTGCCTTCTGGGGAGAAGCAAGAGTGCCCGCTTGGCGAGCCAGCTCCGGTCACATGGAAGGGGACAAGTTGGTTTCCAGAAGGTCACCAAAACGTTAGCCCCTGAACTTCGGAATCTCGGAGACTTGGGTCCGAGTTCTAGCTCCTCCTCTGCCATCCATGGGACCTTGGGCTCATTACACGCCACCCCTCTGAGCCTGCTTTCTCACACAGCTAGTAAGAGGGACTTTTCCACATAGAGTTCTTTTAAGAATAAATGCAGGGGTGCCTGGGTGGCTCAGTGGGTTAAGCCGCTGCCTTCGGCTCAGGTCATGATCTCAGGGTCCTGGGATCGAGTCCCGTATCGGGCTCTCTGCTCAGCAGGGAGCCTGCTTCCTTCTCTCTCCCTCTCTGCCTGCCTCTCAGTGTACTTGTAATTTCTCTCTGTCAAATAAATAAATAAAATCTTTAAAAAAAAAAAAGAATAAATGCAATCATGTACGCTAAGTGCTTAGCAAACTTTGCCTAGTACATAGGAAGTGCTCCTTAAATGGCATTATTATGAATAAATCCTAGAGTAGGGAACACGTGAGTGGCTCAGTCGGTTAAGCGTCTGCCCTTGGCTCAGGTTCTGGATGGAGTTCAGAGTCAGGCTCATTGCTGGTGGGGGAGTCTGCTTCTCCCTCTGCCCGCCACTCCCTCTGCTTGTGCACGTGCTTGCTCTCTCTCTGACAAAGAAATAAAACCTTTAAATAAATAAATAAATAAATCTTAGAGTACTTAGATAAAAGTTGAACCTTAATGAGGTCTTGGGCACAAACCTCAGTTTGAAGCCAGACCCTCGGCACCTACCACCAGAACTGCTCCCCCGGAGCACCTAGGGTATGGCTGGCTTTGACCAACATTATCTAAGTCCTCGTGGGAGCCTGGGATGAAGGAGCACGTAGCCTGTCACCCCATCTTAAACAAACCATTGGATTGTGGAAAGAACTTCAAAACAGCCAGCGGGCGTCTCCTGGTAGGTTTCTAGGCCTAGGAGGCTTTTCTGACCTCGGCTTGCTCTAGACACGTGTCGTAGGTGGATCCTGGCAGTCCCCTGTCAGCCCTTGGCCCTAGGTACCAAATCACCTGGAGATTTTTGCTCACCAGATCTGCTGTTTTTACTGGTGAAGGTGACATTCAGGTGCAAGTAACAGTGACCCAAAGTCACAGTGGCTGAACAAGAGAGTTTATTTGTTTCATACACAAAAGTCCAGAATATTGAAGCCCAGGGTTGGTTTTCCTATTATCTTGTCACTCATGTGTGCCTAGTGTTTGTTCATCGGATCTCTTCTTGGTCCAAGATGGCTGCTCCAGCTCCAGCTTTCATGTCCACATTCCCACCAGCAGAAAAAAGAAAATGGGGCAAAGGACACATCAGCTGTCTTTGAAGGAAGTCTCCTAGAGTTCTGTCCATGGCTTTTCCCATTATGTCTCCGCATAGTCACGTGGCACACCTGGCCGCGAGAATGTCGGGAGGAGAGATGGTTGGTCTGAAGTAGGAGGCAAGAAGCATGTACTTCTGTTCAGAAAGTCTCATCTGGAGCTTCAGTTAGCTAGAGTTGGGTTTGTAAATTGCAACCAAACAACTAAGACAAATCATTATCAAGATTGTTTCCCTAACCCTGTGCTAATAGAGTTGCCCACAGCGATGCCTCAGAATCATGTGCAGGTGGTGGTTTAAAATATTGATTTTCTGGGGCGCCTGGGTGGCTCAGTGGGTTAAGGCCTCTGCTTTCAGCTCGGGTCATGATCCCAGGGTCCTGGGATCGAGCCCCGCATCGGGCTCTCTGCTCAGCGGGGAGCCTGCTTCCCCCTCTGTCTCTGTCTGCCTCTCTGCCTACTTGTGATCTCTCTCTGTCAAAAAAAATAGATAAAATCTTTAAAAAAAATATATTGATTTTCTGGGGGCACCTGTGTGGCTCAGGCAGTGGAACGTCCAACTCTTGATTTCAATTCAGGTCATGATCTCAGGGTCGTGAGACTGAGCCCCATGTCAGACTCCGTGCTCAGCCTGGAGTCTGCTTGAGATTCTCTCTCCCCCTCTCCCTCTGCTCATGCACGCATGCTCTCTCTCAATAAATAAATAAAAATATTTTTTTAAAAAATATTCGTTTTCTGACCCTATCCCCCAGGAGTTCTGATTCCTTGAATCTGGAGTAGGGTCAGGATGGTATTTTCAGCAAACTTCTATCCCACCCTCAGCCCTGCCCATCATGGGAAGTCCAAGGATTACCATTTGAGAAATGCTGACTGACAACAAGCCACAAAATTCCTGGCTTAAAACAACCATTTTATTTTGTTCACAGATTTTTGTGGGTCAGGAATTTGGAGAGGTTCTAACAAGGACAGGTTGTCTCTGCTCCATAATGTCTGGGCCCTCAGAGGGAAAGGTTTGAAGCTGGGGCTGTCTCAAGGGCTGGGGGCTGGAACCATCTGGAAGCTCCTTCATACCCATGTTTGGGAGCTGATGCCGGCTGTTGGCTGGTACCTCAGCGGGGTCTATGGAGTGGAACACGAACACTTGGGCCTGCCCATGGGTCTCTCGCTTGCTCACAATGTGATTTATGGATTCTAAGAGTGAGAGTTCCAAGAAAGAACCTTGAGGAAACTCGCTGGCCTTTACAGACCAAGCCTCAGAAGTCAGATCATGTTACCTCCTCTTGTCAGAGGCCATCAGATTCAAGGGGGTGTGGACATGGACCCCACTCTGCATTGCAGAAGGGTGTATGGGGTGAATGAGCACTCTTATGACCGCCATCTTTGGAAAATATCTTCTTCCACAGAATGAGCACTGTGCCTCTGTAGAGGGACCTTCCAGAAGCAAATCTCCCCTACTCCTCTCTGTTTTATGTGATAGCCTTTTCCATCAGCCTTTCCACTGTGTCCTGACCTGGAAGAAGCCTGACGCTAGGGGAATGGGGCCAGCCTCGTAGCATAGGTTTCCACCTGCTGCTTGGGCCTCTAAGAGGCACCCGGGGTGTCCTGGTCCTGCGGTCCCCTTGGCCTTGCAGAATCCCATATGGCTCAGGAGTGAGCGAGCTGATCCAGGTGTGGTGATCCATGTGGGCGGTTTCAAGGAACCCCACTCACAATGTAAAAAGTCATCTGTCACGTGGCAATTTGGTCAGCTGAGAATAGTTGCTCCATCTTCTCTCCCTAGATTGCCCAGAAGGGGCAGAAGAACTCTTTTTTCTGTCTTTTTGATATTAACTTGAACAGTGCCCTGGGATGTGATTCTTCACAAGGGGAACACGAACCGTAGTGCCTGATTCCTGGGAACTCTGTACACTCTGACTGAGAACGTCCTTGGATATGTGGCATTTTGCCAGCACAAGCCTAGCTTGGCTGGTTTCCCACCCAGGCCCCCAGGCTTGGCAAAGCTTGTTGAACTGAAGGATGGCCCCCCTGTACTAGCCCAACCCCCCATGGCCTACCGGATGCCAGTCCTCTCATTAAAATTGAAGAGTCACCTCAGACTAACCTCAGAGACCTTCCTCTGACCCTCTCATCTTCCAGATGAGGGAACAGAGGCCAGAAAGCCAAAGTGACCCAGCCAAAGCCATGTAGCTGGTCAAACTTTCAGTCCTAAGCAATTTCTTTCTTTCTTTTCTTCCTTCCTCCCTTTCTTCTTTCTTTCCTTCCTTCTTTCCCTTCCCTTCTTTCCTTTCTTTTTAGTAATCTCTACACCCAACATGGGGCTCAAACTCACGACCCTGAGATCAAGAGTCACACACTCTTCAACTGAGCCAGGTAGGTGCCCCCAACAATTTCTGACTCCTCCTAGGGCTCCGTTATGAGAGAGAGGCCTTGAAAGGAGGGCACTTCTTGCATTTTGCTAATTATTGAAATAACTCTCTCACCTTTCCTGCTTTCTTTTTTTAAGATGAGAGAGAGAGTGCACATGAGCATGAGTGGGAGAAGGAGAAGCAGCTCCCAGGGAGCCTGACACAGGGCTCCATCCCAGGACCCCAAGATCATGACCTGAGCAGAAGGCAGACAGACGCCCAACCAACTGAGCCAGTCAAGCGCCCACCATTCCCTCCTTCTAAAGCCTTCCTTCCTCTCCTGTGTGCACTACCCTTCACATTTGCTGTTCCCACCAACAGATGGAACAGACGTTTATTTGAGCTGGTGTACACATTAAGTTCCCTCTGGAATGAACTTGATGCTGATGGCTGTCCTGGTTCAAGTTGTCATTCAAATAACGTGCGACTCTTAGAGCTGGGCTTTCCCCCTAATAAACTCACCAGTGGTACTATCAGGAACCCTCAGGTTTCATTCTTAATGTTGTCATCAGAAAGTCTCCAGTGTGGTACAGAGGGCAGGACCAGCTCATCAGCATCATCCAGGGCACTTTCAAACACGCCCGCAAATCTTTTGACACGTCTTCCAAAGCGTCTATGTCCTTGCCCCTTGAATATGAGATGGCCTTGTAACTCACTTGTAACCAGTAGAATACAATATAAGTGACAGGGAATGATGTCCCAGGCTAGGCCAGCCAAGGCCATGAAGCTTCCCTGCTAAGCCTTCCTCTTGAGAGACTCGCTCTCTGGATGCCACCTCCACAGACACTTCCTCTCAGAACCCAGCCACCATGCTGTGAGAACCCAAGCCACATCAGAGGTGTCTGATACATAGCCTGCCCATCACCAATGACCTGAGGCAGAAAGTGAAAGTGCAGCTTGCGCCAAGCTCCTAGGTGAAGTCCCCTGAGGTCCCCCTGTGAGAAAACAGGAGAACGCTGGCGTTGGGCTGTGGCTTTGCACATTCTGTTCCCTCTACCTGGAACGCTCATCCCTATTCCTTTGCCTGGCCAGCTGCTTGCTGCCCGTTGCCCAAGACTTGGTTCAGTTATCAGCTTCTCTGGGGAGGCCTCTCCTGACGTCCTACACTGTACACGTTCGTGCACACTCACATTCACACACCCAGAGGCTGGGGGACAAATCCCTTTTCTGGAATCCGTGCCGTGTTATACCTGCGCCTGTCACAGCACTTCTCACAGTGCATTGCAAGTGCCCGCCCAGTTAGGCCGGAGGTTTCTGGAACTTGGTAATATCTCTTGCCAGTTCCGGCCCAAGCACAGTGCTGGTCTTCTCCCTCTCCCTCCTCCTTTCCCCCACCTTCTCTCTCTCTGACTGTCTGGGATGTGCTCTACCCACCTTTCCTGTCGCCCAGCAGGGGCTCTGAGCCCCATTCCTTAATTCTCCTCCACTTTGGCAGATTCAGCCCCGTGTTTGCTTCTCCTGGTTTGGCTTGCACCACGTTTGTGGTTAACAAGGGACGATAGAGCCCTTTCTGGAGAGCCCGGGAGGGTGTGCCCTCCAGGCCCAGAAGCTCTCCCCACCTACCATCCGGGCCAGCAGTGGCCGCAGGAGAGGGGCAGGGTCAAAGAAGGCCATGTGGGGCCTGATCTGTCTAGAAAGTGTCACTGGCCTTTCCCACACTGAGTCGTGTCACAGAAATTGTTGCCGACAGGGGTCAGGTGGCCTAACACTGAATTTGGAGGGCGGGGATCAGCGTGAATGGTGCCTTGCACTGAGGAGGGGCCCCAAAGGCCGCTGGGCTAATGAGGGCGGCCAGGCATTGTGAATGGCCTGCAGATCACTCGGGGGCATGGCAGGGGGCTGGGAGAGGTCTTAGCCCGAGGGGAAGAATGCCCATGTCTTGGGAGGCAGGCCGAGGGGCCCTGCAGTAACCCTGCAAAGGCCGTTGAGTGGGGCCTGTGATTGACAGGTGGGTGCTGTCAATCAGGGGAAGCTGGCAGTGAGAGAGTGGGCCAGCGGATACAAAAGGGGACCTGTCTGATGAGCGCTGGGGGCTGGGCTGCCAGAGAGGGAGGCTGAGCCAGAGTCGCTGGGAGCCTGTGATTCACGGGAGACACAGGGGTTTTAACTGGGGACCTTTCAGGCCTAGACATGGGTTTATTGGAGGGGGTCTGTCATGGCGAAATTGTCCAAAGGAAGCTGCCTTGTCAGTGATGTTCTGTGCCAGATCCTTAAGCTTGCCTCAGTCATTCAGTGAGGCACTTAGTCCCAAATGCAGTGCTCAGATGATGACATTGTGTGTGCTGGAGAGGCTCTGCTACAGGAGGGGAAGGGGCGGGGGCAGGGCTGGCAGTGACGGTGTTATTGTACAAAGGATTCAGGACAGGCGAGGTACTAAATAAATATTTGATCACTTACGCACAGAGCGCCAGGGCTCCACATTGTATTTTTAAAATAAAATCCCAACGTTCTATTTCCTCAGTTTGAAGATTAATTTAAATTAGATGAACGTAGTCAATCTAGAAAATATTTGGAATGTATAGATTAAAGTACAGAGCCACGGTGGTGGTGGAGGGGGGAACTCCTCCTCCCACTGAAAGTCGGTCACTGCCAGCCGCCCGGTATATTTAGCTTCCGTCTTTTTACTTTACATCTTTTAAAATATAATTGTGATCAACTGTACACACAATTTGGTAATTTGCTCTTTTCTTGCTCAGCGTAGTGATACAAGCATTTTTCATGTGATTGCAAACTCCTGGTAAACATCATTTTTAATGGCTACGTAATATGGATTGTATTTTCAATTTTCATTAAATTTCTGTTTTATCTGCAGTCTGATTGCTTCGAGGGGCCTAATTTCTGCCAGCCCTAATCTACTTATCTGTTTGTCAGGAATCACATTTCTACCATGGCTGACCCCTTTTCTGAACCAGGGGGCTGTGGGGGGCGGGTAACAAGAAAGAGGGTTTCGAATGGGACAAATGCAGCACATACATGGGATCACTGGCAAGCCAGAGACACTGTCTGCACAAGACCACCCTCGGCCCAGAGTGTCCTGCAGTCAGTCTCAATTTTAAACATTGCTGTCCTATTGTGTCCCTAAGCACACTGGTTCTAACAGAGACCACATGACCTGCTTAGGATGAAAAAGTAGGATCCCTACAGGTACAGGCACGTTGTGATAGCAAAGTAAGGGTTAGGGAAAGTGTAGCAGAAAGGAATTGTGGCATCCAGGTCGAGGGGAGGGGTGGGGGGGGTGGTAGGGAAGTTCGGTACCAGATATTTAGCCTCCAGCCTTCATAGGTGATGAACAGATCTGTCTAATACCAGTCCATGTGTCCAGTCTCCCTTCTGAAAAGAGGAAAGAAATTGTAACTCCTTCAAATAGATAAATGGTACTGGGTGTTTAATTCATTAAGGGACAACCCCCAAACTGTGTTTTGTGTGTGTGTGTGTGTATGTGTGTGTGTGTGTATACAGTCCTATGAATCTTGACACATGCAAAGACTCTTGTTAACTATTACCACAATCAGGACACAGAACATCTCCATCATCCTGAATTCCTGCATCTTACTCCCCATTTCTAGTCAAGTTTTTCCCCACCCCTAATGTTTGGGAACCACCGATCCATTCCCCACCACTGTAGTGTCATCTATTCCAGAACCTCATATAGCTGGAACCATGCAGAACGTAAGCTCTTCACAATGGCTTCTGTCACTCAACGTTAATGCTCTTGAGATCCCTCCACATTGAGTATTTCAATAGTTAATATTCCTTTTCATGGCAGAATAGTCTTCTGTTGGATGGGTATAGCACCATTCGTCTAACTAGTCACTCACTGGAGGATGTTTGCTTTGTTTCCACTTTGGGGTAATCATACAGAACCGTTAGCAAGTTTCTTGGCAGATTTTTGCGGGAACATACATTCGCATTTCCTTTGGATAAATAACGGGTGTGGGATTGCCGGGTCATGTGGAGATCATTGTTTAACTTTATAAGAAACTGCCAAACCGTTTCTCAGGAAGGCTGCATTGGACGTTCCCACTGGCAATGTGTGCTATGTTGTTCCACATCCTGCCTGCACTTGATATGGTCAGCGTTTTTCATTTTAGCCATTCGGATAGGTGTGTAATACAGATCTCAGCATTTCCCTCATGGCTATTGATGCTGAACATCGTTTTCTGTTTATTTGCCATCTGTTATCCTCTCCGGTGAAGTGTCGGAGTGTTTTGACTTTAATCAGGCTGTTAGTTTTCCCACTGCAGAGTTTTAAGAATTCTTGACATATTTTGCAGACAAGTCTTTAGTTGGATACATGATTGGCGAATATTTTCTCCAGTCTGTAGCTTGCTGCTGCTTCATCCTCTTAAGCATGTTTCTCACAGAACAAAAGTTTTCAATTTGGGTCAGATTCAGTTCATCAATTATTCTTTCATAGATTACCCTTTTGGTTTCATGTCGAAGAACTCCGCCTAATCCTAGAAAGAATTCCTGTTTTATGTTGTACGTTCAGACCTATGATCCATCTTGGGTTAAGTTTTTTGGATAAGGTGTGAGTGAGGTTTAGGTTGAGATTTATTTTTTTGTTACAGATGTCCAATTATTCCAATGCCGTTTGTTGAAAACACTATCCTTCCTCCTTTGAACCGCCCTGTACCTTCTTCAAAAATCCATTTGCCATATATTGATGGGTCTGTGTTTGGGCTCTCTATTCCACTGATCTATATGTTTATCCCTCCACCACTGTCACGTTGTGGTTGGTCTTAAAATCAAGTAGTGGAATTCTTCCAATTTTCTTCTTCTTTTTCAAAACTGTTCTGGCTATTCTAGTTCCTTTGCTTTTCCACACACATTTTAGAATCAGCTTTTCTATACCTACGAGGAATCCTGCTACAGTTTTAATTGGAATTGTGTTAGATATATAGATGGATTTGGGAGGAAATTGGCATCCTTTCTTTGTGGAGTCTTCTAATCCATGAACCTGGTATGTCTCTTCCCTACCTCATTTAGTTCATTTTCCCTCCCCTCTGGGCAAAGGCACATCTCAAAATGTGGGGCTTTGAGATGAAAAGAGCACCACGATCTGGCATGGATTCTTTCCTTCTACCCAGACACACACTCCCTTTCAAACCCATGAGACATGACTTGAATTTCATTGGCAATTTGGCATTTTGGGGGTAGAGTAAGAAGAGGGCCTTATGAGACTCATTTGTGCATCTGCTAGAGAAGCACATTCTGGTGTGTACCTGGGCGTTCTTGTGTATGCTCAAGTGTACACATGTGGGTGTCTGCACGTGTACACACACACACACACACACACAGGTGGATTTCTGCACTACACACACATATGCACACACGGCCCCATACAGGCAGCCTCCATCCGCCTCTTTAAGGGTCACGTGATGCCAGGTTGAAGAGAAGGAAGGCCGTTTGCCTCACATTCGAGAGCTGGTGGAAATACAACCTTGAAAGAAACAGCACAAATGCACATATACAGAGTTCCTTAGCAACTGCTTGTTGAGAAAAAGAAAGGAATCAGGGAAAAGAGCCAGGAAACAAGAAAAGGGAAGAAAAATGGAGACAGAAAGCAAGCCTGACCCTTTAAGAGAGTAAGCTGCATCCCACAGTGTCCTTGAGGCTTTCTCAGGATCCTGAAAGGGAAGGGGAGAGATACGGGTGACACTTTGAGTCCTCGGGCTGGGACAATGAGCCACGGTGACATGCATTGAGTCAGGAAGGTAAGGAAACGCCACAGACCCTGCGGCCTCTTAGATTAGCACCATGCCTGCGTTCATGGTCTCAGCAATCCTGGGAGCTGGCATTGTTAGCCCCATTTTACAGAAAGAGGCCGGGAGAGATTGAGGAACTTGCCCAAAGTCTCAGGAAAGGGCAGAGTTTGGCTGAAAACCTGAATGGTCACCCTCCAAGTTCCTTCCTCTGTGTTTGGATACATTCAGCATGAAGCCCTCGGGCTGGGAATGGGCCCACAAAGGGCTGTGGTTACTTGGGGCTATTCCCCAAGCCATCTGGAAAGCCACAGCCCTGCAGAATCATAGGATCCTGGGGCCACAGAGCTAATCGAGCCTACACCTGCCTCTCAACAGCTGACAAAACCGAGGTGCCAGGGGATGGCCACATGGCATGCCCCCAGCCAGAGAGACCTAGAAGCTGGTTCGCTAGCCTCCCACTCTTCCCACATCCACTGGATCACCTGTCTCCTCATGCCACCCAGGTTTGAGAACGCTGGATGCCACCTGCCAGCCCTTGGGAATTCTCATTCATCCTCTCATGATGGGGCCTGGCTGGCTTGCACGGGAAGCACGAGTGAGTGGCATGAGCCACAAGCCACGGTTCTCGCCTCATTCTTCTGCACTGAATCTGCTGAGGACCATATTTGAATGTGCAGAAGCTAAGCAGTCAGAGGTCAGGAGCACTTGTGGTATAGGCAAGAGGGCCTGGGAGTCACAGTGCCTTGGCGCAAATCCCAGCTTCCTGAGTAAGACCCTCTACAATGAAATGGCGTCTCCATGCCTCAGTTTCCTTATCTGTGAAATGGGGATATGCATTAGAGTTCTCTAGAGAAACAGAACATACCCTATATAATATATATGTCCTATTGATGTGTGTATATACATACTGGTGAGTGTATATTGGTATTAGTACATATATATCCTATTAGTCCGTGTGTGTGTATATACATACACACACACACATGTATATATGCCATATGTGAGAGCAATTATCTACCTTTCAAAAGAACTATGAGAATTCTCATGCAAAAGTGCATATATATATAGAGAGAGAGAGAATGAGAGAGAGAGAGAGAGAGACAAAGAGAGAGATATTTACTATAAGGGATTGGCTCACATGACTAAGGAGGCTGAGAAGTTCCAAGGTCCACAGTCAGTATGCTAGAGACCCAGGAGAGTGAGTGCTGTAGTTGTAGTCTTAGTCTGAAGGCCTAAGAACCAGGAGAATCGATGCTATAAGTTCTACTCTAAAGGCAGGAAACCAATATCCCAGCTCGACAAGCAGGCAGGTCAAGTTTCCTCTAACTCAGCCTTTTGGTGCTATTCACACCTTCAACTGATTGGATATGGCCCACCCACACTGGGGATGGCAATTTGCTGACTCAGTCTACCAATTCAAATGTTAAACTCATCTGGAAACACCCTCCTAGACACACCCAGAATCACCACTAACTGAATGTCTGGGCACCCTGTGCCCAGACAAGTTGGTGCATTCAGTTAACCATCACAGGATGCTAATAGCCTTGCCAAAGGATTGTCTTGGGAAGAAATGAGGTACATGAGGCATCCGGAATAACTGCTAGCATGTAATATGTATTTCACAAGTGAGTAAAAATGACATCACCAGTATGAATGCGATGTCAGGCCAGGACCCTCGGACTTCCAGTGAGTGACTTAGGGAGTGGCCGGGCATAGGCAGTGTTCCATGACTGATGTTAAGAGCTCATGACAGAAGCCGGAGACTCTCTGGGGAAGATGGATGGATGGAAAGAATGCACACTGGCGGCCCCTGGATCGCCATGGCCCACCTTTGACTCCTTCAGGAAGCTCAGGTTGGGGCTTCCTTACCCCAGAAGACACCAACACAGCTTCCTTTGCTGAGCTGGTGCAGTAGATATGAGATCCCTCCAGTCCCCAGGATGGACAACAATGACACAGAGTGGCCCATCAGAACATGCAGGAGAAGGCAGCAGCCCAGGCATGGCCTCCACACACATTCCCGCCGCAGCCACCACCCCGCGGCCCAGCACCAGGCCCCTTGGCCCAAGGCCTCTGCTCCCATGGCAGTGGCCCAGCGGCTCAGCGGCTCAGCAGCTCAACCCCTCCCGCCTTCCTCGAAGCAACCACCTTCTCATTTGTTTTCCCGAAGCTCTTCAACCCAAGCCGCCCAGGGGGCTAACCTCTAAACTCCTGCCCCCATCTTGGGCTTCCCGTGAAGAGACCCCCTCCAACCCCCACCCAGAGCAAGGACAGATTTTCACCCCAGACAAGCGTTTCTCCAGGAGAAACAGCAAGAGGGGTGGCTGGGAGAGGCCCCGCCAATGTTTTCGTGTCTCACACACAACCCCATCTGGCGCTGTGTACGTGATGTGTGAAGTGTGCGCACACACCCAGAGGACGGGCCCCTCTCCCCATCACTCACCCTCGGCAGGCCCCGCAGAGCTCACGATAAATCACCTCTGCGCAGAGAAAGGCCGGGAATATGCTGAATCATCTAATTGGGCCCGAAAGACAGTGACAGAATGATTACCTTCCTCCCTTAGCTGCACAGGAGCTGGGCTGCCCGAGGACGAGGACGCCCGAATTGTCTTCCGTTTTCACGTTAATCAGGATCTTCCAGCCTTGGCCAAGGTCGGGGCTGAGGCCCGAGACTGGAGACCTGAGGCCTGTCCGCATCCCAGCCCTCCTCAGACCCGGCCTTCTAGCCTCTGGGCCCCTGCACACCAACCCCCAACCCGAGGCGGTGATTCAGGGGGCCCCCCTCCGTAAAATGAGGCCTCGCCACCACAGGGCACTTTAAGAGTCTCCCGTGAAGGCCACTTTTTAAATAAACCTACGATTAAGTAGAATTACAGGATCCCTGCTCTGTTATGTATTTGTCCCAACTCTGTTCCACAGCAGCCCTTGTCCTACCCCAAAGTCACATTTCTGAGGTTTAGACAGGAGCTGAAGAGCTATTTAGGGGCTTGTGCTCTGTACACAGTGGCTTTTCTCCTGGGCCCTTGGTTGTTGTTTTCCTTGGCAGGGTGTGTTCACTGAGAACAGGCGAGCAAACTAGCCTGGAAGGCAGGCCAAGAATCCTATGGAGGAAGGCTGCCTCTCTGTGCCTCCAACACTTGCCCCACACCCACTTTCAGGGGCAGCTGGACCTGGAAGAAGCCACCAGGAGCCCCTCCTTCCTATGCCCCACTTGCTGCACCCCCCCCCCCATACACAGTGCTATAACCGCCAACAAAGCCTATTTACCTGGAGAAGACTTCAAGTCATCCAGGGCCAGGGCTTGTGGGTAGAAGGAAAGGTCTTTGCAGGGCTTCTGGAAGCAGGATAAATCCAAATCACATAAGGAAAATAAGGACCTAGCACAGTGCCTGACCCATGGTCTACACATTTGTCGAAAAAAGGGCAGAAGGGTGGTGGGGGTTGGGGTGGAGATCCTCTCCAACACACTAGGAGCACCTGGGAGAAGCCCTTCTGCTCAGGAAAAGTCTCTGTCCGCTTGCAGCCTCCCGGCTTTACCCGCCTGCCCCTCGCCCCCAGCAGGAGAGCTCTGCCGCAGAAGAATCTGGCCCCAAAGCTGAAAACCTCCCCTCTTGCTCACCCTCCATTTTGTAGGAAAACAGAAAACCACCTGGAAGAAGTGTCTAGCCTGATAATGATAACGAGGGAATTAACGCTGAGCTGAGGGTACCAGCTTTCTGCTTTGCCTCAGGCCATCAGCTCTTCCATAGTCATGAATCCTTGGGAAGTATTTAAGGAGACCTGTGAATTAGCTCCTCCCGCCTGGCTGAAGCTGCCACAAAATTAGGACCATGGGCCCTGTGTTGGGCCCGGAGTTGGAGGAGGTCCGGACCCCGGGCCCAGGGGCTGCTGAAGTCCTGCCTGTGTCTGCTCTTGGTTCTGTGGCGTGGGTCTGGGTGCACAGTGGGTCTGGGTCTCCCTGAGTCTCTGTCATAGATCCTGCCAACACCGTGGGCCTCTGGATCTGCTGTGGGGAAGCCCAGACACCTGTAGGGAGGGAGGGGAAGGAATTACTAGGAGGAAGGTATTGCTTTTTTTAAAGGGCTGAAGTGAGTTTCAAAGAGTTTTTTTGTTTTTTTAAAGATTTTATTTATTTATTCAACAGAGAGAGATCACAAGTAGGCAGAGAGGCAGGCAGAGAGAGAGAGGAGGAAGCAGGCTCCCTGCTGAGCAGAGAGCCCGATGTGGGACTCGATCCCAGGACCCTGAGATCATGACCTGAGCCGAAGGCAGCGGCTTAACCCACTGAGCCACCCAGGCGCCCCTCAAAGAGCTTTTTAAAAAGCTTTGGGAAGATGATGAAAATTGTCCCATTATAAAATGCCCCAGCCAGAAGAAAGAAGGACATATTTTAATCTCTTGAAAAATCAGTTTGGGGCACCCGGGTGGCTCAGTCGGTTAAATATCTGCCATCGGCTAAAGTCATGATCCCGGGATTTGGGGATCAAGCCCCACATGTTGGGTTCCCTGCTCCATGGGGAGCCTGCTTCTCCCTCTGCCTCTCTCTCTCAGTCTCTCATGAATAAATTTTTTAAATCTTAAAAAAAAAAAAAAAGAAAAGAAAAATCAGTTCATTGAGGAGTTAGGAATTAGGCTATGCCAAGGAGTTAGGTGGCCTAGGTCTTATGGGCTAAACTGTTTCCTCCCAAAAATTCCCATGTCAAAGCCTTAACCCCCAGGACCTTACAATGTGACTGTATTTGGAGCTAGGGTCTTTAAAGGGGGTGGTTAAATTAAAATAAGGCTCTTAGTGTGGGCCCCAATCCAAAAGGACTGGTGTCCTTTTAAGAGGAGAAGATTTGGACACAGGTGTAGGGGGAAGACCACGTGAAGACCCAGTGGGATGGCAACCATCTACAAGCCAAGGAGAGAGGCTTCAGAAGAAATCCACTTGGCCAACACCTTGATCTTGGACTTCTAGCTTCGAGAACGAGGAGAGAACTTTCTGTTCTCTGAGCCACCCAGTCTGTGGGCCATGATGTGGCAGTCCAAGGGGATTAAAACACTAGACTACAGGAGATGAGTCTTTCGGCCTGGTTTATTTTTTGCTTTGTTTTTCCAACACCTGTCAGATGGTTCTCAGTGAGAAAAAGTTAACCACAGCTGCCTAGCAAAGACCCCAAAACCTAGTGGGCGAAAACCCCAGCAATTGTTTCTTTTACTCACAATTCTGTAATTCAGGCAAGGGCTCTTCTATGCAGCGTCGGCTAATCCAACCTGATCTGGGGGGAAAAGAAGATTGTATTAGTTACCTCTTGTTGCCTAACAAATTACCCCAACATTTAGTGGTTTAAGATAACAAATGCTTGGAATCTTGTATGGTTTCTGTGGATCAGAAATCTGCATGCTGTTTAGCGGGGTGCCTCCTTCAGCTCAGGGCCTCACAACATGGTGGCTAGCTACCTCCAGGGAAAGAAATGCAAGAGAGAGAGAGTGTGAGGGAGTGCCCAAGACAGAAGCCACCATCTTTTTCTAACCTAATCTTGGAAGAGTCATCCCATGACTTCTGCTGTACTCTAGGAGCTGGGTACTCAGTGTGGTCTACTCTAAGGGGGAAGAAATTATACAAGAGCAAGAATCTATCATTGGGTACCATCTTTGATGCCACCTACCACAAGGACTGACTTGCAAGAGGACTCTGTCACATGACTAGTAAGCTGGCACTGGGTGTTGGCTAGAAGCTCAGCTGGGGCTGTGGTCTGGGAGCCTTGGGTCCCCTCCATAAGTTGCCTGAACTTCCTCACAGCATGGTAGCCAGGTTCCCAGAGCAAATGTCCCAAGAGAGCAGGGCAAGAGTACCTTACATAGAGGTATACCTCGGAGTACCTCGGAAGTCATACAGTATCGGTGTAAAAGCCTTTCAAACTAACCAGAGGAGTGAATTCCTAAGGTGGAGGGTCAGGCATTAGGCCTGAGAAACAATTTGTAAATGAGGACTTCAGAGCCACACCACAGACTCCCAAGGTCCACCCTGCTTATTCGGAATATGTGGATTCCCCAATGTTCACAGTTCTTCAGATCTGTTTTACCAGGGTCTTGCAGCTCAGGAATCAGGGAGGCTATGGAACCCGAAGAAAGAATTCTCTCTTCCCCATAGAAGAGTCTAGGATCTCAGTAGGGGATTTCTAGAGGTTGCAGGGTTGGCCATCACTAAAACCGAGGCTGTGACAGCCCTAGGGAACTGGGTATCCGTGAAAGGACTAGTGACTCCTTTAATTCATTCACTGATGCAGCAAACAGTCATTGCAGCTCAGTACTGTACAAATTTCATAGGTTTGGTTGACACTGTCACTCCCCTTCCTAACAACCCTGAGATCTTCCTCTAAGAACCATTTCCTTCTGTACAGCAACTGTAGTCTGGGTGGGTTTGAACCCAACCCTATCTCAACGGCTTAAGCCAATCACAGTGATACATCTCTCTAGTCACTAGACAGGGATGACAGTATCAAAGAGACACTCAAGACTTTTGAGGGAAGGAAACGCTTTTTTGTCTTTCCTTGGATGTGACTGAGGTAGCACGCAAACCTAGCTTCTTGTCAGCTACCCTCCTGCAAACCATAAGGGAGGTCAACAGGAACACAGAACCAATTCTTAGAGAAGGGCAAAACTGAGAGAAGTACAGAGAAACAGAGCTAGAACCTTGATAGAATCATGCCTGGATCCCACCGGACTTTTAAATTATGTGAACCAATCAATCTCTCTTAGGGTTCAAGCCAGTTCGAATGGGTTTCTATGTAATTTGCAAGTCCTTCAACCGATGCAAATTCAGGAAAGTTGCAGGATATAAGAGCAACACACAAAAATCAGTTGTATTTCTGTATACAAACAATGAACAATCCAAAAGTGAAATTAAGAAAACAATTACATTTACAATAGTATGGAAAAGAATCAAATACTTAATTAAATACTTAATCAAATACTTAAAAATAAGTTTAGGAGTGCCTGGGTTGCTCAGTGGGTTGAACCTCTGCCTTCAGCTTGGGTCGTGATCTCAGGGTCCTGGGATCGGGCCCCACATCAGGCTCTCTGCTCAGCGGGGAGCCTGCTTTCCCCTCTCTCTCTGGCTGCCTTTCTGCCTACTTAAGATCTCTCGCTCTCTGTCAAAGTAAATAAATAAAATCTTTTTTTAAAAAATAAGTTTAACCAAAGAGGTGCAAAACTTGTCTACTGGTAACTACAAAACATTATTGAAAGAAATGAAAGAAGGCCTAGACAAATGGAAAGGTATCCCATATTCATGGATCAGAGGACTTAGTATTGTTAAAAATGGCAATACTCTCTAAAGCAATCTACAGACTCAATACAATCTTTATCAACACCCCAGTGTCATTTTTTTTTTTCAAAACTGAAAAAGCAGATCCCAAAATAGGTATGTAATTGAAAGGGACCCCAAACAGCCCTAATGATCTTGAAAAAGAAAGAACAAAGTTGGGGGACTCCCACTTCACAATTTCAAAATTTACTGCAAAGCGGGGCGCCTGGGTGGCTCAGTGGTTTAAGCCACTGCCTTCGGCTCAGGTCATGATCTCAGGGTGCTGGGATCGAGTTCTGCATCAGGCTCTCTGCTCAGCGGGGAGCCTGCTTCCCTCTGTCTCTCTCTGTCTGCCTCTCCATCTACTTGTGATTTCTCTCTGTCAAATAAATAAATAAATAAATAATTTACTGCAAAGCTACCGTAATTAAAACAGTGTAGTACCAGCATAAGGACAGACATGTAGATCAATGGAATAGATTTGGGAGTCTAGAAATAAACCCATGCATCTATGGTCAATTGATTTTTGACAAAGGTGCCAAGGCGACTTAAGAGGAAAAGAGTAGGCCCTTCAACAAATTGCGCTGGGACAGTTGGATAGCCATACACACAAGAAATGCAGCTGAATCCATACTTCAGACCTACTCAAAAGTTAATTAAAAATGGATCAAAGACTTAAATCCTGAGTATTCTACGCCAACATTTTAAGGCACAGTATGCTTGTCTTTACTCACTCCTTATCCTGACCATTTGCCCTTTAGATTTCCCTGGAAGGAGGGGGTTTGAAAAGCCAGTATTCCACAGGTCTGGCACACCAAAAACTCCTCTCGTGTCCTAAGGCACTGGAACATTTTATTTACTGTCATTGTTTAAATTTTTTTTTTAAACCGCAGTCTTTGAAAAGGGATTTTATTAAGAATCTCATTATGATGTCCCCTGCCCTCATCCCACATCAGATTATTAACACAGCCTTTGTGGACCAAGGCTCTGGGCAATGGGCCACCTTCTCAGCAGGGCTGTGCTAATCCTCACTGCTAATCCACACACCTGCTAAACCTCACCAAGTCCAAAGAAAAGATTTCTGCAGAGAGGCACTTAAAGAGAGGTTTGGGCTTCCAGGAACTCCTTCCTGTGGCACAAGTCTCATGATCAGAAGGTGCAGTACTTAAAACTAAACTGCCCACATCAGAATAAGTGAACAACAGCACCACAAGTGTGGCCTGGCCTCTGCTCAGGCTCCTCATTTTGTTTGCTGGACATATGTGGTGCTTGCTTGTCCCACGAATTGCGGGCCTCGATGTCTGATCCACACACTGGGCAGAAAGTGGGACAAGACATTGGATATATATATATATGTGCAAAAGAACGAAGCTGGACTCCTATCTCACACCAGGTACAAAAATTAACTCAAAGTGATACAAGTTACGTGAGGCCAAAGAAACCTTCGTAGGAGACCCTCAAAGGAGGGGGTGGTCTATGAAGACCCTCGATGGGCATCAAGTGCCAGAAGTCCCACCCTTCCACCTCAGGAAGGCCGAGGGAGCTGGGCAAACAGCCTGCTCCTCCCCACCAAATAGGACTCTCCAGTGTGATCTCCCACCCAGCCACGTGGACCCTTCTACAGACTCTCTATACATCTCCATACCACCTGGACTTTGTTCTTGCTCGTCTCTTTGTTTAAAACGCAGGCCCCAAATTCCAGACCAAGTTAAAATTTCTACCTCTTCTTCCGTGAATCTGAGTAAGATGCCCTCAACAGAAATCCTTGCTCCGTGGGGTGCCTGGATGGCTCAATCAGTTAAGCATCTGCCTTCGGTTTAGATCATGATCCCAGAATCAAGGCCCACACTGGGCTCCCTGCTCAGTGGAGAGTCTTCTCCCTCTGTCCCTCCTCCTGCTTGGGCTCCCTCTCTCAAATAAATAAATAAATCTAACAACAACAACAACAAAAATCCTTGCTCCTTTCTCAGGACTCATCTGGCATTTTCCTTTTGGCTCTGGTATTGGCTATATAGATTCCATTTGTCCTCTATTTTCTCGATTAGTCCTACATTGAAAAATATTGCCACACTATTCCAGTATTTCAACATCAAAACTGCATCTCTCAGATTATTTCTCATAATTGTGATCACTGTGATTAGGCCATTTATTTCATTTATTCATTCGATCATAATTATGTACTTCTTTGTTGCCTCACTAGACTGTGGCCTCCTTAGAGAGAGACTACACTGATTAGGATTAAACTTGGCTAAAAGCAACAGAGACTCAAAATTGCAGCAGCTTAAATGCAACAGAGGTTTTTTTCTCATTTGTAAAAGTCCAGAGATAGGCAGTTCATCATGGGAACGGCTACTGCCCTGAGAGAATCTTAGCGACCCAGGCTCCTTCCGGTTTACCATTCCACCATTCCTAAAGTGAAAGCCCATACTCGTGGTCCATAATGGAGGCTATAGCTCCAGTCATTACATCTACATTCCAGGCAGCAAGAGATGAAAAAAAAAGAGAAATGGTTAAATATCAGCTCTCTGTTAAAAAAGGTTCCTGGAAGCATCCATGTGATACTTCCACTTCTATCCCAATAGCCTGATTTTTAAAATTCCATGGCCGTAACTTCCTGCAAAGGAGTCTGGGAAACGTAGCCCCTAGCATAAAATCAGAGTTTGATTTCTGTTGGAGGAAGAGGCAGTATACTGGGGGACAGTCTTTGCCAGAGATGGTCTTTATGCATCTCAGTATTCTAAATGATTCCAGCATAATGCCTGACATAGAACATCAAGAAAGGAGAGGTAGGCTAGCATAAGTTTGCAGAGCTCATTAAAATATCCAAAGAGTCTTTCAACAACATCATTATCTCACTTGATTTCTATAAGGAGAAAAGGCTTCCCTAACCAAACTAATATTGTAAATATGATCATAGTGGAATGAAGTCTTTTAAAAGTCATAAGCACACTGTATGCAAACGGAATCACTATTAATTATAAATGAGACTTAGCTGGTCAGCAAGACAGACTTCTCAGCTGGCGACTACCCCTGAACATGAAATTCAAAACAAACAAACAAAAGCCCTTATTAAGCATACCTTTTATTCAACCAGCCTCATCCTAAATCCATCAAAATAAGTCCGATTTGCAGGACTGAATATCGCTTATGCATTTCCTCCATTTTCAGAGGATCCAAAGTTTTTTGACTATCCATTTCTCATTGAAACGAAGAACTCGGTACTTAGAGCTGGGTTCTTCTTTTTTTAAAGATTTTATTTATTTCAGAGAGAATGCAAGAAAGCACAAGTTGGGGGAGGGGAAGAGGGTGAAGCAGACTCCCCACTGAGCAGGGAGCCCCATGCAGGACTCCATCCAGGACCCTGGGATCATGACCTGAACCGAAGGCAGACGCTTAACCAACCAAGCCACCCAGGCACCCCTTATAGCTGTCTTTAACAGAGTCCCCAAATTCTCTGATAGCTCTCCCATCGAGATTTGGGGTCAGAGTGGGCTGTGACTCTTTTAACTAACAGACTATGGTACATGTGACACTGTGTGACTTCTGGGCTAGGTCAGAAAGGTTCATGTGGCCTTTCCCTGGGTCTCTTGGAACAGTTGCTGTTGGGGGGAGGGCAGTTACCATGCAAGATGTCCAACCACCCCCAAGACTGCTGTGCTGGGATGATGTCCCAGCACCAGACATGTGAGCAAAGGCATGGAGAACCCTCCAGACCCAGCATACCGGGCCACAAGCTGGTCTCAGTATATGCATCACAGAGCGAAAGAACCGCCCAGCTGAGCCCTGCTTGAATAATTCTTAACTGACAGACCCACGAGCATAATGAAATGGGTCTTGTTTTATGCCGCTAAGTTCGGAGGTGGCCTAGGCAGCAGCAGGGGCTGGAACAGGACTGTATATTAAGTGATCTGTGATGATACCGGAAACTCACTGAGTGAGTCTCAACCCAACAGAGGCCACAAGATGACTTTATGCAAAGCCCCAAGATTTTCTCTTCAGCCCTTCCCAGCCCCTCCCAGCCAGGTAAGGGCAGATGGCCTGGTTAAGTGAGTGCCCTGAACTCACGTACAGAAAGATGAGTTTAATTCCTTTGCTCTGCCCTGTGCTAGCTGGTGTGACCAGGGCCAAGTTACTCAACCCCTCCAAATCTCAGTCCCCCAGATGGGGCCAGTACTGCCTCTTTCCCAGTGTCGGGGCCAGACCGACCACCAGCAAACCCTGCAACGCGCCCAGCACACAGGAGATGCTCTAGACCGTCACTCGCACATAACCTGTCCTGGGTTTCCAGTGAATTCCAGATCCTCGAGCGCCTCCATTTTGCTTGCGAAAACATGCTCTTTGGCTTGCTCTGAGTCGGCCCCATTCGAGTGTTAGAATTCAACTGGAAGGCCACAGCCGCTATTAAAGGAGATTGGATCATCTGATTCATGGCAGCCTTTCACAACCCCCTAATCTGCGCGCTGGCAGGCTGCCCTTGCTGGGCCATGGCGAACGTCAGCGGTGGTAAACCCCGGGGCCGCGTGTGGTTCAGCTCTGATCTCGTAAACACAAGTCTTGCCAAACCTGAAACTCAAGTCATGGGTGAGTGGTGAGCTCGGGGTCACGTTCTGGTTTTCCTTATCCAACAACTATAATCACATAGGTTGTTAAAGGAGATTTTTTTTTTTTTAAGGCAACTTTGGAATTGGCTGAACCAGCGGAATCACTTACTGTAATACACTTCTCCTCCCTCTAATCCCCCCATCCCTTTCCCCACCTCCACCCCTAGAAAAATCCCCACACTGCAGAGGCTACAAAGGACCCTGTTGCCTAGCAACAAGAGTGAAGCTAATCAACACAGCTCTGAATATTAATATTTTTCCCAAACACGACTTATCCTCAAATTGTGCGGCAACTACGAGGCCTTCCTTTCAATATAAACAGTCATTTAAAAAAAAATCTATAATTAATTTCGTGATGTGTGCTCATTTCCTTCACTGGCGGATTAGCTTCGTTAAATAATAATAGTAACACCAACAACACTAATACCGTGCAGCCTTGGTCCAGCACACTCATTTGGCAGTTTTATAATTCTGTCAGCTGCAGAAGCCATGATGAGGTGAAGGGGGTTTTAAGCTCCTCCTCAAGCCGGAGAAATGGACATAAAGAGGTTAAGTGATTTGTAGTAGAACCCAAATAAATATACAGGATTTCTGAATCCAAACCCGGGGACCCTTGCCCTCAACCGCTCGGCTTTCCTCTTATTCTAGAATCTACCCATAACTCTCGCCGGAGCCTTTGTGATTGGACCACTGTGAACCTCAGTTTCCTCTTCTGTTAGCTCAGGACAGAGAGGGGGCTGGATTGTATCAGCCCTAATGTCTTTTTGGCTCCAATATTTCTAGTCCAGTCCAGAATAAATCCACACACCCTGTGGGGCTGAGAGAGTCTGTGGGTTGTATTCTGAAAAGTGAGCATGGAGGGCAAGGCAAGGAAGAGAAGGAACGTAAAAGATACGGCTGATAACGAAAAAAAAAAAAGGTCTTCGAGAGAAAAGGAGAGCTGGATATGAGGGGAAGGAGGGCTGAAAAAAAGGGGGGGGCTCTTCTGCCCGCTGGCAGCAGGGGATGTGGATGTGGCAGAGGTGACACCTCGGAGCCACACAGAGGAGTCCCCAGTGTTCGTGAGGGACCTGTTGGGACGTTTTGCTGCCCCTGAGCCGAGGAGGCCCTGTTTGCTCAGCGATTAAATGGAGGGAGGGGGTCTTAGGAGCAGCCTTCCCTTTGAGTTCAGTCAGGTTTGAGTCTTACAGTTCTCAGGTGACTTAGCTCCCACAGATTTTGCCAGAACAAGTCAGCTGTGAGCGAAGGATTCCCAATTCAAGCCACTTGCCATTTGAGCTGTAGTTCAGGGAGTGTAGCCGAATCAAGCACTGTCTTCAGGCTTGCTTTCTCCCTCAGCTCTACTTCCTCCTGTGTGACCTGGGTTGTCACACGGGTGCTTCCCTCGGGGAAGTCTCCTCTAGCTGGAGAACTTTCCCTGTCCCGGTCCTGACAGCTTGGGAGCTTCCAGTACTAGTGCGCATGGGCAGGAAGGGCTCCGACCTTGGGTCACATGCCCCAAGCTGAACCAACTACGGTGACCCAGAGCACAGTGGGGTCTTCTGATTGGCCATACACGGGTCCTGAGCCCTCCCTGAGAGGGTTGCGGGATAAAACACAGGACACCCAGTTACATGCTAAATTGCAGCTAAACGATGAGTAAGGGATTTTTTTTTAGTGCAAGTACGTTCTAAGCATTGCATGGGACGTGCATACTTAGGCTATCAAGATTATTCATTGTTTATCTGAAATTCAAATTTAACTAGGTGTCCTATATTCTTTTTAAGATTTTTATTTATTATTGGAGAGAGTATGTAAGAGAGAGAGAGAGTGTGTGTGTGTGTGTGTGTGTGTGTACAAGTAGTGGGGAGAGGGAGAGGGAGAAACAGACTTCCCGCTGAGCAGGGAGCCTCCCAGGACCCTAGTGGGTATCAGGACCTAAGCTGAAGGCAGACCTTTAACCCACTGAGCCACCCAGATGGCCCTAGGTGTCCTATATTTTTATTTGCTAGATCAGCTGCCCTCCTCTTACAATGGTCTGGGGAGGGGTGTGGGGCAGCAGAGCAGGTCAACCCAGCCTGAACCTCATGCACATCCCTGCTATGAAGAGAACTGTAGTTCCTTAAGGCTTGTAGGTCCCAGAGAGGGCAATGGGAGGGGAAAGGGAGAGAGAGAGGGAGAGAGGGAGGAAGGAAGGGAAGGAAGTAAGTGGGGTCAGAGGAGAGGGAGGGGAAGGGAGGGAGGGTGGGAGAGAACACTTTTTTTCTTATAAGGCCACCAATCTTATCAGATTAAGACCTCACCCTTCTGACTTTGCTTAGCCTTGATTACCTCCTTACTGGCCCTATCTCCCCCAAAAAACGGTCACGTTGGGGGTTAGGGCTTCAAGATACACATTTTGGAGAGCCAAAATTCAGTTCCCAGCAGTGACAAAGTTCCAATACTGACGACTGGGTGGTTCTTTGAATGAGGAAGATTCAACAGTGTTCCAGACTGTCCCATAGGCTTGGGCCGTGACCGTCCCATCTAGGAGCCCCACTGCAGCCAGGCAGACCCCTTCACAGTCCTGAACAGGCCTTGGGATTTTCCTCCTTGGCACTGCTGCTCTTGTCTGTAATACCTTCCATGTCCTCTTATTGTGCAACTCCTACCTATCATTTAAGGCTGAGCTCAAATCACCCTTCCTCCAGGAAGTCTTCCTTGATATCTCCCAGACCCAGTCAATGTACACCACTCATTCAGTGTTTATAGACTACTCTGCATTGTAAGTTACCTTTTCATGTCTACAGATCTTACCCCCAGTTAGGCAGTGAGCTCCTCTGAGCCAGGGAGCGTGTTTATATTTATAATAAGTCTCCACAATGCTCTTCACAATGGAGACAATCAATATTTGTTGATTGATTTATTGATCAACTGATGGAAAGTTGGCCGTGCATGTAAATAAACTGTTTCCAGGAAGTTTCCTGCCCCAGATACAAAAAGAAAGCACACATTTCTTGGCGACGGCACAGAGTGGTGGTTCTCAATGAATATTGACCCCGTCAGCTGTGAGTTGACTCACACAAAATTTGTTGTTAACCATAAAACGTACAAATCTCACACTATTTGCTTAAAGAAATTAGAATACATATAATCACGTCACTCCTGCTCACAGCCCATCATCACAGAGCGCCCTCCCCGTGCTGCCTGCGGTGGGTATGTGCCCTTTGGTCTTTAGGGTCAGGGGATCTGCTGCATTAGTGGGAGAAGAAGAAGAAAGAAGCGAGAGGGAAAATGAATGCACAAATAACTCCCAGGGGAACGCTAATACTATTTCAGCTTGCAAATTGTTCCAGAACAGCTGAGCGGCCAATGAAGGCAGATGAACAACACGGTCGGGGGCAGGGACCCTCAGGAGCCTCCCCTGCAGCAGTATGACAGATACCCTGCTGTCTGGACACTGTCCCCATCCTGCCCATATTCCCCAGGGCCTTCTACTGTGGCGTACACCCGCCAAACCCACAAATGCCAGAACCTTCATCTCTTTTGCCAGAGGACCTTCTCTTGGGGCTGGGGCCTGCTCTGCTCTGCAAGGTGGGCTGAAAGTGACCGTGGCAAGGAATTGACATCCCCACCTCTAGGAGAGCTGGAGTATAAACACCTTAGCGTCCCCGCCCCTCGGATGAGAGAACTGTGAATCATGTAATGCATTGTACCCTCGAGGTCCCCAGTGGGGTTAAGCCTGCAATGCTTGCAGAGGTAACTTCTTTGGTAAGTTGCCCTATGTCTTCTGCCATCCCTGCCCTGTCTCTTTTCCCCCCAGTTCTTCCAGAATTTTCTCCGTCTTTGCAAATAAACTTTTTTGCACTCAAATACTTGACTTGGGATCTGCTGCTGGGGGAACCCAAACCAAGACACCTGCCGTGAGGCCCTTCCTTGAAGAGGGACTGGTGCCAGCAGTGTGTCCTTTGGAACAAGGATCTTTCAGACAGACCAATTAGTAGAGTGGACAGGGGAACATCCTATCCACAGACTCCCACCCTGACCCTCAGAAATGCTGCCACCCTTGTTGAAGGTGGGACTTCGGAATCAGTGAATTGTTGTAGTTTATTGTAAATTCCCTAGGCAATTGGATATTCATTCCAAAATTCAGCTATTGTGACAACGCCAATGGGACCCAGAGAAAAGCCCACGTTTTGCTTGTCCATAGGGAGGAGAAGTCGGAGATTTGGCATGACAAGACGTGGATTTGGGTTTCATCTCCACCAATGGCCGGCCATCATGGGATCTTGGGCAAGGCATTTTATGGAGCCTTTTCCCTTCACCTGAAAACTGGAGGCCCAGAGAGCATGGATCTCACTGGGTCATCTAGGAGAAAGCAGGATGACGTGGATGGAAATGGCTTGTGATCCGAAAAGGGCGGTCCAGGGACTGGGTTCCCTCCTGAGGGAGCCAGGAGCGAGGTTGCTCTCCGATGCAAACCAAGGACTGTGAGATGCTGGTGGGGAGACCCGCCCTCGCTCAGTGTCAGAAAGGGGACTAGCCACCGCCCCCACTTGCCTCCTGGGCTGTGCATTTTGGCTTTTCTTCACCTCATTTCACCCCGCCACTCCTCATCACCCTACCTCACCCCCTGGTCTTTTAATTACTGAGCACGTGGCAAATGATCAGTACTCTGGGCCTGTTAGCATGATGAATGAGCAATTAAAACTACATAAGCAATTACACCAGCTCCAAATGGTCCCCGTTCAGCCCCGGCCGGCCGTGCTTCTGTGCTTGGCTCCTCAGCAAGAGCGCCAGGCTCTGCTGCTGGACCCAGGAACCCTCTTGGGACCTCCACTTTCAGGAAAGCCCTGGAGCCCCGGAATCATACCTGTCCTGGGTGCTGGCAGAGAAAGCCTGCTCACAATTGCTCAGTCCCATCAGACAGGCTGTGCTGACCCTTTAGGGAAAAAAAAAAAAAAAAAAAAAAAGAAAGAAAAACACTTTGCATTCATTCCAGCCCATTGGCTGAACTGCCTAGCAGAAATAATCGACCAGGCAGCGAAGGGGGAATAGTTGGTCACAAGAAAGTTTTATAAGAAAGGCTCGTCACAAGAGGGAAGATAGAACATAGTACACATGTTAAGTCCAAGAAATGCTGCCATTTGGGGCGCATATCTGTGTATAATGTCGGAGAGGGGTAAGTCTTATTTTCACGATCTCTGATTTTAGATTCTGGGGACAGGAGGGAATAGATGTGGCCACTTGCCAGCGGGTGGGGGTTATAAAGAGTCCACTGCCTTTTATTAAACAAGAGACATCAAGGGGCGCCTGGGTGTCTCAGTCATTAAGCGTCTGCCTTCAGCTCAGGTCATGATCCGGGGGCCCTGGGATCGAGGTCCCAGCAGGCTCCCTGGTGCTTCCCCCTTCTCTCACTCCCCCTGCTTGTGTTCCCTCTATCGCTGTGTCTTTCTCTGTCAAATAAATATATAAAATCTTTTAAAAACAAAAATAAGAGATATAGAGAAGGGAAAGCAATGGGCTCGAGCAGAGGAGGAGATGGTGGGACAAAGGAGAGGAGATAGTTTCAAACATGTTTGACATGTTTGCGGCTGAGCCATCCCCCTTGTTTGGGCCACACTGAAAGAAGAGGTTTAACAACAAAATGCCACTCCAGGCTGAGCCCCCTTCACCACAGATGGGATCCATGTGGCTTTGCTCTTGCCCTCTGGAGAGACCTGGCTCCCTCAGCGAGCTTGACTTTGGCATGAAGATACACACCCAATCCTGAAACCGAGGCCCCGCCCACACTCGCAGAACTGGAGGGCTCCTGGCGGAGATAAACGGAGGAGCTCTGCTGGGTCCAGGACGATCCTGGGTGTCCTTCCAGCCTGGGGTCCTCGGGGCAACTGGAGTTGCAGCCAGCAGAGTGAAGACAGTGAGACATTCGTCACCATCAGGGCAAAGGTGCATATCAGTTCTGTACATAGGCATAAAGGCAGAAGATGGACCGGTCAGATCATTTTTCCCTGTGTATAGAAGCAGGGGTGTAAAGGTCTTGGGCATTTCTTTCTTTGATTTAAACTTAGCAGACAGCAGGCAGGTCTTGATTTGGGTACCCCAAAACAACCCCACAACAAGTCCAAGTACTTTATTTGGGAGGGAAGGGAAATAGAAGGGTCTACTACCAATACAAGGTCATAAATATCAAGTCATTTACCTCTGTGGGCAACTGGGTCTTGGCGCCCCTGGGGAACACTGGGACCCAGAGGAGCTGTCTCAGAGTTACCCAATCGAGGGGCTCGCCTCCTCAGTTTGTTAGTTGGAGGGAGGCTGCTGCAGTGGCAGGGGCAGTGGATCTTTAACTTATCACCAGCTGCCGGGAGCCAGGACAGAGGCAGAGTGGGGCGAGGTTGGGGGTGGAGTAGGCAGCGGAGCTCCTTTGACTGAAAAAAAGTCCTCAGGCAGAGAGTTGCATGTGTTCTCGGCAAACAACATTCAAAAGCTCTGTGCTGTCCAGTAGGTAGCCACTAGCCACGTATGGCTCTTAAAATCTACATTCATTACAATTAAATGAAATATAAAATTCCATTTCTCAGGCACACTGGCCCCATTCCAAGAGCTCAACCTCCACAGGGCGGTGCAGGTAGGGAATGTTCTATTATCATTGGAAGTTCTATTGGACAGCGCTGCGTTGAGGACAGGGATGGGCAGATGAGGGCGAACAGATGGGCAGGGAACCAACAGTAGTGACCAGAGGCAGACAGACAGGAGCAACAAGTCACAAGTGGGCAATCCTTGGGCTCAGCAGAACCCTAAGAGGTCCTAGACCTTGGTCCTCAACTGCCCAGAGAAGGGGATTTAAACCATCCCACCACCCAGGCAGCTTTCCTTCTCCAGCACTATCTGGCTCTTAGGTCCTCATTCCAGACACTTAGATGAGGCTGAGTGGCGTTTCCTCTGAGACATCCGTGTCAAGATGAGGAAGAACCGATCAATCCTCATTGCTTTATATACACACTGAAATGGTTGACACCTCCATTTTCCACCCGTGATTTCCCTCCACGTTATAAGTATAATCCCTTTTAGGGGCTCTCACAGCATTTGTTGTCCATCTCTTCAATCTCTTCTCTGAATCCTTCTAGACCTCCTTCCAAAAGCTGCAGCAAAAACTATAGTTCAAACATGACGACGTCGTGGTTAAAAGCATGGGATGAGGAGCCAACATGCCTGGGTTGAAATCCCAGCTCCATCAGTGACTGACGGGTGACTGTGGCAAGCTATTACTTAACCCCACTGTACCTCAGTTACCGCATCTGTAAATGGGGACAATGCTGACCATGCCCAACTACTATGGTACTTTTTTTTTTTTTTTTAAGATTTTATTTATTTATTTGACAGACAGAGATTACAAGTAGGCAGAGAGGCAGGCAGAGAGAGAGGAGGAAGCAGGCTCCCTGCTGAGCAAAAAGCCCGATGTGGGGCTCGATCCCAGGACCCTGGGATCATGACCTGAGCCGAAGGCAGAGGCTTTAACCCACTGAGCCACCCAGGTGCCCCCAACTACTATGGTCCTTAACTCCTATAGTAAACACCCGGGAGGCAACCACCATTACTTCAACCTGATCTTCCACTGTTCCTCAGGGTAAATCATTCACCTGAGTCTCAGCTTATTCCCAAACATGCGTGGGTCATTTTTTTACTTGGCCTTCAGTCAACAAGTTCTCCTCACTCCAGAGACTGAGATGGCTGACACATGTCATCCAAGGCCCATATGTGAACCTTGATTCCCACCTCCACAAACAAAGAAACCCAAAACTCTAGAAGACTTTTGGGGATAACTGGGGAACTTGGAATGTGGATTAGTTATCAGATGATGTATTAGCTGTTTGCTATCTAGAGCCAAGTAACAAATTATCCCAGTATTTAATAGCTGGGGGAAAAAAAACAACCAATAAATGTTTATTCTCTTACACCGTTCTGTGGATCAGGAAACCAGGACCAGCCTGACTGAATGGTTCTGGCTCCAGGCCTCTCATGAGGTTGCATTCCAGATGCTGGCTGGGGCCTCAGACACCTGAAGACTTGACTAGGGCTGGGCGATCTGCTTCCAGGTGTCTCCCTCACATGGCTGGCAAGTTGATCCTGGTTATTGGCAAAAGACCTCAGTTCTCTATCTTAAAAGCATTTTGTTTGTTTGTTTTTAGGATGTTATTTATTTATTTGACAGAGAGAGAGACAGCAACAGAGGGAACACAAGCAGGGGGAGTGGGAGAGGGAGAAGCAGACCTCCCGCCGAGCAGGGAGTCCGACATGGGGCTCGATCCCGGGACCCCGGATCATGACCCAAGCCGAAAGCAGACGCCCAAGGACTGAGCCATCCAGGCGCCCTTTAAAAGTACTTCTTAGGCCTTTAGAGAAACCCAGATTCTTTTTTTTTTTTTAAGATTATTTATTTATTTGACACAGAGAGAGAGCGCGCGCGCAAGCACGAACAGGGGGATGCCATAGGCGGAGGGAGAAGGAGAAGCAGACTCCCCGCTGAGCAGGGAGCCAGACATGGGACTCGATCCCAGAACCCCTGAGATCATGACCAGAGCTGAAGGCAGACACTTAACTGACTGAACCACTCAGGTGCCCCTTAAGGAACCGAGATTCTTTGTTTGTTTGTTTGTTTTTTAATATTTTATTTATTTAAATAAATAAAGAGAGAGATCACAAGTAGGCAGAGAGAGAGGAAGGGAAGCAGGCTCCCTGCTGAGCAGAGAGCCCAATGTGGGGCTCGATCCCAAGAACTTGGGATCATGACCTGAACCGAAGGCAGAGGCTTTAACCCACTGAGCCACCCAGGTGCCCAGAAGAATCCAGATTCTTAAGAGTAAAGAAGGCATCTTATACTTCCTGGTATTTGCCACAATCCCTGTTCAGTGCCTCACCTCAGTGTGCGTCTCTATGAAGTGGACATAAGAATTATGCGTGGAGGGTCCTCATCACATCCAGGGTAGACTTCCCACTCCTTTGTATAATATAAGACAGCATACAAATAGTTGTTAGTTGTAAAAGCTCAATAAGTCCATGCTGAACATACTTGAATGATACTGAACTTCTGTTTTCTCATATATAAAGCAGGGAGAACAGTATCTACCTATAGGGTCATAATTTAAGCTCAAATATAACCATTTACATAAAATGGTTAGCCCATTTGGTTATTGGCTAGCCCAATGGTTAGCCCAGGACCTAGCCTTTATAAGCATTCAATAAATATTGGCTCTAGAAGTAGATTTACTGTGAACTGAGTAAAGCTTAAGCTCCAAGGCATGTCACTTACACTGGCCCCTTCCAAGCTTGGTTCAGGGGAGTAGGGCGCTTACATTTTGTACAGACCACCATCTGTTTCCAATTTGACAGTCACTTGATCATACCTCCTTTTGGGGCTGGTGGTGTGAGAGTAGCCATGGGCCTATTTGGGATCTGGCTATGGGGAAGTCAGAGTGAGGCACAGTGAGGTTTATTGTTTTGTTTTTTTTTTAAGGGATATGCATGTGTACATAGCATCTGCGGCCCCTTCCACGTGAAGTTGGTGCTGGCCAACACACGAGACAGTAGCACTGGCTTTTGGGAACGCCCTTACTGCCCTCCGGGCTGACTTGTCCTGTACTGGGACTTGAAGGTGCATGCCACACGTTGTCTCACAATACAAGTATGTCAGTCCTTGGCATCTATTGCAACACAGCAAGTCACCCCAGAACTCAGTGGCTTAAAACAACGGCAAACCTGCAGGGGGCAGGGCTCAGTGCGGCAGCCTGTCACTGCTTCACCTGGGCTCCGCTGGGGTGGCTTGGAGTCTAGGGGCTAGACTCAACCTGGAGGTTCCTCGCTCGCCTATCTGGTGGTTGACGCTGGCCGTTGACTGAGTCTGGACTTCCTCACAGCATGGCAACTGAGTTCCTGGGGCAAGGGAACCAAGAGGGCCAGGTAGAAACTGTATCACTTTCTAGAATCGTTATAACCTTGGAAGTCACATACCGTCACTTCTGCTGTCCTCACAGACCCACTCACATTGAAGGGGGAAGGACAGGCCCCGTGCCTCAGTGGGAAGAATGTCAACATCTGCTACACAAAGAGCACATGGACAGGAGACCTTGTTGGGACCATCATGAATAATCCAATCTGTCCCAGTACCCTATGGCCCCCTGCCCTCCCCCCGCCCCGCAACAAAGTATATAGATAATGGAGAGAAACAAAGCCTGAAATGTAGGAGGCCAGAAGCTAGTCTGCGGAAAATCTTCCACTCATCAAGATGTGGAAAATTGGAAGTGACGAACCCCGTTCTCACTGTCGCCTAGTCAGAACGGAAATTCGCTTCTGTTAGGAACAGACTCAATAATGCGCTGTGTGCAATTAATAACGCACCATTTGGTTTTATTTCCTTTCTGATGGGAGTTGCACAGAATAGGATTTATCGGGATCTGTGAGTTTGCAGGGCACAAAACTACAGCCATCCTGCAAAACCCAGGTCCGTTCGCTTCAAGAGCCGGGAGCTTTACGCATGCAGTATTTGTGCTGAAGCGTATCTGACGTATCTTGTCGCGGTGCCGTCTGATGGATCCAGAAAAAGCCGCACACAAAATTGCTACTCATGTAGCAAGACGGCCTAAAGAAACACAGGCTCCGGTGACAAGCCTCATGTGTTCATCAACACGTCAACGTGTGTAGCCTGAGAGTCATTTTATTTCATTATACAATTAGGCGGCTAAATATGGACCCCTTAATTTCACATTAATTTTGCCTTTTTTTTTTTTTTTTTTTTTAAGAATTACAAATCATAGCAAAACTCAAAGAGGACAGGAAGATCGAAATATCTCGGCAGTAGTCAAAAACAAACAAAGGAGACATCCGGATGCTTCCAAATGTCACTCCGGGATTACATCACAATGGAAACTAATTCCCAATGACAACCTGTGAACCCGAGAGAAACTTCACAGCACTATCAATAATTTTATAAAAGGGAGCTCAAGCACGCTGCGGGAGAGACGGAATGATCTTTCTATTGTGTCTCTAGAAAACGATATTAAAAAATCGTTAGCGTATGAGAAGCAATCAAAGCCATGCAGCCCAAAAGAGGAGAAAGAAAGAATCAAGGAAGTGTTTCAGACAGTGAATGACTAAATGTATTATATTATTTTTTTTCCCTGGATTTTGTGAAGTTTGAGGCCTCCATGAACCTTTCAGTGTTGTAATTTGTTATTTCTTTTCTCCTTCAAGCATTCACTTTCAGGGTGCCTGGCTGGTTCAGTGCTTAGGGCATGCCACTTGATCTCAGGGTCACGAGTTCAAGCCCCACACTGGGAGATAACAACAATAACAACAACATTCATTTTCTTTCTTTCTTTCTTTCTATTTTAAGATTTTATTTATTTATTTGACAGAGAGAAAACGTGAGAGAGGGAACACAAGCAGGGGTAGTGGGAGAGGGAGAAGCATGCTTCCCGCTGAGCAGAAAGCCTAATGTGTGGCTCAATCCCAGGACCCCAGACCATGACTTGAGCCGCTTAACAACTGAGCCCCTAAGTGCCCTAACAACATTCACTTTCACACTAGGTTTTGTATTTGCCATTTTGTGTTCTTTTTTATTTTTTATAATAGAGTCTCCCCCAAAAGATTTCATCTTCAGACCTTGCTATTGGCCACAATCAGCTCCTGATGGCAATTATTATTAAAACTTTCTGTTAATGATAGGGACCATGCCCTTGGAACTTTACAGACCTGAGAAGATGGGTGTTAAATCTACTCACGCTGGGATCCTTCTTCTGCTTTTCTTTTTTTCAGGATGAAAGCATGGAATGGGGTTGCAGGGGTCTGTCTTGGTCTCCGCGGGCCGCCATAACAAAGTACCACAGACTCAGGGGCTTAAAGTACAGAAATTTATTTTTTCATACTCTGGAGGCAGGAAGTCCCCAGGCCTGGCTTCTCCTGAGGCCTCACCGTGTGGCTTGCAGCTGGCTGCCTACCCACGGTGGCCCTGCATAGTCTTCCCTCTGGGAGGGTCCATGTCCTCACCTCCCCTCCTAGAGGGACAGCGGTCAGGCTGGATGAGGGCTTACAGCTGTGGGATCACCTTCTGAGGTAATGAGGGTTCAGCCTTCAGTGTATGAACTGGGGGAGGGACACGATTCTGCTCCTAACAGGCCCCACACCGTAGGTCCTCAGGCAGCGGGGGACAGCAGGACAGCCCTAGCACGTCCTGCCCTAGCTGCTCCATTAGCACTTCCAAGCCTCCTTCAGCTCTGAGTCCTCAGCAGGTGTCATCGGAGACCCCAAGCCTCCTTCAGAGCAGTCAGTGATACCAAGTGGTCCTATCAAGGGGAACCAGAACCAGGGCAGGACAGGGAAAAGCTCTCCACAACATGGTGCTGTCAGCAGGAGTCCTTTCGGCTCTATTTTAAGAAACTTTCAAGTGCCGGGGTCCGGCTGCAGAGAGGACATCTGGCCGGTCCCAGCCCGGGAGGCCCTTCTAGGCCCGGGGCAGGCTGAGGGTACCACCCTCCACTGTGATCCTAGTGGCAGCGGCGCAGGCGCAGAGCCGGAATTCATTTGCATGGCCTCAGCACCACGTGGCCTCGCTCTGCTTCAAGTGCTGCCAGCCTTTCCTCTCTACTGTTTGGTGAATGTTTCATATCCACCGAGGTGGCCGCCATCCATGCAGAGCTGCCTCTGTGGGTGGTCCCCATTCTCTCTGCCAGGACTGATTAGTGGGCAACCTCAGGGGCTCCAGGATGATCCGGAGCCTTAGCAGTCACCATGCGTGACTGTGATGGGTGGGAGGGAGAGAGAGGTGGCAGCTCCTGGCCTCGGTGGAAGCTTGAGCAGGACCTGGGCTCCCCCCGCTGAAAGCACTGGGACCAGGCTGCCATTTCAGTGAGCCAATCGTATGCCCATCTCTGTGCTGGGAACAGGAGTTGGGCCCCCACAGCAATCTGTAGAAGTGAATTATCCCCATGTTACCCATGAAGAAATCGGGCTCAGGGATGGTAAGTGACTTCTTCAAGGTCACACAGCTGGTTAAGGCAGAGCGAGGATTCAAACTCCAGATGTTTTGGTGACAAAGCCCTTGAAGTGTTTCTTCCATTAGTTTCATGGAGTATCTCACCGGCCCATTCCCACGCAATCGCAGCTGGAGAGGACTTGAGAAGCAGTTGAATCCAATTCCTTTATTTTGGGGAGAGAGAGAGAGAGAGTGAGTGAGCAGGACCCAGCGCTTAGGCATCCCTTCTAAGGGCGCTAATCCTATCATGGGGGCTCCATTCTCATGACCAATTCCCTCCGTCTCTAGATGACATCACACTGGGGATTAGGGGTTTCATCATAAGAATCTGGGATGGGCGAGACATAAACATGCAGTCCATAATACTTAGGATCCCAGCGACGAAAGAAGCCCCGAACGAGCATCCCAGATGTCAAAGCAGGGGGCTCCTCTATTCTGGCTCCATCCCACCATGCATTTTGCAGAGAATAGAGAGCACAAACAGAGACCTCCCGTCATCCCTGCCTTTACCCCGCAGAGTCACCTGCCCTGTAGTTCCAGTCTTGAGGGACTCCCCCTCTTTGTTGGGGGTGTATCCTAGTGTGGAAGCCATACTGTAAGAGGAGCAGCCCTCACTGGGAAGATGTCCAGAAAGGCGAAGGACTGCAACAGCAGCCAGCTTAAGACTGGTGAGTGGAACAGTGAACATTTAGTCTCGAGGAGAGAACTCGGGGGGGTCAGGAGGGTCTTTTTCAAACATCTGAAGGACTTCTCTGCAGAGGAGGGAAGAGAAGAGTGGGAGCTTTCTGCTCAGACAGGTCCTGAAGGACAGGATGAGGACCAGTGGTCAGGGGAGCTGGAGAAACTGGTTTGGGCCCAATCACAGAAAGATCTTTGTTAAATGAGAGCTCCTTCCCAATGGACTGGTCTATGAGATGTTTCAGAAAGGCAATGGCCATTAGTCTAGGATGTTTTAGGGCTAATTTGGGCATGTGACCAGGGGAGAACAGAAAGACCTTCAGAAAGTCCTTCTCCATGAGGAAATGCTATAGTTCTGGGAATCTCTTACACATAAAAGATACCACATAATGTGCAGGAGAAAGAAGGCAGGAAAACTAGATTCAGAAGTTGACTCCTCCCCCTGATGACAAAGTCACTAAAGCAGGAATGACTGGTTCTCCCCCAGTATATGTTCTCCCCATTTTCATAGGTATAGGATCCCCAATTTTTATCTGGGCACATGATCATCTGGAGCAAAGAGTACTTTTTCCAGCCTTCTTTGCAGCTGGGTGACTCAATTCTAGAGTGAAAGCAGAAACGGTGAGTGCAACTTTTGGAAAGTGTCCTTAAAGGGAAAGGGCATGCTTTATTTCCCCCCTTTTTATTCTTCACCCATCTTTCCATTCTGCTGCTTGGAATGCATATGTGATGGGTGGAGCTCCAGCTGCCATCTTGGAGCATGAAGGTAAGGACTACATCCCAGGTTTGGCAAAGCAAGAGATCTCTGGTCCCTGTGACTTTGTGGAGCAGAACTGCCTATTCCCCAACTCTGATGGCGAAGAAAAGTAAACTTCCATCTGTTTAAGTCACAGCTATTTTGAGTCTCTTTATCTGATTTTCACTGAAACAGGTGCCTACTCTGGGGTTTTCTGCGCCTCAATGGGTAACTTCATCTGTATAATGGGAATCAAACACTTAAACTCCACAGACCTCACATTAAGCTTGGGCAGAGAAATGATGTTTGGCAGCATTATAAAAATGTGGGACTTTTTAAAATCTGTCAGATTGGGATGGCTGGGTGGCTCAGTCAGTTAAGCATCCAACTCTTGATTTTGGCTCAGGTATGATCTCAGGGTTGTGAGATCAAGTTGTTGGGCTCTGCACAGGGCATGGTTCCTGTGAGGGATTCCCTCTCTCCCTCTCCCTCTGCCCCACCTCCTTGCTCACACACACACTCGTGCTCTTTTTCTCTTTCTCAAAAAAAAAAAAAAAAAAAAAAAAAAGGCAGGGGCGGGGGGACATTTGTTTCTGGGCACCAGGAAAGGCATGGCAGGGGAGGGGTGGGTGGTTGGGGAAGGAGGATTGTATGAAAGAAGATGAACTGTTTTCCCCCTTCCATAATGCTTCCTAAAAATTCTGCATTCTCCTCACTGACCCGA
Organism: Mustela lutreola; assembly: GCF_030435805.1. Classification (NCBI taxonomy): domain Eukaryota; kingdom Metazoa; phylum Chordata; class Mammalia; order Carnivora; family Mustelidae; genus Mustela; species Mustela lutreola. The sequence continues at coordinate 35,639,805 of NC_081308.1, read as the reverse complement.
GGCCCCACTCAGGCTAGTGTCAAGCAGTTCACCTGAGTTGGGGCCCACGTTCTGGTGTTCAGAAACCCGGTATGTGCCTGAATCATAAGGGTTCTCTGAGCTCTGGCCCAGACAGGTGAAAAGGCAAAGAAAGATGTCCAGTCAAGAGTGGAGATGCTCAGTCCTGCAGTGGCTCCCATGGTGGCCAGTGTCGCGGGCTCAGCTGGACTTCCTTCTTTTCTCTTCAGGTGTATGGTCCTGGACTCACAGTAAGTCCTCCAGCAGCTGTTGAACTGAACCCAATGTCCAGCGAGTCTGGAAGTGGGTGGGAATCCAAGCAGGGTGGGGTAGGAAAGTTAACAGCTTGACATGATGAGCCTGGGGAAGGCTGCCAAGCCCTGATCTTCTGAATGGCCCTCTTCCTGTCTTCAGTTCTCTGGCTGGAGGATTGCAGAGGATGGAGATGATTCTAATCTGGGAAGGAATGTCTCCTCTCCATTCAGAGCAGGGAGGCTACAGGGGCAGGATCCAGAGGCCTTTCCCTTCAAACAGGTGGCGAGGCCAAGTGGGAAAGCAGAGCTCAGCAGACAAGGAGCCGGAGTTCGAGAAAGCAGAGGCCAGGCGTGCTTGCCAGTATCCGGGGAAAATTCCCAGCCTGGAATCAGGAACAGAAGGAGGGGGGTGGGGTGTGGGGTTGGTGATGGTAGCTGAGAGCTCTGCAGATATCTCTTGAGGACCAAAGTCCTCGGCTGACAGACCAGGTGTGGCCTTGCGTCAAGACAAGTGAGCAGACTCTGCTTCTTGCCGGGTGGGCTGGCCTGGTTCTGCTGCCCAGTGAACATTCCTGAAGTCTGTCACCACCGGATCTGGTAAGCTGTGGCCAGAAGGACCAGCTGCCCCAGTCACACTGCTGGAAGGGCCACACAGGCTGCAGCAGACGTGTCTGGAGGAAACCCGTGAAGGGAGCCCCCATCCCTAACAGACTCTGAGCTTCTGGAGGGCTCTACTCTGCCCGGCCCACCATCTGCTCCCAGCCCAATTCTGAAGAAAGGAGCTCAGGAAATGGAATGGAATTGACTTGAGGCCAGCATCAGGAACCCTTCCACTTCCCCACGAGACTGTTCTGTCTCCCGGTTGCCCCTCCCCTCCCACAGCCCTCTATTCACGTACTTGAGCGTTTGTAAATGTGGGCCAACGGGCTGGGCACCTACCAGGTGAGAGGCACTAAGCAAGTTCCAGCTTCTCCCCTCTGCTTCTTTTAGTTTTGTTTAGTTTTGTTTTTGTTGGTTTTTTTTCCCCTCTGCTTCTTGACCTAGCTTTTGGGGAAGCCCACCATTCTTGGTCAAGCAGTGATTCCTGGCATTTTATTTATTTATTTGGGGGAAGAAATGGGGGAGGGCAGAAGAAAGGAGGGAGAGAGAATCCTCCTGCAGATTCCCACTGAGCACAGTACCCAATGCTGGGCTTGATCTCACAACTCTGAGATCATGATCTGAGCTGAAATCAAGAGTCAGAGGCTTTACTGACTGAGCCACCCGGGCACCGCAATTGTTCTTTGCATTTTAAAGGAGGCTATGGAAGGGAGAACATTTCTTCAAAGAAATGGCTTTCGGATGATGAGTGGACGATGACAGTTGCGCATATTTTGAAGAATGGCAAAGAGGCCCTGACATCATGCCTCTTAAGTGGAGTTATCTGCTCTGCCCCACGTTCATGGACAGTGGGTCCAGCGTGCAGACCCCAGCCCCAGCCCCAATATACATGTACCCTGGACTCGGGTTTCCATACTATATCTGCAAACATGTGCACAGACGCCCTTATAATCATATATGCGAAGACACACCCCTGAACATCAGCACTCCCATAAGCCTGCTGTGCCTGCCCAGGAGGGCCGTCTCTTCTCCCTGCCCCAGCCAGCCCGACTGGCTCCCACTGAAGGTGCAGCCACTGTGTGATTGACAAGCCAGCTAGTACCTTCATTCAGTTGGAATCCAAGATGCCATTACCATGGCGACCACGGTCCCTTGCAGCTCTGTTATCTTCCATGCTCCTGGGAGTTGAGCGTGATACCTGGGAGAGTTGAGCGTGATACCTGGGAGACTTTCCTTCTGGAAGCCACTCCTTCCTCCAGGAGTGGCTTTTAATTTTTCCCTGGGGCCTTGCTTCTTTGGAGTAAGTCCATAGTACCCCTCCCCTGGCTCTCCCTCTGCTAATGAGAGGGAGGTTCTAAGAAGAGCCGTGCTTTAATCAAGCTTGTGGTCTCCTGGAACCTTCCAGCTACTCTCCTGGGGTGTTTGCCAAAGGGACTAAGAGATCTACTCCTTTCATCAAGGTCACCCTGGGGTTAAGGCTATGTAGGCTCATGGACTGAGCTGGAAGGGTGCAGCGCTCAATGCGGCGCATTGTTCAGAACCTCCTCCCAACCTCTTCAAGCCTGATGGACTCATTCCTCCAGCTGCCGGGGTGTTGACTACTGACAGCTCTCCACTGATTCCCTCTCCAGAAAGTGCTCAAGAGAGCTGCCTCACTCAAAGTCACACTATTCTCCCTGGAGCAGACCATACTCAATGGCCAAGTGGAGTACAAAGGCTCATCCCCCTTTCCTCAATTCAGGACAGCTCTGAAGGGCCATACCCGTTCCAAGGCTCCCAGGGGATCATGGGAGCATCATAGCTCAGGCCCTCGTCTGCTCACTCCTGCTTCCCTACCCCTCGTACAAGTGTTGACTCTCAAGGCACTCCTCCAGAAACTGTCTGCACACAAGTTTCCATCTCAGAGCCTGTTTCCCAACCCAACCCAAAACAAAGGATCTAGAGCCCATCTAACACAGCCCTCCCCTTGACAGATGAGGAAACTGAGGCCCAGAGAAGGGCTATATACCCTTAAGTTCACTCGGGGAGTTAATGTGAAATGTAGTTGCCTGATCCAGACTCTCAGTGTTGGAATAGATCCCAAAGGTCCTATAATGTAAGCAGAAAGAAATGCAGTCAAGAAGCTGTTGGGTAAAGGGCACCTGGGTGGCTTGGTGGGTTAAGCGTCTGACTCTTGATTTTGGCTCAGGTCATGATCTCAGGGTGGGGGGATGGAGCCCCACATTGGGCTTTAGGCTCATCAGGGAGTCTGCTTGGGATTCTCTCTCTCTTTCCTTCTCCCTCTCCTCCATTCACATTCTCACTTTCTCTCAAAAAAAAAAAAAAAGTGGTGTTGGGTAATTCTCACAGCATTGATGAAAGTGATGATGGAATGAAGGAACCAAAACCAACACCATGGTTCATTGCCAAGTTGCCCTGCCACCCTGGAAACTCAGTCGTGCTGCATCTACCACCACCAGTGGGAAGATTTCCTGGGGCCCCTACTTCTAGGTGTGGAGTCCCCAGCTGAAAGTTACCATGGGTGTCTAGATTGGGTGCCTCTGCCCCAGCCCAAAGATGGCTAGAGAAGTGGAGACCTAATAGGACTGGTAGAGTCAGCCAGACTACACTGGTGGCTCTTAACCCCACCTACACATTGTAAGTACCTGAGAGTTTTAAGATCCTGAAGCCCAGGCCACAGGCCACACCAATTAAATCAGAATTTCCAGAGATAGGATCCGGGCATCAGTATTTCTCTTAAAGCTCTTAGGGTGGTTCTGCTCAAAAGCTGAGACCAGTGCAGTAGGGAAAACCAATCATGAAGATCTGAAGAATCTCTCCTTTTAGTTTCTTGTGATATCAAGTAAGGTTTGATCAAGGAAGCAGAACCACTCGGAGTGATACAAAATAGGGGTTTGTTGTGAGATGAAGCCTGTCACAATTGTGGGGGCTGGTTAAGCTGCCCATGTGAGAGCGTTGGCCTGTGTTTGGGTGAAAGCCTGAGGGCCTGAGAGCACCAGGGCCAGCAGCTGAGATGAAAACATTGGACCCCGCAGTAGCTATCTATCACTGTGTAACAAACCACGACAAAATCTGGTGACTTGAAACAAGAAACAGTTATGAGCTCACTGTTTCTGAAGGTTGGGAACAGAGCGGTAAAGCTGAGTGGTCGCGGTTCAGGGTCTGTCATGGGTCGCGATTCAGGTGTCCACTGGAGCCAGTGGTCATCTGAAAGCGTAAACAGGGCTGGGACATCTGCTTCCGAGAGGGCTCAACCACGTATCTACTGCTGGAAGGCCTCAAGTGCCTTGCTGGCTGTTGGCCAAAGGCGTCACTTTCTGACTGCCTGGGCCTCTCCACAGGGATCCTCCTGACAATGGCAGCTGGCTTTCCTCAGTTCAAGCGATCTCAGAAAAAGAGGCAGAGAGACTAAGATGGAAGGTGCCTTGTCTTTTGCTTAAGTCATAAGTGGCCTCCCATTGTTTCTGTCATCCTCACCGTGTTATCTATCGAATGGTCTGTCCAGACAACACATAGACTAACTCGGTACAACATAGAAGGACTCAGGGAGAGGAATACAAGAAGGCAGGATTCACTGGGGCCTGTGGGAGGCTGGTGTGGGGAAGTGCGGAGACAAACTGGAACTCACCAGGGCAGCTAGAGTCCACATTTCACTGCCTCTGACCTCTCTGGGATGGGAGAAGTGGTACTCTCAACCAGAGCTTCAGAGACACCTGCCTCAGGATCTGCAGAAGCCAAAGGAGAAGATCCAGAAAAAGCAGAAATAGCTAGGGGCCTGGCTATACCCTAAGGCCCCAAAGGTGACCTTTCGACTCTTAGGCTCAGCAATAACAGGAGTGAGGTTGGCTCATAAAAGCTGCTGTGGCCTCACCTCCATCTCCTAAATCTCGTGCAGCCAACCCTCATCTGGATGGGAATTCTAGGAAATGTAGTTCTAACTAGGTGCTCACAGGGTAAAAGCACCACAGGGCTGGAGTATGTGTTGGGGAATGGGTGCAGTCAAAGGAGCTTTCCGTTCCTTCTCCCCGGGCTGGAGCCAGCATGAGCAAAGACAGCCATGGGCGAGCCAGAGTCTGACAGTGAGAACATAAGACACCTCGGTACCCCCAGAACCTCAGGGAAACTCTGTCCACACCTCCCCCAACCCCCCCCATCCCTCATGAGGCCCATTATAGACCCACTGTGGATTGAGCCTCTTGCATTCTGCAGAGGGGAGGGAGTGGGGGAGGGATGGCAGATGGATGAACAGAAAGCTGATTCCAAATCAGCTGGAGTGGACAGTAATTTCTCCCTACTTCATATCAATAACCTCTCGACAGCCAGATGAAAATCATGCTTTAATGGTCTGGTCACATCTAACAATACTCATGGCCACTTATACTGTTAGCCGGATGTCCCCTGAGTCCAAAATATCTCACACTAATGTTCCCCTGGCATGGCAAAATGGCACACAAAAGATAGTAGAGGACCTGCCTGGTCTGTCATTTCATAAACCCTAAAAATATTTCTCCTACTAGCCTCCTCATGCCTGAAAATCCCAAATCACAGCATTAACCCTCTAGACAAAAGCTTAAAATTTGCTTTAATGCACAACTGCCTGTAAGAGGGGTCACATTTTAGGCGATTATCAGCCATTTATGTTCCTTAGTGCAAATGAAATCTGGAAAGGCACAGGACGTAGGGGATAAGTGAGGGAGCATTAGACACCTGACAGGGACAGATAAACAAGAGTGGAAAGCCCTACAAAGGGAATGTGAAAGAAATAATCTTTTTTTTTTTTAAGATTTTATTTATTTGAGAGAGAGTGAGTGAGAGAGAAAGCATGAGCAGGGAGAGAGGCAGAGGGAGAGGGAGAAGCAGACTCCCCGCTGAGCAAGGAGCCCAATGGGGGACGCTGAGACCCTGAGATCATGACCCCAGCTGAAGGCAGTTGCCTAACCAACTGAGCCACCCAGGCTCCCAGAAATAATCTTAATATATTCGCGGACTACTGCTTTATTTTCTTCTTTTTGGACTCACAGAAAGACTACACTTCCCAATGTCCCTTGGAAGTTAGACTGAGATCATGTGATAGGATTCTGGCCAATGGGCTGTAAGTGGAAATAATGTACAGCACTCCTCCCAGGCTTTGCCATTAAAAATAGCTTGTGCAACCTTCACCTTCAGCAGCGAGCAGAGAGGATGCATATCGAGATGGTAAGATCGAAGCATTTGAGATCCTGGATACTGCCCTCGACAGTGGCCCAACTCACACGGGACTTCTTCATGGGAGGAGCACAGAAACCTCTGTCTGTCTGAGCCCCTAAGATTGGGGGCTTAATTTGTTGCTGCAGCGTAATCTATCCTATCCTAATATAGAAATTGGTATTGGAAATGAGGATTTGCCAAGATTAAAACCTCAACCCTAAGGCGAGGCGGCAGAAAGTGAGGAACAAGATATCAGAGGTCATTAAGATAGTGATGCGTGTTACACAGGACAAAATATTCAGTCAAATTTTCTTTTGCGAATAAGTAAGAGATGGCACTGGAGAAACCTCTGAGTTTCAAAATGACTCAAAGCGAAGATCAGACTAAGGGCATGGCCTTTCCACAAATTCCCAGATGCCTTAAGATGGCACCCATTAAATGTAGAGCAAGGTACAGGGGTGTGAAGGCGGAGAAATTATTATTATTTATTATGCCGAGGGTTGACAGCTCACCCTTGCCAGTCTAAAACAGAGTGTGAGGAGCCTACAGAGTGCAGCTTTTCCAGTTCTACAATTTCTAAGGCATAGGAATTTTTCGTCAGCCGAAGTATATGGGCGTGTGCATGAATGTCTACGTGTGCATGTGTGTGCTTACACGTAGCTCTTAATTACCTGTGTGTTCCAGCAACTGCTAATCTGGTTGCCCAAGAGGCCATAAAGTCTCAAATGCAAAAGTTAGCTTGCCTTTCCATCCCCAGCTCTCATCAAAAAGGAGGAGTGGTAGATGGCTTGGATTTATTTACACACTGGTTTAAAAAGAAAAAGAGAAAAAAAAAACAGGAAAAATTGACTCAGTGTAAAGGGAGTCCAGAGGGGAAGCAGGAAGTAAAACTCCTCATCCTTCAACTCCTATCATCCTCACATCTGAGGCACGAGCCTAGTAAATAAGCTTCAGAAGTGTGTCTCTTCGTGTGAAGCCAGTTTTCCCATAGATGAAAAAGTTACCAAATACACAGTGGTAAAGAGAAAAGGAGCTTTCCGGAACACCACGGATGAAAAGAAGCGATGGCTTGATCCGAGCTGGAGATGAAAGAAGGAGCCAAAAATGAGGGGATGGATGACTAGAGAAGTTATCTGTGAAACCAAGAGATGATGTTAGTGGAAAGGGACTCCCTGAAAGAAGCGGCTGGCTGCGGGGGGGGGGGGGGTACTCTCCAGGGACTGGGTCTGTGGAATGTATACTCAGGCCTGCGGTCAGGCTTTGTTAGCCCTAAACCAAGGGGTGAGCCCAGAGACAGGCTTTTTTGGGTTCCTGGACCCAATTTCCAGTATGTGTGTTGGACAGGGCTTCCCCCATACATCCAGCCAGTGCTCCAGACATCAGCTGGGCGGCGTCCTACAAGTCAACTCAGTTCTGATACTGTCTACCCTGAGGCAGCCTCAGGTACCACAGGGCAAGAGCTCAGTTCTACAAGACTGCCCCACTCCTACTTCCAATGACTTGGATCGAGGTTGTCACTGGTCCTTCTTACCAACCAGCTACAGATGGGACGCTCCCATGACTTCCTCTTTCAGAGTGGCGCACAGAACCCAGAAACCTCTTACCCACTAGATCACCGATTACAAAAGAACAGAACTCAGGGAACACCAGAAGGAAAAGATGCACAGGGTGGGCAAGGTAGGGGGAGAGGCCGAGGAGCTTCCCTGCCCTTTCCAGGCCCGCCACTCTGCCCACATCTCCATGTGTTCACCAACCCAGAAGCTCTCAGAACCCTGTCCTTTTGGGGTTTTATGGAGGCTGCGTTACACAGGCACAATTGATCAAATCTTTGACCATTGGTGATTGAATTTAATATCCCGCCCTTCTCCCCTCCCCGGAGGTCAGGGCTGGGACTGAAATTTCCAACTGTCCCTTCAAGGCTGGTTCCCCTGATCAACAGCCCCCATCCTTAAGTGGGGGTTCCCAAAGTTGCCTCATGAACATAACAAAAGACTCTCGAAATCCCCAAGGGTTTTAGGAGCTCTGAACCAGCAACTGGGAAAAAGACCAAATAGATATTTCTTCTTATAAATCGCTGTATCGCACAGGCAAAAAGGACAGACTCTTATGTCAGGGAGAAGCTCACCGTGCATGGTTAGCTGTAGTCCAACTGAGTCAGCCCTCGTGGAATTTACTGTGTTTCCATGGGAGTACGGGGGCTCTGGAGTCAGACAGCCTTATCTAAGTCTAGTTTCATCTCTTTCCGGCTGTGCTGTATTAGTAAGTCACTCAACCACTCAGAGCCTCACATTGTCAAGTGGAACTGGGAATACCCTCTCAGAAGGTTCTGGAAAAATTAAATGAGATCAGGAGCACATAGTGTGGAGCAGGTGTCCTCCTTCCCATCCTCCCCTCCTTTGATACATACTTGGGTTACTCAGATGGACCGGAAATCCTGCCACAAGAAGAGGGGCGGGGCAGAGGGACATTACAGAGGCAGAGACTGGAATGATGAAAGCTGCAACCGCCAGGAGCTGGAAGAGGCAAGAAACGAAGTCTCTCCTAGGGCCTCCAGAGGCTCAGTCCTCAGACCCCTGGATTTCCGCCCAGGAATGCTGCTTGGGGACCTCTGGCCTCCAGAAATGTGAGCTACCAGGTTTGTGGTCATTTGTCACAGAGGCCACAGAAAACTAATACAGTGGCCTACTGAGTCTGCCACACACACACACACACACACACACACACACACACACACATCCCGCCTCAAAGAAGGAGTAAAGAAAGGCCTGGGTTCCAAGCCCACACTCCAAAAAAAGAACCCTTGGTCCCTTGGCTGGCAGCTGCAGATACCAAGGTCCCTCTAGCTGGGGTTGCCCTGGGTGGTCCTCCTGATGCCCACTCTTCTTTTTAATTCATTTATTTGAGTGGGAGTGAGCACAAGCCAGGGAGAGGAAGAAGCAGATCCCCCCTTGCCAAGCAAGGAGCCCAATGCGGGGCTTGATCCCATGGCCCTGGGTTCATGACCTGAGCCGAAGGCAGCAACTCAACCCACTGAGCCACCCAGGCGCCCCTTGATGCGCATTCCCATCAGTTCCCAGCCTTGTCACCCCACAGGAGACGTCCAGACAGAGAAGTGAGAGAAAGTATATCCTTTCCTTCTCTGTTTCCGGCACCACCTGCCCCTCGCCCTGGCAGCTAGAGAGTGTCTGTATCTGAGCGCCTGGAGTCAGGCACCTGAAGGTGGCCTTCTGTACCTGATCCCCGGCTACATCAAGGGTGCCCAGGGGAGGACAGAACCTGCAAAAGTCAAGCATGTGCCATCACCCTATAGATGGCAGCTTCCCCCGGCGTGGGGCTGACAGCCCGAACCCACCTCTCCGGGACGCTTTGAGAGCTAAGGACTGGAGAGAACACGGCCACAGGGGTGCTCATGCTGAAAATGGATTCTATTGCTCCGTGTTCAACATGGGTGCAGCCGTGTACTGACTTCGCAGACTGCAAAGGTCTCCATGTGCCGCACAAGCACACCCTCTCACGTGGTACCTCCCTGCTCACATCCCGATTCCCTTTTAGTGGGTTCCTGCAGCTGCCAAGTGTAACCTCCACAATGCCATGCCCCCAACCCTCCCAGAATCCTGGAGCATTCAAGATTGTCCACCAGCAGAGGCTTGGGCCATATGGACACCCCGAACTGAACACCACTGACTATTAGGCAAAGGAGACTTAGAGTCACAAAAGGGAGGTACCAGTCCCTCCCAGACACAAGCCAGCTAGGATAAAAGTCCATCTCAATCTGAGGGCCCTGTAGTAGTAGCTCGCCACCAAACCCATTTTCTTCCTGCTACAGGCACACAACTGGACTACATTTCCTAGCCTCCCTTGCAGCCAGGTGTGGTCATGTGACTGTTCTGGCCAATAGGAAGTATGCAGAAGTGATGACTGGTCTGGCCCAGAAAAGCCAGCCATGCCATCCTCCTCTCTCCCTCTCTCTCTATTAATCTCTTCTTCCTCTCCCAGGAAGCTGGATGTCAGTCTTCAGGACAACCTTGAAATAGATGACCAACTGTCCTGGTTTCCCAGAAACTGGCCTGGTTTTAGTACTGAGAGTCTACAGCTTGGGAAGACCTCCACTCCCTGACAAACAGACCATTGGTCAGCCCACCTGAGAAGAGGTACACATGGAAGACAGCAGAGGTTCCATCTGCCGGGATCCCTGAATGTGTGCATGGAGCAGAGCCCCCATGCCTTGCCAACTCCCACCCCTGCCCATCAGCAAGGCGTGTTTTGGCCTTTATATGAGTGAAAAATAAGCTAAGCTTTGCTACTTTGTGTTTCCACTGCTAATGTAACCTCGGATGATACACCAACTAATATTTTTGGAGAAATACAAAAATATCCCGTGTTCCCTCAGCTATTTTGAGCAGACAGATACCAGTTATAAATAGAAAGACTATATATTATCTGGGATCATCCTGGCTTACACCTGTTGTCTGAGCATAATTATTAATAGCACCCCCTCTTTACTCTCCAAAGTGTCCCTATTTTCACAATCTCTAATATGGCTACAGGTAATTTCTAGTGTGAACGCACGCCTGAACTGCTGTAGAAAAATCGTTAATTGAATCCTATTTTAAATGCAATTATTTAAGAAAGAAGCATTGGGTAATAAAAGTAGTTCACCTCGCAGCTAATACTCAAAATTCAGCTCTCAGGGTGTTGGATTTTCTCCATGGGACACACTGTGTACATCACTGAGAACCGTCCCGAGACCTAGATTTCTTACCGACCATATGTTTGGAGGGTGGCTGTTCATCTCGTGCTTCCGGTCTTTTCTGCCAATCCATCAGTCACAAATGTTATCTATTGAATGGTCCGTCCAGACAATGAAATATTATTCAGTTTTAAAAAGAAATGAGCTGTCAAGCCATGAAAAGACAAGGAGGAACCTTAAATGCATGTTACTAAGTGAAAGAAGCCAATCAGAAAAGGCTACATAGGGACGCCTGGGTGGCTCAGTTGGTTAAGCAGCTGCCTTCGGCTCAGGTCATGATCCCAGCATCCTGGGATCGAGTCCCACATCGGGCTCCTTGCTCAGCAGGGAGCCTGCTTCTCCCTCTGCCTCTGCCGGCTATTCTGTCTGCCTGTGCTCGCTCTCTCTCCCTCTCTCTCTCTGATAAATAAATAAAATCTTAAAAAAAAAAAAAAGAAAAGGCTACATACTGTATAAGTCCAACTACGTGACAGGGAAAAAGACCAGTGGTTGCCTGGGGTTGGGGAAAGGAAGAAGGGAGGAATGACTAGGGGGAGCACAGGGGCTGCCAAGGGCACAGAAATTGTCCCATATGGTACCGTAATGGTGGATACATGACATCACATGTTTGGCAAAACCCGTGGAATTGCGCAACACAAAGAGGGAGCCCTGATATAAGCCCCAAACTTTACTAAATAACAATGTACCCATACTGTCTGGTCCATGGTAACAAAAGTACCACACCAAGGCCAGATATTAAAAATAGGGGGCCGGTGGGGGAGGGGCTGAGGAGGGATGTGGGCCCTCTCTATAGTTTCTGAGTAGTTTTTCTGTAAACCCAAACCTTTGGTCCAAAAAATAACTTAAAAAGAAAACCTAAGGGGCAGCTGGGTGGCTCAGTTGGTGAAGCATCAGCCTTCAGCTCAGGTCATGGTCCCGGGGTCCTGGGATCAAGCCCTGGGTTGGACTCCCCACTCAGAGGAGAGTCTGCTTCTCCCTCTCCCCCTGCTGTGCTCCCTGCTTGTTCTCTCTCTCCAGGTGGCCATGTACTGTGTGAAGGTGCTGGGGCAGACATCCGAGGAAGACGGCCCCAGTGCGGTGGGATGAGGTACCCGAGCACCCATGGGCAGGGCAATTTGGGGGAGGTGGGTTTGGGGCTGAGGCCTCAGAACAAAGAGTGTGGGGGAGGATCAAGGGAGGGAAGGCACAGGGAGGTGCTCCCTCGTTGGGGGGGCTGGACCTCCCCCACATACACCATCGGCCTCCTGAGGGAGCCCGGCCACACTAGAACAATCCAAACAGGAGGCCGTGGGGCCCCAGCTGGACGCTGCTTACCACACAGTGAAGTGAGAACAAATCCAGAGCAAATACTTGCGATATTTCGAGCTTGAGGACGCCCATGTTTTATTCATGCACATTAGCATGGGGTCTGCAGGCCCCTGGAGTCTGAAGGAAATTAGAAAATCACAGAATGTCAGGGCTAGAAGCAGCCTGGGGGGTGATCTAATCCAGGCCTTTCTTTTGCAGAAGAGGAAATTAAGGCCCACAGAGGGAGGCGACCTGAGGTTACAAAGACAGCTGGGGTGACCTGAGCTTGTTGCCCTCCTGGCCATGTGCCTTTCTTCCACCCCCCCCAAACACACACACAGAGTTTTGCTCCCCACCTTGACTTAGTATGAACTTTGAGTCCCTTGACAAAAAATACCCCTGACCTAGGCTTGACCCCAACCCTAGTCCCGCCCTGCCCCCAGTGATTTCCCTGCCCATCAGGGTGGGTGCTGCGGGTGTGACTGATGGGGACAACTCTGGGTGGCGCTTTCCTAGTGCTTCACAGGCAGTATAAGTATAAAGTACCCAGAGAGCCTTTCGGAGCATTTCCTGTTTCTCCAAAGGCTCCGGGAGCCCAGCAGTATTAGGGACCAGGCAGAGACCCTTTGAGGGAAAGAATTCACCTGCAAGGGTCATATGGGCCAAATGATGTCCCTCTCAACACGGATGCTGGAGCCCTAACCCCCAATGTGTCTGTATTTGGAGCTGGGGCCCTTAATTAAGGAAATTAAGGTTCAGGGAGTTCATGAGGGGAGGGCCCTGCTATGGTGGGGTGGTGTGCTTCTAAAAGGAAACCCCAGACACTTGGCTGCAGCTCTCTCTGTCGTGTGAGCACTGGCAAGAAGGCAGCCATGTACATGCCAGGAGGAGGGCCCTCACCAGAACCCAACCATGACCTTGGACTTCCAGCCTCCAAGAACAGTGAGAAAATAAAGTTCTGTGAAGCCACTGAGTCTGTGGTATTTTGTGATGGCAGCCCAAGCAGACTAAGACAGAGGGGGACTGGGTCCCCGGATGTCCAGAAAGACTGCCCTCCCATGCCTTCCCAGGTGCCCCGGCTACAAGGAGAGGTCCAGTACACGGAGGAGCCCCGCCTCCTGCTGACATCGGGACTCAGGCACCTCGAGCAGCATGGGCGGCCTGATCAATCTCCAGGCTCCGGGGTTCTGAGGGCCAAGCTGGCAGGTGACCGAGGAAGAGGGAGGGTTCAGGGAGGAAGACCAGCTTCTCCATTCAGGGAGAGCAGCTCCAGCTCCAAGGCTCCAAAAGAACTGTAGCTCCAGGCAAGGTTTTTAAGTTCCTTCCTACTACGGTGGGTACAAGGCCCATCTCTCTCCTGCCCGAGGGCATGGATGCGGGCACCAACCGAGGCTCTGGCAGGAAGCAGGCTGTAGTAGGCCTCCTCCTGAGAAACAGAACAAATAAGATGTATATATAGAGAGAAAAAAATGTATTATAAGGAATCGGCTCATGGTTTAGAGATGTCGGTAAGTCCAAAATCTGCAACGTGGGTGGGCAGGCTGCGGCCCCAGGAAGAGCCCATGAGGCAGGTCTGGTCTTCAGGCTGTCAACAGCCGAAGGTGTAGATGTAGTCCAAAGTCCATCTGCTGGAGACTTCTCTCTTGTTTGGTAATGGCTATTCTTGTGTTACTCAGGCCTTCAACTGTTTGGAAGTGGCCCACCTATGTTAGGGAAAACAATCTACTTTATTCAAAGTCCACCAATTTAACTGTTAGTCTCATCCAGAAACATGCTGACAGAAACACCCAGAATATTTGACCTCATATCTGGGTACCCCATGGCCCAGCGAAGTTGGCCCCTGCAATTAACCACCACACAGGCCTTGCGCCCACAGCTCTGAGACACACAGTCTTCTCCTTCCTCTCCCCGGAGGGCCCTCTGCTTCTCTCTGCTTCTCCCTGGTGCTTGGCCCCTGCATTGGCTTTCTAAAAGCTCCCTCAGGGCACAGGGAATTTCCTCAACTGCCTTAAGTTTTAGGAAGCAAACTCTTAGCCAAGATTCTCAGAGGCCATGAGGTAGCGAAGGGGAAGCAAGGGGAAGGAAGGCAAGCTCTTGGGAGGACACACACACATACACACACACCTACGCGTACACACACAATTCAGAACGCCCCCAAATGCTATGCAGCTACACTGACGAATGTTACTTATTCACATGCTCTCGCCCTCCATCGGCAGATGCTACGGTAGAATTGTTTCGAGTACTTTCTCTTCAGTGTCTGGAGAGGCAGGGCTATTTATCAGGACTTAGGTGACCTGCTCTGCACCTGGCTGGCTGCCGGACCCGAGCAAGAAATTCTCTAAGCTCCTTTTCTTCACTGATAGCCTGGGAAGTCCAATTCCCACCCCTGCAGGCCACCGGTGGCGAGAAATCCACTCATTGCTCACCTATTTCCCAGGCGCCAGCTCTGTGCCGGGCACCGCACGGGGTGCAGCTGTGACAGGGACCATATGGCCTGCTGTCATGCAGGCAGCGGTCAAGGAGAGAAGACAGGTGGGCAATCTGGCCTATGGGTGTCAAAGTGGGGCGGGGTGGGGCGGCTGCTGCATGGGGCTCAGCAGGTACCAATGGGGTTCTAAGCAAGTTGGGGCATGTGTCCAAGACCAGCAGGTGAAGGTACACTGGGAAAGCCTTTGCTGTGTGGTGGCGGCCTTAGCCAGGCCATGTTTCTAAGGGGGTGGGGAGGGGGGACATTGGGGCAGCTGGAGCCAGGGCCAGGTGCACCTGATGGCTGGGCCTGGGAAAGGTCAGCCTGGATGTGTGGCTATGGCTGAACTGGACAAGGCCTCACGTGGCAGGTCAGGCCTTGTGACTTTTTCTGGTGGCCAAGGACTTTGTGTGTTGGAAAGGAACACAGCCAGGCCGTAGGAAGCCCACTTTGGGGGTAGTGGGAAGGAGGAAGAGAAATTCTCCAAGGAAGAGGCCAGATGGCTGAGTTAGCACAGAGGCCCTTGGGCTCTGAGCTCTAGCCCTACCTTGGTCACACCCATGGGAGCCACCAGCCAGCCCCACACGGGACACTTGGAGGGTGGGCTTCCTGCCAGCTTCTCCCTGGAAGGCAAACAGCTCCAGCCACGCCCAGAGCAGCAGGGGCCAGCTCCCTTCTCTACCACACCCTCTACTCCCATCCAAGCCAGTGTGGCCAGGACAGGCCTGGGCCTCCTCTGCCCTGGCTGTGGACCCCAATCTGTCCATCTAGGTGTCCCTGTCCATGGGGCTGTCTCCTGTTACTATGATGAAGGCACCGAGTTGCCTTGATTCATGCAGACACAAGTACAAGTAGTTCCAAGTTACACAGTGTGGCCAGCTGCCCTGGTTCATGGATTCCCTGTCCTGGGCCTCTCCTGGCTGGCGATGATCCAGAAAGACAAAGCAATTGTCTTCCTTTTACAAAGAATCATGTGGTCACTTTTGCAATGGGGCAGCCAAGCCCACGAGTAGGAGTCCCTCCCCTCCCAGCCCAGTGAGTGGACCCCCAAGTCTCCCTCTCCATCTCTGTGGCAGCTCAAGATGCAAAGAATTTTTTAGAGTTGGAAGGGACGTGATACAAGTACCTCAGACACAAAAGCAGAGATCCCATTTTTCAGATGAGAAAGTTGAGGTCAAGAGAGGATGTGATTTACCCAAGGTCACATAGCTGGGGGAGGAGGCAGGCTCGGTGTATAGCCTTCCTGCTCCCTGCAGAGCCCTGGGCTCCCCCTACCAGCCACAGACTCCTAGCCCGAGGGTAGATGGGTTTTGGAAAGCAGCAGTACTGAGAGCAGCATGGGATTAAGATCTAGCAACTAAAGGGGCACCCGTGGGGGTTCAGTGGGTGAAAAAATCTGTCTTCAGCTCAGGTTGTGATCCCAGGGTCCTGGGATCGAGCTCTGCACCGGGCTCCCTACTCAGCAGGGAGTCTGCTTGTCCCTCTGCCCACCTCCCTTGCTCATGCTCGCTCTCTAAAAAATAAGTAAAATCTTTAAAATATATTATAGTACTGACCTCCTAGAGTGTCTTCATACCGTAGAACCCAAACAGTACGGAGAGTGGTCAAGGTGGCCTCCCATATGCCAACTAGAGGAGCCTCGCAGACACACAGTTGAACTAAGAGCCCCGGCAAGACAGCAGGATGACAGGGAGACACAAAAGCGTTCACTACACACGTCACAGCGGGTTACACAGAGGCACACGGCTGTGTCCTACAAATAGAGACATACAAAAATGACAGCCATGAAGTTCCATTTGGTTGTTACCCCTGGAGTAGAAGCAGGAAGGTAGT
Source organism: Mustela lutreola (assembly GCF_030435805.1). Taxonomy (NCBI): domain Eukaryota; kingdom Metazoa; phylum Chordata; class Mammalia; order Carnivora; family Mustelidae; genus Mustela; species Mustela lutreola. Next base: position 35,623,427 of record NC_081308.1, on the reverse strand, counting down.
TACCTGGGCCTTGGTCTGTATTGGCAGCATTTTACCTCATTCGGTGCAATGTTTTATCTCATTTGGTACAGGAAAACACAAATAGTACAGCTCATGAAAAAAAAAAGGTTTTTATTGAGGTAAACTTCCTACCACATAGAAGTCACCATTCGAACCATATTCAAATATCATTCACACTTTTTAAATTTTTTTAATTTTTTAAAAAAAATATTTTATTTATTTATTTATTTGACAGAGAGCGATCACAAGTAGATGGAGAGGCAGGCGCAGAGAGAGAGATAGAGGGAAGCAGGCTCCCCGCTGAGCAGAGAGCCCGATGCGGGACTCCATCCCAGGACCCTGAGATCATGACTCCAGCCAAAGGCAGCGGCCTAACCCACTGAGCCACCCAGGTGCCCAATTCACACTTTTTTTTTTTTAAAGATTTTATTTATTAATTTGACAGAGAGAAATCACAAGTAGACGGAGAGGCAGCCAGAGAGAGAGAGAGAGGGAAGTAGGCTCTCTGCTGAGCAGAGAGTCCGATGCGGGACTCGATCCCAGGACTCTGAGATCATGACCTGAGCCGAAGGCAGCGGCTTAACCCACTGAGCCACCCAGGTGCCCAATTCACACTTTTTTTTTTTTTTTAAGATTTTTATTTATTTATTTGAGAGACAGAGATCACAAGTAGGCAGAGAGACAGGCAGAGAGAGAGGAGAAAGCAGGCTCCCCAAGGAGCGGAGAGCCTGATGTGGGGCTCGATCCCAGAACCCTGGGATCATGACCTGAGCCGAAGGCAGAGGCTTTAACCCACTGAGCCACCCAGGCACCCAATTCACACTTTTTTTAATGTAAGCTCTACACCTGGTGTGGGGCTCAAACTCACAACCCCTGAGATCAGGAGTTGCACGCTCTACTGAATGAGCCGGATGCCCCAGATCATTCACAGGTCAAGAGTACAATTCTACCAGTTTTCCAAAGTGGTTACACCACTTTTTATGCCACCCGCCCCACCTGCCCCATGAAAGACAGTCCGCTCTCTGCCTCTGTCCTTCCCCTGGTTTGTTCATCTTTCAGATTTCAACTGACATATACCTCCCATTGGGGAAGCCCTTTCCTGGACTCCCAAAGCCAGGGACGGGGCCTCCACCAAAGGCTGCAAGACAGGCTTAGCATCTTTTTCGTCTAGGCACGCCGCTCTGGGCACTGGTGGAGGCACTAGCCTACAGCTCAGCCCCATCACTGAACAAATATTTCTTGAGCACCAACTCTGTGTCAGACACTGGGTATCCAGCTGTGAACAAAACAGGACTCCCTGCCCGCCTAACCCTGCCATGTATATTTGTTATATAAAATGATTGTTGAATGAATGAATGAACGAATGCGGACCGATGGAAAACCCCACAGAAAACCTGTCAGCCTCCTGGCTCCCTAGTCCGCTCCCGAGTAGGGGTGCTTGGGAGCAGAGGGGAGTGAAAACATAAAAGAAAGCACCTGCTCCCGAGAAAAATGCAGGCAAGGGATAAATAAAATCTTTAAAGAAAGAAAATGCAGGTAAGGGAGCTGCGCAACGGAGTGGGGAAGGATCTGGGATTTCTCCCTGAGCTCCCTCACTTTCCATCCTTCTCCATTATCATCTACAGCCCACGCCCCACCAGTGGATCTCAGGGTGTGGTCCAAGTGCAGTAGCACCAGCAGCACCTGACAGCTTGTTAGAAATGCAAATTCTCCACAGGGCTGGGTGGCTCAGTTGTTAGGCATCTGACTTTCGGCTTTTGCTCCCATCATGATTTCAGGGTTGCAGGATCGAGCCCCATGTCGGGCTCTGCACTCAGCGGGGAGTCTGAGATGCTCCCTTTCCCTCTGCCCCTCCTCACCCCCCCCAAATAAATAAATAAAATCTGGGGTGCCTGGGTGGCTCAGTGGGTTAGGCCTCTGCCTTCAGCTCAGGTCATGATCTCAGGGTCCTGGGATGGAGCCCCACATTGGGCTCTATGCTCAGCGGGGAGCCTGCATCCCCCCACCCCCACCTGTCTCTCTGCCTACTTGTGAACTCTCTGTGTCAAATAAATAAATAAAATATTTTAATAAATACATAAATAATCCAAAAAGAAAGAAATGCAAATTCTCAGGCCCCACCCCAGAGCTAGGGAATCAGGTGCCCTGGGGGTGGGGCTGGCTGGCTGTGTTTAACAAGCCTTCCAGGAGGTTCTCATACCCGCCAGCTGGCTGCACGCAGAATCATCTGGGGAGCTTTAAAAGCGGGTGGTGGCTGGCATCCCCCACCGCCAGGGAGTCTGAAGTAATTGGTCTGGGAAGAGGCCAGGCGATTCTACCGTGCACCCAGAGGGCAGGCCTCAGATCCGCGCCCCTGGTTCTGTGGTCTGGGTAGAGAAAAGGAGCTGCTCACCTACAAGGGGTTTGTTCACGCCCTGACCTGACCTAGCTGGCCTGACCTAGCAGGGTGTTTCCAGCGCTTGAGTGCGTGGGAATCCCCTAGAGGCTTGTAAAAGCCTCTGCGTTTCCCATTTAGCAGGTCTAGGGTACTCCCATTTAGCAGGTCTAGGGTACACGAGAACTTGCATTTCTAGCCAGTTCCCAGCCAATGCTGCTGGTCTGGAGACCTCTCTGAGAACCACTGCCCTAGATGATCCTGAGAACAGGAGTATTACCCTCATTTGCCAAATGGGGAAAGTGAGGCACGCGGCAGCAGAGGGACTGACTGCCCCAGGTCACGTAGTCAGCCATGGAGCTGCATGAGAACCCAGTCTGTCAACCCCAGCGCTCAAAGTCCTTCCTGGGTGACGTGTTCAGCATGGGACCAGGATTTGTTCTGAGGAAAATTCTGAGCCCTTTCCCCGCCGCCAGCACCTTCCTCCTAGAGGTCCCCCTCTTCAGGGCCAGCAGAGGGTGGCAGCTGTGGGTGCCTTTCTTTGTGCTGACAAAGACTCTCTCCTTTGACCAAACTTGAGTCAGACTCCCCCAAGGACTCCTGACTAGGCCTCAACCTTGGGCTCTGTCCTTGGCCCAGTGGCTCTGCCTCCTTAGTCCAGTTTCAGCAAGAAGCCTGGTGACTCTGTCTAACCCAAATCCCCCACCCTTGGTATCTGATCAAATTTCTCACCCCCCACCCTCCTTATCCCATCACGCCCGCCTGCCTTCAGCAAAAGTCCCATCGAGTTGGTTTTGTCAGGATCCCTTTTACCCCTGGCATTTTCTCTGGGTCATTCATTCCAGTGACTCCAGCCCTACTCCTTGGCCATAAATCTCCACCTGTCCTCTTGTATGTGAAAGCAAGGCAGGCTCTCTCCCCCAGTGCTAAACCCATTGCAGGGGTCCCTGCACACATCAGGAAGGTCCTGAAGGAAGTCTGCCGCCATCTTTAATGAGCGCCACCATTTTCTCTTTACTGTGCTCACCTTCCTCCAAGGTCTCTCCCCCCGTTGCTCGGTGCCTTCTGCTGGCCCTGCTTCTTTGGGGCCGCAAGCCAGCTGTCAGCTTCCCTGAGGTCCCCTTCGCTTTGCCATGGTGGCCTACACCCTCCCACAGACCTCCATCTTCCAACTGCGGTCACCTTCGCACTAAGCGCGCTAAGCACAGTCAGCTCCTGTCCCTCTGGGACGCACCTGCCTTCCACATGGGGAGACCTTATCAAAGTTAGCGGACCTCTCAGGGTGGAACTTATGGCATTAATGTCAGAAGCCAGGATCCCTCATGCAGCCATTCATTTCAAGTTTACCAGACCTCTACGAAGCACATCCCACGCTGGGTGCCGGGGACCGAGGCACACGAAGACTTTCAGCACTGCATTTTTCTTTTCTAACTGAGGAGACAGGGAGACAAATGCTTCAGGAGACCCGGAAACCCAAGCCGGGGATTTGGTCTGGTTTGTTCATTGCTGCCTAGAGGAGGACCAGGCCCATAGGTGCTCAGCAAGTATTTGATGAATGAATGAACTGAATGGGGAACCTGCCTAAGAGATTGCCCTTTTCTTTCTCCCCAGGTGTTAGCAGAGCCCAGAATGTTCTAGCCTGTTGATGTGAATGATGTGTCTGTTTGGGGGTGATGTTCTGGTTGACTATGGGTACCCTGAGGGCATTTATCTAAAAGCGCCCATTCCAGACCTTCACTGCAGCCTCTGATCTCCCTCTGACCCGTTGCTCGGCTCCCAGAGGGAGCTCAAGAAGTACCTGGGGCCCCCGAGGAGACAGCAGAGGTCAAACAAATGTCATGCAAGAGATGAGCAAAGCCACTGAAGGGGAAGGGGAAAAAAAGCTAGAGGAGCAGCCACTGGGTGAGCTGCAGCTGGGGAGACCACACCATCGTGGCAGGCCCCAGATCGCCCCAAGTTCACCACTAAAGGCTCAGAAAACCCTGGGTCCCGGGCAACCTTGGACTCGGGTTACCCTAGCTGCTGGGGAAGGGAGAGGGTGTGGTTGGACAGGGCTTCCCAGGAGAGGCGGCTAGGGGGAACCTGAGACAAAGAATGAAAGTGGTAAATTCTACAATTACTTGTTTACATGCCTGAGGTCAGGGGCTGGATCCGGTTCACTCCAGATGGCCCACTATGGGAGAGGCGGCCTGTTTAAGGTTTCAGATTCCGCTATAGGCCCACCAGGGTTTCTATATTCTGAGCCTCCATTTCTCTCAGTTGTAAAATGGACCCATTGACACTACTTTCTTGGGGCATCTGGCGGGGCTCAGTCGGCTAAGCGTCTGACTCTTGATCTCAGCCCAGGTCTTGAGCTCAGGGTTCTGAGTTCAGGCCCTGTGTTGGGCTCCATGTAAGGCATGGAGCCTACTTAAAAAAAACAACAACAAAACCCACAGTACTTTCCTCTCAGGCAAAACAAGAGAAATGTAAACTGCTGGGCGTAGAAGAAATAAAGTGTTAGTCTTGTTGCCTGGCCTAGAGTAGGTGCTCAATAAACACAGGACCCTGGATGCCCCCCCTGATGAAGAGAGTGGAGTAGAAGGCTCGGGGGAGGGGTGGTGATCTTTGTCTGCTACCCACAGCCCCCTCTGAATCCCTGCTGAAGGAGGGGCAAAGAACACAGGTCTTCCCCTTGACCTTTATCGATGGCGTTCAGAATACCCAGAAGCAGCATGTGTTCATCCAGGAGGGAGCCAGGTCCATCGATGGGGAGATGAATCTTCTGCTAGGCTGGCTTCTCCATTCTCTGCCCTCCAGTCCTCCACTTCTCTCGTCCCCAGCCTCCCTTAGTCACTTACCTCTACAGCAAAAGCTGAGGTCTGCACCCAAACACTGCAGCTTCTCCTCCGACTCAGGGTCACGCGTTGCTCTTTCTGCGGCCTCCTGACACTCCATCCAGCTCATGTCCTCAGGACTCCTGCTCTGACATCCTCCCATGGCACCAGCCTTCCAGCATCACTGAGGCTCCACCTTCCCACTGTCCCTCTCCCACCCGATGGCCTCTGTTTCCTCCTGACGCTGCTCAAATGCCATGCCTAAGGACTGCTACTGCTCTGGGACAGAACCCTCCACTGACCCACATCCACTGCCCTGTGTCTGCAGCCCAGCACCACAGCCCAGCTCCCACCAGCTCCAGCACCTACTCCGGCCCACACGCAGGTGGAGAAAAGTCCCCAGCATGCTGACTGAGCCCACTCTAAGGTAATGACCATGAACTTCTTTTGCACCCTATACACTGTCCACTTGTCATCCTGTATTTGCCCAGTCCATTCATCCTTCCACTTTCCCACCTCCCACGATGTCCTCGTACCTCCCACGCCTTCTCCTCCATCCTCACTCAAGGCCAATGGCCTGGCCTCCTGGCTCACCCAGCCGACTGAAGACGACTTGTGCAGCCTCCCCCAGCCCAGCTACCTGCACAACCTCTGCTGTGTCTGCCTGGCCACTGGGAATGGACCGTCCCCTGCTCCTGCCTCAAGCCAACACCATGCCCAGTTGTCTGCACAGCGAGGGGGCTTTTCTCCTCTCTCTTCCATGGCGCTAATCATTCCCTCACTTCTACACAGTCTCATGAGCATACAAACCTTTCTAGTTACTTCCATCTTAAAGAACTTCCCCGTGAGCCTGCCTCCCCGTGCAGCTACCACCCCATGCCTCTGCTTCCCACAGGAGCAAAATATTCAGAAGAGTCGTCTATCTGGGCTGCCTTTTTCTTTTCTCGATTCACTGTTTCCTTTTCCTTGTAGAATGTAAGGCGCCTAAAAGAGCGCTTAAGACAGTAACGCGCTCAGGGCGCCTGGGTGGCTCAGTCGGTTAAGCATCAGCCCTCTGGTCATGATCCCAGGGTCCTGGGATCGAGTTCCCCATCTGGGGAGCCCACTTCTCCCTCTCCCGCTGCCTACTGCTCCTCCTACTTGTATACTCTCTCCCTCTGTCAAATACATGAAATCATTAAAAAAAAAAAAAAAAAAAAGACAGTAATACACTCCTATGACTGAGCAGTTCGATCCTGAGACATGTACCCAAAGGCATTAAAAGCAAGAACTCAATTAGAGGGGCACGTGGGTGTTCAGCTCAGGTCATCGTCTCAAGGTCCTGCAATCAAGCCGAGTCAGGCTCTGTGGTCAGCACTATGTCTGACTGCTCTCCCTCTCCTTCTGACCACCCCCCCCCACTCACACATTCTCTCTCTCTCTCTCTCTCTCAAATAAATAAATCTTTTTAAAAAAAATTTTTTTTAAGATTTTTTTTTTTTTTTTGACAGAGATCACAAGTAGGCAGAGAAGCGGGCAGAGAGAGAGGAGGAAGCAGGCTCCCTGCTGAGCAGAGAGTCCGAAACGGGGCTTGATCCCAGGACCCTGGGATCATGACCTGAGCTGAAAGCAGAGGCTTTAACCCACTGAGCCACCCAGGCACTCCCCAAATAAATAAATCTTAAAAAAAAAAAAAAAAAAAAGAACTCAGAGCATACCAGCATTGTCCAACCACCTTTATAGCATGATTGCAATAGCCCAAAGGTCGAAACAGCCCAAGAGTCCATTGATGGATGAATGGATAAACATGTTGAGGTATATCTACACCGAGGAATATTATTCAGCCATACAAAGGAAGGAAATTCTGACACACGCTTCCACGTGGATGAATCTTGAAAACATGACGTTAAGTGAAATAAGGTAGATATGGCAGAACAGATATTGTGTGATTCTACTTCCATGACATATCTAAAACAGGCAGATGCACAGAGACAGAAGGTAAAACAGAGGTCACCAGGGCCTGAGCAGAGCGGGGAAGAGAGAGTGCTTGACGGATACAAAGCTTCTATTTGGGGTGATGGACAAGCTTTTTGATGACTTTAGGTGTAGTGATGACTTTTTTTAAGACTTTATTTATTTATTTATTTATTTATTATTTATTTATTGAGAGAGAGTGTGTGTATACAAGTACGTGGGGAGGCAGAGGCAGAGGGAGAGACAGAGAATCCCAAGCAGATTCTGCCCAGAACCAGAAGCCCAACCTGTGACTCCATCTCACAACCCTGAGATCAAGACCTGAGCTGAAACCAAAAGTCAGATGCTTAACTCACCGAGCCACCCAGGGGCCCCTGATGATGACTTTTTAGATGTAATACAAAAAGCAGAATCCATGAGAGAAATTATTGATAAGTTGGACTTCATTCCAATTAAAAACTTCTGCTCTGCAAAAAAAAGTCAAGCCACAGACTGGGAGAAAATGTTGGCAAAAGACTATTATCTGACATATACAAAGAACTCTTTTAACTCCACAATACAAAAACAAAACAACTAGATTGAAAACATGGGCCAAAGATCTTAACAGACACCCCACCAAAGAAGATAAACAGATGGCAGCAAGGATACTTCCCATCATGTGTCATCAGGGAAATGCAAGCAAAAGAATAATGAGATACCACCATGCACCTGTTAGAATGGCCCAAACCTGTAGCACAGGAGCGACAGGAACTCCTATTCGTTGCTGCTAGAAATGCAAAATGGTACCGCCTCTTACGCACACAGTTAGGCAGTTTATTTTTATTTTTTGCTTTTTAAAAAAGATTTTATTTATTTGATAGAGAGAGGCACAGCAAGAGAAGGAACACAAGCAGGGGGAGTGGGAGAGGGAGAAGCAAGCTTCCCACCGAGCAGGGAGCCCGATGTGGGGCTCGATCCCCAGACGCCAGGATCATGACTTGAGCCAAAGGCAGATGCTTCACCAGCTGAGCCACCTAGGCATCCCTTTAATTTTTAAAAAAATTATCTTATTTGGGGGTGCCTGGGTGGCTCAATCATTAAGCGCCTGCTTTTGGATCATGATCCCGGGGTCCTGGGATGGAGCCCTATGTCAGGCTCCCTGCTCGGTGGGAAGCCTGCTTCTCCCTCTCCCGGTCCCCCTGCTTCTGTTTCCTCTCTTGTTGTCTCTGTCTGTCTGTCTCTTTCTCTCAAGTAAACAAATAAAATCTTTTTAAAAATTTACAAAATTATTTATTTTGAGAAAAAGAGTGCACACAAGTGGGGGAGAGGGGGAGCGGGGGAGGGAGGAGCAGAGGGAGAGGGAGACAATCTTAATCTTATGCAGGTTCCATGCCCAGCACAGAGCCCAACGTGGGGCTCGATCTTACAACCCCCAAATCACTACCTGAGCCAAAATCAAGAGTCAGATGCTCAACCGACTGAGCCACCCAGGCACCCCATCCTCATAGCTTTGAGCAGTTCCACACAAGTCTCTGAAAAGGCAACACCAATGACTCTGAAGAAGTCATCTTTATTGGTCTGTCTTCCTCAGTTACCCTGAGAGGGAGATTTTCCCATGGGTCGATTGGACAATGCTACACTGACCCCTACATCCTGAGGGTCCTGGCCTTAATTGTTCTGGCAGCAGACCCCACCGTCGACCTAACCCCCCCGCAAGCTTATCAAAGACTAACTCACAGGGTGAAAAGAAGTGGAAGACAGTTACAGACAGCATGGCATTTCGACATCATACTAACTTACCGGTGTGGAGGCAGCTGAGACTATTCTCGAAGGATGATCCCCCTGGTCATTCAGCCAAGACTGGCTGTCAAAGTTGAGCAGCGTGTGACATTTCGGTCCGGGAGAAATCTGGCATGTCTTATGGCTCATCTTTCCTGTAATCTACTTCACACCACCCTCAGCACACGTTACCAGCTTTATCATCTGCCTACATACCCGGGAGCACGCTGGGGAGGACATCAACAGTGGGACAAGGTTCCTGTCTGTAAATCCTCGATGCTCAACTGAGGCAAAAGGTAGAGTAGACCCGTGACCAGAGGTAAGTGACTTGCAATGCCCATGTATAAATTAATTGTCTGCTCAAGACCCACAGGTGACAGCACAGATCTGAGCGTATCAAGTGATTTTGCAAAGGAGTCTATCATAAGTAAAAAGTGCTGTCTCTGGATTGGTCCTGCAAAATCTTTGGCCAGGATTTCCCGGCCCCTTCCGGGGAGAAGGAGGTGCATTTGCTGAGTAGACTGCAAATCCTAGTGAATCCTAAGAACAATATTGCTGTCATTTCAATATTAGGCTCTATTCCCGCGTTTTCCTGTGAATGGTTCCCTGATATATGTACTGTGGCCAAGGTAACAATTTGACCATCTTTCTGGAATAATTGCAGCTTTGGTGAGACTGTATTGTGACGGATATAGTTACCAATTATTGATACATCAAAATGGGTTGACCTTCAGTTTGCACGTTCAGGTCTTACTGAAAGGAACTGCACATACTTGGCTTGATCCAGGCAGAACTTTGTAAAATAACAGCAACAAAAACCATGGGCATTATTTTAAAAGTCAAAAGCCGTTTCTGTGAAAGATTTTTTAAAAAACAGACCTTTGGCAAGCATGATCAAGAAAAAAAGAGAGATGGTATGAATAAATAAAATATAGAAAGGTAAAGAAGAAATAGACACAAAAGTGATTTTTAAAAAAGAAGAAGAAACATCTTTTGAAATATTTAATTTATTTATTTATGTATTTATTTGAGAGAGAAAAGGAGAGAGAGAGAGCGCGCATGCGCGCACAAGCGGGGGAGTGGGAGAGGGAGCAGCAGGCTCCCCACTGAGCAGGGAGAGGTCGTGGGGCTCGATCTTAGCACCCTGGGATGACGACCTGAGCCAAAGGCAGATGCTCAAACGACTGAGCCATCTAGGTGTCCCAAGAAAAACCATTTTGAGTAATTGCACTAATAAAATTAAAGCCAAAAATGAAGTAAGTCTTGGATATACATAAAATGTCAAAAATCTGATTAAGAAGGGGATGGCTAATTCCAGGCCCCCAAGTCTGAAGAGACTGAAATGGTAGTCAATGACATCTAATAGGAGAAGTTATTTGCAAATAACATATCCAATAAGGAGTTAGTGTCCAAAACATACAAAGAACTCATATAGCTCAACACCCCAAAAAACAAATAATCGAATTTAAAAATGGGCAGAAGACACAAACAGACATTTCTCCAAAGAAGACATCCAGATGGCCAACAGACACATGAAAAGATGTTCATCATCCCTCCTCATCAGGGAAATACAAATCAAAACCACGATAAGCTATCACCTCACACCTGTCAGAACGGCTAAAATCAACACCATGAGAAACAACAGGTGTTGGCAAGGATGTAGAAAGAAAGGAACTCTAGCACCCTGTTGGTGGGAATGCAAACAGGGGCAGCCACTGTGGAAAACACTATGGAGGTTCCTCAAAAAGTTAAAAATAGAGCTACCTAATGACCCAGAAATTGCCCTACTGGGTATTTACCCAAAGGATACAAGAACACTCATGCAAAGGGATACATGTACCCCTATATTTACTTATTTATTTTTAAATTTTATTTATTTTTTTGACAGAGAGAGATTACAAGTAGGCAGAGAGGCGGGTAGAGAGAGGGAGAAGCAGGTTCCCCACTGAGCAGAGAGCCTGATGTGGGGCTCGATCCCAGGACCCTGAGATCATGACCTGAGCTGAAGGCAGAGAGGCTTAACCCACTGAGCCACACAGGCGCCCCAATGTACCCCTATATTTCTAGCAACATTATTCACAATAACCAAACTGTGGAACCAGCCCAAGTGTCCAGTGATAGATGAATGGATAAAGAAGTGGTGTGTGTGTGTGTGTGTGTGTGTGTGTGTGTAAATACCTATAACAGAATATTACTCAGCCACAAAAAAGAATGAAATCTTGTCTTTTGCGAAAACATGGATGGTGCAAGACAGTGTAACCAGCTAAGTGAAGTAAGTCAGAGAAAAACAAACACCATGTGATTACACTCATACATGGAACTTAAGAAACAAACAAAAGAAATAAGCAAAGGGAAAAAAATAAGAGAGCAAGACAAAGCAAGAAATAGACTCCCAATTATAGAGAACTGATGTTTACCAAGGCGGGAGGTGGATGGGGGAAGGGGTAAAACAGTGATGGGGACTGAGGAGGGCCCTTGTGATGAGCACTGGGGGACGTATGGAAGTGTTGAACCATATTGTACACCTGAAACTAGTATTACACTGTATGTTAACTATACTGGAATTAAAATAAAAACTTCAAAAAATCATAGTATAGTTGTGCAGTGGAATACACACAGCAACAAGAAGGAACACACTAGAACGAGACACCACAAAATGGATAAATCTGATAAACATGAGAGTGAAAAATGGGTGACGCGAAAGTACATAAAATACGATTCCATTTATAGGAAGCGTGCGCACACACAAAGCAAAATGAATCTAGTGTGATGGGTCGTGAACGGAAAGGGGCAAGAGAAACTGTTCAGAGTGGTTTTCACTTTTGGAAAGTCATCCAGTCATTTATGATTTGAGAACTTTTATGCCATACTTAAATAAAAAGTTCAAACAAATTCTAATTAGACATATATATATATATATATATATACACTTTTTTTTTTTTTTTTTCAAACAACCTGTGCTTACATGACAGCCAAGGCTTTGGAGCTCGCCTATGTGGAGGGGAGGGAAAACAATGGTATGTCACCTGTGAAAAATTAAAACTGGGTCCCAATCTGGGGCACCTGGCTGGCTCGGTTGGTATAGCATGTGACTCCTGATCTGGGGGGTTGTAAACCCTACACTGGGTGTAGAGATTACTTAAAAATTAAATCTTAAAAAAAAAACTGGGTCCCCATCTGACACTACCTGTGAGTGAGGACCCATTGGATTAAGAACTGGTGATATTGTGATTTATAAGACATAAATATTTGGTCATTCCGATGACCAAAAGATTTTTCATATATATATGGTCTTCCTCCGTAGTTCTGGGTTCACCACTGCTCCTAAAACCCTTGGAATTTCCTGAGAGCCATAAAGATGTCTTTTGTTATGTTAATGAAGTGATTGCTGGAAACCCCTTAGGTAACTTAAGGATGGGGGCTGGTTGCCAAGGGGAACCAACCAAGATTAGATAGTTGGAACTTTCAGTCCCACCCACTGATTTCTGGGAGGGGAGGGGGGCTGGAGGTTGAGTTCAATCTCCAATGGTCAGTGATTTAATCAATTGCACCTCTGTAATGAAACCTCCATAAAACCCCTAAAAGATGGGGTTGGGAGAGCTTCCAGGTTGGGGAGCATGCAGAGATGTGGGGAGAATGGTGGGCCTGAAGAGGGCAGGGAAGCTTCTCATCCTTTCCCCAGACCATGCCCTGAGCATCTCTTCCATCTGGCTGTTCTGGAGTTCTATCCTTTTGTAATAAACCTGCCATTCAGTGTGTAAAATGTTTCCCAGAGTTCTGTGAGCCGTGAATTAATCAAACCCGAGGAGGAAGTCATGGGAACTTCCAATCTCTAGCCAGTAGGTCAGAAGCACAGGTGACAGCCTCGAATTGGAACTGGTGTCTAAAGTTGCGGGGTGTGGGGGAAGACTGTCTTGTAGGACTGATCACTTACCATGTGGGATCTGATAGATGTGTCTCCAGATAGATCATATCACGAATGAGTTGAATTGCAGGACACCGAGCTGGTGGTAGAGAATTAAGTGGTTTGGGGAAAACCACACCTTTGATGACTGGAAGTGTCGGAAGCACTCTGTGTCTAGTAAAGGGAACCGACAGGGAAGAAACACACAACAAGGAAGAAGTGGGTTCTTCCCTACACAGTGGAGGGCTAAGGTCTTTCCGGTTTAGTGGGTGTCAGAGAGGTGGTATGTGCTAGAATGGCTCCAGCTCACAGAAGCATGTGGTGTGGAAAGAGGAAGGAGGAAAGGGTGAAGGATAAGGAACCTCTGATTCCTGTATGGCCCCATGCTCACCCACGGTGTGGAGCAGCATAAAGGTAAGAAGTTACTAGCAGAATTTAGAGATGGAGCCAAGTCGGGGAGTTGGTTCACCAGCTGCATCAGGAAACACAAACTGATAAGAAAAAGGCAAATATTCAATGCCTTGGTCACTGTGATCTGTAACAGCTTAAGTAGAAGACGAGGCTGGGGCCGACTTCGAGGCTAGTCCAAACTCAGATTTCGGTGAGTCTGAGCTTTAGCCACTAGCTTCAAAGCTTTCCCCCAAGAGAAAATGTGTGCACGACCACTGAGCGTGCTTCTAAGACCTCTGATCACCAAGAATGTAGCCAGCATTGGGGGGAGGACAAAGCCGACAAGGTGAAATGTGAAAGGGTTGTTTTCATTTCAGATCAGTATCATCAGCTTCCTGAGGAAGCTTCACCGATGGGGGATGGGGGAGTAACCGATCGGGGGCGGTGTCTCTGGTCTGAATGCCAGTAGGTGGAAGAGGGTGTCTGGGTGGCCGTGGGACCAACCGATCACTATGGAACGATCACATGTGGCTGTTAATGATCCAGACATTCACAAGGGAACAGCCCGCCTGGTGGATGGATAAGAACCACCCTAAGGTTTTTTAATCCCTAGAAAGGGAACTGTCTTTAACCCCCATCAATGCCAAGTGGAAGACCCCAATGAAACAGCCGATATGCTTCCTAGGCAAGGCGTGTAGGGCTGACTTTTTGACCACCAAGATATTAACCAGCCTAATAGGCCCCCTGACCCAGGTCAGGGTAAATGCCGCGGGGTGGAGGGGGGGCTTTTACAGGGGCTCCCCATGTAACCTCTTTGTTGCAAAACCAAAGGTCAGATCTGGCAGCCACTTCAAATTTGCAGTCTCAGCTGCCCCTCAGGGGTCTTACAGATGCTAATAGAAACCTTAGGTTAATTAACAAGCCAATGGGGAGAGGCCAGTCCAGAGAGGCTTCCCAACAAGGTGGAAAGTTTTAAACAGTTACTAAGAAATAAGGTGAATAAAGGGAATATTGATAGGAGCGAAGAAACAAAGAGGAAACAGGAAGGAAAGAGTCACCCAGCAGGTGGAAATCTTTAGATGGTTATTAGGAAATGAGTGAACTGGGTTTTCTTATTCTTTTCTTTTCTTTTTTCTTTCTTTCCTTTTTTTTTTTTTTTTTTTAGGACGGATGGATAGATAAAAATTAGTAAATAAATTTAGTATACATAAAACAAAGTTTTAAATATAGCACTATATAAGGTTGGTCAGGCCAAAAGGACCCCAGCTGGTCCCCCAAAATTAAAGGGCCCAAAAAACTCCACTCTACCTACCGCAACTTGGAGAAATTTAAAAAGCTGGAAGGTAGAGCTTACTATGAGAGACCTGAGATATGTAATATCCATAAATTTAAAATGTATCAATAGAATAGACAAACACTGTGGTATATTCGTACAAAAGAATAGTACTCAGCGATGAAAAGAAACAAACTTGATAACGTGCAGTAACACTTGTGAATCTCAAAAATGTTAGACTGAACAAAAGCCAGACACAAGAGAGTATGCCAGGTGATTTTACACCTATGAAATTCCAGAATAGGCAAAACTAATACCTGGTTGGAGAAAGCAGATTAGCATTGCTTAGGGAGGGGGCTGACAGCAAACAGGCACAAGGGAGATTTTCCCGCTGATGGAAGTGATCAGTATGTGGATTACTGCGTGGTTACGGGGGTATTTACATATATTTGTCAAAACTCATAGAAATGTACACTTACAATAGGAACTTCTTGTTTTATAGGAACATTTTTGCATGTAAATTATCCCCCCCCAAAAGTTGATTTTTAAAAGTTAAAGAAAGAGAGGGGCGCCTGGCTGGTTCAGTTGGTGGAGCATGAGACTCTTGATCTCCAGATTGTGAGTTCAAGTTCCCCACTGGGTGTAAGGTGATGTGGCAAACAAAGGCAGAAGAAAAAGTATTAATTTCCTTACTACCTATAGCCCACTGACTCGTCCTTGAAACAGGCAGAGTGACAACTGCCTCAATGTTAATACTTGGCTAAGGGCAAAGGCAATCTTAGGCCAACCCCCAGGACCCTGTAAGTCTACTTTAACATATAAAAATTCCTTTAGAAATTTCCTTTATCTCTATACCCCAAAGATAAGTGTTGGCAATCTTCCTCCAAGCACATGGCCCACCGATACACATCTGAAGGGTCTCATGACTCAGGTTTTATTAGACAGTAATAAATGACCTTTTCCCAATGATAGCTAGCCCCCTCAAGGTCCTGGAAACCTTGCTTCTAAAATCCCTTAGAGACTTCCTCTATCCCTAACCCCCTCCCAACTTGAGAGTATATAATGGGCCACTCCTCGTGACCCTGGTGCAGCTTTTTCTGCCCACGGGGCCTCCATGCTTTAATAAAATCACCTTTTTGCACCAAAGACATCTCAAGAATTCTTTCTTGGTTGTTGGCTTTGAATCCTAATGTATTTCCCACATCATAAAGATTACTTAAAAATAAAATCTTCAGGGGCATGCTCAGTTGGTTGGGTGACTGCCTTTGGCTCGGGTCACCATCCTGGAGTCCAGGGATCGAGTCCTACATCGGGCTCCCTGCTTGGTGGAGAGTCTGCTTCTCCCTCTGCCCCTCCCCCATTCTCATGCACATGCTCTCTCTCTCTCAAATAAATAAAATCTTTATTTTTAAAGGAATAGATAAATTAAAAACAATAGTAACATAAATACTTGGTCCAGTACCCCTGAATAAGTTACAAGGGTTCACTGTCTTGAACTAATCAATGTTAATGTGAACAGCTGCAAGCCCTACTGCTACCACCACCAACTTTACCTCCACCACCACCACTACCTCACCTCCATAATCATCACCTCCACCTCCACCATCACCCCCCTCACCATCATAATCACTTCCATCATCATCACCCCTATCACCATCTCCCTCATCACCACCACCACCATCACTTCCATCATCATCATCACCACCACCATCAATTCCATCCTTATTACCTCCAACATTATCACCCCCATCACCATTATGACCTCCATCATCACCACCACTTCCATCATCATCATCACTTCCATCATCACCCCCATCACCATTACCACTACTTCTATTATCACTTCCATCATCATCACCACCATTACTTCCCATCCTCATCATAACCATTACTTCCATCATTATTACATCCAAAATCATCACACCCACCACCATCATCACCTCCATCATCACCATCACTTCCATCATCACCACCACCATTTCCATCATCATCATCCCATCATCATCCCATCATCACCACCACCATCACTTCCATCATCATTACCTCCAACATCATCACCCCCATCACAATCATCACCTCCATCATCACCACTTCCACCATCACCACCACCATTACCTATAGCACTGCCATACCTCCCATCACCACCATCACTATTACCAGCAGCACTATTTCATATTGAATGACAACTATAAGCCTGACACTGTGCTAGGTATTTACATATATTATCTTTCTTTTTTTAAAGGATTTTATTTATTTGACAGAGAGCAAGAGAGAGAGTGCAGGGGGAGGGGGAAAGGGAGAAGCAGACTCCCTGCTGAGCAGAGAGCAGGATGCAGGGCTCCAAACACAGGACTCCAGGATCATGACCTGAGCCGAAGGCAGACACCTAACTGACTGAGCTACCCAGGCGCCCCTACCTTTAATTCTTAAAACAACCGCAAGAGGTAGATGGTGTAACTTTCATTTTGATATGGGAAAATTGCTAATCAGAGAGATTACCAAGTCACCCTAGAACACTGCTGGTAGACAAAGTCTCAGGTTCCTATCTGGCTGGCCATAAAACCTATGCTCTTTTAATCTCTGAGCCCCACCCTGCCATCAGGGTCTGGCTCCAGCCTGATAGACTTGAAAACTGTGGTGTCTCAGGTGCACCATGAACCTGCCCTCCATCCCCTTGAATCTTCCAGGTGAGCACAGGCAGTGTCAGGCCACAGCTAGAACGATGGGGCTGGTTCTGCAAAGGTGAAGTCGGAGCTCCACCTGCCCTGAGATCCCACCAGCAAGGTCTCCTGCGTTTGACCCCAAATCTGCTCCTTTAATTGCTGTTCCACCTGGAGCTGGGGCATCAGTAATACGGCCTAGCCTTGGGTCGCTCTGCATGCCCAGAGTTCAAGTTTATCAAGAGGTTCTGTCAGGTCAACCTGCATGCATTGCCAAAACATATGTGGTTCTTGAACACTGAAGACCCTCCCAGTGCTCCTGACCTTGTCTCTGATGTTTCCATTTCTGAACAAGGCCCAAGCCCTCTGACTTCAAGCCCTGTGTCCTCCACTTCACCCAACAGCTACTTCCCTATGATGCAGAACACAATTTCTGGGGCACAGACTGACACTGAACAGTAGTGAGCAGAAGCTTTGAAGCCAGAGGTGAGATTAAGTTTGGGCTGGCTAGCCTTGGGCTAGTTTCTTAACCTCTCTGAATGTTTAAAGGAAAATGAGATCAGCCACCAGTGGGAAAAGGAAATGAAGGCCATGAGCAAATAAACAGCATTCAGGGGACCTATTTAGAAGAGGGAAGCAAAATGGCGTCACCCTATGTAAACTTAGACGTAACCAGCTCCTCAGGGGTCTGTTTAAGAAAGAATGCGCTGGCAGAAGGGTTTTACTCCACAATTAAAAGGGAGCTCAGGGGTGCCTGGGTGGCTCAGTGGGTTAAAGCCTCTGCCTTTGGCTCAGGTCATGATCCCAGAGTCCTGGGATCAGGCCCCACATTGGGCTCTCTGCTCAGCAGGGAGCCTGCTTCCCACCCCCCTCTGCCTACTTGTGATCTCTCTGTCAAATAACTAAATAAAATCTTTTTAAAAAAGGGGGGAGGGAGCTCAGAGAGGCCACATGTGGTTTAGAATCGGCATTGCTCCAAGAAGCAAACCCCCTGACCTCCAAATCACGTGGGCTTGTCCAGGGAGGTAGACGGGAATGGATAATTCCAGCACAGAACCTAAAACTACCTCACCCTTCTGTCTTAACTGTGCCACGCTCACCAAGTGAAACTCTGCCCTGTGGGGCTTCCCTTCTTGCTTTGCTAGAAGTAGGGCTGCCAGATTTTGCAAATAAAATACAAGTACTTATACTAAATTATTATTCACTGTAGTGCAGTCAGTAGAGCCCATGACTCTGGATCTCAGGGTTGTGAGTTCGAGCCTTACATTGGGCATGAAGCCTACCTAAAAAATCATAAATAAACAGCATTTTAAAAACCCTGAACTTAGTATGATATCCGCATTTTGTTTTTGAAATACTTGTACCTGAGCATTGTGGTATTACGCCAGTGTTAGATAATGCTTCAATCCTATGGGCAGCCTTTGGCCTCTCATCGAAAGTCCCCTCTCCAGCTCAGCAGCTAGCTAGGCCTCACCAAGGCCACGTCCAGATGCAAGATCACAAGGGCTTCATCAGTACCTGAGGTTTTGCTAACTAGCAAAATGAGAGTCAGAAATGGGCTTTCATGGATGAAATCGGTAGCTTGTTCATTAGCGTGATGAAAGGCAGAAATAGGTTCTTGGTGAAATTCAGGACTCCAGGACCTATGGATTTGCTTAAATATGTTCGAGGTGTTCTCTACCTGCACATGAAGAGGTGATCAGATACCAGCAAGGCCTCCAGCCTGTAACCTCTGAGGTGGCACCTACAGTTTCAGTCCAACCTTGAGTTTTGGAGGATTTCTTGTTCCATGATACTTCCAGAATGTTCCATCTGCCTTGAGCGGCCCTCTTATGCAAGCAGTAAGCTGAGAGCTGGGACTTCCTCGAGCCTAGAGAACAGGTTGCAGGGACTTTTTCTGTGCCTGGTTGCTAACGAATGCATGTTTAATAAACGTCTCTGCATGAGACACAATTTAGCCAGAGACTTGCTTTTCTGTGAATCGGTAACAAGGTTGCAGGGGAAGGGGTCAGCTCACCCTCACTCATCTCAAACTTGCTTGGAGATGTCAGTTATTGAGATACTGGGTCTAAACCCACCCTCTCCCGGGCCCTCCCCACCCCCTCAACTCACCCTCACCTCCACCCCCATCTTTGTGGTACTGGGGCTCTACAAAGCACATTTCTGCTCAGCCAGGGGCTCCCAGTTGGGCTCTGCCCACAGGAGGTGTTAGAGGAAGATTCAAGGCTAGAGGAAGGAGTTGGGACTGACTTCTTCCTTCGCTGGTTGACTGGCTTCCTGTTGGCTTCCTGGTCCTGGGAATGGCATCCTCCACGTTTCTTCACAGCATTTCCTTCCGGCAACAGCAACTGAATCTACTGTGTGGTTTTTCTGAATCCTACAGACACAGTCAGCATCCTTTCCTCGGGGATCTGAGCCCCACCTCAGTGAGGCCCCCAGCTCTGAGCTCAGACACCAGCATCAGCTGGCAGGTGCCCTTTCCTGGGGCATCTGATTTTCAGCCCTGTGTGATTCCCCCTCCAAGCTTCTGTGTTTTAATAATTCCATCCCCCCTGCTTTGTTTCCCTACCAGTGGTAGCTGCTGTATGAGATTACTGCCTCCATGATGCCTTAGAGCTCCCTTTTCGGTCTTCTGGGTTCTTCGGTGACCAAACCTAGCTAAATATTTGGTGATTATAGCTAACTAAATAGTCTCTGTATGAAATTCTCTCCGTTAAAATAACTGGTGTGGTTTCTGTCTCCTGCCTGAAGACTATATGCTACTTTCCAGAAAGAACTTTAGGGTTATGCATGACCGGCCGGGCTCAGGTCAGCACCCAATAAAAATGCAAGGAAAAATAACTGAATAAAGGACTGCCTTTCTCACTGTAAATTAACAATGACTTTCCAGGGTTTTTAGACCAATCTCATGTGATTTTAATTACTGCGAGTCAGTCCCCAGAGCCCTCTTGATTCAGAACGAGAGTAACAGTCAGATCTAAAAAAAAAAAAAAAAAAAGATTTTAAAATATAAGATCTCAAGTGCCCAAGCGGGTGCCATAGCAGGGGTGAGGAGGGCACCCCTCAGCTCCTGCCAGCTACTTCCAGAGTCAAATCAGCTCTGTCCTGGAGACTTCTCCCCTAACCTGAAAGTCCCCTTCCCTCTGGCCCACACATGCAGCTCTTTGCTGATCTCATTCTCCTCCAAGTTCAGAACCATCTGGGCTGTCGCAGGGCAAGCTAAGAAGCCCCTTTCTTCCCCAAGCCCCCACCCCATCCGCACACACATAGTAACAGCTACCAATACTTCACATCCTCAGGAGACCCCGCTCCGACAGGGGCAAGAGCTGGTGGCCAAGGGAGAGGCTGCCCACAGGTTTGAAACAATTGTTCCAGCGCCAGCGAAGGCCCTAGTCCCTGTCCTGACCTCTGCCTTGTTCCAGAGAGCTGTTTCCACCTTGGCCCCTGCATTTGCGGTTTACACCTTTGTTGGACGAACATTCTATCTGTCATCCCTTGGGCAACGATGATTCAGGAGGGCTATGTACATACCTGGCCTTGTGTGATTACCAGGGGGGTGGGGTGGGACGACAAAGCTGCACTGTTGCTGTCCCCATGGAACTCACAGCAAGAGCAAAGGCAGCGAGAAGCACAGAAGAGGAGCAGCCATCACACTGGAAGAGGTAAGGAGGTCAAGGAAATTTCCTGTTCTTTACTGTGGCCAATGTTGGTGCTGCCTCTTGGCTCCCCACCCCCATGCCTCTGTACTGTTTTTGAGCACCCCCTGGCCTTAATGAGCTTTTGTTGCTAATAACCAGTACCTATCTTTTTTTTTAGAGGGCCTGCCCTTGGGCTCCTGGAGCAGCTTTCTGAAAGAGATCTGGAAATGGCTGGAAATGAAAAGCGCTGATAGGATGTGGGGGCAGGGCTGCGGGTGCCACACTTATATCAAGCACTTTAGTCCTGAGGGCAAGACTGACCCTTAGGAAACAACCTGGCAAGTATAATGATGCGCGTGCTTTGAACCACAAAGAAGGTGGCCTTAATCTGAGAAGCCTCCTCAAGGAGGTAGCCTCAGGCATAAACTGAGTCTTACAAAGGCAGCGGTGTGTTGACCTATAAGAAGGAGCCAGGAGAGAGCCCCTGAGGCTTTGATAGCTGGGATGCTTCAGGAGTTTTCAATTCATCCAGGGTGGCTACAGCATAGCCAGCAGGTGAATGAAGAGGAACGGTGATGAGGCAGGGAGGAAAAAGTGGTACTAGATCACACAGAGCCTGAAGGAGGCTTTCTACTTCCTGTGAAAGGACTGGAGAGACTTACTAGGGTTTTACTGCTAGGATTCTAAGCACAGGAGTATCCTGAATTGGATATACTTCCCATAGAAATCACTGTGGCCACAGAGCAGAGAATGGATTCCAGGGGACAGGACTGAGGGCAGGGTCAGGGAGCCCTGGAGAGAAATTATAAAGGCTGAACACAGGAAAGTGGCCATAGGGAGAGAGAAGGTGACAGAATCAAGAGATGAAGCATGGAGAGGTCTAGTGGCTAACAGGATGGGGAGCACTAGGCAGGCGTCTATGCCAGTCTTCCTCATCCTACCTTTAATCATACCTCTCAACTTCCTACCACACTTGGAAGGAATGCTCATCTGGAGCCAGGATAGGATAAGACCTTTGTAGTCTCTAGCAAAATCACACCATAAACTGGGAGTGGGGAATAGAGATGCAAGTACCAGGCCTATGTTATTACCCTGAGAAAGTTCTACGCCCAAAGTCAAATGGCCCCAAGTTTGTATTTATATATTTATTTATTTATTTTTTTTTATTTAAGATTTTATTTATGTGACAGAGAGGTCACAAACAGGCAGAGAAAGAGGGGGAAGCAGGCTCCCTGCTGAGCAGAGAGCCAGATGCGGGGCTCGATCCCAGGACCCTGAGATCATGACCTGAGCTGAAGGCAGAGGCTTAACCCACTGAGCCACCTAGGCGCCCCTAAAGTTTGTATTTAAATCAAATTTCTTTCTTTCTTTAGATGTTATTTATTTGAGCGAGAGGAGAGGAGAGTAGAGTAAGAGTGTGCACAAGCAGGAGTGAGAGGCAGAGGGAGAGGGAGAAGCAGACTCGCTGCTGAGCAGGGAGCCCGATGCAGGACTCCATCCCAGGACCCAGATATCACGACCTGAGTCAAAGGCAGACGCTTAACTGACTGAGTCACCCAGTTGCCCCTTAAATCAAAGTTCATTGAGAAGATATACCACAACATATTTGCCAGGGCACTCAAAATGTTAGATTACTGGGGTGCCTGGATGGTTCAGTCGGTTAAACGTCTACCTTATGCTCAGGTCATGATCCCCGGGTCCTAGGACCGAGCCTGCATCAGGCTCCCTGCTCAGTGGGGAGTCTCCTTCTCCCTCTGTCCCTCCAGCCCCACTCATGCTCTTTTTCTTTTTCTCTCTCACATGCATGCAAAAATAAATAGAGGGTTGCCGGGGGGGGGGGGGCGGGGGGGTAGGGAGAAGGTGGTGGGGTTATGGACACTGGGGAGGGTCTGTGCTATGGTGAGTGCTGTGAAGTGTGTAAACCTGGCAATTCACAGTCCTGTACCCCTGGGGCTAATAATACATTATATGTTAATTTCAAAAATAAATAAAAAATTAAAAATAAATAAATGAATAAAATATTTTCTTTCTTTCTTTCTTTCTTTTTTTAAGGATTTTATTTATTTATTTGACACAGAGAGAGAGATCACAAGTAGGCAGAGAGGCAGGCAGAGAGAGGGGGAAGCAGGCTCCCAGCCGAGCAGAGAGCCCGACGTGGAGCTTGATCCCAGGACCCTGAGATCATGACCTGAGCCGAAGGCAGAGGCTTAACCCACTGAGTCACCCAGGCGCCCGATAAATAAAATAAAAATGTTAGATTACTAGCATCTTAAAGGCAAACTTTCCAACTGGAGCTCCCTGTATCATTTAAAAAAAAAAAACACCTTAGTTTTATTGAGGTGTAACTAACATACTAGTTTCAGGTATACAACATGATTCAGTATTTGTACATACTGAGAAATGATCACAGCAATAAGTCTAATTAACATCCATAATTATAATTTTTTTTCTTGTGATGGGAACTTTTAAGAGACACTCTTTTTTTTTTAAAGATTTTATTTATTTATTTGTCAGAAAGAAAGAGAGAGAGAGGGAGCACAAGCAGGGAGAGCAGCAGGCAGAGGGAGAAACAGGCTCCCCACGGAGCAAGGAGCCCAATGCAGGACTAAATCCCACGACCCTGAGATCATGATCTGAGCCAAAGGCAGATGCTTAACCGACAGAGCCACGCAGGTGCCCCAAAGAGTGACTCTCTTAACAATTTCCAAATATACAATACAGAACTACTAACTATAGCCATCATGTCATACATTATATCCCCAGGACTAATTCATTTTATAAATGGGTTTGCACCCTTTGACTCCCTTTCCCCATTTTACACACACACCCCCATTCCCTACCTCTGGCAACCATCAATCTGTTCTATGTATCTACGTATCAGTATGTTCTATGTATCTATGAATTTGGTTGGGTTTTTTGTTTGTTTGTTTTAAAGATTTTATTTTTAAGTACTATCTACACCAAACATGGGGCTTGAACTCAAAACCAGAGACACAGGCTCTTCTGACCCAGCCAGCCAGGTGCCCCTGGTATTTTTGGTTTTGGTTTTAGAGTCTATTTTCAAGTGAGATCATATGGTATCGGTCTTTCTCTGAGTTAGTTCACTTAGCATCATGCCCATAGGTCTATCCATGATCAAATGACAAGATTTCATTCTTGCTTATGCTCTAGTGATACTCTATTGTGTGTGTGTATACACACACACACACACCACATATATCTTATCTGTATCAATATCACAATTTTTTAACCATTCATCCATCAGTGGACACTTATGTTACTTCCGTATCTTGAGTATCGTAAACAATGCTGCAATGAACATGGGGCTGAAGATACCTTTTTGAGTTACTGTTTTTGTCTTCTCCAGATAAACACCCAAAAGCAGAACTGCTGGATCACATGGTAGTTCTAGGTTTAATTTTTTGAGGAACCTTCCTACTATTTTCCACAGTGGCTGCACCAGACTGCATTCTCATCAACACTGCACAAGGGTGCCCACTACCTCAAGCCTCACGCTGTATCATTTTCAGTTCCTTTTTCTACATTAACTTTTTGATCCTGAAGCCTTGCCTGAAGTACACTGTTTTGGTTGCTGCTGCTCTTATTTTTTTTTCCTCACAGGTGACTTCAGTCACATTCTATTTATCAAAAATGTCAAGGCCAACCGAGACTTCAAGAGTAGACCATTCTACCTACTGATCTGCAAAGACACTTAGCAAAGAGGTGTGAACATTGGGATATACAACTCATTGGGAACTATTTTTTAGAAACTACTACACCCAGCAGTGCGGAAGGCCAAGGGGACGCTGTACGCACGTACGCACCACACACCTCTCAATGCGCTACGTCAGGGACGCAACCGCCTTGGCGTCACGACTTCCGGACGCCACAGTCGCCATTTTCTAGCAAAGAAACACTGCTGTTAGGTGGGGAGCTTAGGACCGGTTGTGTCGCAGTTGGTATGGCAGCCGCTATGTCGACGCTGCCGCTGCGAGTGGCGGTGGTGTGCTCGAGCAACCAGAACCGGAGCATGGAAGCGCACAACATCCTCAACAAACGGGGATTCATCGTCCGTTCTTTTGGAACGGGAACCCATGTGAAGCTCCCGGGACCAGCACCTGACAAGCCAAATGTTTACGATTTCAAAACGACCTACGACCAGATGTACAACGACCTCGTTCGCAAGGATAAAGATCTCTACACGCAGAACGGCATTTTACATATGCTGGATAGAAATAAGAGGATCAAGCCCCGCCCAGAAAGGTTCCAGAACTGTAGAGATATTTTCGATCTGATTCTTACCTGTGAAGAGAGAGTGTACGATCAGGTGGTGGAAGATCTGACTTCAAGAGAGCAAGAAACCTGCCAGCCGGTACATGTGATCAACGTGGATATCCAAGACAACCTTGAAGAAGCCACCCTGGGCGCCTTCCTCATCTGCGAGCTATGCCAGTGCATTCAGCACACCGACGACATAGATAACGACATCGACGAGCTGCTCCAAGAGTTTGAGGAGAAGAGCGGCAGAGCCTTCCTGCACACTGTCTGCTTCTACTAACTGGCCTGACCTGACCTGGCATTGGTTGTACTGCCCACCCTCAGGAAGCCATCTTTTTCAGCTTTCTTTTGTTAGTACTTTGAACTTCTTCGTGTTCATTTTTACTTATTCTGCTGGTGGTGGGTAGTGGTACCCAATAAACAGAACTTATGAAATGAGAAGATACACATCAAGGCCAAACCAACACCAGTCAAGTTTGTTCTCTCCCGCTTTTATTTGTGAGTGGGATGTTGTTGATTATAAAGTTTTTTCCTTTAACAAAAAAAAAAAAAAAAACACCTTTAAATAAACAGTGGTTTATTTGTCCCATATCTCTGTTGTTTTCATTGTGGTTTCTCCCCTGCCCCCACCCCCAAACTGAAATGTATAAAATAATGGGCTTTATCTTATTAGAAAAGAACGAAATTGTCTAGTAAATATAAGCTGCCGGTTAAAAAAAAACAACAACAAAAAACGATGGGGTGGGGGGTGCAGATGGAGAGCGTCTGGGTGGCTTGGTTAAGTGGTTAAGTGCTTGACTCTTAATTTTAGCCAGGGTCATAATCTCAGGGTGCCGGGATACAGCCCCCATGTGGGGCTCTACTCTGAGCTTAGAAACTGCTTGGGATTTTCTATCC
Source organism: Mustela lutreola (assembly GCF_030435805.1). Lineage (NCBI taxonomy): Eukaryota > Metazoa > Chordata > Mammalia > Carnivora > Mustelidae > Mustela > Mustela lutreola. The sequence goes on along the minus strand of NC_081308.1, from coordinate 35,597,486 downwards.
CTCTCCTCTGCCTCTTCCCCTCCTCCCCTATTGTGTGCTGTCTCTCTTAAAAAAAAATAATCTACCAAAACTGCCACTGGGGGTGTATTAGTCTGCTTGGGTTGGGATAAGAAAATACCATGGGGGGGGGGGCACGGGTAGGAGGCACAAGTCGGGAGGGGGCAGTGAGCAAGAGGGAAGAAGGTAGAGGAGACATGAAGGGAGGGGCAAGGTGGGGTAGAGGCAGCAGGAGAAGCAGGGGAGCCAGAGGCAAGTGGGAGTCAGACGGGGAGAGGGGTGGGGGGGGGAGCAGGGGGATGAGGGTAGTGGGGAGGGAGAGGGGGGAGCAGGAGGTAGCGGGACGGCAGACGTGGGGGTAGGGTGCAGGGGCCGGTGGAAGTGTGAGTCAGGAGAAGGGAGGGGGTGAGAGGGCCAGGGGGAGGGAGGGTGAGAGGGGAACAAGGGGATGGCCAGGTGCAAGGGAGAGGGGAGCAGGGGAAGGGGGAGAGGGGCAGTATCGGCGAGGGGGGAGGCGGACGGGGCCATGGGGGAGGGGAGTGGAAGGAGCAGTGTAGGGGGCACAGATTGCAAGAGGGGAGGCAGAAGGGGTTGGAAGGCAGATGGGGGGCCAAGGGGACGGGTGGGGGACATGGGCTGCGGTAGGGGAGAGGGCTGTCAGGGGCAAATGGGGCAGGGAGAGGGGGGCAGAAGACATGGGGTTAGGGGGCACAGGGTAGGAGGGACAGGCAGAGGAGGGGTGAGGAGGTGGCAGGGAGAGGGGGCAGCAGGGGGAAGGGGGGTGGGGAAGGGAGGAGGCAGGGGCGGAGGGGAGTGGTGGGGGAGGGGGGAGGAGGGATGGGAGGGCCTATGGCTTAAACAACAGAAATTGATTTCCTCAGAGTTCTGGAGGCTGGAAGTCCAAAATCAACATGCAGGCAGGGTTGGTTTCCCATGAGGTCTCTCTCCTTGACTTGCAGAGGGCCACCTTCTCCCTGTGTACACACGTGGCCTTTCCTCTTGTGGTACTGTGTTTTATCACAAGAAATACATATTTGGGGATGCCTGGGTGGCTCAGTGGGTTAAGTGTCTGCCTTTGGCTCAGGTCATGATCCCAGGTCCTGGGGTCCAGCCCCACACTGGGCTCCCTGCTCAGCGGGGATCCTGCTCCTCCCTCTGCCCTTCACCCTGCTTCTGTTTGCTCTCTCTCTCTCTCTCTCAGATACATAAATAAGATCTTAAAATTATATATATATATATATATATATATATATATATATATATATATATATTTGATCTCCATTCCCATTTCTGGCACAGAGCTCCTAAAACTACCGGAGTTTTCTAAGTCAGGAGAGCCATAAAGCTGTCCTTTTTTAGGTTACCAAGGTGATTTTGGGACTCCATTTAAGGATGGGGGGCTGGTTGCCAGGGCACCCAATCCTGTGATTGGAAGGTTGGAATGTTCAGCTCCCCTTCAGGCCCAATCTCACCAAGGGGGAGAGGGGCTGGAGGGTCAATCAATTGTCAATGGCCCCCAATTTAATCAATCTTGCCTAAGTAATGAAGCCTCCATAAAAACCCAAACGGACAAGGTTTGGAGAGCTTCCAGGCTGGAGAATCAGAATACACCAGGTGCCACTGTATGGGGCCCCAGACTCCACAGGGATAGAAGCTCCTTTCTTTGGGATCTCACCTTATGTATCTCTTCACTGGCTGTTGATCTGCTTACTTTAGTATGCATTATAATGAACCAGTAATCTAATAAATAAAATATCTGAGGTCTGCAAGCGGCTCTGGCAAATTAACTGAACCCAAAGAGGAGGCTGGAGACTCCAACCTATAGCCAGTTGGCCACCTACACAGGTGACAGCTGGGCTTGTGAGTGGCGGCTGGGGGTGGGGTGGGGGCAGTTTTGTGGGACAGAACCCTTCACCCGTGGGATCCAATACTATCTCCAGATAGTGTCAGAATAGAGTTGAACTGTAGGACACTAAGCAGGTGTCTAAGAGCTGCTTGGTGGTGTGGGGGGAAACCCATATGCTGTAACTGGTGACCAGAATCCTTACCTCTGTGCTTACATGTCGTTTCTGTCTCCTCCTCTTCTTATAAGAACACCAGTCAGATGAGATTAAGGCTCTAGCCGTTCACCTCATTTAAACTTAATTACCTCTTTAAAGGCCCCATCTCCAAATACAGTCACAGTGGGGGCTAGGGTTTCAACATATGAATCTGAGGAGGACACAATCCAGTTGATAATGGGGGTACTATATTAAGTTTGATCAATTATTTATGAGACTGATAATTTCCTTTTGAATTCCAGCAAATAAATACTGGTGACTTGGTTTGGTTATAGATGTACATTTGAGAGATTTGAAAGAAACCAGAAATTAAACATATTTTTACACCTTTTCTGAAGAAATCTCTCTCTTAAAAAAAAAATGTAGTAGCCTACTTAGATGTAGAAATGCTGGAAAGAGCACCCTTGTAACAACAACAACAAAGTCTGGATAATCTGAAAATCGCAACTCTCCTTGAACTCATCAGAGAGCTGAGGTCACAGGGCACCCAAATGACCTGATCCTTAAGGAGAGACAGGTGCCTTGGTGAGATAAGGTGAGGTAAGAGTGAGCATTTGTTTGCCTGGGGCAGATGCCACTGTACACTGGAAAAAGGGGACAGAGTTGACAATGTGTAAGATCAGATGAGCAGGAGGTAGGGGAGCAAGATGGTGGTGGAGGAGGAGACCTAAACATCTGGTCCCAGGAATTCAGCTAGATAGTTATCAAACCATTCTGAACACCTACAAACTTAGCAGGAGATGGAAGAGAAGAGCAGCAATGCTAGGAACAGAAAAGCGACCACTTTCTGGAAGGTAGGACGTGTGGAGAAGTGAATCCGAAGTGATGGGAAGAGATACTGCGGTGGGGCAGGGGTTTGAGGGGGGCGTGGCTCCCGGCAAGCGGCAGAGCAGCGGAACACAAAATTGGAACTTTTAGAAGTCTGCTCCACTGAGGGATGTTGCTCCAGAAGCTAAGAGCCCTCACGGGGACAGTGTGGTCTCAGGTCACTCGGAGTCACAGAAAGGCCGGGGGTGTCTGAGTGCAGCAGAGCTCCCGGGTACTGGCGCAGGGAAGCCGGCTACAGAGACGGAGCTAAGGAGGGGGCTCTCAGCTTGGGGTTACCTTAAACCGATCCAAGGCACAGTTGGGTCATCTACTCTTTTAGGAGGGGCCCCAAAAGTGGCAGATCTGGAGAGACCCCCTCCTTCCTCTCCCGGGAGGAGCAGTATGGCAGTGCACTGCAGGAATCTGCTGGGTTTGGAGACTCCACACGTGGTTGAACGTCAGAAATAGAAATGCTTGGTCACAGGCGGGTGAGCATGGAGTGGGGCCAGAGACCAGGGAGATGGGAGTGACTGACCACTTTTCTCCAAGGATGCACTGAGGAATGGGACCCCAAGCCCTCGGCAACACCCCGCCGGAGGCTGGGAGGCCACCATCTGTATTCCCATCCTCCAAAGCAGTACGGAAAGCGTTCAGGGAACAAAAGCTCACCAGTGCGAACCAGAGCACATTGCTTAGCTTGACTCCTGGAAAGGACAGTGCGATTCCACCTCAGGCAAAGTTATTTGAGAATCATGGCAACAGACCCCTCCCCTAGAAGAGTAACAAGAACATCCAATCAAGACCAAGTTCACCGATCAATGAGAACCTCAAAACTTCAGAGCTATGGGAATGCAGCACATGGAATCCATGGCTTTTTTTTTTCCCCATGATGCTTTAGTATTTCACAGTTCAATCTTTAAAATTTTTTTCTTTTTCTATTATTTACAGTTTTCCTCATTCCAATATTAACGTTTTTCTTAACTTTTTATCTTATCAACTCCTTTTTTAAAGAATTTTTTTAAAAAGGTTTTATTTACTTATTTGACAGAGACCACAAGTAGGCAGACAGGCAGGGGGGCGGGGTACAGGAAGCAGGCTCCCAGATGATCAGAGACCCCAATGTGGAGCTCAATCCCAGGACCCTGAGATCATGACCTGAGCTGAAGGCTGAGCCTTAACCTACTGAGCCACCCAGGCAACCCTTATCAATACCTTTTTAAAAATCTTTTTAAATATTCATTATTATAGTCATATTCTATCCATTCATTGCATTTAAGCTTATTTTATGTATACATATAGGTCTTTCTTCCTTTAAAATTTTGGGATACGTTTCTTCTAACATATCAAAATATACCCTAAATCTAGCACATTGCTTTGTTCTAGTCTCCAGCCTGATCACATTCATTCCTTTTTCTTTTTTCCAACCAACTTCTCATCGTATCAATTCCTCTTTTAGAATGTTTTTTAATGTTCATCTTTACAGTCATATTCCATCCCTTCATTGGGTTTTCCCTTATTTTCGTATATATGTAAGTTTTCTTTCTTTAAAATTTTGGGAGGCAGTTTCTTCTAACAGACCAAAATATACCCCAAATCAAGTGTGTGGCTCTTTTCTATTCACCAGTTTTTTATATATACATATATATATATATCCCCCCCCCTTCTTCTCCCCCCAGTTTCAGGTCTCTTCCAATTCGGTTAGTGTATATTTTTCTTGGGTCATTGCTACCCTTTCAGTATTTTGTTCTTTCATTCATCTATTCTTATTTGGATAAAATGACAAGGTGGAAAAACTCACCTCAAAAAAAAAGAACAAGAGGCAGTACCCAAAGCTAGGGACCTAATGAATATGGACATTAATACCATATCAGAACTAGAATTCAGAATGACAATTATCAAGGTGCTAGCTGGGGTTGAAAAAAGCATGGTAGATAGTAGAGAATCCCTTTCTGGAGAAATAAAATCCCCTTCTGGAGAAATAAAAGAACTAAAATAAAACCAAGTTGAAATTTAAAAAGCTAATAATGAAGTACAATAAAAAAATGGAGGCTCTTACTGCTAGGATAAATGAGACAGAACAGAGAATTAGTGATACAGAAGATCAAATGATGGAGAATAAAGAAGCTGAGAAAAAGACAGATATAAACAACTACTGGGCCATGAGGGGAGAATTCAAGAGATAAGTGATACCCTAAGATGAAACTCTACCAGAATAATTGGGATCCCAGAAGAAGAAGAAAGAGGGAGGTAGGCAGAAGGTATATTGGAGCAAATTATAGCAGAGAATATCCCTAATTTGGCAAAGGGAACAAGCATCAACATCCAGGAGGCACAGAGAACCCCCCTCAAAATCAATAAAAATAGGTCCACACACTGTCATCTAATAGTAAAACTTAGAAGTCTCAGTGACAAAGAAAATTCTGAAGGCATCTTGGGACAAGAGGTCTGAAACATATAACGGTACAAATATCAGATTGGCACCAGACCTATCCACAGAAACCTGGCAGGCCAGAAAGGACTGGCATTATACATTCAGAGCACTAAACAAGAAAAATATGCAGCCAAGAACACTATATCCAGTTAGGCTGTCATTGAAAATAAGAGAGATAAAAAGCTTCCAGGACAAATAAAAACTAAAAGAATTTGCAAACACCAAACCATCCCTACAGGAAATATTGGAAGGGGTCCTCTAAGCAAAGAGAGAGCCTAAAAGAAACAGACCAGAAAGAAACAGAGACAAGATACAGTAACAGTCACCTGACAGGCAATACAATGATACTAAATTCATATCTTTGAATAGTTACTCTGAATGTAAATGAGCTAAGTGCCCCAATCAAAAGACACAGGGTATTAGAATGGATAAAAAAACAAGACCCATTGATATGCTGTCTACCAGAAACTCAGATGAGGAAAGACATTATATCATACTTAAAGGGTCTGTCCAAAAAGAGATCTAACAATTTTAAATATCTTTGCCCCTAACATGGGAGAGGCCAAATATACAAACCAGTTAATAACAAAATCAAAGAAACATATTAAAAATAATACAATAATAGTAGGGGACTTTAACACCCCCCTCACTGAAATGGACAGATCATCTAAGCAAAAGATCAACAAGGAAATAAAGGTTTTAAATGACACACTGGACAAGATAGACATCACAGATATATTCAGAACATTCTATCACACAGAATACACATTCTTCTCTAGTGCACACGGAACATTCTGCAGAATAGATCACATCTGGGTCACAAATCAGGTCTCAACCAGTACCAAAAGACTGGGACCATTCCCTGCATATTTTCAGACCACAATGCTTTGAAACTAGAACTCAACCACAAGAGGAAAGTTAGAAAGAATTCAAATACATGGAGGCTAAAGAGAATCCTACTAAAGAATGACTGGGGCAATGAGGAAATTAAATAAGAATTTTTAAAAATTGATGGAAATAAATGAAAATGAAAACACACTTGTTCAAAATCTTTGGGACACAGCAAAGGCAGTTCTGAGAGGAAAGTATATATCAATATAAGCCTTTCTCAAGAAACAAGAAAGGTCTCAAGTACACAACCTAACCCCACACCTAGAGGAGCTGGAGAAAGAACAGTAAAGAAAGCCTAAACCCAGCAGGAGAAGAGAAATAATAAAGATCAGAGCAGAAATCAATGAAATAGAAACAAACAAACAACAACAACAACAACAAAAAACAGTAGAACAAATCAACAAAAGTAGGAGGTGGTTCTTTGAAACAATTAATAAGATTGATAAATCCCTGGCCAGACTTATCAAAAAGAAAAGAGAAATGGCCCAAATTAATAAAATCATGAATGAAAGAGGAGCGATCACACCAACACCAAAGAAATACTAACAATTATAAGAACATATTATGAGCAAGTATACACTAGCAAATTTGACAATCTGGAAGAAATGGATGCATTCCTAGAGACATATAAACTACCAAAATTGAACTAGGAAGAAATGGAATACCTGAACAGACCCGTAACCAATAAGGAGATTGAAGCAATAATCAAAAATCTCCCAACAAACAAGAGCCCAGGGCCAGATGGCCTCCCAGGGGAATGCTACCAAACAGTTAAAGAAGAATTAATACCTATTCTCCTGAAACTATTCCAAAAAAAAAAAAAAAAAAAAAAAAAAAAAGAAAGAAATAAAGAAAGAAAAGAAATGGAAGGAAAACTTCCAAACTCATTTCATGAGGCCGGTATTACTTTGATGCCAAAACCAGACAAAGACCCCATCAAAAAAGGAGAATTACAGACCAATATCCTTGATGAACACGGTGGCAAAAATTCTCACCAAAATACTAGCCAGTAGGATACAACAGTACGTTAAAGATTTTATTTATTTATTTGACAAACAGAGATCACAAGTACGCAGAGAGGCAGGCAGAGAGAGGGGGGAAGCAGGCTCCCTGCTGAACAGAGATCATGACCTGAGCTGAAGGCAGAGGCTTAACCCACTGAGCCACCCAGGTGCTCCCTAACAGTACATTAAAAGGATTATTCACCACAACCAAGTGGGATTTATTCCTGGGCTGCAAGGTTGGTTCAACATCCACAAATCAATATGATACAATACATTAATAAAAGAAAGAACAAGAACCATATGATACTCTCAATAGATGCTAAAAAAGCATCTGACAAAGTACAGCATCCTTTCTTGATCAAAACTCTTCACAGTGTAAGGATAGAGGATACATACCTTAATATCATCAAAGCCATCTTTGAAAAACCCACAGTGAATATCATTCTCAATGGGGAAAAACTGAGAGCTTCCCCCTAAAGTCAGGAACATGGCAGAGCTGTCCACTATCACCACTGCTATTCAACATAATACTGGAAGTCCTAGCCTCAGCAATCAGACAACTAAAAGAAATAAAAGGCAAACAAGAAGTCAAGCTCTGACTTTTTACAGATGATACTTCATGTGAAAAACCCAAAAGACTCCACTCCAAAACTGCTAGAACTCATACAGGAATTCAGTAAAATGTCAGGATATAAAATCAATGCACAGAAATTAGCTGCATTTCTATACACCAACAGCAAGAAAGAAGAAAGAGAAATTAAGGAGTCGATTCCATTTACAATGACACCCAAAACCACAAGATACCTAGAAATAAACCTAACCAAAGAGGCAAAGAATCTATACTCAGAAAACTATAAAGTACTCATGAAAGAAATGGAGGAAGACACAAAGAAAGGGAAAAAATATTCCATGCTCATGGATTAGAAGAACAAATATTGTGAAAATGTCTATGTTACATAAAGCATCTACACATTTAATGCAATCCCTATCAAAATACCATAAGAATGGAACAAATAATCCTAAAATTTATGTGGAACCAGAAAAGACCCTGATTAACCAGAGGAATGTTGAAAAAGAAAACCAAAGTTGGCAGCATCACAGTGCTGGACTTCAAGCTCTATTACAAAGCTGTAGTCATTAAGACAGTATGGTACTGGCACAAAAACAGACATATAGATCAATGGTACAGAATAGACTGCCCAGAAATGGACCCTCAACTGTATGGTCAACTAATCTTCGACAAAGCAGGAAAGACTATCCAATGCAAAAAGTCTCTTCAGCAAATGGTGTTGGGAAAATTGGACAGCCACATGCAGAAGAATGAAACTGGACCATTCCCTTATACCACACACGAAAATAGACTCAAAATGGATGAAAGACCCCAATGTGAGACAGGAATCCATCCAAATCCTTGAGAACACAGGCAGCAACCTCTTCGACCTCAGCCATAGCAACTTCTTCCCAGAAACATCGCCAAAGGCAAGGGAAGCAAGGGCAAAAATGGGGACTTCATCAAGATCAAAAGCTTTTGTACAGCAAAGGAAACAGTCAAAAAAACCAAAAGAGAACCAGTGGAATAGGAGAAGATATTTTCAAATGACATATCATATACAGGGCTAGTATCCAACATCTATAAAAACTTATCAAACTCAACACCCAAAGAACAAATAATCCAATCAAGAAATGGACAGGAAAAAAAAAGAAATGGGCAGAATATTGAGTAAACAAGTTAGAGTTTTTATTATTTGTTTGTTTTTTAAGCACTTTAAAGATGGCACTTTGTGTTCTGACTTGGCATGATTTCTGATGAGGTAGGAATTACAGCCGACTTCTCATCAAAAATCATGCCAAGTCAGAAGTAAGTTGCCATCTTTAAACTGCTTAAAAAACAAAGAAACAAAAAAAAACCCTAACTTGTTTACCTAAAATTCTATACCCAGCTAAATATTTTTTCAAAAGTGGGGCAGGGCACCTGGGTGGCTCAGTGGATTAAGTATCAGGTCATGATCCCGGGGCCCTGGGATCCGGCACCTCTTTGGGCTCCCTGCTCAGTGGGAAGTCTGCTTCTCCCTCTGCCTGCTGTTCCCCCTACTTGTGCTCTCTTTCAAATAAATAAAGAAAGAAATAAAATATTTAAATAAATAGATAGATAGATAGATAGATAGATAGATAGATAAATAAATAAAAGTGGGGCACCTGGCTGGGTCAGTAGGTAGAGCATCTGATTCTTGAGCTTGGGGTGGTGAGTTAAAGCCCCACATTGGGTGTAGAGATCACTTTATATGTATATATGCATATATAATTTTTTAAAAGATTATTTATTTCTTTATTTAACAGAGAGAGAGATCACAAGTAGGCAGAGAGGCAGACAGAGAGAGAGGGGGAAGCAGGCTCCCCAATGAGCAGAGAGCCCAATGCGGGGCTCGATCCCAGGACCCCAAGATCATGACCTGAACCAAAGGCAGAGGCTTAACCTGCTGAGCCACCCAGGCGCCCTATTTTTTTTTTTTTTAAGTATAAAGAGAATTAGGAAAAGAATTTTTAAAAATCACTTATTCAGAATTGGCATTTTGACTTTTTAGAAATGCAAGAAAGGTGAATATGTGAGGTGATGGAAATATTAATAAACTTAATGGGAAGAATCTGTTCACAATGTATATTCAATCATATTGTTCACTTTATCTTACTATTTTACTTATCAAGTATACCTCAATAAAGTCGAGAGAAAAAGAAATGCAACAAACATACTTTCATTTAAATACATACATAGAGAGAGAGAAGGACTCTCTCAAAGACAAAAATGAGAGAATTCATTGCCAGCAAAGCTGCACCATAAGAAATGGGATAGACAAAACGAATTTGGGGGTGCCTGGGTGGCTCAATCGGTTAAGCATCTGTCTTCTTCAGCTCAGTTCATGGTCTCAGGGTCCTGGAATGGAGTCCTGAGTTGGGCTCCCTGCTCAACGAGGAGTCTGCTTCTCCCTCTCCCTCTGTGCTCTCTCTCTCTCTGTCCCTCCTCTGCTCTTGCTCTCTCTCAAATAAATAAAATCTTTAAGGAAAAAAAAGAAGAAATATGGTAGCAGACCCTTGGATCTACACAAATAAAGGAAGAAAGCTAGAAATGAAACAAATGAAGGCACATAAATACTCATTTAATTTGGGGGGATTGCTCTTAAAGATAAATGTCTAGGGGTGCCTGGGTGGCTCAGTGGGTTAAAGCCTCTGCCTTCTGCCCAGGTCATGATCCCAGGGTCCTGGGATCGAGCCCCGCATCGGGCTCTCTGCTCAGCCGGACGCCTGCTTCCTCCTCTCTTTGCCTGCCTCTCTGCCTCCTTGTGATCTCTCTCTCTGTCAAAAAAAAAAAAAAAAAAAAAAAAGATAAATGTCTAAGTCAGTGTGGCTGTTATGCTGATAGCAATGCATTATGTGTTTATAGCTTATACAAAAATAAAATGGAGACACCTGGGTGGCTCAGTGGGTTAAGCATCTGCCTTTGGCTCGGGTCCTGATCAGGTTCCTGGGATCTCCTGCATTGAGCTCCCCACTCAGTGGGAAGCCTGCTTGTCTCTCTCTCTCTCTCTCTCTCTGCCCCTCCACCCACTCGTGCTTGCCCCTCACCAAATAATAAAATCTTTAAAAAAGGAACAACAAAACGGGGCACCCAGGGTGGCTCAGTTGGTTAAGTGTTTGCCTTTGGTGCAAGTCATGATCCCAGGGCCTGGGACTGAGTCCCACATCGGGCTCCTTGCTCAACAGGGAGCCTGCTTCTCCCTCTGCTTGTTGCTCCCCTTCTTATGCTCTCTCTCTTACAAATAAATAAATAAAATCTTTAAAAAAAACCAAAACAGTAAAATGTAAGATGGGGTGAGGCATTGGTAATAGGCTCTTATATAGTCTTTCCATGTGAAATGGTACATTATTTGAAGGTAAATGCTAATTACTGCAAACTCTAAGGCAACTGTTAAAAAATTTTTTTTTACAGCATTCAATGGTTTAACATGCTGTCCTGGATTCTTGAGGTTGTTGGTCAGCAACTTAACACTATTCCCTCTTCTATGTTCTCCCAAGTATGGCCCCATCCAGAGGCCAGGGAACTACATTTTCCATCATTCCATGCCAAATGGGTTGCTAATTAGATTCTACCCAGTAATCTATTGTTACTCACAGTATTAATGTTCTATCAAGTCACTGTGAATACCTGAGTTAGTGGATACTGACCGACTGCTCCCAGTGCAAATACTGGTTTAGGTTCTGGAAGAGTCTTTGATCAAACCATTTTTGAGAACTGATCAATATATAACCTTGTTTTATGTGTGTTTCTGTTGAAAAATACCTTATTTAATATCATTGATTGGTTAGCATTGAATTCATGGTCAACAGCCCTATGAATCTGGCCTAAATGAAACTTATCCAACACACGTATCTTCTCCATAAGGCATATCACAGCCTCTTTGGCACTACATCTGGGGGCCATTTGAAGTAGCAAAGTCACCAAAAAAAGCACAAAAATGTGACAAACACAAATTTAAACCACAAACAGGACACTAGTTTATAGTTTGAGAACAGAAACAAGATGTCAGAGCTTCACCTTGCTACTATAGCCCCCCTACCTTGGAAAAGGTGCACTGGGTGACTCAACTTTCTTGCTCATCTGTACAAGTCCGTGAATCACTGTGAACAGACCCTGAGTATTGATTTGGGGGTTATGCATACATTTTAGCAAGGCAGCAAACCTGCAAATAGGAACCCACAGATAACAAGCATCTCCTGTTTTTGCACAAGACTCAGAAGGCCAAAGGGAGACAAAAAGCCGTAATCATTACTGCTTGTCCCCAAACAGCAGGCAGACACAAAGGGCAGAGCAAGTGGACATTTTCGGGGCCACCGCCAGGCACTTCCCTGAGAATCACCTACCTTGTTCTTGCAGACAGGTGCGCCCGCTCACCGCACTTTCTCTTGCACTGGAAGTTCGAGGAAATCTGAGAGCTGGTATCCGGTTTGCTCTTCCAACTCTGCCAACTGTTTTGTAAGCGCCTCATCTCCAGAATGGAATCCGTTTCCATCTGAAATGGAGAGTGCCATCTGCTTTCCTGGCCAAACCCTGACTAATACACATTCTCTTTAAAAACCTACAGCTCAGAGGAAAATCGGAATACATCTGAAACGTCCAACTACGTGCAACTTGTCACAGCTAGGGATTTGCCAGTAAGGCTGGGCGTGACCTAATTCAAACTCAAGGGCTTTGCAAGTCACTTCAGCCTCCTCCTCCAGGAGAGGTGTGTGACAAGAGAAGTGCTTTGTCTTCAAAAGTGCTGTCCCACTTCCTATTTATACTTTCTTGGGTAAACCCTTCTCTGAGGCCACTAAGACACCGCTACAAGGATTTATGAGCCAGTGACTTATGAAGGCAGCACCTTCCAGGAGGGACCAGTGAAGGCAGTGGGGGAAAGCAGGAGAGCAAGGTGACCACCCAGCCTGGTCTAACTCTGCCCATGGGGGAGGGGGGGAGGAGCTGGGGGGGAGGCACTGGTATGTAAATTACGCTTTGGTGTTCCTCCTGCCTCCAGGCAGGGGAGCTGATGTTGCACACTCCAAATTCCCAGGTGTGGGCAGAGCACCTCCTGCAGTCCCAGGACCAACCTCTGAAGAGGCTCTCACCGGGCCACCTGTTTGTTAAGTTAGCAGCAAAGGTAACGAGGTTAGAAAAGAGGTACCTAGAAACTATGAAAAGGATCCAAAAAGAGCTATGGGGAGGGGTGCCTGGGTGGCTCAGTGGGTTAAGCCTCTGCCTTTGGCTCAGGTCATGATCCCAGGGTCCTGGGATCAAGCCCCACATCAGGGCTCGCTGCTTGGCAGGGAGCCTGCTTCCTCCTCTCTCTCTCTCTCTGCCTGCCTCTCTACCTGCTTGTGATCTCTGTCTGTCAAATAAATAAATAAATCTTTAAAAAAAAAAAGAGAGAGAGAGCTGTGGGGAAAACCCACGGTGTCTGCCCCACTCTTTCTTTCATGAAATGGAGAAGTCAAGATAGCTGGGTGATTAAGCCCCAACACTCCTTCAACTAGAGTTCAAATCCCAGCTGCAACAGATGCTGAATTGACCCCTAATATCTATTCTTTTTAATACAAAAGTTCTGATTGTCAGCTACGCTGTGGCTGGGCATAAAAGCCAGATTGCCCAGCCTCCCTAAAAGCCATGTGTGACCAGTGTGAGGTGAGCAGTAATTTGGGGTGCGACTATCATGAAGTATCTTTATTTTTTTTTAAAGTTAATATAAAAGCATTTATTTCCATCTTCTCTGGAAAACGCATTTACAAATAAGTTAATGAAAACCCTGTTGTTACATCAAGATGTAATAGGAGCCTACTGTTTTGTTGTTTCAGGATGGAGAGCATTCTGCTAAGTACACCAGGTGAATGTCTACAGCTCCATAGAGGGAGCGTAGCACATTGAGGACTTTTTCTTGAATGGTGTCAACTTGCTCAGAAGGACAGTAATCATCCAGACTTGACCTTGCAATTGTCACAAGAGTAGGTTTTGGTAAATTTTTCAGTAAATAATATACAGACTGAATAAGATATTCAATTTCTTGTTCTGTACTGATATGGTGAGGAAGTTCGGAGTAATCACAGGTTAGACCAGCCTGGTGAACCATTTCATAGTCTGGTACTTCCATCCGTTTTTTCAAACTCTGTACAAGCGGAATTAGTGATTCCATTCCAGGGTTTGAAGCCCATTTCTGTACAGTTTCTTCATCATCACCATCACATAAATCAGCAAAAGCAGCTTCTAAATCTTCTAACTGATGAATTCGAGTATCAACACAATCTACCAAATCTTCCTCTGTCAGGTTGGTACCAGGTTTTTTAAACTGGTACAATTCTTGTAAGATTTTGTACTCTTCCTGAGTGAACATTACTTTGAAGGGATTCTTGACTGAAAAAAAAAAATCCAAGTCAATATCTAACACAAATGCATCCCCTTTCTTCAAAATTTCCAGAATTTCCCCAGTGCTGACTGTAGTCTGACATTCTTGACTTTCAGAAGAACATGAACATGATTGCTCTAGGCAAATCTGGCCCCTCCTCTGTGTCAATGTGTCCTTTTCCAGTCCTTCTGAGTAAGAGTCACAGTTAGTAGAAGCAGTGTTTTCTGCATCTTCCAGAGCTAGCTTTGGCTTCTACGCAGAAGACACTGCATCATTTTCTTCTTGATTGTTACAGGGTTTATAAGGTTTTACCATAATTACATCCAATTGTAAAGGTTTTTGGTTCTCTAGTTGGTCTTCAGTTACATAAAGACCATCACTTAGAAAGTAATGATCTGTACTCGTAACCCTGATTGTTGTGGTGGAAGTGTCTCTGCCTACTAAAAAGTGATGTTTGCCCTCTCTTATTTGCTGAGCCCATGTGGGATGAAGCCATAGCACATGAGAAAAATGGCCAGCATAAACTGCAGGCATAATCCAATTCTCAATACTTAATTCTCTGAAAAGTGTTTCCATGAAGTATCTTTAAATGCAGGGAAGCCCTTCTTTGACCTTCTTCTTTTTTTTTTTTTTTTTTGGTAAGTAGGCTCTACTCCCAATGTGGCCCTGGAACTCGTAATCCTGAGATTGAGTCGCATAGCTCTACCAACTGAGCAGCCAGACACCCCAACCCTCCTTCCTTCTGTTGCCTGAAGCATAGTCCTGAAGGCTGGTGCGCAAGCAGCCATTTTGAGCCATGACGTGGAGACAGAGTTGCCAGATTGAGCAAATTAAAATATTTTATTTTATTTTTTATTTTTATTTTTAGTGATTTTATTTATTTTGCGCGCCTAGGTGGCTCAGTCAGTTAAGTGGCTGCCTTCAGCTCAGGTGGTGATCCCAGGGTCCTAGGGTCAAGTCCCACATCGGGCTCTCTACTCAGCAGGAGCTGCTTCTCCCTCCCCCTGTTTTTACTCTCTCTGTCAAATAAATAAATAAAATCTTAAAAAAAAAAAAAAAAGAAAAGAAAAGATTTTATTTGTCAGAGAGAACACAAGCAGGGGGAACAGCAGGCAGAGGGAGAAGCAGGCCAGGACTCTGGGATCACAACCTGAGCCAAAGGCAGCCGCTTAACTGACTGAGCCCCCCAGGTGTCCCTAAAATATTTTATTTTAAATTAATATTTATTTAGTTAAAAGAATGTTAAGACCTTAATTTTAGTGTTTCATTTAATGATTTAATATGGTACAGCATAGACTTATAAAAAATTCATCGTTTGAAATTATAGTTGTTTTTTTTTAAGATTTTTGTTTATTTATTTAACAGAGAGATTCACAGAGAGAGAAGAAACACAAGCAGGGGGAGTGGGAGGGGGAGAGACAGGCTTCCCACTGAGCAAGGAGACCAATGCGGGGCTCCATCCCAGGACCCTGGGCAGATGCTTAGCGACTGAGCCACCAAGGCACCCCTGAAATTACAGTTTAACTGGGTATCCTGTATCTTATCCGGCAACCCAAGGCAGAAACCATATGTCAGAGAAAGCACAGTAACAAGATAGTGGGAATCTACGTCGATTATGAAGCCACCATACGAGAGTTAGACTGCTTACCTCCAAACTTCGTGTAAGAAAGAATATTTACCTTGGGGGCGCCTGGCTGGCTCAGTCGGTAGAAGACGTGATGCTTGATCTCAGGGTTATGAGTTCGAGCACCACACTGGGTGGAGAGCTTGCTTAAAAAAATAAATAAAACAAAATGAAAAATAAAAGTCTGAAGCAAATATGGCATTTGGTACAGCTTGGTACTGAATTGTTAAAAAAAGAAGAAAGAATATCTTGTCTAAGTCAATATCCCCGCCCCACCCCTCCGCAGCTGAACCCAATCCAATATCACTGGCCTTGCCACTAACTTGTTAGGTGACCCTGGGAAAGTAACCTAACCTCAAGAAACTAACCTAACCTCACCTAACCGAACTATCCATTCAGTGGGGGTGGTGATGATAATCCACTCCGCAGGAGACTGTTATGAAGGTAAAATGTTGCCAGCATTTCCAGTGGCCAGATAGGGCTGGCAGCGTGCAGGAAAAGTGAGGTGGTATTGATTCAGTGGGCTCTGTCTCTCACTTGTAAATCATCCCCAGTCCTCCTTCCCTCCCCAGGCAAAATCCCTGCCCCCAGTCTGGCCTTGCATCTTGCCCTGAAAGACCACATTCTACCTCCTGATTTACAGAAACTGCCCCTGGGCATCGCTATTGGAACCCGTAGGCAGTGGCTTCTGAATCTATTTCCTCTCAGTCATTTTTCTAGGGATTGCCAATAAATAAATAAATAAATAAATAAATAAATAAATAAAAATACAAAGAAACTGTAACTGAACATGCAACCCCAAGTCTAGAACAGATAATTCTTTCTATCTTTGCTTGGAATTAGACACAAGAGGGAAACCGCCCGTTGTGTTCTCACCTTCCCTCTAAATTTAGAAATCCTAAAACATTGTTCATTATGCCAGATACTTGGTGCCTTCCTTGTGGGCCTGGAGGTTGAGAACAGAATCGCAACACTTCTTGTCTGAGAAGAGTGTATGGAACGTTAGACAGCAATCCCTGGGGACACAAGTACTCTGGGGGCCAGATTCTGCCAGCGGAAGAACCAGCTGAACCAGGGTAGGATCTCAGGCCTTGCTCAGTCCCTCCGGCAGACTGCAGGTGTCCATTTCCAGCATTCCAACGGGTCTGGTACTGGTCCATTTGAAGTCAAGTGAATTCTGCCCCAAAGGCAAAGGGAGAGCCCACCCAGGTCTGGGTGGGCTGAAATCTACAACTTGTAGATTTCCTCCTGTCAGCGTATTCTAATAGCCTGATTAGCAATTCTATTGTATTTAATTTGCACCCAGGGTAATTCACTGTCAGCCAGAAGAGCCATCAGCATGAAAAATGGCACCAAAATTAAAAACCAATAGTCAAATTTCAGTTGGAATGAGCTCTCTTGGCATAATGATGAAGCGGGATTGACTGGAGTGGTAGGTCCGGCCCACGAGGTGCGAGCACGTTAGCTGCGAATAGGCTACCGGGAATTCGAGCCAGCAGCCAAATTAGAAAATCAAGAGAGAAAGATGTGTTAGTCCAGACCAACAGTCAAGCCAAGTGCCTGCTTGCCATCTCTTAGCTCACTGTGGTGGTTTCAAAATATGTCCCCCAATTCTTTGACAGTCCTCCCATCAAAATGTGGGACACTCTAGCCCCTTCCTCGGAAGATGAGCTGGACTTCCAGACTCTCATGGAATGAACAGAATACAGCAGAAGTGATACTACATGATTTCTAAGACTAGGTCACAAAAAGTAATACAGTTTCTGTCTGGTTCTCTTTCTTGGAAGACCTGAGCTGAGGCAGAAGGGGTCCTGCTGCCCTGGTCTACCATGTTGGAAAGGCCATGGGGAGAGGCCACCTAGACATAGTAAGGGAGACCCAGAGAACCCTAGCTGGTCCACCCCTAGCTGTGGGAGTCTTCCCAGCCCAAGGATCAGACGTATGAGTGAAGAAGTCTGTGATGACTCCGGGCCCAGCAACCGTGTCACTGCAACCCAAGACATCTATAATCAAGAACTGCTTGGCTGAGCCCAGTCACACCCCAGATTTGTGAGCAGCGCACATGATGGTTACAGTTTTAAACCACTGTTCTGCAGTTCTTCATTATGTGGTAAGAGCTAAGCAGAACACCCAGCATCCTTTAGTATTCCTGCCTCTGTCCCCATTGGTTCCTCTTTGTGCCCACAGGGATCCCATCAAGGGCACCCACCCCACATCCAGCCTGACACCCAGTCTACCCACGGTCTCCATCAGCCCACCCAACACTGAGCAAACAAGCCAGGACTGACAGGAGTAAATCCTACCCCTGCCCCTTTCTGGAATTTTCACCTAACCATGTGTCATGTGGCAAGGACAAGTGTCTCACCCATTTGGGAGGCATCCCCCAGTTTGGGTAATACTGGGGAAACAAATGGTCTGCCCCCCCAATTTAGAGAAACTCAGAACTGAGCTCCTCTCCCTGATACCTCCCCCAACCCGAGCAGCCAGGGGGCCCCAAGACTTTGAATCTCAAGAAAATATAATAAAGAGACAGGGACAATACACCATTCATGGCAACATCATGGGTCCAGCAGAGAAATTATCCTACAGCGGTGATGGGTGGGGGATGCTAGCAAGTTAGTCCTTCCCCACCCCCAAGAGTGTTTTTAGTTATGAGTCCTGCTACCCTCCTACAAGTCTGGACTATCTCATGTCTTCCAGAAATCTCTTTCCTATTGAAGTTGGCAATCATTGGTTTCAGTTGCTTGAAACCAAGAAGCCTGACTCAAAGCACCCTCACTCTAGCTGTGCCCAGAATATGAATATAAAATTAGCAAGAGGCACTGAGCTCCTCCAGGCCCCCATCAGGGAGGTCACCAAAGCTACAGGGGTCCAAGACCATGGTGAGCCGTGGTACATATTCCGTTCACCCCACTGGCTTTGGCAGAGAAACTAACCAGAGGTAACCTTTGCAAATTATATTCATTAGAGGGTCATACATCATTATGCAGGATTATCCAACATAAAAGTAATGTATTCTATCTAGATTAAACCTTCCTGTTAGTGCACACACAACACACACACAGACCCACACACGCACATTCCTTTGGGGTAGAGGTTAAAGGCCATGGTCCCTTAGCCTCTAGGAGGGTACCTAACAGAGTCCAATATTGGTGTCAAAGGCCTATGGGGCACACGCCACACAGTTCCCTCCCTCTTACGACCCAGTGCTTCTAGGCCCAATTTTCAAATGGCAAGTACTTGACTTGTAAATAGCCCCTAGTTAAGGACCAGACACAAGCTGATAGATAACCACCCCAGGCTCATCTCTCGGGTGGGAGAGCTTGGGAGCCCATGTTCCACACTGTCCCCTCGATGGAAATGACTCTTTGTTGCTCAGGCTGCCATAACGAAGTCCTACAGACTGTGGGGCTTAAACAAGAGACATTTATTTTCCCACAGCTCTAGAGGCTAGAAGTCCAAGATTAAGGTGTCAGTAGGGTTGGTTTCCCCTGAGGTCTCTCTCCTCGGTTTGCAGAGGGCCACCTTCTCCCTGTATCCCTGCCAGGTCCTCCCTCTGGGTGTGTCCATGTCCTAGTCTCCTCTCCTTATGGGGACACCAGTCAGAATGGATGAGGAGAACACTGATGACCTCATTTTAATTTCATCACCTCCTTATAGACCCCCATCTCCAAATACAGACACATTCGGAGGTCCTAGGGGTTAGGACTTCAACAAATGAATTTGCTGGGGACACAATTCAGCTCCAACAGCTGCCCACAGAGCTACCGGGTCTGCTCAGGCAGCCCTTAGTAGAGGTCTTCTAGCAAAACCCTGGTCCCTTCCGCTCTCGAATCTGTCTCGTGTTGCTTCTAGGAGAACCCAAACTACTACAGTATGGCCACTCCCTCCCTCTTACCCTGGGCCGCTTCCACTGTCCCCTACGCTGGATTCTTGTCAGGGCAACTCTGGGGTCCCCACAAGGCCTCTCCCTTAAGGTGGGAGCAGCGCCAGGAAGCTCACGACGCTCAGGGGCTTACACTCCACGGTGGAGAATTCCCGTTTTGCGATAGGTTCCCCCAGCAGCTTTGCTGTTCACGCCTCGGCTGTGATTGGCTGCATGTAAATTAGTGAAGCCTAATCCATTGATCCTAGGTACGATTAGTGCGCACGTGGGACACTTCCCACTCACCCCAGGCGAGCGGTAGGTTTGATATGGGTATGCAAATTAGGCAATCCTAATTTGTTGATGCTGATAAAATTCAGGACCCAGCAGCCTCCCTGTGTGGCGTTGATAAGGTACTGAGGCTGGAACGGGGATTCGGAGTCCCAGTTCACTTGCTCACACGCTCCACAGAGATGACCATCTCAGCACATTCAGAAGCCAGAACGTGCAGACCGAGAAATGGTGAAGGAGTCAAGACAGCTAGGAGCCTGGTGGCATTCCCTGCTTTTGTATCACTGGCTCCGGTGTCACATCGCCCCAGCCTGCTAGTGTGACCCCACTGATGCAACCAAGAGACTCTGTTCCACAACACTTCCGCCTCTCTATTGTGTCATGTGATCCAGATTAGAAAAAGCGCCCCGTCCCCCCCCCCCCCCATCAGCTCCTTTGTGTCAAGCTTGCAAAGTGAAGGGAATGGGAGCTGTACTCATCATCCTCAACATGTTTCTTTCTTTCTTTTTTTTTTCCAATTTTTTTTTAAGCTTTTATTTATCTGTGACAGAGAGAGAGAGCGAGAGAGGGAACACAAGTAGGGGGAGATGGAGAGGGATAAAGAAGCAGGCTCCCTGCTTAGCAATACGAGCTGATGCCACTACATTTTGGGAAGGTGTGTCACACAACAGTAATGATCAGGACACCCCTTCGTTTCTAGAAAAAGCGATTCGGGGCTTGATCCCAGGACACTGGTATCATTACCCAAGCCGAAGGCAGACGCCTAACCACCGAGCCACCCAGGAGCCCCTATTTTTTGTTTTTGGGTTTTTTTTTTTTTAGAGATTTATTTATTTTAGGGGCATCTGGATGGCTCAATCAGTTAAGCAAAGCATCTGATCTCAGGGTCCTGGGATCCAGCTCTCCGCTCATCAGCGAGTCTGCTTCTCCCTCTCCCCTGATCTCTCTCGCTCTCTCTCAAAAATAAATAAATAAATAATTTTTTAAAAGATTTTAGTTATTTGAGAGAGAGAGAGCACGAGCAGGAGGGGCAGAGTGGGAGGGAGAGAGAGAATCTCAGACTCCTCGATGAGTACAAGCCCCACGTGGGGCTCGATCTCACAACCCTGAGATCACGACCAGAGCTGAATCCAAGAGACCGGGTTCCACCAACTGCGCCACCCAGGATCCCCTTCACCTTCAATATATTTCTACTTTACTCCAGAGGGCTCAGGATCTGTGCGTCTGGAACTAGAGCCCCAGTCTCTGGTCTCTGTGTCTGATCCTCTCCCAGGTAGCCCTGCACCCCACTTTGATAAACGCTCAGCTGGCAATGCTGGGACAGCCCCACCTCAGCCGGGGGAGCAGCGTGGGTGAAGTGGGTGAGGAGGGGCCAGATCCTGGCAGGCCTGAATTCACCCCCACCCCAGTGTGGTTTTCAGTTGTGGCTTTTTCTCCAATCCTGACCTTGGCTCCTAGAAGCCCAGGTGTTTTCAATTGCAGTAGTTGGGGTGGGGGCGGGCAGGAGAGGTCCTATTCACACCAGATCTCGAGTGTAGCGGGTGGAGGGGCAGGCTGTCGCCAAGCTGAGCTGAGAGCACTTTGGTGCCTCAGATGGATTTATTCAAAGTTCATAATTACCCTGAAATCTCTTAAAATGAAAACATGATTGAAGAATTAAACCTGGTAAACAAATTAGTCAGAAAACCCCGCATAGCAAATGACAAAATCCAAAGATCCAATCCAGCAAATGAATGAGGCTGTGTGGTAACTGGCAGCCGGGGCTGCAGGCAGACCCCATGGTCCTGGCAAGGGCGGGACTGGTGTCACTGGCCTTTGTGGGGGGAAGCGGGGCAGCCTGGGCTCCCGGGGGCGGTCAGCCCAGTGGCCAGAACCTGGGTAGGGATGGGGTCGGGGAGCCCGCTGTCTGCAATAGCTTCGTGGGAAGTGGTCATGGCTTTCGCAGTGCTCAGGAGCCCTGTTCTGGGGAAAGGGGGGAAGCGGTGGGAGGGAGGTGGGTGTGCTGGAGAGACAGGTGGCTGGAGGGGGGCCTGGCTGCAGCCCCAGGCTGCATGGCTCTGTCTGCACGTGGGCTTTGGGGAGAGACGGTCTCTGACGCCAGGAGGAGCTTGTTCCATTTTCTGCGCCCTCGCCCCCACCTCACCTCTGATTGGGGAACCACTGGGAATTGGTGGGGGGGCTCTGTGCTTGTTCAGACAGGACATGTTTTCTTTGTCTCTCTCTGAGTCAGACCTATTTCTCGAGAACTACTAACCCTCTCCCCCTCCCATTTGGGGCTTTTTCTAGAAATGAAGGGGTGTCCTGATCACTACTGTTGTGTGACACACCTTCCCAAAATGTAGTGGCATCAAACAGCCGTTTTCTGGTGCTCAGATTCTGTACACCAGGAATTCACAGGAGACGGCAGGGACAGCTTGTCTCTGCTGCTGGAGTTCTGGGGTCTCAGCAGAGAAGGCTCTGTGGCTGGAGGTGACCAGACAGCCAGGGGGTTGGAATCACTTGGAGGTAGGCATGCTGTTTCAGCTACAGCTACTGCTCAGGACACACATGGGACACATGCATGGGACTTCTCCCCTGGCCTGGGCTTCCTCCCAGCCTGGCAGCCTTGGGGCAGTGAGATGGCCCACAGGACAGCTCAGAGCTCCCAAGAGGAATGTTTCTGTAAAAAGGGTACATGCTGGGATGCCTGGGTGGCTCAGTCAGCGAAGTGTCTGCCTTTGGCTCAGGTTGTGATCCTGGGGTCCTGGGATCAAGTCCCCCATTGAGTCTCCTACTGGGCTGCCTGTTCAGCAGGGCATCTACTTCCCCCTTTCCTCTGCCCCTCCCCCCCTTTCCCCTGCTCATGCTCAAGCGTGCGCAGGCACACTCTTTCAAATAAATAAGATCTTTTTTTTTTTTTTGAAGGCAAATTCTGCATTGCCTTTTCTTTCTTTTTTTTTTTGTAAAGATTTTATTTATTTATTTGACAGAGAGAGATCACAAGTAGGCAGAGAGGCAGGCAGAGAGAGAGAGGAGGAAGTAGGCTTCCTGCTGAGCAGAGAGCCCGATGTGGGACTCGATCCCAGGACCCTGGGATCATGACCTGAGCTGAAGGCAGTGGCTTAACCCACTGAGCCACCCAGGTGCCCCTGCATTGCCTTTTCTGATGCGCCACTGGAAGTCATGTAGCACCACACACTCTTTTGGTGGCAAAAATGAGTCACAAGCCCGCCCAGGTTTGGGGGGTTCCGTGATGTCATCTTGGAGTGGGAGGAGTGTCAAGGAGCTTATGGGACATTGTAAGACCAACATGAGGAGCTTCCTGCCGCTCTGGCTCTTTCTGGCCAAACTGCATCATTCTGTGGACAACAGATCCTCTTTCTTAGGTTCAGACCCCTGGCCCCACTCTTCCCAGGTATAAGAGGGTGGATGGTGGCCTCCAAAAAGCTGTTTACCTCCTAACCGCTGAAACCTGGAAACGTGAGCTTATTCAGGACAAGAGTCTTTGCAGATATAGCTAAGAATCTGGACAGAAGGTCATCCTGGATGTTCCAAGTGGCCCCTGGATCCAATGACAAGTGTCTTTGTAAGAGACACAGGGAGGAAGGACACACATGCAGAGAAAAGACCACGTGACACTAGAGGCCGAGATTGGAGGGATGCGGCTACGAGCCAAGGAACACTGGGAAGGGAGCCACCAGAAGCCGGAAGACTCGAGGAGGGATCCTTGCCTAGAACCTTCCGAGGGAGCACAGCCCTGCCTGCCACCTTGATTTCAGACCACTGGCCTCCAGAACAGAGACCATCTATTTCTGTCTTTGTAAGCCCCCCCCCCCCCCGGTGTGTGGTAACTTGTTACAGTGGCCCCTGGAAGCTAATACACCATCCATGGAACCTTGGCCAAGTGGCCTTACTTTAGGGAGTCTCTGTGCAATGGGGATAAATATAGTATCTGCCTCCCGGGGTTGCTGGGCAGATTGGTGAGATCACCTGTGGGAAGTGCTTAGCTCAGCAACTGGCACAACTTGTAGCTTCACTATTAAGAGTCAAGTAGAAGCAGGTGGGAGCCTTTTTAAACAAACAAACAAACAAACATTAGAAAGACAATGGAATGAAACAAAGGCAGGTGGGGGCACCTGGCCTGGCTCCACTGGTAGAGCAAGGGACTCTTTGATCTCTGGGTCATGAGTTCGAGCCCCAGGATGGGCATATGAGCCTGCTTTAAAAAAGAAAAAAACAGGAAAAAAAAGAAAGGAAGAAAGAAAGAGAAAGAGAAAAACAGAAAGAAAGAAAGACAAGTGGTAACCTATTCTATTTAACGGCTACCTGCCTATGTCCCTTTTCACATCACCTGCCTCCAACCTTAGACTCTGGACCCTTTAGTCGAATTTGCCCATGACTCGAGGACCCACCCTTTTGTGACATGGTCTGCCCCATCGGTTCTCTGTCTTCTGGTTAGCTCCCCCCTTTCCCGTCTTTCTCCAACGCTGCTTCTATGTGCCCTTGACCCCACGCTCGCTGACACGGGGTCTGCTGCCTGGGGTTCTCTTGGCCTCAGAGATGTCTACACCATCTAAACTCCCCACCTAGACTGGGAAGGTCTGCAGGGCACTAGCTCTGCTTTTCCCTTTCAGCTACCATTCCCATATAGATCAAGAAAGATTGGTCACGAGTTGGCCAGTATCCAGGCAGGGCGGTGGGATCATGGGAGATCGTTATGCTGTTCTTCCTATTTCTGTGTCTGTTTGAAATTGCTCATAACAAAGCCTTATAATAAACACATGGTGACTGTGTAGCGGGTTGGGTTCCCCAGGAGGCAGACTCTGAGGTGGAGCTCAGGGTGTGGGATGTTCATTAGGGTGCTCATGGCACCGACCACTGCAGGAGGGAATTGGGGAGCAGCATGGGGCAGAGGGAGGCGCGACCGACCGCAGCCTCTGTGGTGCTGCCCCTGCACCCCAGGGGAGTCCTGAAGCTGGACCCACCCTCCGAACTGTGTTATTTCCTATTGCTGCTGGAGGAAATCACCACCTGCTCACTGCCTTCCAACACCCAAGGCTTGTTCTCGTACAGTTCTGGAGGTCAGATATCTAAAATCAAGGTGTCAACAGGACTGCCTTCCTTCTGGAGGCTTCAGAAGAGAACCTGTTTTCTTGATTTTTTTTTTTTCTAGCTTCCAGAAGCTCTCCGCATTCCCTGACTCTTGGCCCCTCCTTCCATCTTCAGAGACAGCAGGCTCGTGACTCTGACCTCTGGTTCCCTGGTCACATCTTCTGTGACTGATCCTCCTGTCCCTCATGATTCCATTGGGCCCACCCAGATAATCTAGGACAGCCTCCCCAACTGAAGATCCTTAATTTAATCACAGCCACAGAGTCCCTTTTACCACGTAAGGTGACAAACATATTCTTGGGTTCCTGGAACAAGGATGTGGACCACTCTTCAGCCTACCACCAACTTGTCCAGAGGTGAGCCCAGGGAACTAGATCTTTTTACCCTCATATTGAAAGGTCGCTGAAAGATCGTGACTTTGACTGAGGCACTCTCTCTGTAGCTGAGGCAACCCCTGCAGGTGCTGACAGCCAGAGGCTATCCCTGAAAATGCCCCACAAACTGGGACAGCAAGTGCTTTTTTAAAGGATAATCTGGCCAGTGGATCATGGGGTCCACCACAACACTCCACCCCCAGATCCTAGCACAGCAGCGGGCACTAAGTAGGCTCTTCCCCTCGACTTTCGGTGCGTAAGTTGCCACCTAGAGGTTCACACTCAGAGGAATCCCCAGAAACATATCACAATGACAATAGCACCCAGTGATCGAACACATGCTACCTGCCAGGCCCAGCGCTCATCATGGCACTTGCGTTACCTCCTTGAATGCTTACCCCAGCCTACTACTCTTCCCATTTGTTTGTACAAAGAAGGAAACCGAGGCTCAGGAAGGGGAAATCCTTTGTTCTAAGGTCACATGGCCACGGTAAAGGGAGGACTCAAACCCACATCCTTCTAGCTATCCAGCACCATGACTTAGTCTGGCTGAAGCAAGACAGTGGTAGTAGAATGAACTGGACTCCAAGAGATCAAAAGGGTCCCCTCCTATGTCACTAGGCCTTACCGTGTCAGTCTGGGTGTGTCCTCACTTGACCCCGCCATAACCCCTCCATATGGAGAGTGGTCCATCATCCCATCTCCACCCCAGCAGCTGGCGTGGAGAGCTGTGCGGAAGTATGGCGACAAGAGAGTCTCGCGTATTGCTGGTGGGCGTGTAAAGTGGTAGGGCCACCATAGAAAACAGTATGGACGTGCCTCGAGAGGTTAAACATATAATTACCACGTGACCCAGCAATTCCACTCCCAGCTATATGCCCCGAAGAGTCACAAGCTGGGGCTCCAACAGAGAGTTGCACACCCACCGCGTGCCCAGAGGCTTTATTCACAACAGGCAAAAAGGGGAGACAACCCAAATGTCCACAGATGGATGAATGGATAAACAAAAGTGGTCTGTCCATCCAAAGGATGTTATTTGGCCTTATAAAGGACTGAAACTCTGACATAGGCTCCAACCTGAGTGAACCTTGAAGACATGCTGCTAAACAGAATACGTCAGACAACAAAAGACAAGTAGTGTATGATTGCGCTCCAGTGAGGTCCTCAGAATAGGTGAACCCATAGAGAAAGTCAATGAGAAGCTATCAAGGGCTGAGGAGGAGTGGGGGTTATTGTTTGACGGGTATGGACTTTATGTTGGGGATGATGAAAAAGTTCTGGAAATAGTGGTGATGATGGCACAACAATGCATGAATTACTTAATGCACTGAATGATACACTTAAAAATGGTTAAAATGACAAATCTGACATTACATTTATTTTACCACAATAAAAACAAGAGGGATTGTGGACGCTGGGACAAAACTCAACACCGTAAACTCTCCTACTACCCCTAACCTCAGAGCGAGTGTCCCAGTGGGTCCTTTTCCTCGTTCATCTCTCCTTTTACTCCCAAGCCTACTTCGTAGGGAATGCAGCAAGATGGCAGAATGCCTGGGCTGTCTTCAACTGCATCCACATCGGCATCCATCTTGGTCACAGCTAGGCCCAAGGCCTCTCCGGCACAGTGGTGCAGATCTAGTCAGTTGCTGAAGAGCTAGAGAAATGTATACAGTTGGAACAGATGTGGTAGGCACCTACACATACGCCCTCAGTACTTGTCTTTCACACCTCTGGCTCTTTGCCTTGGTATTTCCCCCTGGCTACAGGAAAGGCTGGGAGGACCAAGGAGTTAGCGCCACTAGGGACGACCCTTAACTAATGACTGATGGGACTGGAGAATAAATCCCCCAGCTCCCTCACCCCCTTGGGTAAATTTGACCCTCCCAGAGGGCCTGGCAGGACCGAGGTGACTTTCCGTCTGCTTATTACGCACTCACCCTCTGCTGCTTTCTTTCCCTTCTCTGTCTCGTTCCACTGTGCCTCTGCTGGTGTCTCCAGGGATCACCCTCCAGACGAACTCCTTGAACTCAGGGTCTCCTTCTGGGGAGCCCCAACTAGGAAAAAGCATAACTCAGAGACCATATCAGACTTGATCAGACAAAATCGCAGAAAACAGATTATTTCTGTGGTTGCTGTGTGAAGCCTGGGCAGAGAACCCATCTTCAACTGCCAGGGGAAGAAAAAAGATGGGCTTTTTTTTTTCCCCTCCTTCATTCTGTTTCCCCTTCATTCACTCTTCAACTTCATGTTTGCTCATTCCCCCTGGTGCCCTCCACAGAACCATGTCCATTCGTTCCTGAATTATGTATAGTTCTCTGCTTTTCAAGCTTCTGTTCCTTCCCACAGGTTGTTTCCTCTGCTGAAATGACCCTTCCTCCTTTGGCCAACCTGGAAAACTCCTACTTGGCCTTCAGAACCCAGTTCCAACATCACTTCCAGAAGCCTTCCTCGACTCCTCCCATCACCTCTGTGCTTCTTCACCCCGTGTTGTAATTCTCTCTAACAGGATTCTCTCTCCCTCCACCCCATACACAGTGAATTCCTTCATGGAGATCCTGCTGCCTTTTATTTTATTTTATTTTATTTTATTTTATTTTATTTTATTTTTTGAGAGAACAAGCAGGAGCAGATGGGAGGGGCATGCAGAGCAGAGAGGCCGCCCAGGACCCTGGGATCATGACCTGAGCCAAAGGCAGACATTTAACTGACTGAGCCTCCCAGGCACCCCAATCCTGCTTCATCCTAACAAGGGCAACGTACAATGTTAGCACACATTGGAAAATCAATATTGAAATTTAGTATTGCTTACTACGTTTTATTCTGCATGAGAATTTTGAAAAGACGGTATTGAAAAGGGTGATTTTTTTTTTGATTTTTTTTTTTTTTTTTTGTCAGAGAGAGCGAGCACAGGCAGACAGAGTGGCAGGCAGAGGCAGAGGGAGAAGCAGGCTCCCCGCGGAGCAAGGAGCCCAATGTGGGACTCGATCCCAGGATGCCAGGATCATGACCTGAGCCAAAGGCAGCTGCTTAACCAACTGAGCCACCCAGGCGTCCTGAAAAGGGTGATACTTTTAAAACCCAAATCACTACTTTGCTCAAAACCCTGCAGTGGCTCCCCATTTTACTCAAAGGAAAAAACCAAGGTCCCTACAATGGCCTCCAAGAGGTTCATATAAGAATTTGCCCCATTCCTTATTTCTCGGCCTTCATTCATATACTATTCTCTCTCTTCCTTGGCCCCAACCACATCCACCTCCTTGCTGCTCCTGGAATACTGCTGGTGATCCTGTCTCTCCTGTCTTAGGACCTTTGCACTGTCTATTCCCTCTCATAGGAGGTTTCTTTCCCTAGAAAATTGCCTGGCCTACTCTTTCACCTCCTTTGAGCCTTTGCTCTGATGGTCACCTTCCTGATGAAGCCTCCCTGAGCCCCATAGGGAAGGGAAATCACCCTTCCAGGATGAGATACCCCTGTAACAAAAGACAGATTAAGAGGAGAAAAAGAGTCAGTTCATGAGACTTACAGCTCCTGTATATATGGGAGAGACCAAACCAAACCAAACCAAAGAAAAAAACACAACCCCAAAACCTGACTAACTCCAAACTGGCCCAAGCCACCCCCTTAAATACCATTTCCACCTAAAGATCCAAGAAGATGTTGGGGGAGGGGAGGCCAACTCTGGGAGGTTACCAGACAAGCACAGTCAAAACACAGTCAACAAGGGTTAAGGTTGTTATGCAGATTTAGGCCAGGCTCTTCTGGGTACAGAGAAGGAACATGGAGAGTTCCCTTGTACGTGGAAATGTCTCTTTCCAGAGGGTAGCTTTTCAGAGCTTCTACCACTGTTTCCTACAAATAATCAGCTCAAGATCATTCTCCATGCCAGAGAGACGGATTTGGGGGGAGGGGGAGGGTTGACCTCGTCTGCTCCCCTCCGCGACCCTGCTGAGTCCAGGCCACCACCCGCCACGTCTCCTACTGCCAATCCACCTTCTCCTCCCCTTTTACCTGTTCCCATAGTGCTCCTCTCCTTTTAAAGAGATAGGAGAGGTCCATCTGGCTCACCAATTCCGCTCCCAGTGCCTAGACCAGCGCCTAGCAAGCACATGGCGGGTACTTACTAAATATTTGTTGAATAAATAAACCTAGGTTGTCAACCCCACTTGGATTAGGAAAAGCAGGCTTCCCCAAGGTCTGGCCTCCTGCAGGGATAAAAACAGCCACAGCCAGCAATCGTCTGTCTCCCAGGAAAGCTCAGGGTAGTGATCTCCCTTCTACCCTGGAGGGTCTTCCAGAAACGCTCTGCGATGTCCCCTGCAGCTGCTTCTACTTCCCCAGAACGTTCTCCCCACCCAGACATCCAGTTGCCCCAGCACATCATCAGGCTGGAACCAGGGCTTGAGCCCTGAGGAGTGGGCCCACAGAGTGCCCCCCCCAAACCCTGTCAGCCTGTGTCGGTGGCCTCTCCTGGAATGTGCCCGGAGGACTGGGTGAGACCTCACCCCCTCCACCACCCACCTCTCTTCTAGTCTGGGGTCCTAGCAGCCCAAAGACCCTGCCGAAGTGCCCAGAGGAGGCAGAGGCGGCGTTCTCGGCCACAACGACACGATGAGTAAGAGTCATCGCTCAGGTTTGGAGGAAAATTCCACAGGTCCCCTGCAATAAGCAGTTACAGGAACTTCCATCCTTTTCAAAGGGAAGGAAGACTCAGAAGGATCCCTCCTCCCTTGGCTGGGCCAAGTTCTGGGAGACCCGGCAAGACCTGCATCTAATTAGATACCCAGAGAGGCAGGTGTGATTCACCCGCCCATCATTTACAAGCAGATCAAGATTTCAGGTTTTGCAACCGAGGCTCAAAACGAAACCTTTGGGGTTTCGCAGGCCTGCTGCAGCGCGCTGGCTTCGGCTTCGAACTGGTGATTTAGTAAACAAGCTGGAGGGAAAACCCAGCTCCCCATCAGCAGGCAAGACGCGCCCGGTGCGGGGAGCTGAGGCAGCAGCTCGATAAGACAAGAAAGAAAGCGCTCAGATTTCCAAGTTGCCAGGACTCCAGGGCTGGTGGTGGGGGGTGCAGGGGGAGGGGAGCTGAAAGGATGGGCAGGCAGATCAAAGTGCCCCCTCCGGCCAAACCTGTGGCGAGCGCTTTGATCTCCTAATCACACCTATTTATCCCTGGTCCAGCCTGAAGGGCAAGCCTTTGTGGGCCAGTTGGGCCCCTGGGATCCCTGAGCCCAAAGCCAGACCGGCTCACTGGAGGCCAGGGGAGTGGACACCGCTGGGCTGTGACCTCAGAACCTGGCGTGGGAAACGGGAAGTGGCAGCCAGCTGCAGAGGCCAGAGCAGGGACGTTCGCGGGGCTTCTGTCCTCAGAGGTCTCCCACTGTGGGAGTCGTGGAGACAGGCAGTGGGGTGAGGCAGGGAGAAGCTGGGTCTCAGGGACCTGCCCTCGGCCACTGCAGGCCACTCCTTCTTTGTGCCCAGAGCTGTTCCTATTAACCCAGGGCTCTACTCTCCGAATGCCCATTTTACAGCCCTGGAGACAGAGGCACACAGAAGTGACGTGAGTCACACAAGGCACTCCAATGTGGACCCTGGGAGCCACAGGCCTCACTACTAAGCCGTGGCCTGCTCGTTGCCCCCTGCTCCCCTCCCCCTCCTTTGCTCAGAGTCCTGAAACAGGGCTGGCGGGGGGGGGGGGGGGGAACAGATCCAGGACCTCAGTGGCCCTGATCTGGGTCCAATGTCCTCACCCATTTTGCCAGAGGCCTATAACCACCCCCTGCACTGGCACCCCCACGAGGGTGCTTTGAAGCTCTAGAGATGCCAGGAATGTGAACTTGTTAACAACAACAAAACTACAGGGCCCTTGCCAACCGAAGAGGGCATTTTTCTTCCCTTCCCTCTTCTCAGCTCCTCTGGGCTTCCTGGTGAGATCAAAGTGATTAGAGGTGCGGTAGAAAGAGTTTGGGGAGCAGAGCCTTTTGGCCACAGGGGGCTGGGGCCTTTTCCCCCTGGGCTGGAAAGGCCTCTGGAAGGGCCCTCTCCTTAGGGCCTGTAGGCAGAGGCCTTTGTCTGATAACTGCAGGGGGCACCACTCACATCAGGCTGAGTGGGAGAAGCTTCTCTAAAGGGCCCTTCTGCCTGGGGAACAGCCCAGCCCTGACCACAGCACCCCTCCAACCCCCGGGGAGGAGCAGAAACTGAAAGGCTTGAGGAGTCGGGGAGCCACTGGTTAGGGAAAGGGCAGAGACCAAGAGAGGGGCTCTGGTGAGGCCAGGTCACACAAAAGGGGGCAGCTATCACAAAAAAGCTCAGGGAAGCCCCGCCGCCCCGCCCGGACTGTGGGAGGGAGACCCTGACCACATCAGGGGTGTGTGGCGAGGAAATGAGGCCTCCTCAGGAACGAGCTGCAAATGAGAACCGTATGGAGTTTCGGGAGCCCCGAAGGAACACAGGGAAAGGATACAGTTGCGTCCATGGGAAAGTTATTATCATCTGCGCTGAAGTTAAACATTCAGGAGGGTCTGCTTTCCATCTCTTCTGCCTGGGAGCCTGTGAAGGGGGAGGCGCGGGGGGCTCCTCAGGAGGGCCTGGTGGGTCATGCTTTCCCGAGGGGAGTCAGGGACACAGAGGGGCTGTCGTTGGGGGGGGGGGGGTCGGCAGGAGCCTGCGGCTATCTTCGTGCTCTTTCTCCAGTCCCCAGGAAGCCATTTGGCCAAGGGCAGGCTCTCTCCGGGGCTGTCAGAGACTACAATTCACCTCCACAAGTCCCAGGACAGATGGAGGGGAGAGGGAATGAGAGGCCCTGGCCCCTGAAGAGAAAAACAGGGCACGTAGAATTCTGGGAGAGCCACAGGAAGGCAAGGCCTTCGGGCTTCTGGAAAGTTCTCTCTACCTTCCAAATATACCAGGAATGGAAGTGAATCTAGCAGAGAGGGCCTAGAAGGGAGGACCGCCAGCCTCCGTATGCCAGGCCTTCACCGATGTTCACTAGAGACCTCTGGGACTGTAAAACTGCCTCAGAATACATTTCTCCTGCTGTGGTCGCCCTCAGAGGTCCAGCTAGGCTTTCAGGCTTTGGGAGAACAGGTGTGGGGGGCAGAGGACACAGCAGTCTCGAAGCCTGGGGAAACTGAGCACATTTTCAGGTCTCTTGGAGGACCCCCACCTCAGAGATGGGTCCCTCCCTGGCCACCCCCCCAAGCCCAGGAATTTTTATTTTCATTCTTTGAGCTTGGAGGGCAGAAGGCTACCTGCTACCTGCTTCACAGCTTCCCCGCTCCCTGCCCCCCAGGACCCATAGCCCCACTGCCTCCTGTTCTGGGTTTATCTCTCAAGAGTAATAACGGAAAAAGGTGATTTTTAAGACTCCTTTCTCACACACACACGTGTTTTCTGGAGGCAGATCCCTGCCCAGCTGCCTGTGAGGCGCCATGGTCCATAAAGCCTGACAATGCCCTACCTCTGGGGACGTCCCAGGCACTCCCCTGCCCACCCCTTGGGGCTGTACAAGAAGGGCCTCCCAGTGCTGCCTGCAGGACCTCAGGCTCCTTCTGTATTTCTGCTTTGCTTTCTTTAACATGGGGCTTCCATCCTCAAGGTCACAAAATGGCTGCTGGAGCTCCACCTGTGAGCATTCCAGGCAGGATAAGTTTAGGAAGAAGGGGAAGGACAGGGACAAAGGGAACTCTCCCCAGCTGAATGAGCCTTTCTGAAGACTTGTTCTTATATATTACCCACCTCCCCTAAGCTTCAGGCAAACCTGGGGATGTAGTCTTTTAGCTGGGCACAGTGCTGGCCCTAATAAAATCCAAGGAAGAGGGGAAGATATTCATGGGTACAGCAGCTCTGTTGTTAAAATATTGAAGTATCTCCATACTGATGATAAATGGCCCTTTCCCCAAGTCTCACCCCCAGTGTCCCTCCTTGTGGTCCAGGACATCCTCTGTCTCCCCCTGACTGGACAACAGAAGAGTCAATGCCTGGCCCAGCAGACGGCCTCCAGAACCCCAGCTCAGCATCGGCCTAACACCAGTTGGTTTTGGTCATTACTTATACCACAAAGTGGCGAAACATTTCAACATCACCCTTGGCAGAATGGGTGTCTCATAGGCGGATAGCCTCCGCCAAGGTTACTAGAAGCTGTACATAAGTGAGAGCTCGAAGGACACAGAGTACAAGACCTGGTCTGGTTTTGAGGACAAGAACTGGGCAGTGAAGGCCCCTGGCCCGGTCCCGTGCTCTAGAGGGTGCTGTTCTGGCCACACCCCTGCCCTTGAGGCAAGGAGCACAGAGGACCAAAGGGACACTTGCCTGGAGCCTGTTCTCCCCTTCTGGACACAATCTGGAATCCCGGGACCCCGGACTTCTGCTTGGTAGCCCTAAGGGACTGCCCGGGCTTCCTCCCCTTGTGTATTCTCCCAAGAGCCATGTTGCTGCCTGTTCACACCTTTAAGTAGCCAAGAGGTGACTGCTTGCTCTGTGTGTGTGTGTGTGTGTGTGTGTGTGTGTGTGTGTGTGTATGAGGGCGGGGGTTGTTGGGAAGGCTGGAAGTGGATAGAGCTGGACCATGGGGGCTGGAGGGTGAGCAGGCATGCACCCCAGGCCTGTCCTCATGTGGGACCGAGCCCTACAGGTGGAAAGGGAAGGAGCAGATGGGGGCGGAGGCAACAGACAGAAAGACCCCACCTCGTCTCCGGAGGAAGAGCCCTGCTCTGGTGGGAGGGAAATCCAGAGCCTGGGAAATGCGCTCATTCCCATTTTCCAGTGGGTGACCAGCAGACTCAGTGGCCGTGACAGGGACCTGACGGGCTCCTTGCTCTTGACCCCAGCGCATAGCCCAGCCCCCACTGCTGAGGCCTCCCAGGCACGGCACCCCTGTCTCCCTGCAGCACACCTCCCTTCTCTGTCCTCCGAGCCAACGCCACTATGCTGGGCTCCTAGAGACAACAGTCACTGCCCAGACCAGTCACCTACTCCGGCCAGCCTGGGGACCCTGGCTGCAGCAGATGGAGTCACTCCCCTAAAACTCCATGACAAATTCAATGTGTCAGCACCCCAGGCACTCTCTGGGGGAGGGAGTCTCTAATTTTCATGTGTCTCCCACCAAAACACTCCATGGTTCCTTGTTAGTGAGTAAATGCCTTCTTTCTTCCTTCCTTTCTTTCTTTTTTAATGATTTATTTATTTATTTGAGAGAGCGAGCCGGGGGAGGGGCAGAAGGAGAGAGAGGGGGAGAGAGAATCTCAAGCAGACTCCCCCCTGAGCCCAGAGCCCGACGTGGGGCTCGATCTCACGACCCCGAGATCATGACCTGAGCCGAAACCAGGAGTCAGACGCTCAACCAACTGAGCCACCCAGGGGCCCCTAAGTAAATGTTTTTTTAGCGCATGTGTGTCCAATGATATTTTCAGTGAAAGATCTCATTTTGCTAACTTTTAAAAAGTGTATTGTAAAACATTTCACGGCTTTGAAGAAATAAGTTTAGGAAAGCAAAAGAAAGAAATAGCACTTTCCGAGACAAGTTTTGCCAACACCCCAAACAAAATCCAGATCCTCTGTTATACTCTCTTGGCATCCAACGTTTTTCCTTTGGAGCGTTTATCTCGCTTTGTAATTGTATGCTTTCTTATAAGGTCATTTGTTTTCTGTCTGAAGCCAGGGATCATGCCTGTTTTATTTTCAAGTGCATACTCATTGCCTAGCACGGTTTAGGCACTTGATAAATGTGTATAAATGAGTCGTATATATGGTGTATGTGTAAAATGATTGTATAAATGGAATCAATGAGGTCCAAAAACAAGGTTTCGTGACTTTGTGGAAGAGTAAGACCAACTTCCACATGCTCTCAAACCAACTCCAGTTGTTGGCTGAGACTCAACCCCCAAAAGAGACGATCCGAAAAGAAGTTGACTTTGCCCTGGGTCCCAAATATGCACCCGAAATCCTCCTGCCCATCCCCCCAGCTCCTGGTCAAAACAGCCATGGAAAGAAATTTTCCTGAGACTGAGTGGCAAGAAAAGAAAAGAATTATGCAGGGCGCCTGGGTGGCTCAGTGAGTTAAAGCCTCTGCCTTCAGCTCAAGTCATGGTCCCAGGGTCCTGGGATCGAGCCCCACATCGAGCTCTCTGCTCAGCAGGGAGCCTGCTTCCCTCTCTCTCTCTCTCTGCCTGCCTCTCTGCCTCCTTGTGATCTCTGTCTGTCAAATAAATAAATAAATAAAAAGAATTATGCTCACAGGCTGGAAGTGCAGGCAGAGGATACCGGGGACAGCTTGCCTCTGCTCCATGGTATTTGGGGCCTCAGTTTCTCTCCCCATGAGCGTCTCCATGTGGACTCTCCATTGGGGCTGGTAGAGCCTTGCGCATCGCTGGCTGGCTGAGTTCTCAGGAGAGTATCCCAAGAGTGAGAACCGGCCAGGTGGAACGTGCATTGCCTTCTGTAGCCGGTTCTCAGGAGTCACAGCAACATTTCTGTCTCATTCTATTCATGGAGATGATTACAAAGTCCCACCTAGGATGAAGGAGGGGGACTCAGACTCCACCGGAAGGGAGAGTGTCGTGGCTCTAGAAAAACAAGGAGGACCCCAAATATTACCATGGTCTTTCTGGAAAAGACAGCACCAGTGAGTAAGTCCCGGGCCTGGTAGCCTCAGATCCCTTCTCCTTCCTCTTCCTCTGCTCTGCCTTGTCTGCTTGTTCCCTGGTGTCCATGGAAGGCACTGGAAAAAGACTGGAAGATAGGAAGAAGGAAGAAGTCAGGGAATTTCTCTGCCTTGCTCTCGGCCTCAGTAGCTGGAGCCCCTCGGTGGCCGCAGATCCCAGAGGACAGGACCACAGCCACTCCAGCTTCGGTCAGCCAACCCACTGCCAGGCGCCAGTGACCTGTCTCTGCCCTACATCCCTCCAGCCTTGGGGGCAATGGGGGCTTCCTGCACACACTCCTCTATGGGTTGCCCCACCTTTTCCTGTTTGGCTTTTCGGTTTCTCCACTGCATGTGTAAACCATTTTGTGCAAGATCCAGTTGCTTGAAACACCTAAAGTAATTTCTAGTTTCTCGACTCGACTTTGACCCCTCTAACTAGCAGGGGCTGGGGAGTGCTCACAGGACAGCTTAGAAGGTTACGGAGTTTGTGTAAGGAGCCCTAGGATCAAGTCTTGTCTTCATCATCAGTTGGAGTCACTTTGAAAAGTTTGTCTTTCTCCTGGATTCTTTTTTTTTTTTTTTAAAGATTTTATTTATTTATTTGACAGAGATCACAAGTAGGCAGAGTTAGGCAGAGAGAGAGAGGAGGAAGCAGGCTCCCTGCTGAGCTGAGAGCCCCATGTGGGACTCGATCCAAGGATCCTGGGATCATGACCTGAGCCGAAGGCAGAGGCTTTAACCCACTGAGCCACCCAGGCGCCCCTTTCTCCTGGATTCTAAAAGAGCAAAATTAAAGGAGTCTTTGGAGCCCCTATGATGGTAGCCAGAATTTCCAGTTTCCTTTTCAGACATGTATAGTAGCTATCTGACTTTGCTAGCTCTTCACTTTCTCTAGTGTACTTTGGACCCACAGGACCCTCACCCACAAAGCCAGGAACCACAGAGCCAAGAACACCGGCCAGGCAATGCATATGGTAGCACACCTCCAAGATGGCCTCCAACGAGCCCTACTTCCTGTTCTCATACCCTTGTATAGCCCTTCCTTGACCAATAGGACATTGTGGGAATGACCAAGTATGAGTTCTGGGGCTAGATTATCAAAGACATTCTGGCTTCTGCCCCACTCTCTCTCTCTCTCAGCCGATCTAGGGCAGGCCAGCTGCTATGCTGTGAGGATGCTCCATGAAGCACCCTACGGAGAGATCCAGATGGTGAAGAACTGAGGCCTCCTGACAATAGTCAATGAGGAACTGAGGCTTATTGCCAATGGCCATGCCACTGAGCCATCTTGGAAGTGGATCCTTTGGCCCCAGTCTTCAGATAACTGTGGCCCCAGACAATATCTTGACTACACAATCTTACAAAAAACTCCCAAGCCAGAACCACCCAGCTAAGCTGCTCCTGAATTCTTGACCCACAGAAACTGTAAGGTAATAAAGGTTTGTTGTTGTTTTAAGACATGAAGCTTGGCTGTGACTTAGGATACAGCGAAAGATGATAGTAACATTAGACTCTGAGAGCAGCATCAAGGAGAAAGACAGCTAGAATCCTATGGGCAAATGAGGTGCTGTTATACCCACCAGGGGAGCTACAGCAAAAAGACTGATGTTGTCGAGTGCTGGTAGAAATATGGAGCAACCAGAACTCCCATATTTTGCTGGTAGGCATGTGAAACCATTAGTCAGTTTCCTATAAAGTATACACTTGTCATATAACCCTGAGATTCACCCCAGACAAATGACAACATATAACCATAAAATAGACACATTGTGAACTACCCATACAATGGCATCCTACCCAGGGTGGAAAAGAAAGGAATTAACTATAAAAGAAAATAACTATCCACCAACATGAATAAAACTCAAAATACTATGTTCAGTAGGATATGATGTGGTCACATGAGCGCATCCTGTATGATCCCATTTATATGAAATATCAGAAAAGACAAAAACTTATCTATAGTGCCGGGGGTGAGGGGCTGGGGGAGGGAATTGAATGCAAAGGGGGCATAGGGAAACTCTGGGGTCATGGAAATGTTCCATGCATGGGTTGTAGTGGTGATTACATCTGTCAAAATGCATCAATATATACACTTAAATGGGTCTTTTTTTTTTTCCAAAGGCAGCAAATCTGCTTCCAAAGCCTGCAGTATGACAGCTTTACAATTTTCTTTCAGTTTTATTTATTTATTTTAGAGAGAAAGTGGCAAAAGGAGCAGAAGGGGAGGAAAAGGGGGAACCAGACTCCCCACTGAGTAGAGAGCCCAACTCGGGGCTCGATCCCAGGACCCTAAGATCAAAACCAGGAGTTGGACACTTCACTGACTGAGCCACCCAGGAACCCCATGGGTCTATTCTATTATATGTAAATCATACTTCGCTAAGGTTACCTTAAAGAGAATATAGTGTATGGTTGGATTCTTGCTATAAACAGCACAATCCCACCCATGAGACGTTCTGGAAACAAGAGCATGGGTTCCTCCCTCATGGCCTGCAAATAGGGCAGCAAGTGCAGGGCTGGCACGTGTGAGAGACACTGAAACTCCACAATCACAGAGATGAGGACACAAGGGGACACCTGTCAGGAAGTGCCCTCTGTCTCTCAGGAAGTACAAGATAGCATTTCCATCCGAAGCAGCAGATGGGAACTGAAATAGGACCGCACTGTGATGTCAGGGACTTATTGTTCTAAAGCTGAATCCAAGATTTTAAAACTATACCCAACTCTATGTCAATCTCTGGTCCATGTGTCTAACAACAGCTGCCATGGTCCTGGTCACCTGTTGCTGTGTGGACTGTCCAAACCCAGTGGCATAGTACAGTTGTTTATTATTATTATCATTACTTTAAAGATTTTATTTATTCATTTGATACAGAGAGAGAGCATGAGCAGGGGGAGAGGCAGAGGGAGAGGCAGAAGCAGACCCCAGGACCTACAGATCATGACTCCGAGCTGAAGCCAGACGCTTAACCATCTGAGCCACCCAGGAGCCACTATTATTATTTTTTTTTTCTAGCTCTGTGAGTTGACTGGACCCAGCTTGGGGGTGTTTACTCTGGATCTCTCATGTAGTTGTGGTCAGGTGTTAGCTAGGGCTGAAGTCCTTTAATGGCTTAACTGAGCCAGGTATCCACAATGGTGCATGCACACTCATGTGCGTGTGCGTGTGCACACACACACGCGGCTGGCAATTAATGTTGGCTCCTGGCTGGGAACTTAACTTACTTATATGTGACCTTTTGATGTAGGTCGGACTTCTCACAGCATGATAGCTGGGTTCCAAGAGGGAGTATCCCCAAAGCAAGTGTTCTAGTAGGCCAAATCGGATGCTCAACCCACTGAGCCAGCCAGGCACCCCTCCAATATAGACCTTTAAATTGGGCTCCAACAACTTTGACCAAGGATGAAGGTTTGAAAGAGTCAGGATTGTGCCCGTGGTCAGCCCAGGGGCACGTGGGGCCTTGTGATATATCCACTTAGCAGCGTGAGGAGTTACAGATGTTTGTGTCCCCAAATACAGATGTTTGTGTTCCTCTGCAGCCCTTAGAGCACTCAAGAGTATCTCTCCCACTCCAAGACTCCCCTTTGATATTAGCCCTCACCCTTCCCTCCTGGTCAACCCAATCCAAAAGATACTGGGCCACACCTGACTCTACATTCTCATCTGTCAGCACCTGAAGCTCCACTTCCTTCCCTGCTGGCATTTACAATGTCTTGTAAAGCTAGGCTGCAGTGCTCTGTTTCACCAATAGGTGGCAACCTAACATGTGTCTCAGGCCTGAATTTCAGGGAGAGGGGATGCAGGATGAGGGTGGGAAGAAGGAACCGCCACAGAGGAAGGATCTAACAACATACTCCTGTGTCCCAGCCTGAATTTTTCAAGTTTGAAATCTTGATTGTTCTTAAATACTCTTTTTATCTGGATAATTCTGGCTTCTTCTCAAACAAAGGACATCTATGGTAGCTGTACAGAACATACCAGAGGGAGTCTTGATAATATAAGATCTCATCCAATATCCCACCCCATTTGGGAACCAGTCAACAAACCATAATGGACAAGTCACTCTGCCAAGGGAACCCTATTAGGTCTTCAAAGTGGGTCATAATAAGGAAGAACTCAAGTCACTAGTTTCAAGGCACTACCTGGTAACTTTCAAGACATTTACAAAACTGTCAAGGGTCTAATCAACTTAAACATGGCAGCCACAGGGCTCAGGTGTGGGGCAGTTGAAGCCCATGATTGCTCTGTGTGTGTGTGTGTGTGTGTGTGTGTGTCTGTGTGTGTTGGAGGGGTGACGGGGAGGGAGCAATGGGGGGAAGGGACAGAGTAGAGAAGCCCAAAAAACTGGTTGTTGGTGTCCACAAAACACATTCAGGCAAAATGTCCCAGAGAAAATGGGCCAGGGGTGGGGCAGGAGACAGACTTGGCTTGAATGGAGGGCACAGACCCTAATTTTGAATTATAAAATGTTACTACCAACAGGAACCCCAGAGGCCATCCAGTCCCAGGCTAATGACTAGTAGGGCGATCGTCACTAGAGGAGTGCCTGGACTAGGGATGTGTTGTCCTGACTTTTGTGTTAGGGCTCCCTCCAAGTGCTGAGTGAGAATGAGGTAACGCAAGCAAAGAAAACAGTCATTAGTCAGAATTTCCAAGAAGCAATAACCTCTCCTCTTTTTTCATTGAGTCCAACTCATTTTGGCAACTCCCTGAGTGAACTTAGGGAGGTTGTTTCTCCTTTCTGAGCCTCGTTTTCTTGTCTTGTCAGGCGCTTACTGTCTGCTTTGGTGTTCTTGATGCATTCTAGGTGTTCATTCATTTTGTCCCCCACTACAATCGTATGAGGAAGGAAGGGCTATTACTATCCCCATTTTACAGATGAGGAAACTGAGGTAGAGGTTAGTAACTCGCTCAAGGTCACACAGCTAGTAAGGCATGGAGTCAGGTTCAATCTGGGCCCATCTGGCTCCAAAGCTGTCCTGTCTCTTAGCTGGCAGGGCTGGACTGTATGGCCTCTGAGGTCTCTTCCAGGGCAGACACATTAAGGTTCTACCCACTTGCTTCCTCTAGGATTGGTCCAAGAGAATCCAGAGCTGAATTCTCTTCAGTAGTGACCGACAAGAGTGACAGAATGCAACCAGAGCCTAAGAAAATCCTCCCCAAATGGCCATGTAGCCTTCTGCTTTTTGGCACATTTGACAACTCTAGACATCATGGGAAAGGCCAGTGGGGACGATCAGAATTCGTGAAGAGAGACAAATGTGGTAGGCAATGGTACAACTTGCCTTTTCCGATCCCTCCATCTCTGCTGTTGTTTCTCTCGGCAGCTGCTCCCATGGACAGAGGGTCCACTTTTCCAAGTGTGATTTTTAAACTGCAACAGAGAGCAAGCAAAATAAACACAGAACGGTCGGCCGAAGGCCCCCACTTTCTATTCCCTGGTTACCAAGTAAAATTAGCTAGCTGGTGGCCAGGGCTGGGAGATTTATTTTGGTCTGAAGTCAACCCACAGATTAACAATATTGGCAAGAACTCTACAGGAGGGGAAAATATTTTGGACAAGGCT
Organism: Mustela lutreola; assembly: GCF_030435805.1. NCBI lineage: Eukaryota > Metazoa > Chordata > Mammalia > Carnivora > Mustelidae > Mustela > Mustela lutreola. The sequence continues at coordinate 35,555,910 of NC_081308.1, read as the reverse complement.
GCATATGTTTGCAGATACATCCATCCCCCTCTGTGCAGTGGCCAAGGTTAAAGAGAATGGGAGTCAGGAGCAGGCCGCGTGGTCGCCTTTCTGTGAAGAGTCGCCTTCCCCTGCATGAGGCCAGCTCACGGCCCCCGCAAGCAATTGCACAGGACGGAGGGAAGGTGCACGGGCAAGCGCACGCCCCATCTGGTAGGAGATGGGCTTGCTCATCTTTTCTTTCCTCCTTTCCTTCCAAGACCCACATTCCATTCTGAGGGTAATTCTCAGGCAACAGCTATTTCCGGATTCTCAAGGACTAACCGAGGGTAGTGTCAAAAAAAAAAAAAAAAAAAGATCCAAAACGGGAAATGGGCAACAGAGATTTTTGCGTGTTGTTTCAGCTCTCGGTGCTGGGTTGGTACCTCTGACTGATTTCCTATTGATCAGACTATTGGCCAGTTACGTGGGTGCAGAGCCGGGTTAACTATCAGATTTTTTTAAAAAGGTTTTATTTATTTATTTGACAGAGAGCATAAGCAGGGTGAGTGGCAGGCAGGGGCAGAGGGAGAAGCAGGCTCACTGTTGAGCAAGGAGCCCAATGTGGGGCTCGATCCCAGGATGTTGGGACCATGACCTGAGCTGAAGGCAGACGCTTAACCCACTGAGCCACCCAGGTGCCCAACTTTCAGATTTTTGTCTGATAGCGATGCAAGTATTTCTAACCGAGCTACCTCACTCTAAATGTTTTCTATTAAATTGACTATAAATACCCGGCTCCTTTCATTCTCATTAGAACTGGCTTTAACATCCTAGAGGTTCCCTCATTAATGAAGGAGCTTAATCAAATCTTTGACAGGCTGTCATTATCTACTCTCACTAGAGTCAAGCTGTCTAACCCTCTGAAACTCCTTTTTCACAACGGAATGCTTCCATCTGTGGACATGACATTTTTCTCTGGCCACCTTGTCATCCCAGCTCAAGCCTGTGGGCCAAAAACCCGCGCTCCTCAGGGGTGGGCTCCACGTAGCACCGTGACAGTAGGTGGCCACTGGGCCCCCTTCATGGAGATGGGCCTGTCGATGACCCCCTGGCACCCGGCCCTGCTTACTCCACCCTCCGTCGGAGTGTGCTGATGCTTTAAGGAACAGCTGCGGGCAGGGAAAAGGATCCAGGACAAACAGGAGTCACGAGCCTTCTAGATGGCTCATGAGCTTGGGCAAAAAGAAGTCATCAATTTTTTTTAGGAAGTTTGCTCATCCATGGAAAGGGAAGTTATTTCTTTTCTTTTTAAAGATTTTCTTTATTTATTTGAGATAGAGAGAGAGAGCACAAGTGAGGCGGGGTGGGGGTTGGAAAGTAGACTCCCTGCTGAGCAGAGAGCCTGATGTGGGGCTCGATCCCAAGATCCGGGATCATGATCTGAGCTTAACCCGCTGAGCCTCCCAGGCGTCCCATGGAAGTCATTCCCGAATTCCGTATTGCACAGGAGGTTCCTAAAGTACTTCTTAAATTTTAACATGCACAAGAGTCACCTGTGGACCTTCTTAAAATACAGAGTGGGCAGGGGTGCCTGGGTGGTGCGGTCAGTTAAGCATCTGGCTCTTGGTTTGGTCCAGGTCTCAAGATTGAGTCCCACGTCAGGCTCCCGCTCAGTGCAGAGTCTGCTTAAGACTCTCCCTCTGTTCCCAACCCCCAAATAAATAAACAAAATCTTTAAAAAAAAAAAAAATACAGACTAGGCAGACCTGGAGGGCAGCGAAGGGTCTGCCTTCCTAACAGCCTCACAGGTGATGCTGCTGCTTCCGGTGCAGTCCACAGGCCCCACTTTAAGGAGCAAGGCTCTGGGACTTGATGCCCTTTGGGAACCACTGGGCATGGCGCCAAATACGCCGAGAGGCCTCAAAGGGATTATGACTTATACTTAGGGCTCTACTGTTACAAGTCAAGGGGCCCTGGGCCTGAATGAATCCCAGAACCCAGCACCTCCTAAGCCCACAGCCCACATGGCAGGGTACCTTCAACCCATCACACGCCGGATTTCCCTTAATCCCCACAATCAGCCTATGAGGAAAGGAACGGCCATAATCCCAGTTTGACCAAAGAGGAAACTGAGGCCCACACCAGTTAGCACTGACTTCCTGAGATAGGTCTGTCGAACTCTAACTACATCCCCTTTCACACAATTCTACGGGGCTGGGCATCTTGGTCAGAGCTGACCAAGGGTGTTTGAAAGGGGGAAGAGAGAACTTTCCTCCTCACCATGACCCCCCACTCCCACTGCCTTGACGTTGCCTGAACATTCTTCCATCCTCTCCCTCTGCAGCCATCAGAGAGAGCCAGGGCAAGATTTTCTACGAATTCCAGAGTAGACCAATGTTTCTGGAGATCCTAAGGTTTGTGTAGCTCAGTTCTGGGTCCTGGAGGGGACTATAGAGAAATTTAAGCAACTGAAACAGCTCCCGGCCCACCAGGAGGTTACAGTCCAAAGGAGGAGCGATCGGATCTCTACATTATGGCAACACAAATTCAAATTGTCTCTGCCTTTTGTTTTGGGAGCTCCTCAACTGCTTGGGGCAGGGCCCCTGTTTATCAGCAGACCTTGTGGTCTGTGAAGATAACCCTTCTGAGCTTTTTTTTTTAATGGACTGGGAGCAGTGAAGGACAAAGCAGGTGGCAGGGTGGGGAGGGGGAAGGCTCACGAGGGGCAATTATAGCCTGTTTCAGTTGACAGTGCGTGCTCCCAGGGACCCGGAGACTGGGTGCTCCTTTGCCAAATGTAAATATCAAACCAATAAATGCTAATGTAGCATGAAAAAGTGCTGATTTGGGAGAAAGTTCCAATTATTTAGAGAGCTTGTCTCAGAAAGCATTTAGGTGTTCCAGCTGCAAGGGAGTGTTGGGGAAGGAATTAAGGGGATGGAATGCGTAGCTTCCTTCTGGGTCTGGGTACTATCCTGGGCACCAGTTCCAGGAAGAGGGAACCAGCAAAGAGAGGCCTGGGCGGTGGGGGCAGGGAGGGGACAACAAACGAGGCAGAACCAGGAAAGGCGGTCAAGTTTCTGAACATCTGGCACCAGAATAGGGAGGGAGCAAAAGGCCCTGTTTATCAAGATCTCTGTGAACTTGACACCTGCCTTGATGCATGTGCCTTTGCCCAAGATCATTGTCATCCTGAAGGGTTTCCTGAATGCAACCTCAGCTGTATCAACTTGCCTCGGGGACCCCTTCCTGATTGATGGCTCTGATCTTTCTGTCCCTCACCCTTCTACTTCCATGCCACCAAACACCCACACTTCTAGCACATTTATCAGGATACCCCACCCCCCAAAATCCAGAGCCACTTGCAGCCTTGCCCAACACACGCCCACCCCACCCCACCCCAGACCCTAGGGGAAGTCTGGAGTTCCTTGTGAACTTGACTCAGTGTAAGTGGCAGTTAGGGGACCTGAGGGACAGAGAAAGTGGGGAGGGGGGCTGGGGAGTGCTGAAGAAAAGACGCCAAGTTAGGACCACTGGGTCCCAGGCCTGGCTCTGCTACCTCCTTGACCCCAGCAAAGTTCCCCCACTCTCTGAGCCTTGAAGCCTCCGTTGCTTCCTCTGTAGAATGGGAATAACCGTTCCCACGGGGACAATTAAGTGAGACAAATAGATTCGTGCAAGTGCTTGGTAACCTGCAAATCTAGACAGTCATTAGGGCATGTTTCTCGCAGAGGAGGTTGCCTGGGAGACAAGCCACAGTGGGGCCCTCACCCCAGACGGGCTGTAGCCAGACCCCCTGCATGAATGACATCATGGCCCAAGCTCTGCCAGGCCCCAGGCTCTCTGGGTTCTTTTTCTGGCCCTGGGACACTGAGCAAACACCTTAAGCCTCCTTACTGCATGGCTGCCTCCCAGCATTCAGAGGGAAAGAACATTCCGAGAGCAAACCACTCACCCGCGGGACCCCCTCCTCCCGTCTAATCTAATCTGGCCGTCTAATCTGGTCAAATTTCTATCGAAATCTTTTTCAGACCTGCGGGTCTCCTTCGCTTCCATCCCCTTTCCAGGGCTGCGGCCCTGTTTCAGATCCTTGTCTTCCCGTTTCTGGGGCTTTCTGTCTACCCAGTTCGGTCTTCCTCCCCGCTGCCTCAGTTACCCCCCAGCCCCGTAATTCAGCATTAACCCTGTGTTCCCCGGGGTGCCTGGGTGGCTCAGTTATTAAGCATCTGTCTTTGGGGCTCGGGTCATGATCCCGGCGTCCCGGGATTGAGCCCCACATGGGCTCTCTCTTGGTGGGGAGTCTGCTTCTCCCCTTCCCACTCCTCCTGCTTGCGTTTCCTCTCTGTCTGTCTCTCTGTGTGTCAGATAAATAAATAAAATGTTTAAAAACCAAAACAAAAAAAAAACAAAAAAAAACCTGTGTTCCAGCCTCATCTGGCCCGCACTCACAGCCCTGCCCTACCCCTTGCAGGCCCCAGAACACGAACCACACCTTCCCACCTCAGGGCCTTTGCACCTGGCTACTTAACCAGAACAGCAATGCTGACTTGTCCTCTTTGGCCCAGCTGGAGCACTGAGCCCCTCCACTACCTCTCAGCAGGATGTGAGCTCCTTCCCAGGCACTGTCTTCCCTCTCCAGGCCTGCTTGGCTCTTGGCCTTGTGGGATGGTTATTTGGGTTTCCCTGAATGTGAACTCCCTTAGAATGAACTCAGAAGCCCAAGGTCAAGGTCTGGAAGGAGAGTTTCCAGTAAGGAGAAACAGCTGGGTCCTGAGCCTTAGCAGCTGGATCTCCTTGCCTCTTCCCTTTCCACAGCCTTCGGGATCCTCTTTAAAACCTTGAGGGGCACCTGGGTGGCTCAGTCATTAAGCGTCTGCCTTCAGCTCAGGTCATGATCCCGGGGTCCTGAGATCAGGCCCCACATCGGGCTCCCTCTCCCTCTGCCCGCTTGTTCTCTCTCTCTCTTTCAAATAAATAATAAATAAAAATCTTTTAACAAACATACTAACATGATATCACTGAACCTGCAGGTGACTGTTGTCCCCAACTACCATCTCTGGCTTTGGGCTTTGAGTTTTTCCGGATGAGGCCCCAGACATTGAGGAGCACAAATGTGCTCCATCCCCTACTGTGTTCTGTCTCAGTTCCCAACTCACCAGGTCTGTGAGCGTAATAAGACTGTTGTTAGACGTCACCAAATTTTGGAGCAATTTGTCGCATAGCGATGGTCACTAAAACAACACCACAAAAAGGTGGATGAAAGCCTAGGTCAGCTCGTGGGTTCCCCCGTCCCCAACATGAATAAACCGCCACCATTGTATCTCAGCTCTGACACCAAGGAAACTCTGCACCCCCCCTTATACTACCACCCCCACTTACCACTGAGAACTGAAACCATATCATTCCCCCTTCCTGTGACTCTTGCCCCCAATACGAACTCCCTTGCATCATCACTGCCCACATGGAATAAGGCTGGCCTCTAAAACTAATAGGGCATGGTGGAAATAATGAAGTGAGATTTCCCAGGGTAGGTCAGAAAAGACACCATGGATTCTGCCTGGTTCTCTTTCGAATTATTCCCTCATGGGCAGCTACCCTGCCATGAGGCCACTATATGCTCCTAGCAATAGCTAACACCATGTCACCAACCATGTGAGTGAGCCTTTGGAAGTAGGTCTTCTAGCCCCACTCGAGCTTTCGGATGACAGCTGGTAACCTTGGCCAACACCCCAGCTGCAGCCTCATAAGAGACCCCAAGACAGGACCATTCAGCTCAGCCACTCCCAAATTCCTGACCCTCAGCAATTGTGAAATAATAAATGTTTGTTGTTTAAAGTCACTATGTTCGGGGGTTCATTTGTTATTCCCCGTCCCTATGTTAAACAATACTGGGACCCGGCATACTTCCCTGTCCCTGTGTTCGCATAACGCTGAGAACAAGCAAAAATGACTTAGCTATTTTTCCCTAAGAAATCCTTGCTCCTGGGAGAAAAGACTGAGCCAACTAAAACAGCTTGTTATCAAGAGCAATCGTGGGCCCATCAAAACTCACCACGAGATTCTCGCCTTGCGTACTATCCAAAACTATTGTCACCAAGTCTCCCTAACCCCAGTTCCTTGCCTTGGAGACCCAACTTCAAAATCACCCAGTCCAGCAACAACAACAAAAAAATCACCCAGCACCGAGTCTCGTCTCTATAATGCTATAAATACCCTTCCCCACATCTCTGCTTGGAGACATTACCAACATTCTGTCAAGGGATACCATTCCTTCCTGAAATAGGTCTAATACACTTAGCTTTGCTTGACTGACAGACTTTTCTGATGGTCTTTTTAGGCAGTTGACAATACGGTACACTGCCAGACTAGGGCATCCACGCTTGGATTTTTTGGTCATCTATCCCTGCGCTTCCAATCTGGTGGCCACTGACCACATGTGGCTTTTTAAATTATATAAACTGAAGTAAAAATTTAAAATTTACTTCCTCAGTCACACCAGTCCCATCACAAGTGCTCAATAGCCACACGGACAGCACAGATACAGAATTTTTCTATCCTCACATGACGTCTCAGGCTACCCCTGAGAAAACTCACAGAAGCAGATGAGTTGGGGGGGGTTGGCAGCAAACTGGGGGCGGGCTGCCTCCCAAAGGCAAGCAGACCATCAAGCTTGCTCCTCATGGGCCCGACTAATGCCCATGTTGGCCACGGGCACGATTCTACCGGGCAGGCCCTGTGCGCCGCAGGAAGTCACCAAGTTTTAGACCCACAGTACACACAGGCCCACAGATCCCTGGGTCTGTGCATGATGTCTGCGGAGTAGCCCTGGCTCAGCTGGCAAGGAAAAGAGACCATTGCCAATCAACACACAGCCTCCCTCATCAACTCCCCGGCCCGCGGTGGGCCTTGTTTACTTGCTTCAGGTCTGACAGCGCCCTGCAGGTCTTCAGAACCTCCTAGCCAAGTCCCCCGCATCCTGGTGACCCCCGCGCCCCCCTCCACGCCCAGGTCAGGGACCCGAGGAGAATTCGAGGAGAAACAATGGCCTCAGATACAGCCCTTCCAGAACAAACACTGAGGCCAAAGGGCAATTTGGAGATGACTCAAATCCACAGACTTATTTTACCTTTTCTTTTTTTGGCTTTGAGAATTTTGATTTCTTCCATGGTAACTCTTCCTGGCTGGGGAACATCACTTAAAATAATTCTGTCTTTGAAACTGTGGGAAAAAGTCACCTCCAACCAGGTCCTCACCATGCAAATCAAGGACATTTCAAACTGCTGGCAATCTGCTCGGGGACTTCAAAGGTGTCCAGGTCCAATTACACTTCATGTGGGGTGTGAATTGAGGAGTCTGGGGGAGGTGGCCCCGGGTGGAACGTGTCAGGGTTGATACTGTGGTAATGAACCCAGGCCTTTGTTCCTGGGAGCCCAGCTGCTGACAAGTGGGCTGTTTCCTGAAGGGCGGAGACGTGCGGCATCCCCTACCAGGTGCAGGAAGCAGGGGTAGAGACGGGCTGTCATGAAAAAAAAAATCGTTGGTTGGGGGGCTTTTGTTTTCCTTCACTTTAAAAAAAATCAAACATTTATGGCAATTTTAAGAGGTGGGAGCTACAGCCAGGGTCAACATCTCAATCTTGTCCTGTCTAGAAATAGCCTCGCTAGGGGGTCTCACATGATTTGATTGAACTGGGGTCTAGGAAGGGACTCGAGTCTAACTTAGGGCTTTGGTACCACATCGATTTCTGCGGCAGAGTATGTTTGGATGGGTGTTGGGGAGAGCCTAAAAGGAAACGAGATCCTTAGCATTCATTCCCAAACGCTTAATTTTTTTTTTTTTTTCTTATTTTGGTTTTGCTAGCTAGTTAAAATAGAACTGACTGGCTGTTACTAGTTTTGGAAACTCAAGCCTCTGTGGGCAAAGTTGATGGCTTAAGGGCATTGAAATATGCTTTGCTCAAGTTCTTCTAGCCCAAAAATCCCCTCGAAAAGACACAGTATATTCAGAAATCTCAGCCAAGACTGCTGGGTAGATTCCTAGCGGGATGTGTGATGGCAATAAATCTGGGGTAAGTGGGAGAAATGAGATCAAAAGCTGGTCTCTCCCACTTGCTAGGACACTTATGCAATTCATTATTTCATGTCCTTGCTTCTTGTTTTTCAAATGCAGATACCCTGAGAAAGGTAACACATCCAGTCACTAACACCTTAGTGCAAACGTATTCATCAGAAACATTTCAGGGGCGCCTGGGCGGCTCAGTCGGTTGAGCATCCGACTCTTGGTTTTGACTCAGGTCGCCATCCCGAGGTCCTGGGATTGAGCCCCATGTTGGGGCTCTGAGCTCAGTGGGAAGTCTGCTTGAGAATTCTCTCTGCCTCTTCCACTGCCCCTACCCCCTGCACTTAAGCACGCTCTCTCTCAAATAAATAAATTAATTTAAAAAAAAAAAAAAAGAATCATTTGGAATAGCAGAAGAATCTGGGTAAGGCTGTCTGGGAATAGGGACTAAGAAATACAGAGGCTGGAGGCACAGCCCAGAGATAGGCTTTCCCAGGGTGGAACCCTAACAGCAATATTAGTTTTCGAAGCTCTCCAGATGATGGCCAAGTTGAGAACCTCCGGGACAAAAGATCCAGACGGAAGAGGGGTGAGGACAGAGAGGGAGGGAGTGGACAACACGGAACAAAAAAACATAGTCCATCTAATGGAAGACCTGGGCTGGCGTCCCAGCACCTCCCTTGCTCCCTGTGTGATCCTGGGAGCTTCTTAGACCCTCTGAGTTTCATTTCCTTCATCTGTTACATGGGGATAATAAGCTTAATGAATCAGTGGCTCTCACACTTGGACCCGTAAGGACATCAGAATCAGCTGGAAGGCTTACTAAACTACAGATTTCCGCCGGGCCCCACCCCACCCACAAAGATTTGGACACAGTAGGTCCTGCGTGAGCCCTGCAAATTCGCATTTCTTTCTTTTTTTTTTTTTCATTCTTTTCATTTTCTTTCTTTCGTTTTCTTTTTTTCTTTCTTTTCTTTTTTTTTTTTTTAAGATATATTTATTTGAGAGAGAGCACGCACATAAGGGGAGGGGCAGAGAGTCCACCAAGCTGACTCCACACTGAGTGCTGGGCCCGATTCGGGACTCAATCTCACAACCATCATGTTCTGAACCGAAATCAAGAGTTAGACGCTCAACTGACTACACCACCCAGGCACCCCAAGAATTCAGATTTCATTTTTAAAAAAGATTTTATTTATTTATTTCAGAGAGAGAGAGAGAGGGAGCACAATACAGGGGAAGGAGGGTCAGAGGGAGAAGCAGACTCCCTGTCAAGCAGGGAACCTGATGTGGGTCTCAATCTCAGGACTCCAGGATCATGATCTGAGCTGAAGGCAGTTGCTTAACCTACTGAGCCACCCAGGTGCCCCAGATTCACATTTCTAATAAGTTCCCAGGAGATACTGATGCTGCTGGTGCCAGCCCATGCTTTGAGATCCACTGATCTGGTGGGCAGCTGAGCTGGCTATTACTAGTTTACAAATTTAATCCATGACAGGCTTGAAACCACAGGTAACACCCCATTCTCTCTTGAAAGGGCTCAGGAGCCACATAGGAGTTGAATTGCATACAAATATTCACCATGTTTTCGCATTTCGCTAAGATACAGCCCATATCCAAACTGGAGGCCTGAAGCCACCAGAGGTCCATCATGGAGAAGACGGCTCTGGAAGAACTGTGCAAAAGGCCACAGAGAGGCCACATTTTAAGTTATACCCCTTCCCACCAGAAAACAACAACAACAAAAAAAAACCACCCCCAAACCAAAACCAAAACCAAAACCCAAAAAGCCAAAACAAAAATAACCATCCTTGCCATATGTCATCCCAAAGAGGCCTGGCCTGGTCTTTCTGGAGCCTGCTGGCTGGGACACTGTCACCAAAAGCAGGTATAACTGATTCAGGCTACTGTGCTCCCTGAGGGAACGAGCTTCCTCCCTTTCTGGAGCACAAGCCACACTGTGAAACCACAGTGTGTGTGGGCAGGGGGGCACAGTTTCTTCTTTAAAATGCACAAGGGCTTTCAGAGTCTGGAAGAGGGACTGGGGGGCTCCTATCTTAGCTGACTCTCAGAGCAGGGCTGGCCAAGGTCAGGCTTTAAAGTCGGGAAGATCATCACCTTCCATTCCAGCTACCCATCTCTCCTGCCCTTCTCACCCCAGAGCCCAGCCTCCTTTTGTTTCCAGCCTGGGCACACTGCCTGTCTCTGCCCCAGACTTTCCCTACTTCCTCCTCTCGGAAGGGGGCCAATTCAAACTTCCAAGGTGTCCTCAGGAAGGTAAAGGAACCTAGTCTTCACATATTTGGGGGTGGCAGGTGGAGGCATGCTCCATGAATCTTGGCATTTCCTGGGGGGAGGGGTCTCCCAAGTGATGGACTCTGACTCAGAGAACCACAGGGGAGGCTACAAGCTCTGGAGGTGTCTCCAGGATCAAAATAAAAGCCAGAGCATGTCAGGTCAGAGCCAGGAGGAGACCTTCCATCAAGAGAAGGGAAATTGAACCAAGAAATGCAAACTCTGTCCGTATGGGTTGCACCTTTCTCTTGACATCGCTGCTCACCCGCGAGCCACCAGTCACTGATTAACTAGGCATGATGAGCCTGAGATACATACCAGATACACCAGGGCCTCAGATGGGTGGATGGCAAAATGGATGCATGGAAGGGTGGATGAATGGATGGAAAGACGGAGGGATGGATGGAAAGAAAGATGGACAATGGATGGATGGATGGATGGATGGATGAGTGGGTGGCTGGATGGATAGACGGTGGGTGGACTGGCTTTCACATCTTACCGATGTACTTCTCCTGTAGATATCATAACACCCAGACCAGCAGCTCTCAAGCCTTTAGTTCTTGGGACCTCTTATTTATTATTGAGGACTCTAAAAAGCTTTTATTTATATTAACCATATCTATCAACATTTCCCATATTAACCATGAAAACCAAGACGTTTAAACTATTTATTAATTCATATAAAAATAGCAATAATGAACTTATTATGGGTGGTCAGCAGCCTCTATGAAGGTGCCAAATACCCCCCACCCCCACCCCACGTCTGTCCTCCATGCCCAGGGACAATCTCCTCCCCTTGAATGTGATCACTTCCAAAATCAGACTGTGGCGTCTGTCCTGGGTACTCACTCTCCCTCTGTCTGGGGGAAGCCAGCTGCCATGTCACAGGGCAGCCTGGTGGAGAGGCCCCCATGGCCAGGAACTGAGGCCTGCCAACAGTCACATAGGCAAGCTTGAAGGTGGCTGGCTCTCTCCCCTCCCCGGGTGAGCTTCAATCTGCCGGCAGCCCCGGACCACAGCTCCATTGCAGACCCTGAACCAGAAACCCCCCAGCGGAGCCAGCTGCTCCCCGATTCCAGATCTGCAGAAACCGAGAAATAATAAACGTTTGCTGTTTTCAGCCCCTAAGTGTTGGGGCGATCTGTTTTACGGCAAGAGGTAACTACTACACACATGAACATCGATAGCACCACTGAACAAAAAAACAACTCTCTTCTGAAACAGAAGAAAATTTACAGAGAAAAGGGGCATCCTTTTACATTTTTGCAAGCCTCTTTAGTATCTGGCTTAATAGAAGACAGCTGCTTTCTCATAGCTGCCTTGCATTTAATCTGCTAGGATACGTTGCTCTTGGTTGCGGTGGAGGAAGAAAATCCAGCCTCGTGGAGTTTTGCGGTTAAAAAAGACAATTACAAGGGTCTTCGGAGCGGCAGGGATCCTTGGAACAAACTTTGGGAATTGCTGACCTCGGCACTCATGGATTCGAAGGATTCTAACTCTAGGGCCCTCGCCCCCAACCTTGGTTTCCTGCTTAGGACACGTGCCCATTTCTCCTGGCGCTAGGGTGACCGTGGTACCACCCGGGCGGTCTTGTCACCTGCCAGAAGGGGTAAGGCTGTCCTCTGAGGCCTCACAGTAGATGACCCTGATGAACAAACGCCCCGTCTTGACTGTGTCATGCCCAAGATGTCACACAGAAGGGAAAGGATGCCCCACCTCTGAGAGCTGAGCTTAAGCCTGAGGCATCTGGGACAGGGGACGGAGGAGGGGCCAGTTCCACCCAGTGAGGGCTTCTGGAGCCTGGCTTGCTGGATTCTCTCCTGAGGCACACACTCCCTGGCCCAGCCCCCACACCCTCCCCAGTTTAAGTCCTGTTTTCAGCGGGAGCCGGTCTAATTTTCGCTGCCTAGTTGGTCAGAGAAATGCACGCAGCTGTAGCAAAGAATAAAAATAGCCTCCTCCGTGACCAGTTTCTTCCCACTTCCCTTTCTCTCTCTCCATACGCGCTTCTCTCTGTGTCCCCACCTTCTGTGGAGGCAGGAAGGTCCCTGGAAGGTGTGAGCATCCCTGAGATATGCCAGGTGCCTGAGTTTCCTTTCCAAGCAGCACGTGCTCTTGGTTCTGTTTCGCTGTGGCCCCTGCAGGTTGGCGCAGGCTTCCCAAGGGATAGGGCGCACGGACGGTCAGATGGGTCCCTGCCTGCTCAGAGTTGCTGCACCTTGCTGGACCGCAGACATCGGCGTAGGACGCACCCGCCGGCAGCAATTTAATCTGAGGTGCCTGGTGTTTTCTGGAGCCAGCCGAAGGCTGCCTGGCAACATTCTGGATCTTCCGGCACCTGAGAGGTTAAACAAGGAACCTTGAGCAGGAAAAAAAAACCGACCGGTGCTATGCGCGGAGGCTCCAGGCGGTGTCCCCAGCGGCCCGGGCTTCCTCTGCGCGGGGAGACAGCATGTCCCAGAGGCGTCTGCAGCTGAAGACGGAATCCGAAAGTGGGCACCGGGTTTTCCAGTTGAGAAGTAGGAGCAGAGACTCAAATCTGCAGCAGTTCAACTCTCCAATTCCGAGGGCTCGCCCGCCCTAGGCGAGGGAGCATTTGTAAAACCATCGACACCCCTTGCCGCTGGCAAGAGTAAGGAATAAGGCATGGACATCCCCAGCCTCTTCCCCGATCCCGCAGGACCGAAAGGGGACAGAGAACAGGCCCCTCTCTCCCCTCAGGGGCAGCTTCTGGGGGTACGAGCCCGTTGGCCTCTCTGTGCTGCGGTTGGGAAACAGAGAAAACCACTCCAGCGAGGCCGGGTGAACTTGTCCAAACCACACAAAAGTTCAAACCGCACAAACGTTGGCTGCCACGGGGTTTGGAGCACAGGGCTGGCTTTATCTGTCCCCCGAGGGCTTCGCCCTGCCTCACAATTGATTAGGGCTCCTGAAAGCCACTGAAAGAGTTTATCTTGTGGAGTCAGCCTCAAGCCCCCTGATGAGCTGGAGCAGGGCCTGGCTTGTTCTGGCAGCCAAGCCCAGCCTAGCTTCCACCGAGCCCCATAGCCACCAGGGCCACCTGCCTGGACACCGCTGCCATGGTGTTCACTGAACTAAGAGTAGGGGGCTCTACAAGCACCCCCCCCCTTACTTTTGTGCCCTTTTCCCTAGTTCTGTCTCCCTCTCCTCCCTCAGGACCCAGCGCCCTTATGCCCGGGTTGCCCCGTCTCCCCAACCTCAGCCTTCGGGCCCCCTGTATTTTGAACTTCTTCCCAAGCAACCCCCAAAGAATTTATATTCTGTCAGTTCTTTTCTCTGGAAACTCTTACACTAATGGGGCTAAGGTCATGGCCATAAGAATGTTATTCAGCACAGAAAGGGAGATCCTTCAAAGCTGCCTAGAGGTGAGGGGGCCGTTTTGTAAATATAAAAGGTTGAACTGGGAAGGGGTAAGGAATTAAAGTGGGCTTTAACACAAACCAATGGAGTTGATCGGGGAGCCCAGGCGCCTGCCTGTAGGGGTGAATCCCGGGGTAGCTGACCTTGCAGGCTCACACCAGAAAGCCTGCTGCCTTTCCCAGCTGCCCTTGGGGCCAGTCACTGCTCTAACGGGGGACAGAGAGGCACAGTTCCCCCTGAATACATAAGAGAATGCTTGCAGCCTCCAAAAACAGGCAAGCCACCCAAATTACCAGAATTCTTTCAGCTGGCTTCTGTCCCAGCCGTTCCAGGTAGAAGAGCCCACTGGGAGCATATAAACTTATGTGGCTGGTCACAAGATTGCCTAGCCATCGAGTCTCCCCCGACAAAAGGGATACCCTTCCCTGAAAAACACCTAACGTACCTAACAAGCTTCACAGTTTACGAAGCCGTAGCCTCCACCAACTCAGCTCATTCCAACAACGACGTGAGCAATGGGGTGTTACCTCTGCAGCAGTTAGGACTTGGTTGCCGGAAACAGAAAACCTCTCCAGCTATTTTAAGCAAGAAGAGATTTAATACAGGAAATTAGGTGCTTACAAAATCCCCGGCAGGGCCAGAGGAGCGGGCTCTAGACTCCCATAACACCACTGAGCTGTGCTACCAAGATTGCTGCCGTGCCTGCCGCCACTGCTGCTGCCATCCGGAAGGTGGGGAGGTAGGGGGCCACCTGCACAGATGATCCCGGGGTCAGGAGGCCCCTGCTACCACCACCACAACATCTCTTAATACCTTCAAAGCCAGGGACCAACAAACACTAGAACGTTGTCCCACAGTGTGCACGCACACACACACGCACACATGAGGGCACACGTCACAGTGCCTCTGGCAGCACCGGCCAGAGAAGCAAGCAAATAGCTTCCGTCTCGCTGCTGCCTTGCTAACCCTACACAAGTGAATCTAACTGGTGACTTTGTTTTAAAAGATTTACATATTTATTTGAGGGGAGGGAGCAGAGGGAGCGAAGGAGAGAATTTCAAGCAGATTCAGCATTGAGCAGGGAACTGATGCGGGGCTCGATCTCACGAGCCTGAGCTCAGGACCTGAGCCAAAATCAAGAGTTGGATGCTCAACCTACTGCGCCACCCAGGTACCCCAGGGAAATTTAATTCTCATCCACAGCTTCAGCTGCCGGGGTGTCTATGAAGGGCAGTCTAGAGCCTTCCAGTCTCCGTAGGACATGAAGGCATCACGGGACCAGGTTGGAATGGAGGCTGGGTGCTTAGCACCTCGTCTCCACTTTGCCGATAGGGAACAAAGGTTAAGGAACGGGGGGGCAAGATCACATGGCCATTAACCCCCATCTCTCTGACTCCAAAACCCACACTGTCATCTGTTACATGGAACCGACGGCCCCCTTCCGTCTGGGGCTTTGGCAGTCCTGGGGCATCTCTCTGCTGGGGAGCCCAGATGACAGCAGAAGCTCCCGCATACCTTCTGCATGGTCAAGGCTGGACAGCAGGCAGTGAATTGGAGCAGAGGCCCCAAGGCAGAGAACAGCTTGTCTAAGGTCAACAGGCAGAGGGGACTGAGGATCGAACCCGTGGTTCCTGAGCACACGTGGTGTAACATGTTCCTATCCTTACACACACACACACACACACACACACACACACACACACACTTCCATCACTATCTGAAAGATGGGAAGATAGGAGAGAAACTCAGCTATCCCTCGAGGCATGCAATTCCCTACATTTTTCCAGGTAAGGTAGGGACATAGCTGACCCGTGTCCAGTCCCCACAACCCTGTTTGAGAAATTCTCCATCCTCCTAGTCGCCTCTCCCCAGAAAAGCTAAAAATGCCAGAGAATCACCTTCCCAGCTGCTGTTGCGCTTAGTGCAGGCTGACTTATACTCCACCAATCATATGCCCCCGTCAAAGACCCGGAGGCAGGAGCCCATGATGCAGGGAGGCGGGGAGCCCCGAGGTCCATTCTGGTGGAGGGTGGCAGTCACCAAGACAATGACATTCCATTTCTGGGATGGTAGGGACCATATCCACGGGCACAGGTGGCAGTGTAAGCCGGGACGTCCTGGACTTGGCAGGGGTGTTGTTCTGGATTGGCCTGACCTTGGCCATGGTCCTGACCGCCACGCAGTCTCCTTTGTTTGGCCTGCTTTCCAAATCCAGCTCTCCAGCCCTCCTGATTATTTTGTGAACTCCCTAAGTTCCTTTTGATAAAGTCCTTTTCTGCTTAAATAAACCAGAATTACTTCCTGTTGCTCGGAGCCAAGAGCCCAGGCTCAGTTGCCAGATTTTGCCTGGCTTCTCTCCGCAAGACCACACAGGACACCACCAATGCCTAGATACCTCGTGTATCCCACCCAGTCCGCTCCCTGGGAGCTCCAGCTCCCAAGACCTCGGCATGCTGCCCTCACATCAGGAGAACTGGCCTGGCCCGACAGAGGGTCCTGTATCCCTCCCCGGCAGCTGCGGGATGACATTCCTGGGCTCCATTTCAGACCCTCTCCCATCAAAGGCTTACTATTGACTGTGACCTTTCCTTGGGCACAAGTCAGAGGCCTCCCACACACCCCACACACACATACCTCCCCAAGGTCACCAATTCAGCATCCAGAGAACATTTTCTCTTTTTTTCCAGAGGCTTTGCTTTTTGTTTGCCTTTGCTCTGAGCTGAGGCAGAACAGCTGTGGGCCCCACTCAGCATTCGAAAATGAAGGCTGAGACACAGAGGCTCTTGCAAGAGTACTGGCTGGAGGTGAGAGCCCAGGTTCAAGGCCTCGGCTCTGCCATCGTTTCATGATAGGGCATTGAACAGATGGCTTACCCCCCGGGGCCTTAAGAAGAGTGGCGGGGGAGGGTCCGACCATAGGACGGCGGAGTGATGCTCCCTGCCAACATAGGACCTGACCGTGACCAGGGAAGGACCGAGAGAGGGACGTTCCCTACCTAACGTGCAGGGTGGAGGGCTCAGAGCCTCAGCAGGATTGACCGAGCCTTGGTCGGTCAGAGGCTGGCGAGAACAGGAAGGGGCTGGGTTCCCATAGTCATCAAGGTGGGACCAGCTCAAAGCAGCCTCCGGCTAATGGCGACAGAGGTCAGGAGAGGGAACCTAATCTAGGCAGTGGCCCAGCAAGTGAGCAGTCTTCAAATCTGCTGGGATTACGACAGGGAGCTGTAAACTTGGGCTTATCTCTGAGATACTGTCTTTGTTCCCGTGATCATGGTTCTGCTAGTAGGAGTCCTTTGAAACACGAGCTGGGTGTGCCCCAAGGTGGGCAGAGCCAGAAGGTGACAGTGGCCCCGAGAGGCCGGGATCACCAGGATGGATGAGGCCACTGCCCTCCTGCCTGGGACTCTGGAGAAAGCAGGAGTAGCTTTCTGTCGGCAACGTTGAAGAGAGAAAGGCAGACAGGGACCAGCAGAAAAAGAGTTCTTTTCTCCCCTCTGTCAGGTGAGCGGGAGAGGTTTAAGATCATTATGGGGTGCTGGCAGCAGGGGTGGGCAGGAGATAAGATGGGAAATCAGCCAGCCATCATCACACTGCGATGGGGCAGCAAACATGTGCCTGCCATAGACCCAGTACCACGCACTCCTGGAAGGAGGAACGTGGAATTTAGAGTCAGACCTCCCTGGGTTCAGATCCCAGCTTATGCCGTTCACCAGACATGGGATTTTAGGCAAGCCATTTTTGGTAGACTGTTAACGTGGGCTT
Organism: Mustela lutreola; assembly: GCF_030435805.1. Classification (NCBI taxonomy): domain Eukaryota; kingdom Metazoa; phylum Chordata; class Mammalia; order Carnivora; family Mustelidae; genus Mustela; species Mustela lutreola. The sequence continues at coordinate 35,538,454 of NC_081308.1, read as the reverse complement.
CCCCGATGAACCAAGTTTCTAGTATGCCTGCCCTGACAGAGTCCCCTTCTGTGTTGGCTCTGGGTTTGGCCACGTGACTTTCTTTGGCCAAAAGGACATTAACAAGCTTGATGGAAAGCAGAGGCTTGGCATGTTCTTTTAGGCTGAGGTCCATCCTCTCTCCAGGAGTCCAGCTGCCATGCTTGGGGAAGCCCTAGCTAGCCTGGTAAAAAGGTCATGAAGCCAAGGACCAAGGCCGCCCAGCCAACAGTCAGTACCAAGACCCCAGGCACGTGAGCAGCCCTGTTTGACCTTGCAGCCCAATATAGCTGCCAGCTGACTGGATCCACATGGGAGACCCCAGCCGACACAACCTGGAGTCCAGGAACCACCCAGTTCATCCCCAGAATCATGAGAAATTATCCCTCATTCATTATTGCTCAGCGTTGTTTGAAGCCATGAAGGTTTGAAGCCACTAAGTAATAAATAACTGAAACAACATTTAACCTTCCTGAGCCTCGGCTGTCCCTCTCCATAAAATGGGGTGATCATATCTATTGGCACAACTTACAAAGAGTGAATTTCAGACACAGTGAGGTCATTTGCTGGGCACTCGCTGTGGTTCTGGGACCACAGTGGATGCCTTATACATGGACTTTGGAGCTTCTCATCTGGAGGGCACCTCTGGGCAGTAGGTACTGTTTGGCCCACTTCACTGGCAGGGAGCCTGAACTCAGAGGGGTTCACTCACTTGCCCATGGGGGTGCATCTCGGGTCAGAGCCGGGACCCTACCCCAGGTCGCTCTTCTAACCACGATGGGCCAGCAAGGCCTCCTCCACGGAAGCCCAAACCTTCCTGTGTTTTAAGAACTCTGGCTTTGTCACGTGGTTGGAGGAGGGAGGTAGGGCGCATGCTCACAAGGCTGGCCTCCAACAAGCTCGTCTCCTTGAGGGCAAGTTAGCATGGCTACTTTTGGGGGCCAGTCCCGTGCTCTCGGCACTGCTTCTGAGAGCCCTGGGTCACAAGAGATGACAGAGTTCAGAGCAAATCCATTTTTCACTTCTAGGAAAGCAGCCAAATGCAGCTATGATGATTAGGAATAAATGCATGTCCACAGTCCACAGTCACGGGCAAAAGGCTGCTTGTTTCTCAAGAGACAGGAAGTGCCTGGGCCACGGGTGCCCTGTTCCCACCCCTGGAGTACCTCAGGAAGCCCTAAGGCCACCCTTTTGTTCCCCCATGAGTCCCCTGGAGATACACACACACACACACACACACACACACACACACACACACTAAGCCATGGGCGAGGAGGCGGATGTGGGGACCTGGCCCACAATGGGGTGGGGAGTGGGCCACAGGCCTCTGCTGGCCCAGGCAGACACCCTCCCAACCCTTCCAAGAACGGGTGAGTGACATCGGAGAGAGTGGTGAAGGAATCTCCCCTTGTCCTCTCCCAAGCTGAGAATGACCCTCTCCACCCCAGAGGCCCAGGAGCAACCACATCCTGGGTGGGCGACGGAACCCTCCAGCTGAAAAAAAATCCACAACCTCCCCACGTCCTTGATCCCCCCATCTTACTCAGAAAGCCTTTGCTTTCACAGCCTCTCAGAAGTGCTCACCCATGGCTCGGTGGGTTAAGAGTCTGCCCAACTCTTGATAGCAGCCTCAGGTCAGGATCTCAGGGTTGTGAGATCGAGCCCTGGGCTGGGCTCCATGCTGAGTGTGGAGCCTCTTTAAGATTCTCCCTCTCTGTCTGCCCCTCATCCCCGACTCCACCTGGCTTGTGCAAATGAGCCCACACACGTGTGCACACATACTCTCTCTCTCAAATAAATAAATAAATAAATTTCAAACAATGGAAGTGTTCACCCACGATACAATGTGTGGAAAGAGCTGGTCTGAACGTATATTGCTAGGGAGATCTCAACTTTGCTTAAAAAAATACATATATTTAAAATTTATAGATTTGTATATATGAGAGATACATGAAAATGAGCAGCAAGAACCACCTGAAGACGTTCTGAGTGATTTTCTCAAGCGGTAAGATGACTTTTTTTTCTTCTTTATATCTTTCCGCATCTTCGACTTCACTACAAAGGGCATGATTGCTTTTAGCATCAGAAAATAAATATTGTCTGTGCTGCTTTTTCTGAATGTGAGTGGCCTAGAAAAGTCACACCTTAAAACTCTTCCCATGCAGCACCAGTTCCTGCCTGGATTGTTAGCTGGTGTCTCAGGACATCCTAGTATTCGAGTAGGAGAGTTGGGGGTGGGAGAAGTAGGAGGACGGGGTGGGGGGGGGGGAGAAGTAGGGGGATGGGGGGAAGGGGGGAGCCACACCAACTCCAAAAGCAAAAGGGGCAGGGCCACTGAGCCAAAGCAGAAGGGGGCAGGGTCCGTGAGAGGGCAGCCTGCACATCCTTACCATAGTGACCTGAGTCCAACGGCAGTGCAAGTCTGGGTTGGAGAAGTTGCTGGAATGGAGGGCCACCCTGCCTGGCCTGGGCCTGGTGGGACAGGAATCCCTGGGCTGGGAGTAGAATTCTGAGGCTCGGTCATCATGCATGCCACCTGGGTCACCTTGGACTCGGCCACAAGATAGAATAACAGCTCTATCTTGCAGGCTGAGTCTGCATTCTAGGAGGTGAGTTGGTGCACATACAGTTTTCAGCACAGATCCTAATCCACACTGGGCACTTCCTAAATGCAGCTATGATTATTAGGAATAAATGCATGCCCACCAACTCCAGCTCTCTGGGTGAGCTCAGCATCTTAGTCATGCGGCGCCAGAAAAGGACTCAGCTATGCCATATACCCTCCGCCAGTGATTTCCTATTTTGTCCCTTGTTGGGTCCTGCTGTCCAAGAGGCCAGAGACATTTTTTTCTATCCCCAGAGCAACTTTTAGTGCTCTTTTCTGTGCAGCAAGGCGAGCTGCTCATTAGCATGAGTGAGAACCGTGCAGATGACATCACCAGAGGCCATCAAAGTAGCCCAGATGATTGTGGAATGTTTGTTTCACTCGGCTTGGAACAATGCCAGCACCCACAGCCACAGTGGGAGCCAAGTGGGGCAGGGGGCGTCTGGGGAAAGCAGCCGCAATTGGGGATGACAAAGTCCTCTCCCACTGGGGAGTGGGGCCCGAGACGAGTTCCTCCACCCTACCGCATCTCCAGGCTTGCTGTGCCCAACTGCTCACGCCCTGCTCTGACTGATCCCAGGAAAGGCTTTCCAAGTAAGTCCTTTACACGTTAGTGTGAATTTTTGTGCTCCCAATGGCCTCTCATCCCTTGAAATCCCACCGTATGGGAAGGTCCTTGGGCTTAACTGGGAAAATGAGGAGTTCTAATTTGGATGTTTTAACCACCCTGGACCCAGCCATCCACGTCCCCAAGGTCAGGACCCCCTCTAGGAGTCCAGGAACGCATGTGTTTGCCTTTATTTCTCTCATTAAGGAGACTTGAATAAAAGCACAAAAGGCTCTCTCTGTACCCTTAAAAGAGAAGGATTTAGGGGCGCCTGGGTGGCTCAGTGAGTTAAAGCCTCTGCCTTCAGCCCAGGTCATGATCCCAGGGTCCTGGGATCAAGTCCCGCATTGGGCTCTCTGCTCCGCGGGGAGCTTGCTTCCCCTTCTCTCTCTCTGCCTGCCTCTCTGCCTACTTGTGATCTCTGTCTGTCAAATAAATAAATAAAATCTTAAAAAAAGAGAGAGAGAGAGAGAGAGAAAGATTTAAAGAATAAAAACAGTATTATACTCGTTAAAAGTGATAAAAAGAGACAGAACTCTGAAGTCAGAAGGGAAAAGACGGACAGGTGTGACAAGACAAACCTTGGCAGTGTGCCACGGCAACGATCTGAGGCTGCAAACTGGGGGCCCACACATCCACCCCAGTCCCAACGTGCGTTGTTTCTTTTAGTGCTCACAATTTTTTGAATGAGTTGCTCACACTTTAAAATTGGAAGTTTTCCCATAAAAAAATCTATATTTCCAGCATCTTCTGAAGAATCAGAAGATCTGGCACCCCGGTTCCCACTGGGCAACACTGGGAGGGAGCCCAGCAGAGGGGGGCATGCTTCCCGGCCCACTGTAGCCTTGCTTTCGTGCGCAACTGGCCTCACCCCAGCAGACCCCTGAGATGTGCCGTAAATGCAGGGAAAAGACAAAAGATGTTCTCGGAGAACAGTTTTGCAGCATAGCCAACAAAAATTTAATATCCATTATATAGAAATAAGAGCCAGACAAAGAGTTGAAGGTGGGGAGGGAAATGGGGCAAAGTATAAGCCGCTAATTCATAGGAAAAAGAATTTAAGTGGAAAATAAACGTGAAACATACGCGATCCACTGGTGGTTAGGACCATGCAAAGGAAAACGAGAAGATAGTTCTTTTTCAAAAGCCATCAAGTTGGCAGAAAAATCAGCCCGCTTTCTAGCAACGCTGTTGTGCGAGGTTGTGGGCGAAGGAGAATGTGTGCCTTGTTGGTGAGCATGTAAGTGGGTGCAACCTTTTTGGAGGGCGATTTGCAGTTCCAGTGATTATTTTGAATACACACGCCTTTAATGAAATACAGGGAACATTTTATGGAAATAGAGCATTCATAGAGAAAAGGCTGATAGACGGTAAGTGTGTGGCTCAGACACGGAACATGTCCATGTAACTATCACCTAGTCCAAAGAGGAGAACATTATCAGTGCACAGAAGCCCCCGTGTTCTCTCCTACTCAGTAAATCCCCCAGGTAACCACTATCTTGACCCCTAGCAGGATCTGCCTGTTTCTGAACATTCCATGAATGGAATAATATAGTATATATTCTTCTGTGTCTGGCTTCTTGCACCAGGTATTATACTTTTAAGCCTCATCTATATCGCTCTGTGAAGCAGAACCTTCATTTTTGTTGGTGCATAGAATTCCACAGCATGACCAGACCACGCTGGGTTGTTTTGTTGTACTGCTGAAGAACATTTGGGTGGTTTCCAGTTTGGGGCTATTGTAAATAGTACTGCTGTGAACATTCTTGCATGTGACTTTGGGTACACATAGAAACACATTGCTGTTGGGTATCTCTCTCTTGACAACACTTGCCATCTGGAATCTCTCTTACAGAAGCCTCGGAGAGAATAAGCCTGAATGTCCAAGGGTGTTTATTGGAAGCCTAAAAAATAGTGGGGTCAAGGGCTGCCTGGGTGGCTCAGTCGTGAGGTGTCTGGCTCTTGGTTTCGGCTCAGGTCATGGTCTCAGGGTTTTGGGATCGAGCCCCACGTCTGGCTCTTTGCTCAGTGGAGAGTCTACTTGAGATTCTCTCCCTCGCCCTCTGCCCCTCCCCGTACTCACACTCCCCCCGCCCCTCTCTCTCTCTCAAATAAATGAATAAGGGCACCTGGGTGGCTCATTCAGTTAAGCATCTGCCTTCAGTTCAGGTCATGATCCCAAGGTTCCTGAGAACCTGCTCTCCCTCTCCCTCTGCCGCTCCCCTGCTTATGCTCTCTTTCTCTCTCTCAAAATAAATAAATAAAGCCTTAAAAAATAAATGAATAACTAAAATCTTTTAAAAAATAGTGGGAATAACCTCTGTGTTTACGAATAATGATATGGTTTAAAAATGTATTATCTAGGGGCCCCTGGGTGGCTCAGTCGGTTAACTGTGTAACTCTTGATCTCAACGCAAGTCTTCATCTCAGGGGTGTGAGTTTGAGGCCCTGTGGAGCCTACTTAAAAAAAAAAAAAATATATATATATATATATATATATATATATATATATACATACATACACACACACACACACACACACACACGTGTGTATCTTAATCCTGACTTGGAATAGTACACAGTTGGTAAAAAAAAAAAAAGAGAGAGAGAGAATAAGAGACATGGGTCCTGATATACAAGGCTGCCCACACACTGTCAAGTGGAAAAAAAAAAAACCATCCTGCAAAAATATAGATATTACAATATATAGAGATAGATATTGCGTGGTACCACTTTTTAAACAAACAAAAGGTAAAACAGAACTTTATATGTGGAGATTTGTGGGCATTAAATGTCTAATAAGACTTTTCACATATGAGCTAGGGGTGGGGGAGGACAAGATTTGACATACACTCTACGTATCTCAAATGTACCTATTTTCTCCATCTTCATTGAAATTGCCCTATTCTAAGCCACCCTGACCTTTGGCATTGAAAACACAGTGGTTCTCTCTCTCTCTCTCTTTTTTTAATATTTCTTTATTTTACTTCTTAAAGAAAGAAAGCACAAGCTTTATTTCTTTATTTTACCTCTTAGAGAGAGAAAGAAAGCAGGAGCAGGGGTGGGGCGGAGAGAGAGAGAGAAAATCCTAAGCAGGCTGTGTGCTGAGCACAGAACCCGACTCAGGGCTTGATCCCACAGCCCAGAGATCACGACCTGAGCCAAAATCAGGGGTCTGACACTGAGCCTCGACTGAGCCACCTGGGTGCCCCACGCACAACGGTCCTCTTACTGGTTCACCTGTCAAGTCATCTCTGCCACAATGGACTCAGGAGACCCCCTGTGGAAGGGATTGGCCTCAAGAGTACACTTCTGTGGCCGCGATCCCGGGGTCAGGATGCCGCTGTAAGACTGTCTGTGGCACAGCCCATGATATTGCCCATTAAGTGAAAGAGGGGTCTTGTGAAAAGGTAGGCAGAGTATAGTCTGATTTTTTAAATATATATATATATATATATATATATATATATATATATTTTTTTTTTTAGAGAGGGAGAGAGAGAGAGACTGGGGAGGGGCAGAGGGAGAGAGAGGGAATATTAAGTGGGCTCCACGCCCAGCACGGAGTCTGACACAAGGCTCGATCTCATGACCCTGAGATCATGACCTGAGCCAAAATCAAGAGTTGAACGCCTAACCAGCAGAACCACCGAAGCGCCCCTTAAAGCATTTTAAAGTTAAAACAATACTTGACAAGTGAACATACATAGGTGCATTAAAATCTTCGAAAGCCACGGCTAGCACAGTCTCTCCTCATCCACAAAGTGGGTTACAGGCAGGTGGTCCCCTAGGAACCACTAGGTCCACCATGGCGCCCCAGTGACCAGCCACGTGTTCACACAGGCAGGGCTAGAACCTCAGCTGATCTGGGTCCTGGCGGAACACAAGAAGATGGAGGTCTGTGGAGAACAGCTGTCTTCCATTCACCTCCCATTGCACAGGCCGGGGGGATTAAAGCCCAGAAATGTGTTCTCTCACAGTTCCAGGGCTAGATGCCCCAGGTCAAGGGGCCAGCCAGGTTGGTTCCTTCTGAGGGCTGTGAGGGGGCATCTGTCCCAGGCCTTTCTGCTGGGTCTGTAGAGGGCTGTCTTCTTCCTGTGTGCTCACACCCTTTTCCCTCTGTGTGTGGTGGCAGTGTCCTAATCTCCTCTTCGTACAAGGACATGGGTTGGATCAGATGAGGGCCCAGCCATAGGATTGTACTTCAGCTCTTTACAAAAATCTGCCTCCAAATACAGTCACATTCTGAGGTACTGGAGGTTAGGGCCCCAAGGTTCAAATTGCAGCTGGGGGGGGGTGCCTAATTCAGCCATAACACCTCCTTATCTCCCCCAGGAGGCTTGCAGGAGCAATTCCTGGGTTCTGATGAGGTAGGAGACCTACATACCTTCTGCCACAGGACAGGGCCACACACTACAAAACCTCCTCGTTGTGTGCTGCCGGCCTGGAATTAGACCGTCCAGGCCCATTTATCTCAGTGGCACCCTTTGTGGCGTGGGATGACCCCTCCCCCAAGGAGCCAGCACTTTCATCTGATCTTCCTTTCACTGTTTTTGTAAGTAAGAAAGTGTCTAAAATCTAAAAGTGGCTCGTTGCTTATTTACCAGCCAAATTAGCCCAGCCTTGGCCTTGGCTTTCCTGGAAAGTCTTCATGGGTCCTTGACAACAGGCACTGGAATGTGTTGCAAAAACAGAAACACAAATCCTGCTAACAGAGGTGGGAGAAAGAAGATATGAAAGATGGCTCTCAGTTCTGCGTTCCGCTCCTCCCCGCACCAAGCCCCCAGCCTTTATGTCCCCCGAATTTGAACTTGCCTGATGTTTACAAAATAGGGGCCCCTGGCTGGCTCAGTCAGAGGAACATGCAACGCTTGATCTCAGGGTTCAAGCCCCACGGTCGGTATAGAGATGCCTAAAGAAATAAATAAACTTAAAAAGCCATTAAAGTAAAATAAAGAAAATGAATTCGCAAAAGGTAAAACACAATTCTGTGGGCTTGTCTGTGGGCAATTAAATATTTAAAAGAACTTTTTACCTATGAAGTGATAGTACTAATCATCCTTGAGGAAGGAGGACGAGGCACATGGAAGGGATTTCAACATTTTATAAATATTTTATATAACAGGACTTCTGATGCCCAAGCTGAGTCCACCCCCAGGGAATATCCCATGAACCACAACGAGAGACCACTTCACATCCATGAGGATGACCATTATTAAAAACAAATAAACAGGGGCGCCTGGGTGGCTTAGTGGGTTTAGCCTCTGCCTTCGGCTCAGGTCATGATCTCAGGGTCCTGGGATCGAGCCCCACATTGTGCTCTCTGCTCAGCCAGGAGCCTGCTTCCCGCTCTCTCTCTGCCTGCCTCACTGCCTACTTGTGATCTCTCTCTCTGTCAAATAAATAAATAAAATCTTAAAAAAAAAAAATAAACAAAACAAAACAAACTAAACCAATGGAAAATACAAAGCGTTGACTAGGATGGGGAGAAATCAGAACCCTTGCACCCCCGCTGGTGGGAACAGGAAATAGGTAGCCACTCTGGAGACCAGCGAGCCAGTCAGGAAAGGACAAATCCTGCATGACTCCACTTAGATGAGGTCCCTAGAGCAGTTGCAGTCACAGAGACAGAAAGTGGGATGGCAGTTGCCAGGGGCCGGGACACTGGGGAGAATAGGAAGTTAGTATTTAAGGGGTACAGAGCTCCTGTTTGGGAAGATGAGAAAGTTCTAGAAATGGAGGGTGGTCATGACTTTATGACACCTTCCTGTGCACTTAAAAACACTTAAGATGGGGGACCTGGTGGCTCAGTCTTGATTTTGGCTCAGGTCATGATCTCAGGGTTATGAGATCGAGCCCCGGCTTTGGGCTCCAAGCTCAGTGGGAAACCTGCTTGAGATTCTCAATCCCTTTCCCTCTACCCCTCCCCCCAAAATAAATAAATAGTTTTAAAGAATGCTTGTGATGGTCAACTTTATGTTATATTTTACCATATTAAAAAGTGATATCGTGCTCACTTCAACAGCGTGTGTAGTAAAATCAGGCCAATATGGAGATGATCAGCATCGACCATGCACAATGACGACGTACAAATTCAGGAAACGTTTGGTGTTTTTTTAATGCAGGAAAGATATGAAGGCTGGAATAAAAATGTCCTAGTATCCTACAACTTACCTTGCCACCAAAAAAGTATTAAGAAAATGATCTCTTCTAAAATAAACTCTATACTACATACATACACACACACACACAAACACACACACACACAGAGTTCAGCTAAAGATTTGAGAGGCTTTGACAGCTCATCCACCTGTGAGCTAATTGCCAAACTCCCCATGCGGGGACAGTCTCCCACCAGCGAAACGGACATGCAGTGGGTATATCATTCCCCTTTTCTTTCTTTTCTGTGCACAGACTATGAGAGGGGACACAAGGTCAAAGGCTGAGACACATAGAGTGTTCCTGAACCCCCTCTCCATCCTCTCTGTCTCACCCTACACCTGTCTCACTGCACCTCCTCGGTGGAAGCTTCGCAAACTCTTCCTGCGCCATAGTAGGCGCCATAACTGCAGCCACAGATACTCATTCCATGCGTGTTGTTTCGGCCCGTCCAACTCCCTGCTTCATTATTAGCTGACTTTGTACGGCTGTGTGTGTGTCTTCTCTCCCCAACTAGACCAGAAGTTCCTCGAAGGTAGACACCGATTCTTTGCCCCTTTTGGATCTCTTTAGCACTCGTGTCAATGTCTAGGGTATGGTAAGGGGTAGGCTTATCCAGACAATGGAGTACCATTCCACACTAAAAAGAAATGAGCTGTCAAGCCATGAAAAGACATGGAGGAACCTTAAATGCATGTTACTAAGTAAAAGAAGCCAAACTGAAAAGGCTACAAACTGTGAGTCCAACCACATGACCGTTCTGGAAAAGATAAAACTATGGAGACAAGAAAAAGATCAGTGGTTGCCAGGGATTCAGGGGGCCCCAGAGAGGGAGGGAGGGACAAATAGATGGAGCACAGAGGATGTTTAGGACAGTGAAACTACTCTGTGTGACACAATAATGGTGGATGTATGACATTATGCTTGTATCAAAACCCATCGTAAAACAAAAAGCGTGAACCCTAATGAAAGCTACGGAGCTTGGTTAATAATAACGTACCAATATTGAACCAGTCTGTCCAATTTTCTCATAAACCACATCGATGTTTTCCCTCGGTGAAGGGAAGCTGGAAAGGTTTATCCAGGCCTGACATTTTTTTTTAATTGAGGTATAATTGACATATAACATTATATTAGTTTCAGGTGTGCAACATAAGGATTCGATCTTCATATACGCAGTGAAATGCTCACCGCAATAAGTCTAGCTACCCCCCTGCCACCATCTGAAGTTACATAATAATCAATCCGATGTTGTTGACCATTGTCACCATGCAGCATGTGACAGCCCCATGACTTATTTATTTTATGGCTGGAAGTTTGTACCTCTTGACCCCCTTCTCCCATTTCACCCACCCCCAACCTCTCCTCCCCTCCGGCAACCACCAATCTGTTCTCTGCATCTGTGAGTTTTGTTTGCTCGTTTGTTTTGTTTTTTAGATTCCACATATAAGTGAAATCATATGGTATTTGTCTTTCTCTGTCTGACTTATTTCACTTGGCATCCTACCCTCTGGGTCCATGTTGTCACAAATGACGAGATCTCCTTCTTTTTTATGACTGAGCTGTATTTCAGTGTATATATACATACTTTATCTTTTTTATCCATTCATCTACTAATGAATTGGTTGTGCCCATATTGTGGGTATTGTAAATAATGAACATAAGCATGAGTCTATCTTTTCGAATTAGTGTTTTTGTTTTCTTTGGATAAATACCTAGAAGTGGAATCACTGGATTGTTCTAGTCTTGATATTTTGAAGAACCTCCATACTGTTTTCCACAGTGGCTGCGCCATTTACATTCCCACCAAGAGTGCATGCCTTTTCTGCACGCCCTTGCCAATACTTGTTATTTCTTGTCTTTTTGACACTTGACATTCTGACAGGTGTGAAATGATATCTCATTTGTGGTTTTGACTTGCATTTCCCACTGATGAGTGATGTTGAGCACTTTTTCATATGTGTGTTGGCCATTTGTAAAATGGAAATTTGGAAAAATAATCTATTTAGGTCCTCTGCCCGTTGTTTGATTGGACTGTTTGGTTTTTGCTCTGGAGTCATGTGACTTCTTTGTCTATTTTGGATATTAATACCTTATTGGATATATGACTTGTAAATATTTTCTTCCATTCCATAGGTTTGCCTTTTTATTTCTTTGCTGGTTTCCTTGGGTATGCGGAAGATTTTTAGTTTGACATAATCCCACTGCATTGCCCTTGTCATTGGACTCAGATCCAAAAAATATCACGGAGAGTGAGGTCAAGGAGCTTACCACCTGTGTTTTCTTTCAGGAATTTTACTGTTTCCAATCTCATATTCAATTCCTTAGTCCATTTTTTGAGTTGAGTTTTGTGGATGGTATAACATAGTGGTCCGGTCTCATTCTTTTGAATGTGGCTGTCCAGTTTCCCCAATGCTATTTATTAACGAGACTGTGCTTTCCCCATTGTATATGCTTGCCTCCTTTGTCATAAACTAATTAACCTTATGTGCATGGGTTTATTTCTGGGCTCTCCATTCTGTTCCATTGATCTGTGTGTCTGTTTTTATGCCAGTACCATATTGTTTTGATTACTGTGGCTTTGAAGTATAGTTTGAAATCAGGGTCCATAATGCCTCCAGCTTTGTCCTTCTTTGTCAGATTGCTTTGGCTCTTCACGGTCATTAATGATTCCATACAAATTTTAAGATGGATTGTTCTATTTCTGTAAAAAATGCCACTAAAACTTTGATAAGGCTTATGGTGAATCTGTAGATTGCTTTGGGTACAGACCTGTCATTTTTCAAAATGCCAAGAAATATAGTTGGGAATAAATTAAAGTTTCTCCTCAAAGCCCAAGAAGAAAAATTGTAAGAGGAATAAGCATGTATTTGTGAGCTAAGATGTACACAGAAAGTTGTGTTTCGTTACATGTTGCTCTAATTAGTGTATATTTTGTATTGAAATTTCAAGTAATTTTTACAGAAAACCAAAGCATCCTTAATTATATCTGAAATCCCCTTTCAAGGCCTCCTCCTGCCCTGACCTCTAAAGGGAAGGTAGAGGCCACATGTGATTTCATTCACAGAACTAAGAAAGGGAGTTAAAAACCAAATGTCCAGAGTGCCTGGCTGGCTCAGTCGGTAGAGCATGCAACTCTTGATCTGGGGGCTGAGAGTTCAAGCCCTGCCCTGGGCATGGAGCCTACTTAAAAAAGAAAAAAGAAAAAAAAAAAAAGAAAAGAAAAGTCCAACTTGACAGCAGTATTACTTGCCCACTTAATGGTTTCAGGAAAAACCATATTCAGGGGACACCTGGGTGGCTCAGTCGTTAAGCGTCTGCCTTCAGCTCAAGTCATGATCCTGGGGTCTGGGGATCGAGCCCCGCATTGGGCTCCCTGCTAGGCGGGAAGCCTGCTTCTCCCTCTCCCACTCACCCTGCTTGTGTTCCCTTTCTCGCTGTGTCTCTTTCTGGCAAATAAATAAATACAATCTTAAAAAAGAAAGAAAGACCAACAGTATTCAGGGAAGTGCACTGCAGAAAGAAACATGAAGGCTCTGATGTCAATAGATATTTGTCAAGAAAGTGTGCAGACAACAGGCGGTGAGCGGGACAACGGTTCCTGGTGGCTGTTTCTATAACAGACCAGGGCAGGCCAACATCAGCGGCCCGTGTGAATTTCCACTGCCTTTCTGCCCCTCCAAACCCATGATGCAACGCACACGCAGGTTGCAAACTCTTCTGTATGTCCAAGTGTCCAGCTTTTGCTCTGTTGAGCTCACTGCATCACTAGCAAGAGGCACTAACATTATTTTGTAGGCATTTGGTTGCCTGACTTCAGGGTGCAAATATGCAGGAAGGAGAGGCGAATCAGTGTCCCCAGCTGGTGGTCCTGATGCTCGGTTCGGAGGAGGACCTTCCCACAGTCCCGGCTCCCAGGTGACTGCGATTCTCGGCTTCCCACGGCCCCCTCGGCTCCCTCTCTCATTTATCATTCTTTCACTCCCATGCCAGCTTCTGATAAGATGCTAGAAAACAGGCCCTGGGAGGGAGCTAATTACTTAAGTGGCGGACAGAGAGGACACGCAATGGCTTGGTAATGGTCTCTGAGCCTCGTGAGGGTTATTACCACAGGCCGCAGTGACTGGCAGTGTCTCCGGTCGGGTTCCCCGGAAGCAGAGTCCTGGGCACAGATTCTTGCGCAAGTGAATTATTGAGGGAGGGCTCTCAGGAGAAAAAGGTAAAGACAGGACATAAGCAGTGGAGGGCAGGGGAAGAAGCAAAGTGAAGATGGAGATTTAGACTCAGCCCGATTCCCTGGCTGAAGGGGGTGGAGATCACAGTCATTCCTCCCCATACATGACACAGGGGGCCGGACCTTTAGAGTCCCTGTATCCGTTAGTCACTGACTGCAGGCCACCCTCACTGGGGGTTCGGGGGCACGTAAGCCCCAAGTCCTCAGCTCTGGGCAAGGCTACAGGAGCAGGCAGACACCGGTTCCTGAGACAACATTGAAACGGTAAGCCGCTCCTCTGGAGATGAGCACCGTGGGCAGCTCAGGGAATCTGGCTGGATACCGTGGCATCCACCAACGGTGGCTGCTAATACAACAGGGAGAGAAGTGAGGCAGCCACCAGGAAAAGCCTCTGGAGCTTTCTGCAGTTGCCAGTTACTGGAACTGATGGATAGGGAATGGCCATCACCCAGCTAGAAGCAGACCCAAGCAGGAGATTTGGGCAGGTGCCTTCAGGAAAGACCCAAGCTAAGAATTTTTTAAATAGTTTTTTTTCAAATATTTTATTTGTTCATGAGAGAGAGAGAGAGAGAGAGAACACGTGAGCAGAGGGGAGGGGCAGCGGGAGAGGGTGAAGCAGTCTCCTGGCTCAGCACAGAGCCCAATGCAGGGCTCAATGCAGGGTTCAAGGTTGTGTTTGATCCCAGGACCCAGGGATTATGACCTGAGCCGAAGGCAGATGCTTAACCAACTGAGCCACCCAGGTGCCCCCAGGTGGCTGTTCTAGGCACTTTCAGTCTGTTAGTCTCATCTAAGCCTTGCAACAACCTTATGAGTGAGGCATTATTCTTACCATCCCATTTTACAGATGAGGAGACTGTGGCCAAGAGAGGCTTATTTGCCCAAGTGAACAGTTGGAGGTAGTAGAGGCAGGATTTGAACCCAAGTGTCTGACTCATGAGGGCTACACCACCACTCTGCTTTCCCTGGTTGTCCCTCTAGCTGGGGTAGTCAGGAGCTAGACAGCAGGAGACCAACCTGGATGCTATCAGCTGACCATGTTTATAAACCTCGGCATACATCAGAAGCAGCCATGGTTGATTGTTGCACAATAGAACCTGGACCTCATCCTGAATCAGGACCCAGGACTGAGAGGCGGGTGACAATCTATACATTGAGCAAGCTCCCCAGGTATTCTGACACTGGCAGTCCAGAGTCAACTCTGAAACCCCACAATCGTCCAGATGAAAGAGCAGGGTCAGGTTCAAGTCCTAGCTCTTGCACTTTCTACCTGGGTGATCTTGGAAAGGTTAACTAACCTCTCTTAGCCTCAGTTGTTCTCAAATCTAAAATAAAAATAATAATAATGTTCCTCTTAAGATTTAGTGAAATTTAAACTGAGTTACTGCACATATAGTATAGTTATACATATATATTTTTTAAACTGTATGTGCATCTTACATATATAGTGCATATTAGATTTTATTTCTATATATATGACAAAGGTCAGGTAGGCCAAATTATTGAGGGTGCTTATCTCTAGGGAGGAAAATAAGGGGGTGGTGTAAAGAGGGGAGAGAATGGACTGGAAGAAGTGTTCACTTTTTACTCTATGTATTAAATTTTAATTTTTTTTTTTATTGAGAGAGACCACAAGAGGGAGGGAGAGGGAGAGAGGGGGAACGTCTCAAGCAGGCTCCATGCCCCAGCATGGAGGCCAACCCCTGGCTCTATCTCAAAACCCTGAGATCACCACCTGAGTCAAAATCAAGAGTTGGGCACTCAACTCTAACTAAGCCACCCATTTGCCCCAAATTTTAAGTTTTTACAAAAAGAAGATATTAAAGTACTGCATATAGAAAATGTATTTCATCCAAACCAAACAGGCCAAATAGAATCATCTAGATAAAGTGCCTGGCACACAGTAGGCACTCAATTCATGGGAGCCGTTAGCATCATTGTTCTCATCCACAAACATTTGTTGAGTGTCTATTATGTGGGAGCCATCGTAGTCAGGCTCCATAGGGAGGCAGAGAAATACAAAACAAAGTCCCCGCTCTCACATGCACAAAAAAACCCCAAACACCCAATGGCAGTGTTTACTTTGGGTCCAATGAGTGCTATAGAAAATAAAGCCTTTAAGAAGTTGAAATGAGAGAGAGATCATTTCCAGCTGGCCTCTTCAGGGGAGGTGGGGCTTGTGCAAGGCATTGAGGAAAAGGGAAGATTTCAATAGGCAGAGAAAGGGGGAAAGAACATTCCAGCGGCAGAAAAGAGCGAGGTTCAAAGGGCAAAGGGACTCTGTAGGCATGCGCAGAAAACACCGAGGGAACATTTGGCTCGGCTCCCCCGGGTCTGCAGGGGACAACCAGGCCGGATCTGACAGCGGCAAGAGCCGGCCTCTCCTCCCTCGACTGCAATAAGACAATCTCTAGCCCCAATCCTTCCGGTACCTGGAAGGGGGCCAAGAGTGACTTTCTTTACAGTTCTTGACCCTTGTGGGCTGAGCCTAAGAATGGGAAGCAAAGTAGCCAGGGCCATTAAAAAGAAAAAAAAAAAAAAAAAAAAAGTGAACCCTTTCCCTTAACTGCTGGTGCCCAGGTGCGCGCAGGGCAGCCACACCAAGCCGGGGGTGCGGACCCGCGGGCCCACTGTAACGTGCCTGACGTGCATGCGCCTGCTTCTACGTGGGGCGTGGGGGGGAGCGACGCGTGAGCGCGCACGTCGTAATGACATGTGGTATTTCCTGTGATTGTGTGCTGTGATATACTGGGTTGAGTTATGAGGGCAGTGTGTGCTAACCGCATTCCTGAAGGCTAATCTCTGTGAGCAACGAAGAAGGGGGCAGAGAGAAACAAGCAGCCGGCGACGGATCTAGCCACAGAGCACGTCGCTGCCTTCCGTGGGCAGCGCCGGGACTCGGGGGAGGGGGCAGCCTGGGAGGTCACCTGGCAGTGTTCGCACGGGGGGCACGCGAGTTATCGGGAATAAAACTGGGGGGCATTTAGATTCCAGACGGAGCCGGAGTGGCCTCCTGATCAGCAAAGTGTCGCATCGCGGCACCCTGACATCGTCCTTGAGCTGCTGCCTGTGTGTATCTCTCCACAGCGTGTATACAGAGACTAGGGATAAACACTTTTTTAAAAAAGTTAAAGCTTGATTAGCTGAACACCACAAGGCCCTGGGAAATTGAATTTAAGAAAAATTTGGATAATTGGAACAGCATATAATATCGAGAATGTTAAACACACAAGTCGGCTTGAGCACAGAGTTTATGGCAAGCTCTGATTAAAATGAAGTTTCTGATAATCAAAGTTTTAATGGCAGAGGCTCATTTGAATTTCTTCTGTCTAGAAGGGAGATTAGATATCGTGTGCACAGAATATCTTGTGATAGTTTCCAGTCTTCCCAATTCCACTTGGGTCACATACACACTGTGTTATGTATGTATTTATTTCATGAAAAGTGCTCTATCCTCTGGTCGGCCCCCAACTAGCCCAAACAGGACTTGCCACAGATGTGTTTATCAGATTGCTCTGCAAATGCACGGGGAGGAAAAGTCTGCCTATCGTCTAAGTGATTTCAAAATCAAAGCCATTCCAGACACACCAGAAGCCTAAAGCAGCCAAGAGATAGGCCGAGTTTATAAACTTCCATAATATGTTTATTGCAAGGATGGCAATTACCCAATATCCCTGCCCTCCTGGGTCTTAGATCAGAATATTTCCACAAAAAGAAATCTGTGTTCGACTGCATTTAGCCAGTCATAATTCCAGATGTCTGGAATGTTCCAACACCAGGCATGGGGCTAGGGAGGAAGAAAGGAAGGAAGCTGCTGATCATTGTTAGAGCCCCGTGGTAGTCTGTGGTGGCATGTCTAGTGTGGCTGCTTGTCCCTCTTCCTCCTCCTCCTAATGGCCAGGTGTCACAGGAGTATCGTTAGATGGGGCGGGGGGCGGGGTTGGCTGTCCTGAGCCACCAGATGCTTTTCTGTCCGGCTCTGGAAACCCAACATGTCACATCAGAGACGTAATATCTTTTTTTTTTTTAAATTTTATAATTTTTTTTTAAAGATTTTATTTGACAGGCAGAGATCACAAGAAGGCAGAGAGGCAGGCGGAGAGAGAGGAGGAAGCAGGCTCCCTGCCGAGCAGAGAGCCCCATGCGGGCGGGGCTCGATCCCAGGACCCTGGGATCATGACCTGAGTCGAAGGCAGAGGCTTTAACCCACTGAGCCACCCAGGCGCCCCAGGGACGTAATATCTTAATGAAATGACTCGAGTGTGCGTAATTTACGCTAGAACGGAAAATGCTGACATGGCAGAAAGGACGCTTGTTCCTGCGGTTGCCGGAGCACATTCGGGCCACATCGCTTGGGAATGAATCAGACCAGCATTACAGGGAAGCTGCTAAGAGAATTGCCTCCTCGAGCGCTCCTATCAAATGTTGAGGTTATTTACCGCGAGCGTACATGGTGGCCCATTCTGCCCTGTTCGCTGGATCACAAATTTGGGTGAGTTCAGTCATTTGTCCCAGACTCCTTCCGGAGCCTGAATAAGAGGCAGGGTTATTCCGTAGAGTCATCAAAAGGATTGATTCTGCCCTTTCCTCTGGGGCTCTTCTGGCAAACATTAAACATCACAGCACCCTATTAAGGGAAGTTGAGGTGCTCGTTTCATAGATGCTAAGACTGATACCAAGGTTTTGCATCCATGACACCTTATGGCCAACGGCATAGATTTTGTTTTGTTTTGTTTTGTTTTGTTTTGTTTTTTACCCCCAGCAGACTGAGATGTGGTGGCTTGGATATGGCATGGCTGAAGAAGTCAGAGTTTCTTCTGATCATCATGGGGCTAGGGAGTGGGGTCTTAAACTCTGAAGCCTCTGTCTTCTGCTCACCACGGGGCAAGAGGCATCAGTTCAAGGCCAGGTGCAAGAAGACTTTTTCTGCTGGTCTCTATGCCAGGAAGTCTCCAAAGTGGAATGACACATACCCTAAAACAAGATAATCCTTTGAGGAGTAGGGGTAATGGGTTGAATTGTGTCCCACCAAAATTCATGTGTTGAAGTCCTTGGCCCTAGTACCTCTGAATATCACCTTTTTTGGAGATAGGATATTTATAGAGGCAATGGAGTTAAAATGAGGTCACTAGGGTGGGCCTAAAAAATATGACTAGCGTCCTTATAGAAAGGGGAAATTTGGACACAGACATACACAGAGGGAAGACAATGGGAAGAGACACAGGAAAAAGATAAGCCAAGGACAGAGGCCTGGAACAGCTGCCTCCCTCACGGCCCTCAGAAGGAACCAACCCTGCCAGCACCTTGATCTTGGACTTCTGGCCTCCAGAACCATGAGACAGCGCATTCCTGTTGTTTAAGCCCCTCAGCGGGTGGTTCTTTGTTATGACAGCCCGGGCCAATTAATTTACGTAGGAAGAAAACATCAGAACTTGAGAATTTTCCTTACAACATTATGGTAGTTTGGCTTATTTTTTTTAAGGTTTATGTATTTATTTAAGAGTGAGAGAGAGAGCTGGGGAAGGGACAGAGAGAGAGGGAGAGAAGAAACCTCCCCACTGAGCACAGAGCCAGAGCCCCCAGTGGTTTGGCTTATTGATCCTAATTCATGGCTCACCTGGAACAGAAACGACACCGCTTCCTGGTGACTTTGCAGTGCTTTGCACTGTGGGTGGGATATACTCTGGCCACCCACGGGCAGTTGGGCTTGAGCAAGATTATTGCCAGAAGTGGCACGTGAGAGGCCACTTTAAACGTGTTGCGTGGTATGGTTTGCCCTCTTGAGCTTCTGCCATCACTAGGAGAACAGGTCCCAGGTGGCTGTATTCGCATCAGCCAGGGCTCCAGACTTGCACAGATTCTGTGACCTGGAGCACTTTCCATCTCAAACTGCGATGGGGAGAGGAGCTGCTGCCATGTCCTCCCACCGGCAATGGATGGTGGGGCAGAAGTGCTCCAGCTTCCTGGTGGAGAGGAACAAGCAGGTGTACAGCACTGACCCCAATAACCTGAAGGCAAACAAGTCCTTCCACTACATGGGCTGATTCACCGCTAGACTCTGGGTGTGGAGCCCAGTCCCCGGAACAGAGATGTGGTGGTGGTCATGAAGCAGAGATCCCGCCAGTGAAAACCCACCACTACCTGCTTGTGAGTCACCAGGAACCAGAAGGCCCAGGAACCCTGAGCAGCACCAGGCCCGTGATCCGCAAGAACGAGTACCGCCCAGATCTGCACATGACCGCCATTCACAAAGCCAGCACCATTCTGTGCAGCCAGAAGCTCCTGATGGTGAAGAGGAAGTGACCCGCCCCACAAAGAGCTCCTGAGCACCTGCCCCCCACCTCCAAAACAATAAAGATGTCAACCACCCCAAACAAACACACAAAACCCAAAAAAAAACCCATGACTTGGAACCACTCCCAGCCATCCTGCTGACATAGCCAAGCCTAGCCAAGATCAGTCAGAACCCCACAGCTCTGCAGGACTGTGAACAAGAAAAATAAACACTGGGTATCATAAGCCACTGAATTTCGGAGCGTTTGTTCCGCAGCATTATGGCGGCAAGAGCTGACGATTACAGTGACCAGTATACGACATGCAGACTGGCCTTGTTGGGGCTGTACATCACCACTCAGCATCCAGTGTGACAGGTGAGGAAGGCTAAGGGAAGAGTGGCAGTCCCATACCTTGGACACCATCTGCCTCAGATGGTTTTTCACCTTCAGCAAATGGCCTATGATGAATGCCATGGTGAGTGAATTTACAGATTACATTACGGTGCTCTAACCAAACTAATCATCACCAAATGAGCAAGGGGCTCGAAACGGTTCCTCTAACGAATCCATGGCTGGAAGATAGTCCTATAAAATGAAGCCTAAGCTAAGAAGAAACTGGTGGTGCTCACAGTTTCCCTACTTTGAGAGCTAGTTCATTTTAAAATTTTCACACTTAAGGAGACAATTTAAAATACGGCTTTTTGGGGCGCCTGAGTGGCTCAGTGGGTTAAAGCCTCTGCCTTCAGCTCAGGTCATGATCCCAGGGTCATGGGATCGAGCCCCACATCGGGCTCTCTGCTAAGTAGGGAGCCTGCTTCCCTCTCTCTCTCTGCCTGCCTCTCTGCCTACTTGTGATCTCTGTCTGTCAAATAAATAAATAAAATCTTAAAATAAAATAAAATACAGCTTTTTTATTTCTATTGTTAATAATGGACCTCACACACAGGAGGACTTATGATCTTAGCAAAAAGCATTAGCACAGGAACATAAGTTATAAGGAAATAAACATATAGGGGGGAGGGGTGCTAAAAATGCTTTACTGTTGGGGTTGAGACCATTTGAAAGTCACTTGCAAGTTAGTTCACCAAAAAAAAAAAAAAAAAAAAAAAAGGAAGGGAAGAGAAGGAAAAGAAAGGGAAGTAAAGGAGGAGCACGTGGCTGGCTCAGTCAGGAGAGTGCAACTCTATCTCAGGGATGTGAGTTTGAGTCCCACATTGGGTGTAGAGATCACTTAAAAATACAGTCTTTTAGAAAGAAAACTGGAGGGGAGCCTGGGTGTCTCAGTGAGTTAAGCCTCTGCCTTCAGCTCAGGTCATGATCCCAGGGTCCTGGGATCCAGCCCCGCTTCGGGCTCTCTGCTCGGCGGGGAGCCTGCTTCCTCCTCTCTGTCTGCCTGCCTCTGCCTACTTGTGATCTCTGTCTGTCAAATAAAAAAAAAATTTTTTTAATTAAATATTTTTAAAAAGAAAGAAAACCGGAGGGGTGCCTGGGTGGCTCTGTTGGTTGGGTGATTGCCTTCAGCTCAGGTCATGGTCCTGGAGTCCCCGGATGGAGTCCTGCATTGGGCTCCCTGCTCAGCGGGAAGCCTGCTTCTCCCTCTGACCCTCTCCCCTCACGTGTTCTCTCTCTCACTCACTGTCAAGTAAATAAATAAAATCTTTTTTAAAAGAAAATCAGAGGTCAGCTCGCCATACTGAACTGATTTATTTACTTGTTAGGTGAGTTCATTTGTGTTTAATGTTGTAGAATTACGATGGTGTTATCACGGGAAAGGCCTGTCCCCCCAAAGCACAGAGCATAGACCCATGGGCTCTCCAGTGTTGTGTTGCACTCCTGCTGTTTCTGAAGCCTGGGGGAGAGATGATGTCATGGAAAAAGAGACGACACACCTCAGTGCCAGGCCTAATGAGCGACATCCAGAGCCAGGAGCTAAATTGCTCTGCTGTAGCCAGGGGGCCTGGGGCCCTCACGGAGGGATCAAAGGCCCTGCTCCCCACCCGTAGTCTCCTCTTAGTTTTGCAAAGGCCTGAAAGGGGCGCCTCTGTTGGCCTGCCCCAACTCTGACACCACCATTCAAGCCCCATTCTCAACCAGAAACTCTACTCTGAACCCATTGGGTTCCTCTCCCTCCATCATGCAAACCTTGCTCTGGGCATAGTCCCTGAGCTGGGGTATGGAGCAAGGGTTTTGTAATGGAGCAAGACCTCCCAGCCATGGGGGAGTCTGGAAAAGGAAGAGTCTGAAGGGGAAGTTGGAGGGTTAGAGGAGAGTCGCTAGGCTGCCAGAGTTGGGCCATGAAGGAGAGCTTGGGGAGAAGCCCACGGAAGATGTGTCTGTATGTCTGAAGGCGGGCTGGGCATGGCACGGCTATGGCACAGCAGAGCCAACAGTCAAGAAGCAGAACTGCATGCATGGCAGGAGAGAATAAGGGCAAGGTGGCACCTTCTGGCACCTTCTGTCGTTCACTGCATCTAAGCATGATGACCAGAAGGGAGTGGTAGCTGCTTTTCCTCCACCTTCCAAATGCGGTGCAAATTTCTCTTCTGACCAGCTCGCATCTGGAACCACAAAAGGAAGGGAATTTGGGGGAAACATCGCTCCAGCCTTGCCAACGTGACACAAAATAAAACCACCACCATGGACTAGATTTGAACAGATTGCCAGAGGGTCTGTGGCTGTTCTTTGGCCCAACTTGTTTCAAAGTGAAGATCGTGCATTTCTGGACCCCACGATGGCCCAGTGGACCTGGTTCATGAAAAGAAAGGCCTTCACTGGTCAACTTCAAGGCTGTCCTTTTAACTCACTTACCACTTGAGAAGGATGATTTCAGGCTGGGAGACTCAGAAAGAGAGAGAGAGAGAAACAGCTAAGGGCCTGTGGCAGATTGTACTTTCCAAAGATGGCTGCTGCTAAGGACCGAGTAGTGTCCCCCCAACACCCTGAAATTCATAGGTTGAAGCCCTAATCCACAGTGTGGCAGTATTCGGAAATAGGGCCTATAAAGAGGTAATTAAGGTTAAATGAGATCATAGAGGTGGGGCCCTAATCCGTTAAGACTGGTATCCATATAAAACCAGGCAGCTGCTCCAGGGATCTTCCCAAAGAGAAAAGATCGTGCAAGGCTAGGCAAAGAGAGAGAAGCCTCAGGAGAAACCCACACTGCTGACACCTTGATCTGAGACTTTTGGCCTCCAGAGTTGTGAGAAGATAAATTTCCATTGCTTAAGCACCCCCCCCCCCCGCCCCACTTGTGGAATTTTGTTATGGCAGCACCAGCAGACGAATGTAGCAACTGCATTATCTCCCATCCCACAGGGTCTCCTTCAAGGTGATAATGACATTCCAAGTTTGATGACGCTTCTGGTGACGGTGTCTATGCCCTCTTCCCTTGAACGGGGCCAGGCCTTTGTGACTGCCTCATCCAACAGAACACAGCAGAAGCAAAGCTATGGGACAGCTGAGGCTAGGTCCTCAAACTGCCAGTTCCCCGTGTACCTTGTTTCCTCGGGCCACTCCTTCTTCGAACCTAGCCGCAGCCCTTCAAGGGCACCAGGAATCCACATGGTGAGGCCACAGTGGACAACCCCAGCCGAGGTCCCGGCAGCCAGCCAGCGCCAGCACTAGATCTAGGAGCGAGAGCCTTCGGGTGACCCCAGGCTCCAGAAGTCAGGCCACCCAAAGGACACTATGTGGAGCAGATCAAGCTGTCCCCATGGGCCTTGCCCGGACTGCAGATTTGAAAGCAAAGTAAACCATTTGTTGTTTTGAGCCACTAATATTGGGGGTGGTTTATGACGCAAATAATCAGAACAGAGGTCTTCAGAACAAACGCATCCAGGATGACACCTGGGAGAAAAGGAAGCCAGGTCAGTATATATAGGGCTTTACCTGCTTGGAGGGGGATGGCAGGGATTTCGGACAGTCAAGCTGATATCGACCTCTGGCACCAATGAGACAAAACAGGTGCTGGATGAATGTTTCCCCAAAGATCACACCCACTTCTAGGATTCCTATTCATTTTCAGATGGCTCTAAAAGTCTTCCCAAGGAGATTTTATTATTATTATTAATGTTGATCAAGCTCCAGACAGAGTTTAAAGAGGACATATGTGCAGAAAGAAAATGCTGGAATAGGGAAGTTGAGCTGGAGGCTAGAATAATTAAAGGTTAAACTCCAGGGCTGCATTTGGTATTTATAGAATTTTCCATGCTTGGTGTGAGGGTTTTAAAATCAGGCTGAGCAGGGAAGCTCCTTTCAGCCCTTATAGGAGGGAAAGGATTTTAACACAAGGAATCCAGCCTGTCTAGTTCAAAGTTTTCAAAGGCAGCGTAATTAAGCTGCTTTGTTGCTTCAAGTGATGCTGTAAAGGTGAACAGGGCTCAGAGAGGAGGCTTGGTGAACAAAACAAAGCCAAACAAAACACTTTCTTTCCCTACCAGGCACCCAGGGCTGTCAGCAGCGGGTCCCTGGGTCATCGAAAGCTGTTTTCTCCTCTGTTCCCCCCGCCCCGCCCCGGGCGTGGAAAGAGCATGAGAGCTGCTTATGGGCATTTGACAGGGACCGAGGCCATAGGGGAAGCAGCGCTCTGCTCTGGTACATTGTGAGGGTCACCAAAGGATGTACACGAAGGATGCAGGTGAAGGAGGAGGGAGTGAGAACCAGGCACGCTGCCACCCTGCCACTGGCTCCGCTAGCAGCTGCACACTGAGGCTGAAAGCAAAGGCACTGGAATGCTGGTCTGCTTTGCTTCTCGCCTCTTTCCACTCCCTCCCACCACCGTCTTCAGTATAGAACATCAGAGAGACTCCTCTGTCTTTCAGCTTGTTGTCTGTTTTCAGGAATTGGATGTCTCCTTTTGTTTCCTGAAGCTTTGATGGGGGGTGGGGGTGAGAGGCGAAGGGTATGGGGCTTCAGGCTCAGACGGATCTGCCAGGGAGCATTTTCCTAATGCATCCCTGATCCAAGCCTTCCAAAGACACCGATGGGGAGGCTTGTGAAAACTTGTCTAAACTGGCACTGCCTCTCTTTGTGAAAATGGAGTTACTTAGACGGACTATCAGCAGCTATTGCAAAGGGTGATGGTAAAGACCGTGTGGCAACATGGAAAAAGGCAGGCGTGATATATCCTTAAACGAAATCTCAGAACTCCAAATGGCACCAGGGTGCCATTGCAACTATGTTAAAAGTGGACTGGGAGCAGTGGATCAAACAGAGACAGCACACCCGTGTTCGTTACAGTGCTAGTCACAAAGGCCAAACGGTGGACATGACCCAAGTGTCCACAGACGGATGAATGAATAAACAAACTGTGGATACAATATCATTTGACCTCGAAAAGGAGTGAAATTGTCATATGCTACATGACTGAACCTTGAGGATATTAGGCAAATAATATGAAATAAGCCAGTTGCAAAAGGACAAATATTGTATAATTCCATTTATATGAAGTTCCTAGAGCTGTCAGATTCTTAGAGACAGAAAGTAGAATGGTGCTTATTGGTGGGAGGGGGAACAAGGAATTAGTGTTTAACGGACATAGAGGTTCTGTTTGGGAAGATGCAACTTTCGGAGATGGGTGGTGGTGATGGTGGAAGGACAATGTATGCTAATGTCACTGAACTGTACATCTAAAAATGGTTAAAGTGATAAATTTTACATTATGTATAATTTACAATGAAAAAAATAGTTAATTTTCTTTAAAGTTGGATTAGGCAGACGTGATTGTCAGGGCCCAGAAGGAAGAAAGAATAGGGAGTAACTCATGGGTACAGAGTTTCATTTAGGGATGATAAAAATGTGTTGAAATCAGTAGAGGTGAGAGGAGGAGCAAGATGGCGGAGGAGTAACAGACAGAAATAGTATTAGGTCCCAGGAGTTCAGCTAAATAGTTATCAAACCACCCTGAACACCTACAAACTGAACAGGAGAGAGAAGAGAAGAGCAGCAATGCTAGGAACAGAAAGCGACCACTTTCTGGAAGGTAGGACGTGTGGAGAAGTGAATCCAAGGCAACATTTGGAAAGACAGACCACAGGGGGAGGGGCCAGCTCCCGGCAAGTGGTGGAGCAGTGGAGCACAAAATCAGAACTTTTAGAAGTCGACTCCACTGAGGGACGTTGCTTCAGAGGCTAAGTGGGGGTGGGGGGTGTGGAGCCCTCCCGGGGACGGTGTGGTCTCGGGTCCTGCAGGGTCACAGAAAGATCGGGTGTATCTGAGAGCGGCAGAGCCCACAGGTATCAGACCAGGGAAGCCGGCTACAGAGATGGAGCTGAGGAGTGAGCTCTCAGCTTGGGGTTACCGTAAATCGTGATCCAAGGCACAGTTGGGTCACTCCTCTTCAAGCAGGGACCCCACCATTGGCAGATCCCAGGATACTCACCTTCTTCTCTAGGAGGAGCAACAAGGGAGCAAGTGGCAGGAATCTGCTGGTTTGGAGACTCCAAACGGGGCCATGCGCCAGAGATAGAAATGCATGGTCACAGGCCAGGCCAGGCGAGCTCAGAGTGCGGCCAGAGACCAGGGAGATGAGAGAGACTGATTGCTTTTCTCTGAGGGTGTGCTGAGGAGTGGGGCCCCGAGCTCTTGGCTCCTTCGGGCTGGAGACTGCGAGGCAGCCATTTTCATTCCTGTCCTCCAGAATGCTATGGAGAGCGTTCAAGGAACAAAATCTCCTGAGAGCGAACCCAAGCAGATTACTTAGCCTGGCCCCTGGCAAGGGCAGTACAATTCCGCCTCAGGCAAAGACATTTTAGAATCAGAGCAAAAGGCCCCTTCCCTAGAAGATCAGCAAGAACATCCAGTCAAGACCAAGTTTACCGATCAATGAGAACTGTGGAACTCCAGAGCTAAGGGAAAGCAACACATAAAATTCATGTCTTTTTTCCCCAGGACCCTTCAGTCTTTCAAAGTTAAATTTTTAAAATTTTATTTTTCTCTTATTCTATTTTTAAAATGTTTCCACTTTCCTATTTTAACTTTTTTATCTTACTAATACCTTTTTAAAAATCTTTTCTAATTTTCATTATTATAGTCATATTTTGTCCCTTCCTTGTATTTAACCTTATTTTCTGTATACATATAAGGGGTTTTTTTCTCTTTAAAATTTTGAGATACAGTTTCTTCTATCATATCAAAATAAACCCTAAATCTAGTGCATGGCTTTGTTCTAGTCTCCAGCCTGATCATATTTCTTATTCTTTCCTTTTTCTTTTCCTTTTTGAACCAACTTATCTTATCAATTCCTTTTTTAGAATCTTTTAAAATTTTCATCTTTACAGTCATATTCCATCCTTTCATCATGTTTTCCCTTATTTTTATATATATGTAAGTTTTTCTTTCTTTAAATCTGTGGGAGGCAGGTTCTTCTAACAGACCAAAATACACCCCAAATCAAGTGTGTTCTAGTCACAAGTCTAGTGTGTTCTAATATATGTATATATTCCCCCCCTTCTTCTCCCCCAGTTTTGGATCTCTTCTGATTTGGTTAGTGTATATTTTCCTGGGGTTGTTGCTACCCTTTTAATATTTTGTTCTCACATCCATCTATTGTTATCTGGATAAAATGACAAAGCAGAAAAACTCACCTCAAAAAAAAAAAAAAAGAACAAGAGGCAGTACCCATGGCTAGGGACCTAATCAATGCCAACATTAGTAAGATGTCAGATCTAGAGTTCAGAATGACAATTATCAAGGTGCTAGCCAGGCCTGAAAAAAGCATGGACAATACTAGAGAATTCCTTTCTGGAGAAGTGAAAGAACTAAAATCTAACCAAGTTGAAATTTAAAAAACTGTTAATGAGGTGCGATCAAAAATGGAGTCTCTTACTGCTAGGATAAATGAGGCACAAGAGAGGATTAGTGATATAGAAGACCAAATGATGGAGAATAAAGAAGCTGAGCAAAAGAGAGAAAAACAACTACTGGACCACGAGGGGAGAATTGGAGAGATAAGTGATACCATAAGATGAAATAATATTAGAATAACTGGTATCCCAGAAGAAGAAGAAAGAGAGAGAGGGCCAGAAGGTATATTGGAGAAAATTATAGCAGAGAATATCCCTAATTTGGTGAAGGGAACAAGCATCAAAATCCAAGAGGCACAGAGAACCTCCCCTCAAAATCAATAAAAATAGGTCCATACCCCATCATCTAATAGTAAAACTTACAAGTCTCAGTAACAAAGAGAAACTCCTGAAAGCAGTTTGGGACAAGAGGTCTGTAACATACAATGGTACAAATATTAGATGGGCAGACCTGTCCACAGAGACCTGGCAGGCCAGAAAGTACTGGTGTGATATATTCAGAACATATATAAATGAGAAAAATATGCAGCCAAGAATACTATATGCAGCTAAGCTATCATTGAAAATAGAAGGAGAGATTAAAAAGCTTCCAGGACAAAAAAAACTAAAAGAATTTGCAAACAGCAAACCAGCCCTACAGGAAATATTGAAAGGGGTCCTCTAAGCAAATAGAGAGCCTAAAGGTAACAGACCACAAAGGAACAGAGACAGTATACAGAAATAGTAACAGTGACTTTACAAGCAATACAATAGCACTAAATTCGTATCTTTCAATAGTTACTCTGAATCTAAGTGGACTAAATAGCCCAATCAAAAGACACAGGGTATCAGAATGGATAAAAAAACAAAACCCATCAATATGCTGTCTCCAAAAACACCAAAGACACCCCCAGATTCAAAGTGAGGGGATGCTTTAAAAAAAAATTACAAGAGGTACCTGGGTGGCTCAGTGGGTTAAGCTTCTGCCTTCAGCTCAGGTCAGGATCTCAGGGTTGTGGGATCAAGCCCCACATTGGGAATCTCTGCTCAGCAAGGAGCCTACTTCCTCCTCCTCCCCCGCCTGCCTCTCTGCCTACTTGTGATCTCTGTCTGTCAAATAAATAATTAAAATATTTTTTTAAAAATTACAAAGTGAAAGAGTAGAAAACAATTTACCTTGCTAATGAACATCAAAAGAGAGCTGGGGTGGCAATCCTTATAGCAGTTAAATTAGATTTTAAGCCAAAGACCACAATAAGAGATGAGAAAGGAAACTACGTCATACTGAAAGGGCCTGTCAAAAAAGAAGACCTAAGGGGGCGCCTGGGTGGCTCAGTGGGTTAAACTGCTGCCTTCGGCTCAGGTCATGATCTCAGGGTCCTGGGATCGAGTCCCGCATCGGGCTCTCTGCTCAGCAGGGAGCCTGCTTCCCTCTCTCTCTCTGCCTGCCTCTCCATCTACTTGTGATTTCTCTCTGTCAAATAAATAAATAAAATCTTTAAAAAAAAAAAAAAAAGAGGACCTAACAATTTTAAATATCTATGTCACTAACATGGGAGCAGCCAAATACATAAACCAATTAAAAACAAAATCAAAGAAACACATAGACAATAATACAATAATAGTAGGGGATTTTAACACCCCCTTCATTGAAATGGACAGATCATCTAAGCAAAAGATCAACAAGGAAATAAAGGCTTTAAATGACACCCTAGACCAGATGGACATAACAGATATATTTAGAACATTCCATCCCAAAACAACAGAATACACTTTCTTCTCTAGTACACATAGAACATTCTCCAGAATAGATCAATCCTGGGTCACAAATCAAGTCTCAACCTGTATCAAAAGATGGGGATCATTTCCTGCATATTTTCAGACCAAAATGCTTTGAAACTAGAACTCAACAAGAGGAAAGTTAGAAAGAACTCAAATACATGGAGGCTAAAGAGCATCCTACTAAAGAACGAATGGGTCAACCAGGAAATCAAAGAACAATTTAAAAAAATTCAGGAAACAAAAGAAAATGAAAACATGACTGTTCAAAATCTCTGGGATACAGCAAAAGTGGTCCTGAGAGGATGGTCTAGAGCAATACAAGCCTTTCTCAAGAAATAAGAAAGGTCTCAAGTACACAACCTAACCCTACACCTAATGGAGCTGGAGCAAGAACAGCAAAGAAACCCTAAACCCCACAGGAGAAGAGAAATAGCAAAGATCAGAGCAGAAATCAATGAAATAGAAACCAATAGAAGAGTAGAACAGATCACTGAAACTAGAAGCTGGTTCTTTGAAAGAATTAATAAGATTGATAACCCCCTGACCAGATTTATCAAAAAGAAAAGAGAAAGGGCCCAAATTAATAAAATCATGAATGAAAGGGGAGAGATCACACCAACACCAAAGAAATACTAACAATCATAAGAACATATTATGAGCAAGTACACACCAGCAAATTTGACAACCTGGAAGAAACTGATGCATTCCTAGAGACCTATAAACTACCAAAATTGAACCAGGAAGAAATAGAAAACCTGAACAGACCCATAACCAGTAAGGAGATTGAAGCAGTCATCAAAAATCTCCCAGCAAACCAGAGCCCAGGGCCAGATGGCTTCCCAGGTGAATGCTACCAAACATTTAAAGAAGAATTAGCACTTATTCCCCCTGAAACTGTTCCCCCAAAAATAGAAATGGAAGGAAAACTTCCAAACTCATTTTATGAGGCCAGTATTACCTTGATCCCAAAACCAGACAAAGATCCCATCAAAAAGGAAAATTACAGACCAATTTCCTTAATGAACATGGAGGCAAAAATTCTCACCAAAATACTGTAGGATCCAACAGTACATTAAAAGGATTATTCACCACGACCAAGGGGGATTTATTCCTGGGTTGCAACGTTGGTCCAACATCTGCAAATCAATCAAGGTGATATAATACATTAATAAAAGAAAGAACAAGAACCAAACAATACTCTCAATAGATGCTGAAAAAGCATTTGACAAAATGCAACATCCTTTCTTGATCAAAACTCTTCATAGTGTAGGGATAGAGGGTACATACCTCAATACAATCAAAGCCATCTATGAAAAACCCACAGCGAATATCATTCTCAATGGGGTAAAACTGAGAGCTTTTCCCCTAAGTTCAGGAACATGGCAGGGCTGTCCACTATCACCACTGCTGTTCAACATAATACTAGAAGTCCTAGTCTCAGGAATCAGACAACAAAAAGATATAAAAGACATCTGAATAGGCAGAGAAGAAGTCAAACTCTCACTCTTTGCAGATGATATAATACTTTATGTGGAAAACCCAAATGACTCCACTCCAAAACTGCTAGAACTCGTACAGGAATTCAGTAAAGTGTCAGGATGTTACATCAATGCACAGAAATTCTACACACCAACAGCAAGACAGAAGAAAGAGAAATTAAGGAGTCGATCCCATTTACAATGGCACCCAAAACCATAAGATACCTAGGAATAAACCTAACCAAAGAGGCAAAGAATCTATACTCAGAAAACTATAAAGTACTCATGAAAGAAATGGAGGAAGACACAAAGAAATGGAAAAATGTTCCATGCTCATGGATTGGAAGAACAAATATTGTGAAAATGTCTATACTACCTAAAGCAACCTACACGTTTAATGCAATCCCTATCAAAATACCATCAATTTTTTCAAAGAAGTGGAACAAATAATCCTAAAATTTATATGGAACCATAAAATACCCTGAATAGTCAGAAGAATGTTGAAAAAGAGAACCAAAGTTGGCAGCATCACATTCCAGACTTCAAGCTCTATTATGAAGTTGTCATCATCAAGACAGTATGGTACTGACACAAAAACAGACACATAGATCAATGGAACAGAATAGAGAGCCCACAAATGGACCCTCAACTCTATGGCCAACTCATCTTCAACAAAGCAGGAAAGAATGTCCAATGGAAAGACAGTCTCTTCGACAAATGGTGTTGGGAAAACTGGACAGCCACATACAGAAGAATAAAACTGGACCATTTCCTTACACCACACACACAAATAGACTCAAAATGGATGAAAGACCTCAAGGTGAGATAGGAATCCCTCCAAATCCGTGAGGAGAACATAGACAGCCACCTCTTCGACCTCAGCCACAACAACTTCTTCCTAGAAACATCGCCAAAGACAAGAGA
Source organism: Mustela lutreola (assembly GCF_030435805.1). NCBI lineage: Eukaryota > Metazoa > Chordata > Mammalia > Carnivora > Mustelidae > Mustela > Mustela lutreola. Next base: position 35,506,591 of record NC_081308.1, on the reverse strand, counting down.
AGCAAAGACAGAAATGAATTATTGGGACTTTGTCAAGATCAAAAGCTTTGCACAGCAAAGGAAACAGTCAACAAAACCAAAAGACAACTGACAGAATGGGAGAAGATATTTGCAAATGACATATCATATACAGGGCTAGTATCCAAAATCTATAAAGAACGTATCAAACTCAATACCCAAAGAACAAATAATTCATTCAAGAAATGGGCAGAGGACATGAACAGACATTCCTGCAAAGAAGACATCCAGATGGCCAACAGACACATGAAAAAGTGCTCCATATCACTAGGCATCAGGGATATACAAATTAAAACCACAGTGAGATACCACCTCACACCTGTGAGAATGGCTAAAATTTACAAGTCAGAAAACAACAGGTATTGGTGAGGATGCGGAGAAAGGGGAACCCTCCTACACTGTTGGTGGGAACGCAAGCTGGTGCAGTCACTCTGGAAAACAGCATAGAGGTTCCTCAAAAAGTTGAAAATGGAGCTACCTTATGACCCAGCAATTGCACTACTGGGTATTTACCTAAAGATACAAATGTAGTGATCCGAAGGGGCACGTGCACCCGAATGTTTGTAGCAGCAATGTCCACAATAGCCAAACTATGGAAAGAACCTAGATGTCCATCAACAGATGAATGGATAAAGAAGATGTGGTATATATATATACAATGGAATACTATGTAGCCATCAGAAAACCACAAAATCTTGCCATTTGCAATGAGACAATTATCATATGATCTCTCTGATATAAGGAATTTGAGAAGCAGAGCAGGGGGCCACGGGGGTGCAGGGAGGAACAAAAATGGAACAAGATGGGATCGGGAGGGAGACAAACCAGAAGAGACTCTCAATCTCATGAAACAAACTGAGGATTGATGGAGTGAGGGGGTGGGTAGGGACAGGGTGGCTGGGTGATGGACATTGGGGAGGGTATGTGCTATGGTGAGTGCTGTGATGTGTGTAAGCCTAATGATTCACAGACTTGTACCCCTGGGGCAAATATTATGTTAAAAAAGAAGAAGAAGAAGAAGAAGAAGAAGAAGAAGAAGAAATCAGTAGAGGTGATGATTGTGCAAGATTGTGAATGTGCTAAATGCCACTGGATTTTTCATTAAACGGTTTAATTGTGGGGCATCTGGGTGCCTCAGTTGGTTAAGCATCTGCCTTCAGCTTAGGTCATCTTAGGATCTTGAGATAGAGCCCCACCTCAGGCTCTGCACCCAGCATGGAGCTTACTTAAGATTCTCCCTCTTTTTCTGTCCCTCCCTCTTCTCCCTCTCCCTAAGGAAAAAAAAAATGTTAATTATAGGGGCTCTTGGCTGGCTCAGTCAGTAGAGTGCATGCAACTCTTACTCTCCGAGTCATCAGTTCAAGCCCCACGTTGGGTGTGAAGCCTACTTAAAATAACATTAAAAAAAAAAAAAGATCTGATGATACTTTATTTAATAAAATAAAATAGGGGCGCTTGGGTGGTTCAGTCCATTAAGCGTCTGCCTTTGGCTCAGGTCATAATCCCAAGGTCCTGCAATTAAGCCCCACATCGGGTTGTGTGCTCAGTGGGAAGCCTGCTTCTCCCTGTCCCTCTGACTGTCGCTCTCCCTGCTTGTGGTCTTCTTGCTCTCTGTCAAATAAATAAATAAACAAATAAATGTTTTTAAAAATAATTAATTAAAATAAAATGGTTAATTGTATGTCGTGTGAATTTCACCTCAACTGTTTTTTAAAAAGGGATTAGGAGAAGCTTGAAAGGGAATGTGGAAAAATGAGAACTGTTTAATGCATTAGGATTATAGGACTATTGGTGGATTTATTTTGACTTCTTTTTTTTTTTTAAGATTTTATTTATTTATTTGACAGAAAGAGACAAAGCAAAAGAGGGAACACAAGCAGGGGAAGTGGGAGACGGAGAAGGAGCCTTCCCACTGAGCAGGGAGCCCAATGTAGGGCTCGATCCCAGGACCCCGGGACCATGACCTGAGCTGAAGGCAGATGCTTAATGACTGAGCCACCCAGGTGCCCCTCATTTTGACTTCTGAAAAAAAAAATTATTAAAACTGTGCAGTGTATTTTTTATGTGTTTAAGAGAAGTGTGTCAGGCCGAAATTCTATTATTAAAGAACAGACTGTTTATCAACAATAGCAAAAGCCTTTCTTAAGACTTACGGAGCAAGACTGTCCAGAGAGAAGCACCAGAAGGGAAGAGAAATTGGGGACTGAGCTAAGATATCACTTGTCACTTCTAAATATGTATTAATATATAGTATGTGTCATGTATCAAATATATTAGTACTACAGAATAGAAGAGATGAGTACAGTAGGTCCTCACCCCTCGATCAGACATAGATGCTTCATATCCGGGGTTTTCCCGTATGGTGCTGGGCCCAGAAGGTGGACTGGAGCTAGCCCTTGTCCTTGTGTAGTTGACGCCATCCAGCTAAGTTGTGTGATGCTGATATCAAGTGCGTGAGGTCAGAGAAGGGAAAGAAGCCAAAGCACACAGAGGCTGCCTAAAGGGAGAGAGGGCACGTTAGCGGGCCTTGGGGGACACTTGCGAAGGCAAAGGGGAGAGAGGAGTCCTTCTAGGTGTGAGAGGACAGGCAGGGGGCAGGAGGGCCGACAACTTTGGTCAGGAGAAGGGAGGGGAGAGCAGAGGGGTACGCCAGGCAAGTTGAACGAAGCCCAGTGAAGGCAAGCTTTGAACTCCTTCCCAGAGGCATAAACACTACAGGCGGTAGGCAGTGAGGAGCCATGGTTGGCTCCTGAGTGAGGGACAGAAGCCATATTTTCAGGTTACTCTGCCAAAACAACAGTAGGTCCTGGATCCCCTTTCCTTTTACCCAGGGGGCCCAGAGAGGCCAAAACACAGCTGGGGCCCCAGCCCTGCTACGGATTACAGTAGCAGCAGCACGGAGCAATTTTGGAAACCCTATTCTCATCCCCAAAGGGAATACTCTTAGAAAATCATGGTATGTCTGGTTAAAGATGGAGGATTGCATCCTCTGCTTCCTTCCAAAACTTCACGAAAATGCCAGTTGAGGGATTTTTAAAAGGCATTTGCCTGCAAGTCTAAAGAGAACAAGAAAGGAGAAAATAGCCAGGAGCTTGGAAGCTGGAAAGCGGAGGGTTGTTTGATGACTGACTTACAGAAGGACTGAGAAAGCCCATCCCTCAGGTGGCAAGGGGAAAGGCTGAGAAACTACCAGAACTTCACTCCCCTCCAAAGACCGAGAAGGGGCCATGCCAGGTGCTTCTGCAAGTGGAGGTGAAACAGATCAATTGAAAGTCCTTTCTAGAAGCAGTCAGATATTTGGGTGCCTTCCCCTGCTCTGTACACCTAAGTGACTGTCCCTTTACCACCCCCCACTGCAGGCAGAAGACTGGACCTTTATTATCTGCACAGGGTTCAATGAAAAGGTCTTTGTCTTTTTTTTTTTTTTTTAAGTTTTTTGGTTTATTTAAGACACAGAAAGGCACAGAGTGCAGGAGAACAAGCATGAGCAGGGGGTAGGGGCAGAGAGCCCGCTGAGCAGGAAGCCCAATGTGGGTCTAGATCCCAGGACACTGAGATCATGACCTGAACCAAAGGCAGATGCTTCACTGACTGATCCCTGCAGGCACCCCTAGGTGTAAGTTTTGTTATGAATATCATGGCCCTCCCAAGCTCTCCTGGTCATGCAACTCCTAGAAACTTGACATTCAGGCTCAGACACCCTCTAGGAAGTAGACTGAATACTGCCACCAGGGATTTCCCACTTACATAGCCTTGCCAGATCACCACACAGCAGTAGTTCTCAAGCTTTAATCTGCACCAGAATCCCCTGGAGGGTTTGTTAAAATGCACACAGCCAGAGTTTTGAATCCAATAAATTTAGAGTGGTGCCCCAAAATGTGCATTACTTACAAGTTCCTAGGTGATGCTGCCACTGCTGGCCCAAGTACGGGGACCATATTTGGAATACTGGTGCTTTAGAGTGAAGTCTGCTGGGATGCCTGGGGGGCTCAGTGGTTAAGCATCTGCCTTCAGCTCAGGTCATGATCCCAGGGCCCTGGGATCGAGTCCTGCATCAGGCTCCTTGCTCTGCAGGGAGTCTGCTTCTCCCTCTCCTTCTGCCTGCTGCTCCCCCGCTTGTGCTCTCTCTCTAACAAATAAATAACATCTTTAAAAAAATTTTTTTTAAGATTTTATTTAATTATTTGAGAGAGAGAGCATGAGTGGGGGTGGGGAGGGCAAAGGGATAGGGAAAAGCAACAGACTCCCCGCTGAGCAGGGAGCCTGAGGACCCCGGGGATCATGACCTGAGCCAAAAGCAGACGCTTCACTGACTGAGCCACCCAGGCGTCCCAATGTCCTAAAGGCTTCTAAAGAGAAAGTACATATTATACACGAGGATTAAGAGTCAGAATGGCCCTAGACTTCTCCATAGCAACCCTGCAATTTGGGAGAAAAGAGAAAAATGCTTTTCAAAATTATCAGGGGGAAATGATCCAACTTAAAATTCTATATCCAGCCAAACTATCAATTAAGCATAAGCCTAGAAAAGTACTTCTCTGACATGCAGGGTCTCAAAACATTGCTGTCCCTGCATCCTTCCTCAGAAAGCTGCTGGGGGAGCTGAGGCACCAAAATGTTGGAAAAAGTTGTGAAAAAGCATGTGTGGGATCCAGGGAACCAGGGGTGCCACCCAAGATGGAGGCAGAGAAATTCTCCAAAACGAGAGAAGGAGGCCACAGGAAGATAGCTGAGCCCTAATCCCAAGGAGGGTCCACTCTAGGCACTGCTCAGAAGCTTCCTGCTAAGCCATGGCCATCAAGAGGGTCATGAGGTGCTTGGACACAGTGAGAAATTTAGTAAATCAGGAGAGTTTGGGCTGCAGCGACCTGCTTAAACTGAGGCAGTCAGAACATGGTAAGACAGCTCAGTGACTACAGACTGGCCTGAATTCTGATTTTCCGTGCAAAGATGAAAAGGCCCAGCTCCCGCCTCTGCCTTCCTCCACCAGCAGCCACATCCCAGGCGCATTTGGAAAGGCAAAAATATCTAGGCCAATTTTATCATACTAAAAAGAGAAAAGAATCATCAAAGTTCAAACTCCCCATCATCAAATGATCTCAGAGTCTCCCCAGTGTGAAATTCCAAATGTCTGGGTCCAGGCACTGTCATGGGTAGATTGGCAATGGTCATTGTTTTATGGAAGGAGAACGCGCTAGGGTATAATTAGATGACACAGATTCCTTTTTCATTTTTTATAGGGAATATCTTGCCGTTACATTGGAGTATGGCATGATATGTTTATGGCAAGGGATTTTTCACCCGGATGGTATCTCTTTGGGGGGGTTATTTAAAGTCAAAATGAGGGGCGCTTGGGTGGCTCAGTCGGTGAAGCGTCTGCCTTTAGCTCAGGTCAGGATCCCTGAGTCCTGGGATCAAGCCCCACATCAGGATCCCTGCTCAGTGGGGAGCCTGCTTCTTCCTCTGCCTCTGTGTGCTCTCTCTTTCTCAAAGAAATAAACATAATCTTTAAAAAAAAAAAAAGTCAAAATGACACCAATGTGGAGAGCCAAGTGGTTCAGCTGTTCTCTCCCCCACCCCACCCCCAGATCTGCCACGCAGGTTAATGACTATCACTTACACATTTCTCTTCAGTGCAGTTGGCTGCCTTTAGTCATTTACATGAGGTACCATGGTCCCAGTCTACCATTTTTATTGTACAAAATGTAGGACTAATCAGGATTGTAAAGCATCTCAATAGGTTGAAATAAATAATGAGCCTTATCCGGGCACCACCACCCCCCCAAAAAAACTACACCAAAACCAAAACCCATTCCACAACCCCATGATTTAATCAAGAGTCTTCTCAAGGAGGACAAGTCTTTCTGGGTCCAGGGCTGCTGCTGTCACTCAATTACCAGCCGGCCAGCCATGATGGATGCCTGCCCCAACACCCACTGTGAGCTTCTCTGGGATCTGGCAGACCCTCTCCAATCTCCCTACCCCACCCCCCACACATCTGCAACCAGACTAGGGGTCAATGCCAGGCTGAGCCCCCAGCCCCTCGTGTCCCCTACGCTCTATCCACCTCCATAGGCAGCCTTCCTTCAGCAGCCCAGGACCCCTCACTGCCTGTCTCCCCTTGGCTCATGTGCCAGCGGAGGGTGGAAAATGTAGCTAATTCATCTTTGGATCCGAGCACCCCGCAGAATCTTGTACAAAGCCGTGCTTAATAAATAGTTGTTGAGTGAACGAATAAATGAAGGAATGAACAAAACAAATGCGGGGAGACGTATGACTCTGGGGCTTCGGGAAATGCCTCATGAACCGGCTGACATCATATGACTGCCAGAAAATGCTAACACCAAAGGCTTATGCTGTTGAGCAGTGGTCTTTGGCGCTCCCACTGTGGTGCGTTGACAACTTTAGTCTCTCTCTTATTTCTTCAGGATAAAAAAATATACGTCAAAGTCCCCATGTCAATATTAAGGGAGATTACTTTCTTTTTTAATTCACAGATTCAAGCCAATGTGACTAGTCTCTGCATTTCCTTTGCAGATTCCTGCTGGCAGGTGCCCTTCCCTGGCCAGTGCCACTGTGAATGCTGGTCACCCATGGCCCCTGCGAGACCAGGAGAAAAGCAAGAAGCTGGCCTCCCCCTCCACCATCAGCAAATTGTGACGCATGGCAGCTTACAGGTGCCTAGTGATGTGGATTTACTGATCATATGACCTAGTTTTAACTTAACTCCCAAATGAGCCATAGAGCTTAAAAAGATTCCTGCAAAGAAACCATGTGTTAAAAATAATACCAATAATACAAGCACGCCCGGGCAAGATGGAGGCAGAGCAGATGTTTCTTCTAGCACGAGCTCTTTGGCAGCCACATCATGACGCCAAAACAACCATAATCTAATCAGATCTGAGATGAAGTCGGCCCTCAAATTGAAAATATCAAGAGACAATTTGAAACACGAGTTTCCAATCACTGCCGTTTTAATGACAAGCCTGGCCTTGAGTGTAACATCGTATATGGGGACTCTCTGACGAACAGCAGAAGCCGCCAGAACAGAGGTCCTTAAACACAAATAAATGCGGCAGATTGCGAAGGAAACTAACAGCATTTAAATCATTATCGAATTATTAAAACAGATTTGTGATATAGATATTTACGCGCTTCTTTAGTAAATCATTAAGCGACAAGTTCCTGTGGCAGATCTAATAACTATCATCACTGCATAGCACTGGTGAACAGAAGTGGTATTTCAAGATCTCCGCAACAATGGGAAAGTGATTTTAATTGGTGACAGCCACAGGTACCGCGAATACTACTGAGGCTTCTTGCTTATGATCATAATGGAAGGAAATGCTAAATTTCAGTTAGGAGCGAGTGAAAATGAAGATGTCATGTCTTCCGGCATCAAATTCACAGACCCTGTGAATTTTATCCTTGAATCTCAGCAGAGAGCCTTGGTCCAGAACAAAGTAAAGGCTCTTGGTCCCATGTCTCACAACCTCAATACCAGGTGTCCTGTTCAAAATCATTAACAAACAAACAAACAAAAAAATAGCTCATAGAAATTGCACATAAAAGCATTTATTACAGAGTGCCCAGGTGGCTCAGTAAGTTAAGCAACTGCCTTCCGCTCAGGTCATGATCCCTGAGTCCTGGGCTCGAGCTCTATATGGAGCCCTGCATGGAGCCCCCCGGCAGGTTCCTTGCTTAACCCTCTCCCTCTGCCCTAGCCTCACTGTGCTCTCTCTTTCTCAAATAAATAAATAAAATCTTTAAAAAATAAAAACAGCAAAGACACACATACCTATATGGAAGCACTTTCTTATGGACTGAATTGGGTGCTCCCAAATTCATAGGTTGAAACCCGAACCCCCAGTGCGACTGTGCTTAGAGATAGGGCTTTACAGAGATAATTAAGGTCAAATGAGGCCACAAGGGTGAGCCCCTAATCCGAGAGGACTGGTGTCCTTACGAGAAGAGGAAGAGACCTCCAAGAGCTTTTTCTCCACCCACAGAGGGGAATGACTGTGTGGGACACAAGAGTGAGATGGCCATATATAAATCAGAAAGAGGGGCCTCACCAGGAACGGAATTTGCCAGCAGCTTGATCTTGGACTTCCAGCCTCCAGAGCTGTGAGAAATTAAATTTCTGTTGTTTTAGCCACCCGATCTGTGGTATTCTGTTACAGCAGCCCGAGCTGACTTGGACACCAATGGATGGGCTTCTGACTATTTCAATGACAGCAGAAGTGACACTCTCTGACTTCCAAAGCCATGCGGATCCTGTCTCACTTGGGGGTAGGGGGTAAGGGGAAGCATTTGCTCTTAGAGTCTGGGTCATCCTGTAAAAAAAACCTTGCGTTATGGGTTAAATTGTGTCCCCCAAAAGGATATGTTGAAGTCCTAATTCCTGTGACCTCAGAATGTGAACTTATTTGGAAGTAGAGTCCTTGAAACTAAGCTAGCTAAGTTAAGATGAGGTTATATGGTGTAGGGTGAGCCCTAATCGAATCTGACTGGTGTCCTTATAAGAAGAAGGAAATTTTGGACACAGACCCACAGGGAGAAAGGAAAACACATGTGAAGACACAAGGAGAATGCCACACAAAGACAAAAGAAGAGGTTGGAATGATGCTTCTAGAAGCCAAGCAATGCCTGGGGCCCCCAGAAGCCAGAAGAGACAAGGAAGGACCCACCCCTAGAGGCCCCAGAGGGAACATGGGCTGGCTGACACCTTGATCTCAGCCATCTGGCCTCTAGAACTGTGAGACAGTACCTTTCTGTTATTTTAAGCCACCCAGTTTGTGGCACTTTGTATGACAGCTCCGGGAAATCCGTATGTCCTTCCAGCCTGAGACTGCCACCTTGGTAGTCCATGAACACTCACAGCCGAACCTGGCCGTCCATGCTCCGGGCCCAGGTGGCTGCCATGCCAGGGAGGACGCCATCTTGGAAGTGGATCCTCCAGCCCCAGCTGTGTGACTCTTCCCAGCTGAGGTCCCAGATATCACAGAGCAGGCACAAGCTGTCCCCTCCAGGTCCTTGCCAGATTCCCACCTGGCAGAGTCTATGTGCTGGTATTCTGGTTAGTTTATGCCTCTGTGTTTTGGGGTAGTTCGTTACATGGTGTTAGGTAAGTGGAGGAGATACTGTTATCAAAGGGAGGGAGAATGGAGGCTGGGCAGGCAGAAACAGTAGTAGTGAGCGTCTGTGTCTTTTGTTTCTACAGAAGGCGATCTGCGACAAGTGCTGCTGCTCCAGCGGCTGTTGGGCTCCATGGGTGTGTGGCCTGTGCACCCAGAGGGGCCCCATGTTGGCTTTGACACTTCCCTCTGGCTGGATGGAAACTCTGAATATTCAAACAAGGGGTCCTGCATTTTCATTTTGCACCAAATTATGTAGCAATCCTGGCTGGAGCTTGAGGAACTGGCTTTAACCACCCGAGGATTTCAAGAATGGGGGACACACACCACAGAGAAGAGGAAGGTGACAAAGACTCTGGATCCAGGAGCATTTCAGAGAGAAGGACTGCCATACCAGTTTGGGATGCCTTCCTCCAGACTTTGGTGTGACTAGACTTCTATCTTGTTTTTTTAGGGTTTATAGTCACTCTCACTTGAGACTAATTCCTACTGAAAGATGTGGGTGTATGAACTCTGAATCCCTCAATAATCATTCTGGAAATACAGCTGTTGAGGCAAAGTCTATACACCCGTGCCTCTCTTGTAGCCAGATATGACCCTGAAACTATGTTGTGCCCAATGGGAAATGAGCAGAAATGTCAGATGCAATTTCCGGAAAGTGTCCTGAAATAGAGATTGTGTGCTCCCCTTTTCATCCTTTTCTCCTTCCTGCTGGCTGGAATGCAAACATAATGACTGGAGCTTCTGCAGCCATGGCGCTCCATGATGTCTGGGGCTTCCTCTGGAAGACCTGAAGTTGGGAATGTAGAAGATACACTTCCATGGTAGGTCACTCACATGGCGGGCAAAGTGGTGCAGACAGGTTGGTTTCTCACTATGTGGAGCTCTTCATGGGGCTTCTTGAATGTTCTTTCAACATGGCAGATGGCCTCCCCCAGAGCAAGCAACGTGGGAGAGCAAGCCGAAAGTGGCAATGCCCAGCATAGCAATCCTAGACAACACCATAATGCAAACTTCAAAGTTGTGAAGAGACTAGATCTTAACTGTTCCCACCATAAAGGAGAAATAATTATGGGACACGATAGAAGTATTAGCAATCATGTTGCAATATGTAAATGTATCAAGTCAACCTGTTGTATCCCTTAAACTTACACAATGCTATATGTCACTTGTATCTCAATAAAAATGAATTTTAAAAAAGAAAGCTAAGGGGCAAAAGAAAAAAAAAAAGTAAGAAAGCAAGCAAGCAAGCACACTAAGGGGTGCCTGGGTGGCTCAGCTGGTTAAGCATCTGGCTTTTGATTTTGGCTCAGGTCATGATCTCAGGGTGGTGAGATGGAGCCCTGTGGGCTCCTTGCTAAGTGGGGAGTCTGCTTGAGATTCTCTCCCCCCTTTCTCTCTCTGCACCTCCCCTCCCCTCATTCATGTGTGCACATGCACACATGTGCTCACTCTCTCTCTCAAATAAATAATTAAATTAATATTTAAAAAAATAGTTTAGGGGGTCTGGGTGGTTCAGTCATTGGGCATCTGCCTTTGGCGCAGGTCATGATCCCAGGGTCCTGGGATCGAGCCCCACATCAGGCTCCCCGCTCCGTGCGAAGCCACTCCCCCTGCTTGTGTTCCCTTTCTGGCTGTCTCTCTATAAATACATAAAAGATCTTAAAAAAAAAACAATAAATCTTAAAAAACCATGTGGACATTAAAAAAAGTGTTCAAACCACCTCATAGCTAGCTTGTAATTGAATCACAATTCAAATACAGAGACCTCTCGGTCTTTAGTCAATGTCATCCTGCTTCCTTGTCGGTATCAGTCAGGATTCCCCTGAAACACAGAACGGTTAGCAGGAGAGGGATTGGTGGTGGGTGGATGTGTGTACAGAGGTTCTATTAATTAGGAATTGGCTCCTACATTCATGGAGGCTAACAAGTCCCAAGATCTGCAGCCAGCAAGCCACATGTGGGAGAGCCAATTAGTGTAGCTTCAGTCTGAGTCCCAAGGCCTGAGATGCAGGAGATCCTATAGTAGTTCCAATCCGTGTGACTTCAGGCTCAAAATCCAGGAAAAGTCATTGCTTCAGTCCAAGTCCCAAGGCAGGAAATCAACCATATTCCAGATCAAGGCAGTCAAGTGGAGGAAATTCCCCCTTTCTTCCAGGAGGGTCAGCCTTTTTGTTCTACTTGGGCCTTCAACTGATTGGATGAGGCCCACCCACATTAGGGCAGGTAATTTGATTTCCTCAGTCTACCAATTCAAATGTTAATCTCATCCAAAGCAGTCTCCCAGACACACCCAGAGTTGTGTTTGACCAAATATCTGGGCACATGTGTTCCCATCAGTTTGACATCTATAATTAACCATCACAGTGTCCTTCATGAGCTCAGCTTGTTTATCCTTGGACATTTTTAGCTTGGAGCACCAGTTTTGCTCTTGCTTGGCCTAAATGTTATGCTTTAAGGAGTCCTGCCCTCACCCATACATAATTTCTGTATTTTCATCTTCGTATTGATGTTGATAATATCTCCTGTTAAATTAGGTGGGAGGAAATAAGTAGAAGAAAAGACACAAAAGGAGTACTAGGGTGTCCTAGTTCTAAATACTTTTTCTTAATGGATTTTGGAAGAAAAATCAATGAAAAATACCTTAATGGAAAAAAAATGAGAAAATAGTTTAATCTAGGGCAGTGGTTCTTAAGCTATAAAGTACATCAGAATCACCCTTGCACTTATTAAAACGCAGATGGCTGAGTCCCACTCCCAGAGTTTCTGGTTCAGTAGGTGTGGGATAGGGCCTGAGAATTTGCATTTCCAACAAGTTTCTAACAAGGTAATTCTGATTGTGCTGGTTCAAGACCACATTTTGAGTAGGAGAATGATAGGGGGGAAAGCCTGTCCATAATATGTGCAGAACTGAAATGGTATTTAGGGACCCATGTTTCTTCTATCTTGACACTTGACCATTCTATGCCACCTCATAGCCCAAGGTGGCTGCCTGAGCTCCAGCCATCAGGATTAGATTCCAAGCAAATGTTAGAAGGAGCAGGGGGAAGACCACTCCTTTTAAGGACACTTCCTACTTCCCAGAAGTTACGTGCAAGACTTCCCCTTACACACCATTGACTGGAACTTAGTCACATGGCCATGCCTAGCTGCAAGTAAGGTGGGAAATAGAGGCATTTTTTTTCCCCTCCAGGAGGCTATGTGCCCTAGCTAACATTCTATTACTTATAAATAGTGGGGGAAAGAGCTATTTAGGATTAACTAATGGCCTCTGCCATGGAAAGCTTCCACCTTGTTTGGAACAGGAGATAATTCATTCCCTATTTTGGTGTGTAACCTGGGCCTATCTTTCCTTCTGAGTCAAAAGCACAATCCCTGCAGCTTCATAAACAGGACTTAGAACCTTGCAAAACCTGGTGACTAAGTAATTACCAGCCCAGCCTAAGTCACATGCTCTCCCTGCGAATGGCTGGAAGAATGACCATGAAATCCTAAGCTAGACATGAGCTGTTTCATGCTCCCTCTCTCTGGTTTAGTTAATTGGTTATCCTGTTAACCGGCAGAGGTTTGTTTCCTCTGGATCGCTTGTCTCCTGAAACGTAGTAAAGACCAGACATCAGCAAATTTGAGGGGGAAATGTCCTCTGGAGGGGAAAGAGCTGAAACTCCAGCACACACGTAATTATACTCACTCGGTTCCAGAGCAAGCATAGAATAAATAAGCTTTTAACAAACCCCACCACCATGCCAGACGCCAGAGGTTTCCCCATTCCCCAGCTCTGTGCTCCAAGGGGGAAGATGGGCCTCGAAGGTCCCTGCTGCTAAGAGGTAAAGGAGGCGTGGGAAACAAGCTGCTGCCCAAACAGACGCTTTCTTCAAATGAGTGTGACTCAGTGGCTTCATTTTTAGGCACAGCCCCGCTTGGCAGAACTGAGCCACAAAAAGAAAAAAAAAAAAAAAATTGCTGTTCCCTGATGAACCCTTCTAGCCACTGGGTGCCACTATTGATTTGTTCGGTTAACCAAACTGTAAAAATGCTTTACCGTTGGGGGGGGGGGGGTGGATTCTCAATGCAGATTACTTTGGTAAAGCAGGAAAGGAAAATGGGCCAAAAAAAAAAAAAAAGTCTGCATGTGCGTGTGTATATATATATACCCTTAGATGTATGTTGGTTATTTCTTTCCTCCTGACTTCCTGTCGCCAGACGACATACTTTTGTCTGTAGTATCTCCTTCTTGATCACTCTCTCATAATGAATTTCAGAGTAACACTTTAAGAACCGCCTCAAGAATTTTGTTTCCTGAAGTGCCTTACAGCTCACAAAAAAAGAAAGACAGACAGATGTGGCAACTCTACTGCTCTGTGATTTTACAATTATTTATGTGTGCCATCATCAATAACAAATGTTTATAAAGTGCCTACTATGTGGCTGGGGCTGGGGAATAGAAAAATCAACAGAATTCCTTCCAGGAGGTTTTACACTCTCACACTCTCTCTCTCTCCTAAAAAGATGTATTTATTTAAGAGAGAGAGCGGGGAGGGGCAGAGGGAGAGGGGGAGAGAGAACCTGGAGCAGACTCCCCACTGAGCATGGAGTCCTACTCAGAGCTCCATCCCACCACCCTGAGAACTGATCTGAGCTGAAATCGAGTCAGATGTTCAACGGACTGAGCCATCCAGGACCCCTACTCTCTCTTAAAAAAAACAAAAGAAAAGAAAAAAAGACCTTATCTCCCACAAAAAACTTTTTTTTTTCTTTAATTTTCGGTAGGCTCCATGCCCAACATGGGGCTTCAACTGATGACCCCTAGATCAAGAGTCTTGTGTTCCACTCACCAAACCAGCTGGGCGCCCCCATACTCTCTCTTAATGAATAAAAGAGAATAAAAAGGTGGGTATCTAAGTAACTGTGGCCAAAACCATGCACTGTGTTCATCCAATGGGCATTTCTCCCCTTCTGTGCCCCCAATTTCCCTCCATCTTTCTCAGTGGCCAAGCCTACATTTTGTTCTAGGGTTCACCGTTCGGTATGGTCAAGGAAGATAACCCTTCCCCCGTTCCGGGGACAGTGAATCGTGGTGGCTTCATATCCCTTTCCAAGATGAGCTGAGCTTGGCCATGTGACCCAGGCCTAGACAACGAGACGGGAAGGAAAATCCACCACCAAAATACTCCCAATGACAGAAGCGTCAATTCCTTTATGCCAAACACGCAATGCCTGGAATTGCATTAGTCACCTTCAGACCACAAGGAGAGTCACCTCCGACCAGCCAAGGATAGCAAAGCAGAGAGATGGAAAGCCCCCCTGTTGGTAGACCCACCCGGGAGCAAGTCTGCCTCGGGAGTTCTTGTCTTGTGAGATATGTGAGCCCCTTTTTGTTAAGCACTTTTAGTGGGGTCTTCGGTTTCTTGCAGCTGAAGGTACCCCACCTGAAGGTCATGTACACTGGCTGCTTTATGCACGTTAGCTGGCCCATCATCCATCTGCCTGTGAGGCAGACATAAGCCCATTTCAGGGATGAAGCAATGGAGTCTGAGAGGTTAATACCATATCCAAGGTCACCCTGGTGAAGCCCTCTTTTAAATGCAATCAAGGCACAGCCGGTGAACAGTGAACGGATGACCAAGCAGCAGGTGCGGCTGAGGGGCTGAAGGTCACCGCCTGTCTTGGGGACATGGAAACACAACCTTGTGCAGGACATACTCTACCCGAATCTTCAGATTGTTCCTTGACTCTCCAGCCTCAGCATCTTCCAGTTCATCCCAAACAACAGCTTTCCGTGTTTCATCGAAAAGCCTCGAATTGAAATCCGGATCAAAGACAATCCAGATAGCCAGGAAGTCCTTCCTAAAGTCTCAGCTCAGACTCCCCTGTTGGCAGGGGGGTTGGGTCCCCAGCTCCAGCACAAGACAGCCCTGCCCTCTCCCTCCTCTTGAAAAGAAGGAATAAACAGTGGTCTGGGATTCAGCACTCCTCCCCGCAGAGCAGCGATGATGAAAACAAATCTCACTGGGGACAAAGGCTGCGCAGCTCCATGGGGCCGTCTGCATGGGAAGATCCGGGCCCCCCCCCCCTTTTGGGCGTCCTTCACGCTCCTTAGCCAAATGGAAAGCCCACACAGCAAAGTGATGCTTCTGCTTTCTTCCCTTTTGTTCAGCGCCCATTACAGGACCGCGCTGATGCTCAGCAGGCACATTTCTCTCGGGCTCGCCACCCCCCGGCTCCGGCTCCGACGCTGGGGCTGGAGGGCTGTCCTTCACCTGGGGCCTCGCGGCAGCAGATCACCGCCAGCTTCCCGAGGGCGGTGTTCCAGGCGAGGAAAATTGCTCCCGAGATTGCTTAAGGCCCCTGGGGAAATGACAAGGAGAAATTAATCTTCCATTGCTAATCTTCCTCCGCGGCTGGATCAGAATAGTTGCCTGCCAGAGACGGCCGCCTGGCTCCGGGTGCCTGGGGTGGGGGGCGGGGGGGGCGGGAGGGCCGTGCGCGATCCCTCCACATTGTCACCGGGAAGGGGGGGGGGGCGAGGCGGAGGTCAACAGGACGCATGGTGTGTGTCTCTCCTACACTCTGCCCTGCGTCTCTGCGATTAAATTCCCCAGCCTATGGGGCCAGATCACTGTTACTTGGCCCTGTGCCTCGGTCTACACCTACCCCTCTCCCCGCCCAAGATCTAGACCTGCTCCAGCCTCTGCTTACACCTGACCCTCTGGGCTCCAGGACCTGCTCCCTTCTCGCTGCAAGGCCTGGACCTCAGCTGGGCCATCTGCCTGGAAGCCTAAGTTGTCCCAGGTGTAATGACTTTCCCGTCCATGTCCCTGCCAGACCTCGGGCACAAGCATGACATCTGTCTGCTTGGCTACTATGCCTCTGGCTCCCAGCACGGGGTGCTCTGGGTACTCAGGAATGTGTGTACCAGGGAGGAATCCCTTCGAGTTGCTTAGGATGTGCAGCCACTCGTGACCTCAGGGGTTAGATTCGATTATTCTGTCCATTTGATGGAGGAAGAGGCTGAGGCGCAGAGAGGTTAAGTACTTGGCTCAATGCAGGTGATCCACTCTGGAGCACCTGCTCACCATCCCTGGGCTACAGTGCCCCTCTGACTGCAGGCTGTCTTGTATAGCTCTGGGTGCCTTTGCATCCAGACCGAGTCTTATTTTATTTCTGTTCCCTTGGTCTTTTCCAGGCACTCATTTAAGCATCCGTTAACAGTCGCACACCATTCAGCCCAAGAAGCCATAGCCCACCGCTCGTGGGCTCGCACTCTCAGACAAGCCAAGCCAGAAAGTGATGAAAAGATGTAAGTCACAGGGAAATCAGGGAATTGTCCCAAACACGCAGGGTAGACTCTTTAAATTTTCTTTCAGAGCTGGCTCTTTTTGCAACGCTGAAGTTAAAAAAAGAAGGAAATTGGGTTTAGGAAGGAAAGCGAGCTAAAGAAGCCAGTCTCCGAAGCCACCTGCATTGCTCAGGCTTTAAGTCTGAGAAGCAGAAGGCGGGATTCCCAGGGGCACCTGTCCCTTCTACTCGGGGGTGGGCAGGGGAGGGGATACCATGCCACTCTAGAGAAGCCCGGCTCATTGGCTCCACAACGGGGATGTCGGAAAGCATGTCTGGGAAGCATCCCCCCTCTCTGGGGCCCTGAGCAAGTGTGTCAGTTAGGACTGCATTAGGGTGCAAGGAACCAAAAACTTCATGATCGACATGCTGAACAAACCTGATGGTCATTTCGTTCCCACAAGAAGAAGTCTACAATTTCATATCGATAGGGGTGAGTTCAACAACATAAAACATCAGGGACAGCATTTCTGTGGTTCTCTTGGCCTTTCCTTCATGCCTCAGAATGGCTGCTGAAGCTCCAAGGATATGTTCGTGGTCAAGGCAGGAACGTGTGAGGAGGTGGGGCCCACCAAAAATATCTGTTCCTTTTTTTTTTTTTTTTTTTTTTTAAGATTTTACTCATTTATTTGAGAGAGAGCGAGAAAGACAGCACACGAGCTGGGACAGGGGAGGGCAGAGGTAGGAGAAGCAGACTGACCAGTCGAGCAGGGAGCCATATGTGGGACTAGATCCCAGGACCCTGGGATCATGACCTGAGCCGAAGGCAGACGCTTAACTGACTGAGCTACCCAGGCACCGCTATCTGTTCCTTTTATAAAGAAGTGAAAGCTTTCCAAGGAATCTTCTGGAAAACTTCAGTTTATGAGCCACCTATAACTGTGAAGGGATGCTGGAAAGTAAGCATTCAGTTCCCTGCCACCCCATATATCAGGGGAGGGGTATGGGAATGGGAGTTGGTTGAGGTTTCCCCAAGAGCAGAGCTTGAGACAAGGACTTGGGGGCAAGTAGCTTATTCGTAAGGTCACTTCAGGGGGCACCTGGGTGGCTCAGTCGGTTAAGCATCCACCTTCGGCCCAGGCCATGATCCCGGGGTCCTGGGATGAAGCCCTGCATCAGGCTCCCTGCTCAGTGGGGAGTCTGCTTGTGCCTCCCTCCCTGCCTGCCGCTCTCCCTGCTTGTGCTCTCTTGTGCTCTATTTCAAATAAATAAAATCTGTATAAAAAAACAAAAAACAAAAACAAGGTGACCCCAGGAAGTATGGCAAGGGAGGGGTAAGTAAAACAGAGAGGGAAGCCGCATGGGGAGTGAGGCGGGGGTGTTGATGAGCTTGTTAGCACTGGGAGCAGCTGAAGCTTGATTCCACTGGAAACCCCATGAGAGGCTGTGTGGGACCCGCTTCAGAGCCCACAGTCCCCTCGAAAGCCCCAGCCCAGGTTGGCCAGGTCGAGGGTTCTCCCCATGGTGCCAACTCTGTGGCATTTTCAGGTTGCAGCTTACAGCAAGATCCCTGATGCCAAAGAAAGCCCATAGACCAAGAAGAAAAGAGAGGAGAGAACAGTAGGCATTCCAGAAACAGCTCCTGGCTGCTGCAGGTGAAAGCAGAGGCAGCCTAAGGGCTCAGAGAGAGACATTGATAGTGCCCACTAGGGGCGCCCGACTGGCTGTCGGAAGAATATGCGACTCTTGATCTTGGGGTCATGAGTTTGAGCCTTACGTTGGGTTAGAGATGACTTACATAAATAGATAAACTTAAAAATAGTGCCTGCTCTGGCCACCAACCCTTACTGCCAGAGTGACCCAGTGGTAGGCTGGTTCCTGCTCCCCCTCTTCCTCTCCACCCCTCAGGGCGCCTCCCTCCAGCTGTCTCCCTGCTGGATCCTTCTCAATAACCAAGTTCTCCCCTACCCCACCTACCCTCAGGCCCTTTGGCACTCCAGAAAGAATGAGATGAACTAATTTACACTGATATTGTAACAATATATCCATAACAGTAACATGTATACAGTTCCTTAGAGCTCACCATGAACTTTCACATGCATTATTCTGTTGGGTGGCTCAGTGGGTTAAAGCCTCTGCCTTCGGCTCAGGTCATGATCCCAGGGTTCTGTGATCAAGCCCCACATCAGGCTCTCTGCTCAGCAGGGAGCCTGCTTCCTCCTCTCTCTCTGCCTGCCTCGCTGCCTATTTGTGATCTCTGTCTGCCAAATAAATAAATAAAATCTTAAAAAAAAAAAAAAAAAGAAACCTCACAGTATTGCTGGGGCGCCTGGGTGGCTCAGTGAGTTGAGTGTCTCAGTCGGTGAGCGTCTGACTCTTGGTTTCCCCTCAGGTCATGGTCTCAGGGTCATGAGATCGAGCCCTGTGCGAGGCTCTGAGCTCAGTTGAGCGTTGGCTTGAAGAGTCTCTCCTTCTGCCCTTCTCCTTGTGTGTGCTCATGTGCTCTTTCTCTCTCTTTAATAAATAAATTAATCTCAAACACACACACACACACACACACACACACACACACACACACACGCAAACTCACAACATTGCCTTGCAAGGAATCTCAGGTTCAGAGAAGTTAAGTAATTTGCCCAGGGATACTCAGCTAATAAACTGACCGAACTGAGTACCTTGTAAATGCTAACACTCCAAGTAGCCAGCTATCCCTACCTCTCCACGATGCCTTCTGTTTTCCTCTCATAAGCAGGCACTCAATAAATATTGATGTTTAATGGACTTCTTCACTAGCAAAAGAAAAATTGCTCATTTGGGGAACTGTCAACATTCAAAGAGTTTGTTATGAAACAGGTTCTAGAATCAAATCCGAACTCCTTATCCTGGCCAACACGGCCCACAGGATCTGGTCCTGGGGCACCTTTCCTTTCATTTCATCTTTCTTCTCCCGTCTACCTGTCCTCACTTCCCCAGGTCACCACCTTCATTAACTACACCCTCGTTCCTTGAACAGGCTGAGCTGCTGCCTGCCTCCCAGCCCTTGTTTTGGCTGTTCCCTCTGCCTAAAATACTCTTCCCCTTGTTCTATCACTGTCAGCTCTGACTCACCCCGAAGCTTTCAGGTTCCAAGTTGCCTCTTGTCAAGATCGTTCTCCCCCCAGCCCTCACATTCTTTATTTTCTTCTCCCTTGACAAATAACTTTCCATTTTTTTGTTGAACGCCTCATTTGCCAAAGTAAGGTCTACATTTCCTCCATGTGACATGGCCCTGTGACAAAGTTCTGGCCAGTAGGGTGTAAAGTGGAGGGGTATCTTCAATTTGCATTGAGTGTCCTTAACGAGGAGTCTTCCCTTCCTTGTGGCTTCTTCTCTGCCGGCTGGGATGGGTACCAGAAGGCTGGTGCTCAAGCAGAGGGGGCCAGGGTGGTTGCAAAGCCACACAGAGAAGCCTTCTTACATCCCACTTGGCACCAGAGCAAACAGGGTAGCTACAGGCCAAGGAGCCCAAGAAGGCCTAAAGGCCAATAACATTCCCAAGCTGGAAAATAGAGCTCTAAAAATGTTCCCCATCCCCAAGATGATCACAGACACGGCTGTGAAAGCTGTGGATTTAATGTAGCAGACCGTACTTCGAAAGGGGTCTCCACAATATTTAGGTAGAATCTCACATTCTCTTCCAGAACTACCTTGCCATCCCCCAACGAGAGATGAGTCAGGGGTGCCTGGGTGGCACAGTTGGCTAAGTGTCTGACTCTTGGTTTGGGCTCAGGTCATGATCTCAGGGTTGTGAGACTGAGCCCTGTGTCGGGCTCTGTGCTCAGCATGGAGTTTACTTGAGATTCTCTCTCTCCCTCTCCCTCTGCCCCTCACCCCACTCTCTCTCTCCAAAAAATAAATAAATCTTTTTCTAAAAAGAGAGAGATGAGCCTATCCTAGTTCTCTCTCCTCTTAAAGTTGGGCGATGCTGTATGATTTCTTAAGAATGGCTCACGAATGGTAGATTGGCTTCTCTCTCTCTCTCTCCCCACCACCCACCACTTCAGCTTCTCTCCTGACCTCGGGCACTCACTGTCCCAACCCAGCTGCCATGCTATGAGGAAGCCCAGGCCACAGGCAGAGGGCAGAGGTGCAGTGTAGCAGTTCTCTTTTTGCTTTTTAAAGGTCTACTGAAAAATTTTTTTAAGTTTTTATTTATTCATTTGAGAGAAACAGAGAGAGGCAGAAGCAGGATCCCCACTGAGCCAGCCAGGAGACAGACGTGGAGCTCGATCCCAGAACTTGGAGGCCATGACCTGAGCTGAAGGCAGACACCCAACCATCTGAGCCACCCAGGAACCCCTCGGTATAGCAGTTCTACCCGACATCCCCAGATGAGACCCCAGACCACACCCAGCTTCCACTCTCCCAGGAGGCCTTGCGGTGATCCCAAATCCCCCACCACCACCACCCCCGCCTTGACCTCACCAGCTGACACCAAGTAGAACAGAGATAGTGGTCCCTACTGAGCCCTGGTCTAATCACAAATTTTATGGGAGAAAGAAACGCCCTGCTGGGTTTAAGTTTTGTAGTGGTTTGGTGTGGCTGGAGATAGATAATCCCAAGGACAAAAGTCAGTGGGTAACAGGAGTGGCATGTGGGCCCCTTCCTCGGGCCAGGACCAGGCCTTCCTTGCCCACGATCACTGCTGGGGAGAAGGGAAGAAGGAGATAGATATGAGGAAGAACCGCATTGACCCTGACAAAGGACCTTCTTTTTTATTTTTAAGATTTTATTTCTTTATTTGAGAGAGATCACAGGAGAAGGAGAAGCAGACTTGCCACTGAGCAGGGAGCCCGATACAGGACTCAATCCCAGGACCCTGAGATCATGAGCCGAGCCGAAGGCAGAGGCTTGACTCACTGAGCCACCCAGGAGCCCCAAAAGGGGACTACCTTTAAACTGGAAGGACCTGAGCTAGATTGAATTGGCCCGCTGATGTTTTCCAGCATCAGCGGAAATGTGAGCTCAAGGGCCAAGGTAATTTTAATTTCAGGAAAATAAAGAGCACTAGTCTTTGCATACCAGACTTTGTGACCAAGCAAAAAATTCCTACCCACTTTACAGTTGGGGGCTGGGATGTGTCCAGCCACAGTCCTGACTCCAGTCCACGAGCAGGCACTAAACTCACATACACAGAGAGAAGGCTGCCCTAGCCTTTCCAGCAGGAAATCATGACTTAGCAGTATAAAATGGGCCCTGGAACCAAGTGGATCTCTAAGTTCTTTCTGCTACACCCCTACACCCCTAGCCATCCTGAGGCTTCTGGCAATGAGAGAGGAGGGGAAGGATCAAGTGCGGTGTGGGGAGCCCTGTCCTGGTCCCGTGTGGGGAGTAGGGCACGCACATGGTGGAGCCGCTCGGAGGGTCACACTCTGGCCTGGTCTCTTTGTGGACAATCCAGGCAGAAGGCAGGGATGGAGGGGCCAGATAACGCCTCCAGCCATCTCCAGCCTTCCAATTCGGAGACAGATGTTTTATGACTCAAGAGTTTTGGGAAAGCAGTCTTGCTTCAAATACTCCTATTGTAAGCCACATCTGAAGTTTTTACAAAGTATGCTTTTTTTGCTTGAAAGTACCTGAAAGGCTATCTGTCCCCAAACATGTCTTGGGAACCCTTTGGAGGGCTCTGCGTACAAGCTGAGCGGAGCTGTGTTCTTCCCTCTTCAGACAAATTAGGTGTGTATTCTCGGGAGTAACAACACGTGGTTGTCATTAGCGCTCGTGATGTTTGGGGTTTGGTGTGAACCCACATTTTATCCATTGAATGATTTCTTTTTTCCAAAATAGTGAAAAGAGCCACAAAACACAAAAGTAATTACATGATTTAACTTTCCATCTCGGTCAAGCCGTGATTAGAAGTGGAAAATAATACTGGCGCTTGGGTTTCTCGCTGGAAAGGCCAGAAAAGGACATTTGTGATGGTTGGGTTTGGGGTTTTTATTTTATTATTTATTTATTTAGTTAGTTTTGTTTTGTTTTGTTTTGTTTTGAAGGCCATAAACTACCAGTGAGGAGAAGCCAAAAGAAGCTGGGGCTAAGACAAAAGGCCTCTCTCCTAAGTGACAAGGGCTCAGTGGCCACTCGGGTCCTAGAGAAACGCAAGACCTCACCGTCCTGTTGTTTAACCTCTGATGCCTTGCTCACTTCTGGTAGAATCCAAGAAAACTCGCCATGGGATTGTGATTTATAATGAGAAATATACATTTGGTCTTTGCCCCCCCCCCCAACCTTCTTTAGCAGAACTCCTAAAACCCTTGGAATTTCTTAAGCCTGGAGAGTGAGCGGATGTCTTTTGTTATGTTAATGAGATGACTTTTGGAAGGCCCTAGATCACCTGAGGGTGGGGGCTGGTGAGGAGGAACCAAAGGAATGACTAAAGGGTTGGAACTTTCAGTCCTACCCCCTAACCTGGGGGTGGAGAGAGGGGCTGGAGGTTGAGTCAATCCCCATTGGCCGATGACTTAATCAATCATGCCTGTGTACCGAAGCCTGCATAAAAATCCAAAAAAGACGGTTGTGAGAGTTTCCAGGTTGGGGAGCACAGGAGATGTGGGGGGAGTGGCTGGCTTGGAGAGGGCAGGGAAGCTTCTCATCCTTTCCCCAGACCTCGCCCTGAGCATCTCTTCCATCTGGCTGTTCTTGAGTTCTATCCTTTTGTAATAAACCAGCAATCTAGAGAGTAAAACGTTTCTCTGGGATCTATGAGCTGCTCTAGCGAATTAATTAAACCTACGGAGGGGCGTCACTGGAAACTCCAATCTGCAGCCTGTTAGTCAAAAGCACAGGTGACAACTTGAACTTGGACCGGGATCAGAAGGTTGGGGGGGCAGTCCTGTAGAACAGGGCACTTAACCTGTGGGATCCGAAGCTGTGTCCACCAAGATAGTGTCAGACATCATAGGACAGCCAGCTGGTGTCCGGAACATTGCCTGTTGTTGATGTGAGAAACCCCCACTCCCCCCACACTTTGGAATTGGGATCTGGTCAGTCTTATTTCCTATAGTCTATATCAATGAAGGACAAGAACGGGCTTCTGATCTATCAGGCAACCAGGTATGAGCTCCACTACATTTCCTAAAGATTTTTTTTAAGCTTTTTTTCTTTTTTCAGTAATCACCACTCCCAACGTGGGGCTCAAACTCATGACCCAGAGATCAAGAATCACCTGCTCCTGAGCCAGCCAGACCCCCCTCCCTGAAGATTTTTAAAATAAGTTTGGATAGGCCTTTGCACTGTCATTTAGCTCTCCCTACCTACTCGTATCTGTCCTGCCAAGAAGGAGCCGTGGCCGGTCAGTCTGCCCTCCTCTAGCCTTGGCACTGATGGCCACATCTATGGCCCGAGGCCCTCGCCCTAGCCAAAGGAGATTGCAGCAGAAGAGGCGATGGCAGCTGACTTCAGACCAATGCTGTGAGTTCCTTTTTTTTTTTTTTAATAGACGGAGATGTAATTGACTTGTCATTATATTAGTCTCAGGTGTACAAAGTAATGATCCACTACCTGGATGTATTGGGAAATGATCACTACAATAAGTCTAGGTAACATCCATCATCACACTTAGCTACGAAATTTTGTTTCTTATGATGAGAACTTTGAAAATCTACTCTCTTAGCAACTCTTTTTTAAAAAAGCTTTATTTATTTGTTTCAGAGAGAGAGAGCACAAGTGGGAGGGGCAGAGGAAGAGGGAGAGAGAATCTCAAGCAGACTCTGCACTGAGCATGAGCCCAACAAAGGGTTGGATGTGGGACTCCATCTAACAACCCAGAGATCATGACCTGAGCCGAAAGCAAGACTTGGATGCTTAACCAACTTGGCCACTCAGGCACCACTCTTGTTTTGTTTTGTTTTTTTTAAATATTCTCTTTATGTAATCTCTACACTCAATGTGGGCCTCAAACTCACAACCCCAAGCCCGAGAGTCATATGCTCCACCATCTGAGCCCAGCAGGGTCCCCTCCTAGCAATTTTCAAATATGCAAGAGCGTGTTATTAACTATAATCACCCTGCTGCATGTTACAATCCTGGGACTCACTCATTTTATAACTGGAAATTTCTACCTTTCGACCTCCTTCACCCATTTCATCCACCCCACACTTCTGGCAACCACCAATCTGTTTTCTGTGTCTATGAGCTTGGGGTCTGTTGGTTTGGTTGTTTTTTTTCTATAGGTTCCACATACAAGTAAGATCATACAGTATTTCTCTTTCTCTGTCTGACTTGTTTCACTTAGCAGAATACTCTCAAGGTCCATCCATGTTGTCGCAGATGATAGGATTTCACTGCTTTCTATTTCACTGTATATCTATACCACATTCCCTTTAAGAATGGTGTGGCTTATGTTTACACTTCATTTCAGCCAACAGTCTAGACCTTCTAGTGACCAGACTGCCATGTACAGTCCAGAAATGGGGTGCCTGGCTGGCTCACTTGGATGAGTCTTGGACTCTTGATCTCAGCTCAGGTCTTGATCTCAGGGTCCTGAGTTCAAGCCCCGCACTGGGCTCTGCAGTGGGCATGGAGTCTACCTTAAAAAAAAAAAAAAAAAAATGGGTCCACCCAAACTCCTCAGCGTTTCTTGTCTTATTTTACTACTGATATAGGATGTGTGTGCGTGTGTGTGTGTTTTAAGATTTTATTTGTTTATTTTTGAGAGCAAAAAAGAGCAAGGGGAGGGACAGAGGGAGAGAGAGAATCTCAAGCAGACTCCACACTGAGAATGGAGGCTGACATGGGGCTCAGTCTCACGACCTGAGATCATGACCTAAGCTGAAATCAAGAGTCAGATGCTTCATCGACTGAGCCACCCAGATGTCCCCAGGGTGTGTTTTTTAAAAGTTGGGTTCATTTTGTTGTTTGAGGGGCTAGGAATGAGAAGAAAATTTCCTATCAAATATAGAGGGGCCTGTGTGGCTCAGTCAGTTGAGCATCTGCCTTTGGCTCAGGTATGATCCCCGAATTCTGCAGGGTCTTGGGATCGAGACCCGCACTGGGCTTCCTGCTCAGCAGAGAGCCTGCTTCTCCTTCTCCCTCTGCCCCTTGTTGCTGCTTGTGCACTCTCTTTCAAGTGACTAAATAAGATCTTAAAAAAAAAAATAGAGGGGAGCTCAGAAACATTACATGAAAATCTCTGAACCTCTCCCAATCTCAATTTTCATAGCTTTCAGCATCTGAACAACTGCTGGGATAATTAACCTGTTTAATTTCGAGAGCAGTAAAAACTGCTTTCTGTTAGAAGACATAGAAACACTGGCTGAAACTGGCTTCCACAGCTACTGGGAAATATCTTGGTTTCTATGACCGTAGAGTCCAGAGGTAGAGTTGGCTTCAGGCAAGCCTTTATCCAGTGATGCTATAGTAGCATAGTGCCATGTCCTAGTGCCTCCGTATTTCACTGTACTGCTTTCTGAGGATGCACAGACATCCTCCTCAGCTTTGTGTCCTGAAGCAGACACTATTAATGCCCTGTTCCTTATCCCCTCAGAAGTTCACTACAGCTGCTGGAGACCATTCACTATGCTCTCACAACTGCCTATCCTCCAGCATCCATGTAAGTCTGATGCACTGCCTGGATATCTTCTTCTGCGACAGGGGACCTGGGAATTGACATTGGGGAGACATTTCCTCTCTCTGCAGTCACATATGTGGCTTGCATTATATTTCTGTCAGAGAGTTCAGCCATAGACTCTATAGAATGACGACACACTGTACCACCAAACCTGGCTGGCAACCTGTTTTTGTCAATAAAGTTTTATTGGAACCCAGCCACACCTATCGACCTCTGTATTGTCTGTGGCTTACTTTCCATGCAGTGGCAGAGGTGAACAGTTGCAATAGAAACCTTTTGGCCCGCAAAGCCTGAACTATTTCTCCTCCGACCCTTTACAGAAAACATCTACCAAAGGGATGAGCAAGATGGCAGAGGAGTAGGAAACCTAGTATCATCAGGTCCCAGGAGTTCTGCTACATGGTTATCAAACCATTCTGAACACCTACAAACTCAACAGGAGATGGAAAAGAAGAAGAGCAGCAATTCTAGGAACAGAAAAATGACCAATTTCTGGAAGGTAGGACATGCAGAGAAGTGAATCTGAGGTATATATGGGAAGACAGACCTTGGGGGAGGGGCTGGCTTCCAGCAAGTTGTGGAGCAGCTGAGTACAAAATCGGATCTTTTAGAAGTCGGCTCCACTGAGGGATGTCGCTCCAGAGCCTAAGTGGGGGGAGGGGACAGGGACAGTGTGGTCTCAGGACCCATGAAGTCACAGAAAGACCGGGGGATATCAGAGTGTAGCAGAGCTCCCAGGTATCAGAGCGGGGAAGCCGGCTACAGAGATGGAAACGAGAATTGAGCTCTCAGCTCAGGGTTAGTTACCTTAAACCATGCTCCAAGGCACAGTCGGGCCACTGCTCTTGGAGGAGGGACCCCATAAGTGGCAGATCCGGGGAGACTCACCTTCCTGCTCTGGGAGAAGCAGTGCAACAGAAACCTGCTGGGTTTGGAGACTCCAAATGGGGCCATGAGCCAGAGACAGAAATGTTCGGTTACAGGCTGGGTGAGCTTGGACCAGGGAGACAGGAGTGACTGAGCGCTTTTCTCTGAGGGCAACTGAGGAGCAGGCCTGAGCTCTTAGTTCCTCTGGCTCGGATATTGAGAGGCCGCCATTGTTATTCCCGTCTTCCAGAGCTCTATGGAAAGCATTCAGGGAACAAAAGGTCTCAAGACCAAAAGTACGCAGATTACTTGGCTGGGTCCCTGGCAAGGGTGGTGCAATTCCGCCTCGGGCAAACACATGTAAGGATCACTACAACAGGCCCCTCCCCCAGAAGATCAGCAAGAACATCCAGCCAAGATCAAGTTTACCAATCAATGAGAACTGTGGAACTCCAGACCTAGGGGAAAGCGACACACAGAATTAATACCTTTTTTTCCCAGGATCCTTCAGTTTTTCAAAGTTAAGTTTTTATAATTTTATTTTTCTCTTATTCTATTTTTAAAATTTTTCCACTTTCCTATTTTAAAGTTTTTTAACTATTTTATCTTATCAATACCTTTTTAAAACTCTTTTTTTAATTTCCCAACACCAAAGAAATACAAACAATTATAAGAACATATTATGAGCAAGTAGACACCAGCAGATTTGACAATCTGAAAGAAACTGATGCATTCCTAGAGATCTATAAACTACAAAATTGAATGAAGAAGAAATAGAAAACCTGAACAGACCCATAACCAGTAAGGAGATTGAAGCAGTCATCAAAAATCTCCCAGCAAACCAGAGCCCAGGGCCAGAGGCTTCCAGGGGAATGCTACCAAACATTTAAAGAAGAATTAATACCCATTCTCCTGAAACTGTTCCCCAAAAATAGAAATGGAAGGAAAACTTCCAAACTCATTTTATGAGGCCAGTATTACCTTGACCCCAAAACCAGACAAAGACCCCATCAAAAAGGAAAATTACAGACCAATATCCTTAATGAACATGGAGGCAAAAATTCTCACCAAAATACTAGCCAATAGGATCCAACAGTACATTAAAAGGATTATTCACCATGACCAAGTAGGATTTATTCCTGGGCTGCAAGGTTGGTTCAACATCCACGAATCAATCAATGTGATACATTACACTAATAAAAGAAAGAACAAGAACCATATGATCCTCTCAATAGATGCTGAAAAAGCATTTGACAAACTACAGCATCCTTTCTTGATCAAAACTCTTCAAAGTGTAGGGATAGAGGGTACATACCTCAATATCATCAAAGCCATCTATGAAAAACCCACAGCGAATATCATTCTCAATGGAGAAAAACTGAGAGCTTTTCCTCTAAGGTCAAGAACATGGCATGGCTGTCCACTATCACCACTGCTATTCAACATTGTACTAGAAGGCCTAGCTAGTAATCAGACAACAAAAGGAAATAAAAGGTATCAGAATCAGCAGAGAAGAAGTCAGACTCTCACTCTTTGCAGATGATATGATACTTTATTTGGAAAACCCAAACGACTCCACTCCAAAACTGCTAGAACTCATACAGGAATTCATTAAGTGTCAGGATATCACATCAATGCACAGAAATCAGTTGCATTTCTCTACATCAACAACAAGACAGAAGAAAAGAGAAATTAAGGAGTCAACCCCATTTACAATGGCACCCAAAACCATAAGATACCTAGGAATAAACCTAACCAAAGAGGCAAAGAATCTATACTCAGAAAACTATAAAGTACTCATGAAAGAAATGGAGGAAGACACAAAGAAATGGAAAAACGTTCCATGCTCATGGATTGGAAGAACAAATATTGTGAAAATGTCTATACTACCTAAAGCAATCTACATGTTTAATGTAATCCTTATCAAAATACTATCAATTTTTTCAAAGAAGTGGAACAAATAATCCTAAAATTTATATGGAACCATAAAAGACCCTGAATAGTCAGAGGAATGTTGAAAAAGAGAACCAAAGTTGGCAGCATCACAATTCCAGACTTCAAGCTCTATTATGAAGCTGTCATCATCAAGACAGTATGGTATGACACAAAAACAGACACATAGATCAATGGAACAGAATAGAGAGCCCACAAATGGACCCTCAACTCTATGGCCAACTCATCTTCAACAAAGCAGGAAAGAATGTCCAATGGAAGAAAGACAGTCTCTTCAACAAATGGCGTTGGGACAATTGGACAACCATATCCAGAAGAATGAAACTGGACCATTTCCTTACACCACACACACAAATAGACTCAAAATGGATGAAAGACCTCAAGGTGAGTCAGGAATCCATCCAAATCCATGAGGAGAACACAGGCAGCAACCTCTTCAACCTCAGCCACAACAACTTCTTCCTAGAAACATCGCCAAAGATAAGAGAAGCAAAGGCAGAAATGAACTATTGGGACTTCGTCAAGATCAAAAGCTTTGCACAGCAAAGGAAACAGTCAACAAAACCAAAAGACAACTGACAGAATGGGAGAAGATATTTGCAAATGACATATCATATACAGGGCTAGTATCCAAAATCTATAAAGAACGTATCAAACTCAACACCCAAACAACAAATAATTCAATCAAGAAATGGGCAGAGGACGTGAACAGACAGACATCCCTGCAAAGAAGACATCCAGATGGCCAACTGACACATGAAAAAGTGCTGCACATCACTAGGCATCAGGGATATAGAAATTAAAACCACAGTGAGATACCGCCTCACGCCAGTCAGAGTGGCTAAAATTAACAAGTCAGAAAACAACAGGTATTGGTGAGGATGCGGAGAAAGGGGAACCCTCCTACACTGTTGGTAGGAATGCAAGCTGGTGCAGTCACTCTGGAAAACAGCATGGAGGTTCCTCAAAAAGTTGAAAATGGAGCTACCCTACGACCCAGCAATTGCACTACTGGGTATTTACCTAAAAATACAAATGTGATCCGAAGGGGCATGTGCACCCGAATGTTTGTAGCAGCAATGTCCACAATAGCCAAACTGTGGAAAGAGCCTAGATGTCCATCAACAGATGAATAGATATAGAAGATGTGGTGTATATATATATACAATGGAATACTATGTAGCCATCAGAGAAATCTTGCCATTTGCAATGATGTGGATGGAACTAGAAGGTATTATGCTGAACGAAATAAGTCAATCAGAGAAAGACAATTATCATATGATCTCTCTGATATGAGGAATTTGAGAGGCAGAGCAGGGGGTCCCTGGGGTGCAGGGAGGGACAAAAATGAAACAAGATGGGATTGGGAGGGAGACAAACCAGAAGAGACTCTCAATCTCACGAAACAAACTGAGGGTTGCTGGGGAGTAGCGGGGGAGGGATAGGGTGGCTGGGTGATGGACATTGGGGAGGGGATGTGTTATGGTGAGCACTGTGAATTGTGTAAGACTGATGATTCACAGATCTGTACCTCTGGGGCACATAATACATTATATTTTAATTAAAAGTAAGTAAATAAATAAATAAGAAAAAGGCAGCAATCTCTGATGGAGCATATTGGCCCTAGGAAAATTCCTACGCTGCAAAAATATTACTGGCTTTCAGTAGAGAAGAGAATTTGCTTATTTTTTGGAGTATGTGAAAATACAAATTTAATATGTGTGTACACACAATCATATGTGACTGGTATGTGTGTCTCTCTTGGACCAGGATGTTGAAGTCCCTGCTTCCAAGCAATGATTATCTGCACGTGTACTGTGGCTCAAATGGAAAGTGTTTCTAGCAAGCCCTTGACAAGTTGCCAAAGAAGTATTACAAAAAGTGGTTTTTTGAAAGATTTTAGTTATTTATTTGAGAGAGAGAGAACAGGAGTTGGGCGGTGCTGGCAGAGGATAGGGGGAGACAGAGACTTTCCACTGAGCAGGGAGCCAGATGTGGGGCTCGATCCCCGGACCCTGGGGTCAAGACCTGAACCGAAGGCAGACGCCTAACCAACTGTGCCACCCACGGGCCCCCGCAAATTCTCTTATTAGACTAAGGATGACAATGGTAACCTGCCCAAAGTCACCTAGCTTGTAGTAAATACAGTATGTTCTCCGGTCTTTTTTTTTTTTTTAAACTATCTTAAACCTCAAAAGAAAAAATGTTACCAAATAAAGTAAGGCTGCTATAATATTGCTATTAGTTTAGTCTGCCCAGAACACAATCTCACAGCCCTTCTTCTGATACTCCCCCACTCCTTTCATAAAGAGCTCAGCCGTGGGCCTCTGGTGTGACTCGCAGTTATGACATCCCTACCTATCCCCTAGGAATTAACATGGAAATGAAACTAAATCTAGTCTGCTTCCTCCCAGACAGAGCCTTTGGCTCAAGAGGTAGGCATGTGAACCAAGCCTGGCCTGTTGGAGACCTTTCCTACAATTTTCTTAAAAAGGAAGTGGAGGTTGGGGGATGCCTGGGTGTCTCAGTTAGTTAAGCCTCTGCCTTTAACTCAGGTCATTCTGGGGTCCTGGGATCCAGCCCAGCATCAGTCTCCCTGCTCAGTGGGGAGCCTGCTTCTCCCTCTCCCTCTGTCTACTGTTCTGCCTGCTTGTGCTGGCGCGCTCTCTCTCTCTCAAATAAATAAATAAATCTTAAAAAAAAAAAAATGTTGGGGCGCCTGGGTGGCTCAGTGGATAAAGCCTCTGCCTTCGGCTCAGGTCATGATCCCAGGGTCCTGGATTGAGCCCCACATCAAGCTCTGCTCCGCAGGGAGCCTGCTTCCTCCTCTCTCTCTCTACCTGCCTCTCTACCTACTTGTGATCTCTGCCTGTCAAATAAATAAATAAAATCTTTAAAAAAAAAAAAATGTAATCCCGGACTCTTTTCTCCCCTTACTATTGCTCTATAACAAATTATGTCAAGATGCAACAGCATAAAATAAGCATTTTCTCATGCTCCCAGCTTCTGTGAGCCAGGAATTCTGATAGCACAGTGGGGAGGACTTGTCTCTGCTCTCCAGTGTCTGGA
Source organism: Mustela lutreola (assembly GCF_030435805.1). NCBI lineage: Eukaryota > Metazoa > Chordata > Mammalia > Carnivora > Mustelidae > Mustela > Mustela lutreola. The sequence continues at coordinate 35,474,659 of NC_081308.1, read as the reverse complement.
GCCTCAATAGGGAGGACTGGATGACTGGAGGGGTGGGGGAGGGGTGTGCTGGAATCATCCAGGAGCATGTTCATCACATGTGCTTGATCTTGGCTCTTAGGTGGCACTGCAGCTGGAGCTCTCCGTCACAACACTTTCATGTGGCCTCTCCATGTAGCTTGGGCTTCCTGACAGGACGGCAGTCTCAGACTTCTGCCATGGCAGCTCCGGGACTCCAAAGGCAATGTCCCAGTTACTAAGACAGAAGCCATATTGTCCTTTACGACCTAGCATTGGAAGTCCCACAGGGTCCCTTCCACGGTCATCACAACCCCATTAAGAACAGAAAATATAGGGTGCCTGGGTGGCTCAGTGGGTTAAGCCGCTGCCTTCGGCTCAGGTCATGATCTCAGAGTCCTGGGATCGAGTCCCGCATCGGGCTCTCTGCTCAGCAGGGAGCCTGCTTCCCTCTCTCTCTCTGCCTGCCTCTCCATCTACTTGTGATTTCTCTCTGTCAAATAAATAAATGAAATCTTTAAAAAAAAAAAAGAACAGAAAATATAAGGGCACCTGGGTGACTCGGTCGGTGGAGCACATGATGCTTAATTTCCGCTCAAGTCATGATCTCAGGGTTGTGGGGTCAGGCCCTGCATTGGCCTCTGTGCTGGGCATGGAAACTGGTCGAGGTTCTCTGTCTTCCTCTGTCCCTCTGTGCCCCCACTCACGTACATTCTCTGTCCCTAGAACAAAACAAAACACCTGGGAAATATAGATCCCATCTCTCAACAGGAGGAGTGTCGAAGTCACATTGTAAGGTGAACATCTGGGATGGGAGATGGTCTTGGTGCCATTTTTTTGAAAATAGAATCTGCCTTCTCTTGGTAGTCATGTCATTAGGGGAAAAAAATGTGAGAGAATATGGAGAGAGCGTCTAGCAAGTGTGCAATCTCCTCAGGCCTACTGGTCTAGGGCCCTGGTTCCTAGAATCACTTCATAGATGTTAGAAGCTCCCCCAGTCGTGTGACCCATGAGACTTCCGTTTTGCTTAAACAACTTTAAGTGGGTTTCTATCACTTGCAACCATGAGTCCTAGCTGATAAGATAAATAATTGTTGATTTTGAAACGGAGAGACTTCATTCATTCGCTAAAGATACCTAAACAAAGCACCCAAGGAAATGTGCTAAGTGCTGCGGGTGACAGAGCGGTGCAGGAGGGAAGCAGACAGCACAGCACGGTGAGTACGACACAGCCCTGAGTCACCCACAAGGGGCTTACAGGCCTGTGTTAGTTTGCTCTAGCTGCCACATCCGAGTACCCCAGACTGGAGGGAGTGGAAACAACAGAAATTTACTTCTCACTGTTCTGGAGGCTGGTTTCTTCTGAGGCCTCTCTGCTTGGCTTGCAGTTGGCCGCCTTCTTGCTGGGTCCTCACGCTGCCTTTTCTCTATGTGCACACGATCCTGGGGTCTCTCTGTGCACCCAAATCTTCTCTCGGAAGGACACCAGTCAGACTGGATTTGGGTCCACCCCACCGGCCTCACTGTACCTTAATCACTTTTTGTCTTCTTCTGGAGTTTATTATTTTCTTTTTTTTTAAGATTTTATTTATTTATTTGGCAGAGAGAGAGTACAAGCAGGAGGAGTGGAAGGGAGAAGGAGAAGCCGGCTCCCGCTGAGCAGAGAGCCTGATGTGGGCCTTGATCCCAGGACCCTGAGATCATGACCTGAGCCAAAGGCAGACACAACCCACTGAGCCACCAAGAAGCCCCATCAAGAGTTTATTCAAATACAAATTCGTTCACATATAGTGCAGTATTAGATTGGGGGGTAACGTAATCACTCTTTTTAAGGCCCTATTTCCAAATGCAATCATATTCTGGGGTTTGTAGGGTCAGCGTATGAATTTTGAGGGGACACGATGCAGCCTTTCAGGGAGGATAATCGTGAAAGACCGTCGTTCGGCAAACATTCACTTGCCTCCCCCTCCTTCTCCCTCTTGGGGTGCTGTGTTCCCACTGACTTCAGACTTGACCCTGTGACTTGCTTTAGTCAATGTCATGTGAGCAGATACGATGCCAGAGAATGCTTTAAATTGCTTGCACCATTCAGCCTGACTTTTGCTCTCTGGTCATCTACCATAAGCCCAGAATGCCCCCCAGGAAATTGCTGAAGAAGAATGAGGAGACATGGGAGGAGGCCTGGACCCAAGCTACAGAATGCAGCTACACTCAGCTGAAATCACCAGAACAAGTCACCCACCCATTTGCAGGAGATACACGTTTTAAGCCATTGAGTTGTGGTGTGTTTAAAACTTTTGTTACACAGCGTTATTGCACCAATAGCTAACCAGTATGATAAGAAATAAAGTAAATTACTACACCATGTAGACAGAAAGCTCTTTCTTTATGCTGAATATTATTTGCCGGAAGATTCTGAATAGATATAATTTCTTTCTGTCTAATGGTTAAACCAACGAGCTATAAATTATTTTGATTATCTAACATATTTGACAGAGAGGGGAAGTTTTTCCCAAACACATTGCATATGTTTCCACTTTCAAGAGGATTATTACTATTTTGTGAGTGTCAGCAATGCGCTAAGTGCTGACCTGGGAATCCAGGAAACGCAGTTCATGCCCAGAAACCTCAATACTGGAGTCACCTAAGGACCATCAGACAGATGAGGTCATGAGCTAGGAATTCCTTAAATATGTGAAAGGATTGTGAGTAATTATGTAATTACACTGGTGATTAGAAGCCCAAGTTCACATAGCATTAATCTCAGGTATGACTCCCTACATGTTTCCAGATTGACATTTCTCAGACTTGCATTGGCCCTGATTTGTCCAGTTTCTTCCTTCTTTTTAAAGATGTATTTACTGGGGGAGGGGCACCTGGGTGGCTCAGTGGGTTAAAGCTGCTGCCTCAGCTCAGGTCATGATCCCAGGGTCCTGGGATTGAGCCCCGCATCAGGCTCTCTGCTGAGCAGGGAGCCTGCTTCCCTTCCTCTCTCTCTGCCTGCCTCTCTGCCTACTTATGATCTCTGCCCATCAAATAAATAAATAAAATCTTTAAAAATAAATAAATAAAGATGTACTTATTAGGACACCTGGGTGGCTTAGTTGTTAGGCATCTGCCTTGGGCTTACGTCATGATCCCAGGATTCTGGGATAGAGCCCTGCCTCCGGCTCTCTGTTGGGCAGGGAGCCTGCTTCTCCCTCTCCCTCTCCCACTGCCTGTATTCCCTCTCTCGCTGTGTCCCCCTCTGTCAAATAAATAAATGACATCTTTAAAAATAAAAAAATTTTAATAAATAAATAAATAAAAATTTTAAAAAATAAAAAAAATTTTAGTATTTATTTATTTGAAAGAAAGGGGTAGAGAGGGGCGTCTGGGTGGCTCAGTGGGTTAAAGCCGCTGCCTTCGGCTTGGGTCATGATCCCAGGGTGCTGGGATCGAGCCCCGCATCGGGCTCTCCGCTCGGCGGGGAGCCTGCTTCCCTTCCTCTCTCTCTCTGCCTGCCTCTCTGCCTACTTGTGATCTCTGTCAAATAAATAAATAAAATCTTAAAAAAAAAAAAAGAAAGAAAAGAAAGGGGTAGAGAGTGTGTGCAAACATGGGGTGGGGGAGGGGCAGAGGGAGAGGGAGAATCTCCAGCAGATTCCTCATTGAGCATGGACACCCCCCCACCGCCCCACACGAGGCTCCATCCCAGGACCCATGAAATTATGACCTGAGCTGAAAACAAGAGTCGAATGCTTAACGGCGTGCGCCCCTCAGTTGCCGATCCTAGAAATCTGCTTCCCGAGCTGGAGGCACATCTTATCCCCGACAGGGTTCAAACGCTGGTAACACCATCAGCCCCTCTTCTATTCCTGATAACCTGCCATGATTCGAGATTTGCAATCAACGGCATGGGATTGTGAACACGAGTTGGAATGACACTTTATATGGTCTCCAGATCATCTGTTTTCGTTCGTTTGGGCTCTCCTGTTTCCATTGCCTCTCTAAGCAAAGGTCACGACCTCTCTTGAAAAGGGCTCGACGGAAGGAAAAACAGCAAGTCTACGTGTTGAAGTGAAAGAATTCGGTTCACAAAATAAAACTAAGGCAACAGAAGGCAAAGGGAGTTTCCACTGTTTGAAAAGGGGCTTTCTCAGCACAAGCTTGGAAAAAAATGTTGATGATTTATGCAAATGAGGAAGGAAATGTGCCCCGAGGGATCTTGGCACAGAAGCTCAAGTTGGAATTCTGAATCCAAGGCTGGCGGTGTCTCTCTGATTCACTCTGTGACTGGGGCTGAGCCATTTCACCTCTCTGTTTCTAGATATCCTCATCTATAAACGCAGGCTAACAACGCTGTTCTTCCTGCCCCTGAAGGGGAGGCAGTAAAAATGAATGAAATGTCGGGGAATTACTTCTAAGAGCCATCGATTAGAAATACAGCATATGGTCTTAATGAGAACTTGTTTCTGCCACAAATTTTTCCCCGCTCCCTATAATCACTCCAGCTAGAGTGCCACAGAAATCAACTTCTCTCTTCAGCTCTCTTCACATGCTGCTCTGAAAATCACAGAGGTCTTTAAAACGGAACTCCTGCCTGTTCTGGGGATGCATTATGAGGCCATGGCTCCTGGCTCTTTTCTGCACGGAGCCCCGCAGCCCGGATTTTCCGAGACGGCGGAGATTTAAAATATTCTGTCCCATTGTCAGACCATGTGTTGGAACATGTGTCAGATCACGTGTCCTGATCATTGCTTCGGAAAATATGGTCGCTCACACCTTCACGGGAAAGGAAGCACCTGCTTGCTGCCTAAAGTCCTCTTTGGAAACGGATGGGGATAAGCAATAAAAGCCAGAGAGAGACCCATTGATTGACTGAGCAGTGGATATATATACATAGGGGAGGGGGAGAGTGTTCATTTGACTCAACCATTACTAGGTGCCAGGTGGGGTGGGCTGAGTTAGGTATTAAGTAGCTAAGCTTGTGCTGGGCACCGGGCTACTACGACAGTTACAGAAAGTGGTAGACAACATCGCTGGCCACAGCACCTTGCAGTTCAGTGACGAGAAAGGCAGGGGGCAGTTAAGAAGCCAAGGGCATGCTCTGGGGCTGTCATGAGAGTGAGGACGGTTTGTGGGAATGCAGGGAGGGCTGCATGGAGGTGGTGACCCCATAGCTGAGGGCTGGAGGAGCAGAAGAAGCTCAGGGGTGGGCTGAGAGGGAGCAGGCGTTCTGAGCAGCTCTGTTGCTGCCCCACTCATGTCCCTGCTCCTCCCCGGAAGGCACCTGAAAGGACTTCCCAGATACAATGAGGACTTCCTGAAACTCCATCGGAGAGCGTTCTCTGGCCTCCGAAGCACGCTCAGCTGGCCACCATATGTATGGGCAGATACTAAGTGCTTGGCTTCCCAGAAATAACCCTCAACTAATGCGGAGTGGGGGCAGGGGTGTGTTGGAGCTGTGGTACTAGCTCTGGAGAGCCCGACTGTTACATATTCAGAAAATTTGCAAGCCAGTTGTTAAACCATCACTAGCTTAGAATCAGCCACAGTGGGAATATTTATATCATGGCAATTGGCAAACACTGCAAATTAAGACTTTCTTTGTCCTCCCAGAAAGCTGGTTTACCAGCACACCCCTGGATGGGAGTTGGTGGATAGATATACTCCAGCTTCCTCACCCCTCTCTGGGGCAGTTCCGAGGCATGTGCTACACAGGATCCCAGAGAGGCATCAGCAGGATCTCCAGCCACCACCACCGCCCGCCCCACCCACCTTGGTAACCTATTCACCAAGGCACCCTTTTTTGGCCTGTCTCTATTCCCGCTCTCCTGCTGTGCTTCCTGAGATCACAGCTTTTATGCCCCCAAATCCTTGGCTCGGGGTCAGCTTTTGGAGGGACTCAGAGTAAGACAGGAATGGAAGCAAGAGAGCATGGATAGAGATCACGGAGGGCTATCGCACCATTTGGTGAATACCGGATCTAACAAGGTGTCTCAAGATCTTGAAAAATGGCAAGGATCAAGGTCGCATTTTAGGAAGGTAACCCCAGGGGCCGTGTGACACACAGATGCCAAAGCAACAAGAGCGGAGCAGGCGGATAGTGGTGAGGGTTGCACAAGCAGACAAATGTACTCAATACCACCGAACTGGGGCACCTGGATGGTTACATCAGTTGAGCGTCCACCTTCCGCTCAGGTCAGGATCCCAGAGTCTTGAGATCGAGCCCCACATCGGGCTGCCTGCTCAGTGAGGAGTCTGCCTCTTCCTCAGCCCTTCACCCTGCTTGTGCTTTCTCTCTCTCTCTCTCAAATACATAGATAAAATCTTTTAAAAATACAACACCAAATTGTACACTGACGATGGTTAAGATAGTTTTTCTTTTAAGATTGTAAGTTTTATATTATGAGTATTTCACCACAATTAAAAAAAAAAAAAATGAGGGGCGGGGCTGGGAGAAAAGATTCTAGATGGGAGAGTTAAGGACTAGGTCAGTGAGAGAGTCCAGGGAAGAAATGGTACAAGGGGGTCAGACAATCGCAGGAAGTGCTGTCCGTGTAGACCCTGATGGAGTTGAGCTCAGCCAGCACTGTTTGTGGACAGAACTCTGAGCCAGGCCACTATTTTTGGAGCAGATACCAAAAGAGGAGGTTGGGAGAGAGATCTGCAGGGAAAGGACAGGACACACAGGAGGGTAGTGTCAAGGAAGCTGGAGTAAAGGGAATGTCAAAGAGGAAGCATAGCTAATGCCACAGGCTAAAGAGGGGTGGTGGTGAGAAATAAATAGGTAGGGGTTTAGTATATGATATCAATTTCTCATTAAAGCCCCACAGGAGGGGCGCCCGGGTGGCTCAGTCAGTTAAGCATCTGCCTTTGATTTAGGTCATGATCCAGGGACTCTGGGATGGAGCTCCCTGTTCAGCGGGGAGCCTGCTTCTCCCTCCCTCTCCCCCCTCCCTCCACTCGTGCTCTCTCTCACTTGTTCTGCTCGCTCTTTCTCTCTCTCTCTAAAAAAAAAAAAAAGCCCCACAAGAGCCCTACATTAAATCCAGCGACCTTGCTGAATTCCCTTATTAAGTCTGATAGTTGTAGGATTTTTTTTCAGATTTGTATGTGCAAAGTCATGTCATCCGTGAATGATGGTTTCATCTCTTCCTTTCACTTCTGATGCTTTATATTTCTTTTTCTTGCTTTATTGCACTGGTTGTGACCTCCAGAATAATAATGAATAGGAGGAGTGATAGCAGGTGTCCTTCTGTTGTTCCTGATCTCAGGAGGGAAAGCTTCAAATATTTTACTATTTTTTAAAAAGAATTTATTAATTTATTTGTCAGAGAGAGAGAGAGAGCACAAGCAGGGGGAGAAGCAGACTCCCTGAAAAGCAAGAAGCCTGAAGCGGGACTCAGTCCCAGGACCCTGGGATCATGGCCTGAGCTGAAGGCAGTCGCTTAACAGAAGTCGCTTAAACAACTGAGCCACCCAGGTGTCCGTCAATATTTCACCATTAAGGATAACGTTTGGTGTAAGTTTTGCACATATATACTCTTCCTCAGATAAAGGAATTTCCATTCTCTTCTAAGTCTACTAACCAAACATATAATAAATGAGTATTAAACTGTATATCTGGTTTCTCTGGCTGACCCCTGGAAAGTTACTTTAAGCTATAAAGTAACCGCCTTTGGCCTTAGATATGTCTGGGTTCAAATTTCGACTGTACCATTTTCTAGCTGGGATGCCAGGTGATCTAATTCATTTCCTCATAGAGAAAACGGAGATAGTCACTCTCTCATACGAATCTGAGATTTTTTTCTTTTATAAGCTTAAAAGCCCAAAAGGCTGGTTTTGAAGCAGGACTAGGGTTTAACATCCAAAGCCCAGGGACTCAGCTCTCAGATGCTCGGTGAGGTCTAATGTTCCCAAGAGCGTTTCCATCTCCTGCTCCTCGCTCAGGATCTCCCAGAACCCTTCTGATGATGAATGGGGATGGATCTGGGCTCTTCCATTTGAGTACTCACACTCTGCCTCCCAGGACTGAGGGCACACGTGTATGAGTGGTTGGTCCACAGTGAGAGATGGTCTTCAAAGATGGCCCCATGATGCATGTTTGGGTACTCATTCACGCCCTTCTGTGCACCCTGCTTTTGAATCTGGGTGAACTTGTGACTCTCTGGTAACTACGTGAATGGGCAGAAGTGATAGTGCATCATGTCCAAGGCTAAGTCAGAAGAGGCTTTCTAGTTTCTGCCTTACTCTTTTGTAATGCTTTCTGCAAGACCTGGGGCACCATATAACAAGGACTACTCTCCTAAGACCACCACGCTGGAGAGGCCACAGATGGGAGCCACATTTTACAGTCCCAGCTAAGTCCAGCCTTCCGGCCATCCCCACCAAAGCACCACTCATATACGTGAAGCCAACTTGGATTTGCCAGACCGGCTCATCTACCACCTGGTACCACTTAGAGACCTTAGTCAATCCCACATGGAGCAGAAGACTTGCTCATCCTCGCCTCTTTTTTTTTTTTTTTTTTTTTTAGATTTTATTTATTTATTTGAGAGACAGAGGGAGAGGGAGAAGCAGACTCCCCTCTGAGCAGAGATCCTGACTCGGAGCTCAATCCCAGGACCCCGGGATCATGCCCTGAGCCGAAGGCAGATGCCCAACTGACTGAGCCACCCAGGCACTCCAGTGCCCCTCCTAGTCTTGCACTAATTCCTGGCTCACCAGATCGTGAGATACAGTAACGTGGCTGTTATTTTAAACACCAAGTCTGGGGTGCCTGGGTGGCTCAGTGGGTTAAGCCGCTGCCTTTGGTTCGGGTCATGATCTCAGGGTCCTGGGATCGAGTTCCGCATCGGGCTCTCTGCTCAGCAGGGAGCCTGCTTCCTCCTCTCTCTCTCTCTGCCTGCCTCTCTGTCTACTTGTGATCTCTCTCTGTCAAATAAATAAGTAAAATCTTTAAAAAAAAATTAAAAAAAAAATAAACACCAAGACTGGTGGCTGTTCACTGTGTAGCAACAGATAACTGGGATCCCTACCTTACACGGTTCGTCTTCCGCCATGGATATGTGCTAAGCAAACCCGTCTCGTGCTCAAACCTCTTACAACCCTCTTGGTTGACCCTATTCTAACCACTTGAGTTAACCAGATTCAAATAAGCAGTTTTTAAGCACTGAGAAAACAGTGAAAGAAGGAAGTCATTTCACTCTAAATTTCCTGCAGGCTTTGTGCCTTAAGTCCCTCTATTAACAAGGATGGGCGCAGATAATCCTCATAGCAACCTACGATGTTGGTCCCATGGTGTCCGGTTGTTTTTGAAGGTTGAGAAAGTGAAGACATGAAGAGAATAACTAACTGGTCCAGTATCGCTCAGTTAGTTAAATGGCCAATTTGGGACTGGAGCCCAGTACTGTGAACTACAAACCAAGCCTTTTTTTTTTTTTTTTTTTTAAATCTTGCTTGGGGAACTTGTAGTTGGCAATCAGGGAAACCCATTCATAGTAACACAAGGAACAGAAGAGAATTGATAAGGAGAACAGAGGAGTGCAAGCCCAGCCAGGCCTCCCCAGGGGCAGGACCTGGGCACTGAATCCCCTCCAGGAACCCATCTTAGCCCTCTCCGGGGCCCCATGTTTCTGAAGGCATTCTGTTACTTGCTGCACTTCTTCATTATTCTCTGCCTTTCTGCAGACTGGCTTTCCCCGGCCTGGCATACATAGGCCAGAACACCACGGCCCCACGGTCAGGCAGGGCTGACCACAGAATTTGCAAAGCCCAGAACAAAATTAAAATGCAGGGCCCCAGTTATGGGCAGGGTAGTCAATCTCTTTTTCCCAAGTGGTTACCACCTCCACCTATGGCAGGTCGTAGCTTCCAAGAGATCACAGCCACCACACTGGGACACACTCTGTGCCTGGATCCACGGTGGGTAGGTGGGAGGACTCTGCCAAGTTGCCAGTCAACCGTGCTGTGGCCCTCCCAGCCCAGGCAGGGAAGGCTGCCCCCTTGCCCCACCCCCACATTAGCACCCAGGTCCCTACCAGAGGCAGAGAGGGTGGAAGGCCGTGGGGTGGGGGAGCTGGAGGCACTGGGTGTTGGGGAGCAGGCATCTGAGAACCCATCTCAAGGAGGTAAACCGGGAGGTGAGGCCCTATAGGACCCAAGTCTCCATGCCCCTGGTTCATGCTCCACCGCCCCATTCGGCTTCACCTACCAAACATGAATTAGAGATCATAGTCTTCAAAAGGTCAAGGTCAACAACTGCAGAGCATTGAACCCTGAGCGTGGGGCCCTTCTGACCAGGGGGTGGCGTGATTGCAGTGGTCACACACCTTGGAGCCAGCCCTGACCTGCTGGACCCGGCTTTCTCTCCTGATCTGCCCTTCCCAGCGAAAAGAACAGAAGGGTCTCGGCCAGGGTCAGGCTCCCCCTGGAGCTATAGCAAACAAGGAGCCTGCCAGTGACCCCATAGCAAGGAGGAGATGATGGGCCACTTCCCAGAGAACTGAGATGCGAGCCAAGAACAGGGACCCAGTGGTCCCTCCTGAACCCTCTCCTACCACCCACCAAGTGTTTTCCTACTATCTGCCACATACTCTCTATGCATAGATGAGCAGAGGAGGCCTGTTCCCACCCCAGTGGGCTGTGCCTCCTCCTCCTTTAGTAATGGGAGGCGCCAAGGCACCCAAGCTAGAAGGTAACACTTCTCAGCCTCCCTTGCAGCAAGAGGGGGGTCAATGAGACAGACGTAGAAATCACTGGGTGAGACTTCTGAGAAATCTTTTTATAAAGGAGGCTGACTCAAATGGAAGGGGGCGTCCCTTGTGCCCCTTGTCCCTCCCCTTCTTGCTGCTTGAAGGATTTTAAAGCCGTGAGTTTCACGATCAGGGGAGTTTGGGGGAGGGTGCGTTCAGTTGCCTGGCAAAGAGTCCTAGAGGATCTGAATGAAGGCAGTCCGGTGAGTCAGCGCAGGATAGATGTTATGGGTGGAGGACCCACACGATTTGATGGTGGGGACCATATCCTGCACCTTTTGTGTGCCAAGCAAAGTAGAATGTAAGCTCTGCGAGAGCAGGGCTTACCTTTGGATACGCAGACCTGGCAGGATGCCCGGCACAGAGTGGGTGATCCCGAAATGTGGTCCAATACATGAACGGAGAGAGTAAATGAACAGCGCTCCCAGAGGAAGCAGGCTCAAGGAGTCAGGAGCATCCGCGCCCCGGGGAAGAAATGATTCTCCAGCATTGCTTCTCTTGCTTCCTGCCACCTGCGATTGCCCGTCATCCCCATGCTTAGACCCAGGTCAGGTTGCCTGGAGCCCTGGGGTAGACAAGTCCTAGGAATGCCACCCAGCTTTGTGTTATTCCCAACGCCGACTCCGACGATGCGGTTTGCAGACCCAGCTGAAGCGACTGTTTCCACAACATCACTTCCTCTGCAGCGTGAGAAAAGAGGAAGAAAACTTGCTCTGTGACTCTCGTCTTCCCCCAGGGAAAGCACAAAGCTGTTGGAAACAATGAGGGCAGCCCTGTGTAAAGGGGAGACTTTTGTCTGTGCAGTCGGGTTGCTGGGCCGGAGACTTCCTGCAGGGACATTCGGGAGCTTTGCAGAGAAATAAATGCTCACATTCAGAATGACCAGCCTAGAACACTTTTATGAGCCTTTTCTCCTCCCCAGGCTGTACACAGATAATAAATCAAATTAGCATCCTGAACCTCCCGTTCAACATCACTTGTCACCCATCCCCCGGCACAAGGGGTAAGTGAGTTTCAGCAAGACTGTTCTCAGCTACAATCGGGCCACGTGGGATGGAGGCCTGTGGCCTCTTTGGAAATCATCTGAAGCTTCCAACCTGGGCTGGCCACGCCGAGGTCACAGGGTCCTGCTGGTCATTCCAGACCAGATTGTAAAAGAGGTCGCTGAAACCCCAGTCTTACACTCAAGACTGGGTTGTTACTTCGAGAGAAAATAAACGTTTTCATTTCTTGGTTAATAATCTTAGGAACGTGAGCCAAAATAGACAACTGTCAGAAAGGGTGGGCGGGAGGGAGGGAGGAAAGGCGGGGGGGGGGGGGGCGAGAACAGACTATATCAATAATCAGAAACAGAGACCAGGCGCTTTCCTCCTCCATGTTCTGCCTAATGTAGTGACTTCCACCACAGAGGCATATGCAACAGATGTTGGAGGAATCAAACTGGAAAGGAGAAAGTTTGTTTTCAGGTAACCGGAAGTGAAATTTGTCCTCACTTCAGATTGCCCAATTAGTGACACAGAAGGGACAACTGGGTAGGTTCAGAAAATGAGGAGGGGAAAACTAACAATATGGTATAAAAGTACATTCTATCGGATTCTCTAAATAGAGGAATTTTTTTTTTTTAATCACATCCTCTCTCAGGGGCCACCGGAAGGAGGGGGACAGCACAGAGAGTCAGTGGCAGCTCTCCAAACGGCAGATATGGTCCTACTGATCAGCATCTCAGAGCTATTGGCTAAGGTAGACAGCCTCATATTTGGACAGATGTGGCCTCACAGCTGGTGAGGGCTGTGACAGAAGCTGGCTGCAGGATGGTGGTGGTCCTGATGTGGTCCGTGAATTTAAAAAAAGAACCACTGAGCTGTAAACCATGCTTCCCCACCCCCTCCCCACGGCCTGCCTGTGGAAGAGAAGCCAATGGGCCATGTCTGGGGGGACATACACTCCTTCCTTCTTGCTATATGTTTCGAATCATCTCAAACTCAGTTCCAGCCTCCCTGACCCTAAGCAGAAGCCTCCAGAGAAAGAATAGCGTTGGGAAAGAAAGGGCTAACACCCAGTAAAAGCCGCTTTGGGTATGTGCCCCAGCAAGTTCAAATGCTGCCAAGCTGATTGGCTGGGAGGGAGAGGAGGAAGGTTAGTATATTTTTGAATAAGAGTTTCCTGTTACCTGCAAACACTCCAAAAACAGAGGTTTTATTGAGGTAGGACCATCATCTTAGAAGGATCAAGAGTTGAGGCTGCTTTCTCCAAAATCACTTGCCATCACCGGTTCTGTCAGTTACTCGTTCAGGCCCCCATTCATTCCACCAGAATTTGATGCCTACTGTGTGCCAACCACTGTGCCTAGTGAGAGAAAGAGAGCCCTCAAGAGAACACTACAAACACACGGGTCTGTACTTTTGATTCCAAGGCGAGCACCATAACAGAATGTTTAACCACCCTGGGCTGGAGTGTCCTGGGTTCAAATTCTCACTAAGTCATTTAACTACACTGGGTGACCCTGAGCTAGTTATGTAACTGAGTGTTCTCTATGCCTCAATTTCTTTTCTTTATTTGACAGAGACACAGCAAGAGAGGGAACAGAAGCAGGAGGAGTAGGAGAGGGAGAAGCAGGCCTCCAGCCCAGCAGGGAGCCGGATCAGTGCTCAACGTGGGGCTCAACGAGAAGTTCTGTCCCAGGACCCTGGAATCACAACCTGAGCCCAAGGCAGACGCCCAACAACCGAGCCACCCGGGCGCCCCATGCCTCAGTTTCTTGATCTGTAAAGTTGGAAGACTTCAGAAATAGCGCAAAGCGGAAGTGGGAGCTACTATTAATTATTTAACACACTCTCTCCACCCCACCCCAGCTCTGCTCGGTGCCACAGCCCACCGCTGGGTGGTATTTCTGAGGCTGGCCAGGCCCTCTGCCGCCGGGCTGTGACCCTGGAAATCGGGTCAGACACTAGTCAAGGCGGCATATGCCTGGTCGGGAGGGAGGGGGTGCTTTCTTAGCGCGCGGTTGCAAGCGTTTCCCCAGGGCCTCCGGATAGTCTAAAAACTCACTTCGGAGGAGAGGAAGGAGCGTAAAGTGGCTCTTTCGATCTGAGACACCCCCTCCTGGAGAAACCACCCCCTCCCCCCAGCCCAGCGCGGAGTGAAATCTTAGAAGCCGCCGCTGCTGGGTTTGCACGGAATGCCGGAGTCGGTGGAAGCCGGAGCTGGTCGGCCCGAAGGTCAGCGAGTTGTTTTGAGTTCTCGTACCCGGAAGGGGGGGCAGGGAGGAGAGGACGCCAGGGCCCGAGAGACCCCGCATCAGAGCAGAAATTGTTTGTGCTCCGGAACAGGCAGCTCAGCGGAAGCCGCGACGGGGGCGGGTCACGTGCGGCGGTGGCGGCGCAGCTGGCGGGGGAGCCAGGCTGGGACAAGGGCCCGGCCGGGCGGGGGTGGTGGTTTTCGCAGCCGAGGGTAGAACCGGCGTGCTCCGGGCGCTGAGAGCGAGCGACGCCCGGAGCCCGGGGCGAGGCAGGCGCGCGAGTTACGGGGAGGTTGGGGGGGTGTGCGGGGGGAGCTGGTGTGGGAGCCGGGGTGCTGGCTGGGAGCTCTGCGCGGTGCGGCACAGGCGGGACGAGGAATTGCTGGGGGGGAGGGGCGGGGGGGCGGAAGCGGGTCCCCGAGGCCGGAGTGGCCATAACCGGACCCGCGCGGAGAGCGCGCGGGCGTCTGAACCCCGAGAATGGAGGCGCCACTCTCGTAGTCGCCGGCCTTGTTTTCTTCTTGCACGCAAATCCCGGAACGACCGGAACCGCCATCCCTGCCTGCGTCCCAGGGGCGCCCCATTCCGCGTGGAGGCGGCTGCATCCCGCTGGGCTACTCCGGGCAGGGATCGGCTGAGGCCGTGGCCCGGGAGGGCTGCCGAGGTGGCTCCGCGGAGGGTGGTGAGCCGGGGCCGGGGTGCACACGACACACACGTCTTCCCCCTCCCCCGGAAGAGCCGGCGAGCGAAGGCGCGGGCCGTCTCTGGCGGCTCTTTGGGGACTCCCCGGGGGCGTGCGAGCCCTGCGGCGGCCGCAGAACGGGAGAGGGTGCTGTAGAGAAACCATCGGCCCCACCTTGAAGACTGGAGTGGCCTCGTGGCCAAGGGGTGAGGAGTCTCACGCTTTCCGAAAGCGGCGCGCGCTACTCCAGCGTGGGAGGGAAAGGACACAAACTTGGCCGCCCGCCAGACCCTGTGAAGACGCCTGACTTTGGTGTCCTCCCCCCACCCGCTGGCCTGAAATGTACCTCTCCCACCACCGCCGTAGCCCACAAGGTTCAGGTCCGAGACCTGGAAGAGCGGGGGAGTGTGGGCAGGCCTCGGACGGGAAACCCACCCACGTTCCTCTCCCGCGCCACGCGAGGAAGGCGCAGAACAATTGTCTCGCAAAGTTTCCCGCGTCCCCTCACCCACCCTACAGAAGGGCGGCTTTTCCGGACGTGGGGGCAGGGGGAATGGCCTCGGAACGGGGAGCAGTGCTAGTTCCTTTTCCCGAGACCGGAACACAGGAAAGGGGCGCCGGCCGCCAGTGTGTTCGCGTCCCCAGAGTGGCGGCGCTTGGCCCGCTGCGACGTCTGCTCTGGGTCGCGGGGCAGCGGGAGCCGTGCAGAGTCTGGGACGACGTGAGACGCCATTTGCATTCCCCCCTCCCTCCTGCAGGTTGGCGGGGGCGGGGGTGTCGCCCGCCGCGGAAGCGTATTCCTGGCAGTGACACTGATTAGATGCTGTGTCGGTACGTGCACAGAATCGGGGTGGGCCTTCACCTCTCCTGTGCGCATACACTTTCTGTTGGAAAAGTTGCTGCCCCCCCCCCACCCCGCCCTCCCCTGCTCTCGCCGCACAGCTGCTGTCTCCAGGGCGGAATTAGGCGAGCACGTTTGCTCAGCCCGAGGGAGAGAGGATCGCGCCGGCGCGGGGAGGCCGCCGGGCCCGGGCCTCGAAAATCCAGCCCTGGCTTTGCGTCGAGCTGCGGAGTGCGGCGCTTACGCGCGCCCGGCCAGCGGAGGCCTGGTTTCCATCTGCCCCTTTCGCCTCCGTGTTAAGTTCGCCGGGGAAAACCCAATCATCCGTGCAGAGTCCCTCGGAGGAGAACCCACCGTTCCCCCCCACCACCACCAAAGCCCGATTCTGACCGATGGAAAAAATGACAGTATAGGTCAGAGCAGGCTGCCCGCGAGTATTAATGCGGCCGCCTCCGTTCCCGGTGCTTGGGGAGGATGGGCGCCTCACCAGGAAACCGCCGAAGGGGGAGCCAGGAGGGCCGCCTGCCCCTTCCCGGGCTAGAAAACGTGGATTCTTAGAGAGACTAGACAAATGTGGTCAGACAGCTGCGGGAACTTAGCCTATCTAAATACAGGTCGTCCGTGTATCTTTCAAGCAAGATGAATTTTTTTTTTTTTTAATCGAGTGTACGTTGAGTCAGTTACAAGCACTATGAGAACTGGTTAATCAGATTCGAATGAGAACCTCACATTTTTGCCTGGTATTAAACGTGTGTGCAGAAGGTGCTCGGCTGACCACGATGTCTCCTGGCACCACCCGTGTGTGTCCTAAGAAGGCGCGGTCTCCCTTGCATTCCACCTTGGAGGACTCTGAATATAACTCTAAAAGGGGATTTATTTTAGTTGTAGTTTCTATTTGGAGGCTGCTGAGTCCTTGCAAACTCCTGTCTGGGATTGTTTGTACCGAGTAGTAGATTTCCCTGGGTTTTGGCTTTTAAAGCCCACGTCCCCACCCCTCCCCCGGGCTTTTTTCTTTTCCTGCATACGTGCCGCAGGGTGTGGGGACGACCCCCCGCAGCCAGCCCTGTGCTGCCACCACCTTCAGTCTCTCGCTTGCGCACCACGCGGCCTCGAAAGAGGGGTAATGTCAACTCTCCGGGTGGCGCTCGAGAACTGGAATTCTGACTTCGGGCTCCGGCGGTGTCCCGGGCGGCGGCTTGGGGGCCCGGAAGCTGTAAAGGAGAAGCCCCGTAGGTGACCCTGAGGCTTCGGGAGCAAACCCGGAGGCAGCCGCGTCTTTGTCTTCCGCGGGCCTGGCAGCTTGGCACGCACAGTTCCGATAAGGATCAACCCAGAGCGGGAGCGCACCGCCAGCACATTTCAGTGTCGAGGCGAATGCCTGCAGCCGCGTCAGGGAAAGGCCATTTGCGTTGTCTCTGAGAAGGAAAAGGCTGTCCCACTTAATGAATTATGGGTGACCCGGGAGAGGCCAAGCCCCGGAGTGAGAGGCGCTAAGACCTCCTCAGACCTTTCTTTGCCCCAGCTCTTCCCCATCAACAGGAGACCCTGTTTCAAAGGGAATGTGAAGCTTCTTGAAATTCGAAATCTGGCCAGTTCTATCGACATAAAGAGTAGTGCACCTATGTATCCCTAAAATCAGGCCCAGGAACAAGGCCTGCCACATTCCAGACCTAGAGCAGCGTTAAACTCTGGCTAAAGTGCTTCAGAGAGCGGACCTCCAAGAGCTGATTTATAGGAGGTGGCTTTGAGCCATCAAAAAAGGGTGGCTTGGGAGAGTCTACTGGAGGTCCTCTCTCCCCAAGTGCTGTTTACCCAAGGCCTCAGGGAGAGGGTGGTGGGTAATGGTGCCTGAGCCCTGGCAGAAGCTTCCCATTAATCCAGTCTAACTGAGCACCATTAAAGCACGCCTTCCTCCCTACATCTCTAACACACACACACACACACACACACACACGCCTTTAAGGCAAAGTGTAGTTCAGACAGCTGGAGTCCATTTTGCCTTCTGGCCATTTTTGGTGGGTACTAGTGTTCTTTTCCTCCCTGCCCCAACCCCTGCCTCCATACGGCCTTTGGGAACTTGAACCGGCTGTTTTTTTTCTACCCTCTCCCTAACCAAAGGTAGGAGAGTACCAAATCATAGCAACACACACATTGTAGCAGCGCTCTAGGTGTTTTGCATATTAACTTCTATTATCCTCAAGACAACCCTATGAATTAGAAACTGTTGTTGGCCTCCTTTTACAGATGAGGTCTCATCATGGAAGCTCAGAACTGTTCAGCAACTGGCCTAAAGCAGCACAGCGTAGGATAGGGCAGGAAGGGTCCTGAGCTGGGAAGGCAGAGCTGTGCTGCTTGTTGTCCAGTGTTGTGTAGTGAAGGCAAGCCCTTTTGGGGGATGTTTCAAGGGGGACTGCCTGAACCCCTACCTTCCAAAGGAAGAAGTTATGGGAAGATCCGAGAAGGCCCAACATCTGGCCCTTGTTTTCCAAAAGAAAGTTTTGGGGCTTCATACAGAAGCACGTTGTTGTGGCTCGCCGCTGGTGCTGGAGAAGGGGTCAGAGAAGGCAGTGCAAAGGCCCCATGCCCCACCTTGCCGCAGAGCATCCGGTGGTCACGACCAGCGGAGGCGGCTGGGGGCTGGGGACAGCCGATTATAGAGGAACCCCTTATCACCAAGTGTCAGTGGTCCTGGAAGGCGGAGCTAAACAGACGCTTGTGGGGGTAGCTGGGCCACACGGATCCCTGGGCTCCTCCAGCAGAACTGGACCGATGTCATAGCCCAGCCCGCAGCTCCTGGCTCCCCTCCTCTTGAACGCCAGTCCTGGGCATGGAGCCCCGTGGCGGGGGAGGGGGGGCAGAGGGATGGGGCGGAGGGGGGGTGGCGGGTGGGCGGTGGCTGGAGAGGCCAGCCAGTCATTCCCTCTGAGGACGGCTGGTTCTGGGTTGCTCCCACCCACCCTGCCTCTCGTAAACACGGGACACCCTTTCCGGGCGAGAGTGCGCGCGCAAGCACATACACACACGCGAGCGCGCGCGAGTTCCAAGCGCACAACCGGCCACCCAGGCCTCCGCCTTCCTTTCCTCCTTCCCGGTAGGGCGGCTGTGGAGGAGTTAGGGTGGAGGGGCCGAGCAGCCCTCCTCT
Organism: Mustela lutreola; assembly: GCF_030435805.1. Classification (NCBI taxonomy): domain Eukaryota; kingdom Metazoa; phylum Chordata; class Mammalia; order Carnivora; family Mustelidae; genus Mustela; species Mustela lutreola. The sequence continues at coordinate 35,456,020 of NC_081308.1, read as the reverse complement.
TCCCCAGCGACAGTGCGCATGCTGCACCCCTGGGGCCTGCAGCCAGGCCTGTGGACCTCCTGCCCACCCACCCCCTCCCGGCAAGTGGCGGTGGCTGGCGGGGACCTGTGCACTGTGTTTCCTGATGGCTCTTTGGGGGAGGATGGGGAATCCAAAGGAGAGGGCCAGGCAGTAGGGTGAGCGCGTGGATGGCGATGGCGATGAATCCTCTCTCCCGCGAAGGCTAGTCGGCCTCCAGCCATCCCTCCAAGGGGTCTACCTGGCACGTCTTGTATTGGACCAGCCTGACTCCCCTGCATGCCTGGCCAGAGTGAGGGTATGTGTGTTGGGTGGGGGTTCGTGGTCAGAGCCGGCGCTGCGTGATCAGCTCCCCACCCCCTCGAGCCTCTACTTTCAGCACGCGAGGACTCGTGGCCCCGCTGCCCTCCCCACCACCGGGGTCTGCGGAAGGGCAGGCTAGCCGGCCTGGCCGCACTCGCCCGCGATGAGCGCGGCTCCGGGAGCCCGGGCAGGCCGCCGAGCTAGGGGAGGGAGCGCCGCAGCCCGCGCGCCTCGAGGCAGAACACACGCCTTTCCCGGAACCTTGAAACCCAGGGGAGTCGCTGCCATCTTCGCGTGACGAGCAGCGAGACGCCGGTGATTAAGTGTTTCTTTCCGGCTCTCTCCCCGGGTTGCGGCTCGCCTCCTTTCCACAGGGCTGGGAGAATAAAACCTGGAGAAAAACACAACTGCGCTCCACTCGCACACCAGGTCCCTTCTGGCCTCCCTGGGTGAGCCGGCACGAGGCACGCTCGGGCTCCTTCCACCTCGCCTTGCCAAAGATCGAGGTCCAGGGCCACATGCCTCAGTTTCCATGCCCCCCCCCCCCAGATCGTAGAGTCTAATGGGGAGGGGGCTCACGTTACCAAAACCACCCGATTTCTCCCCTCCCCGTCTGTTCTCCTCCCGTGGGGATTAAACCTTAAACAGGAATCCCCCACCCACACTAGGGACTAATCCTGCCGCCCCTCCTGGGATTAACTCGGCTCACAGGTCCATAAAACACTTCCGGCACGGCCAGAGGGTCTGTCTGTAGAAACACTTTAAAATTGTCCTCCCGGGTCTGCCGTCAGAATTGACTCGGGGGAGGCAAGTGAGTAAACAGGAGGCTGTAAGGGTCGAGGCGGGTGGGGGTTGCAGGCTGGGGAGGAGCTGCCCCAGTTGGAGGCGGTGAGGGCAGTCTCAGCCTGGAGGGTGGCCCAGGACCCAGCAGACAGAGCTCAGAAAAGGATGCAGCATTTGCTACAGGGCACTGATTTGGAGAAGGGGGGGGGGTGCAGGCAGGAGGAGGCCTGTGTCAACCTAATCCTGGCCCTAGTTCTGTGAGGCAGACTGGATCCCTAAAATTTGGTGGGGAGGAGGGGCTCAGGCTCCCCTGCTGGCGGATGGGAACAAGAAGTGTGACGCCCCCCCCCCCAAGCTCAGGTGGAATTCTGAGGCCCAAAGTGTCAAAGCGCTTTGGTTTTTTTTTGTTTTTTTTTTAAAGATTTTATTTATTTATTTGACAGAGAGAGATCACAAGTAGGCAGAGAGGCAGGCAGAGAGAGAGAGAGAGAGAGGAGGAAGCAGGCTCCCTGCTGAGCAGAGAGCCCGATGCGGGACTCCATCCCAGTACCCTGAGATCATGACCTGAGCCGAAGGCAGAGGCTTAACCCACTGAGCCACCCAGGCGCCCCTCAAAGCGCTTTGTTAAAGGGGAGTGCACCCTCCATTTCACTGGGATCAATGTGCAGCCTCTCTTACCCTAGAAAACACAGTGACTTGGTCAGTAGACAACAAAACAGAGCGAAAAGCAGCCATTCCTCAAATCCATATGGGAATGTACCAGGTCAAGGGAATCCAAAAGCAACTTAATATTTTGAACCTCTTTTTCTTTTACATCACTTCAAATTAAGTTTCTGAAGTGATGGGAGAAGCTTTGGAATGTTGTAAGAGAAAGCTCTGTCCCAACTCGAGGGGGGGGGGGGTTAAACGGAAAGAGAAAGGACCTTCGAAGTGGATCCAGCCACATTGTGAGGAGAAATCTGGATGAAGACTCAAAATTCAAAGTAGCTTTCTAGCTCCTTCAGTTCTTCTGGAGAGCAGATGCCAGAGACAGACACTCCATCCCTCAGGACCCCGAAAGTAGGCCGTGACTCAGGCTGGGTCATCTAAGTGTGTACGAGGTGGAGGTGACGTTGGAGTTCAGAGTGGGGACAGTGACGAAGGGTAATATGCTTAAAATGAACATCAGAAGACAGACAGAGGCCTGCCTCAGGGTCCTGAAGGCCTAGAGCCGCTAAAACTGTGTGTGGGAGGGGGCGCCCCGGGGACTCCTTCCCCACAGATGGACTCACTCAGCGTGAACGGCCCCAAGTGGCACCCAGGCACGCCCGGGACAGAGGCCCAGGCTGTGCCCTGCACCCAGCCTAGCAGATTGCTGGTGGGGGGGGCCTCTGGCTGGACCGCTCACCGCCCTTCCTCTCCCCTCCCCTGCCCTGTAGCCTCTGGGCAGGGTCAGCTAGCCTCCACCCCACTGCCCCTTGTGCGCCGGGCGCCCTCCCCTCCCTGGCGCCGGGCCTGGATCCCGAGGCCTCCTCCGCCCCGTCGTCCCGGTTCTTCCCGCCTCGTGATTCATTTAGCGGCGGTACAGAAAGCCTGTTTACCTCCGCAGCCCAGGGCGACTGATCTGCTTAAAAAGCCCCAACGCCAGCGCCGACCAGTAGGGGGGGATTGTCCTATAGATTATTTCTCCTCCTGGGTGTTTTTTTTTTTTCCCCCTTAAAGAGAAGGCTTGGTTGGAGAGGGGGGTGGGGTGGCGTGTTGCTGCTGTTTTTTAAAAACACCGTATTTGAAAGAGAAACAAAAGCCGTTTAGGAGGTACCGGGGCTGTTTTTACAGATAAAAAGTGCAGCGAATACCACCGGGCCCCCAGCAGTGATAAACTAAATGGTTGGCCGATTCGGCCAATTAGCAGTTAATCTGTTATCTGCGATCTGCAAACAAGTTTTTTGAGGCTCCAAGGACACCGAATTCCTGTTCCCGTTGGCAGGGTCGTTCGCGCTCCCGTCCGGTGGGCACCTCTGATGCTCTCGGTTTCTCTTCACTGGGAATTCGGCTCCCACAAACATGTTTTGCGGGTGGGAGGACAGACTTGAACCACAGAAAATTCACTTCCGCAGCCGAGGAGCCGCCCGCCTGCATCTCCCCTCGGGCCTGAGCTTGCTCCCCGTTGGTATTTTACCCCCTTCCCCAATTCTGCACGCAGTAGGCCTCCAACACATGTGGAATGAATGTCAAAAGCTATAATGAGGCGCTCGGTCTGGAAGGCAGCTTGGCGCGCGGCCTCGCCTTCGGAACCCCATTCCCGTTCCCGGAGCCCCCAGGTCGCCGCAGCCTGTGCTCGCCTTCACCCTGCGCGGGCCGGGCGGGCGGGGGAGGCCGGGAGGCACGAAGCGCCTGGAGCCTGCACGATGATAAATATTGCGCAGACAGCCCATAAATAATTTGCATTATGTTCAGCTGACAACGCAGGGCGATTAATTTTAATAGCTACATATTTGCCTGGGCTGCTGCTTTCGTAGGCCGGGTAATGAAAGGCGAGAGGCCGCCCTGGCTCCGTGCTCGCGGTCTCAGAAGGCAGCCGGAAGGTGCGGGAGCGCCCGACGCTGCGTCTCCTCCATGCAGCCCTCCGGGGAGCCCTCGCCCCAGGGCCTCCCTTCCGCCTTCCACGCTGTGCAGGGATGGGGTGCGCGCGCTGCCCGAGCACCCCGGGGCACGAGCAACAGGAGCCACCATAATGACACTGCACATTTGCCTGTACGGGGACAGCCACTTGTGGACCCGGAGACCCTCCCCGAGGCGATGCACCCCACCCGGCCCGAGTCCGAAGTGAACTCGGGAGGGGATTTCACGTTGCAGTTTGGTGGCGGCGGGGGGTTGCTGGTGTTAGGCGCCGCCAATTCGCCGGTGGGCCCCAGCGCGGCGGAGACTTTTCCGCCCTCGGGACCCGGACAAGGGACAGAACAAAGCCCGGCTGCCCACGCGTCCTCTCTGCGCGCGTCCTGAGTCCCGTCCCGCTCCCCGCGGGAGGCCCCCCTAAAATGCTTCCCGAGCTCCTCGGTTGAAAGGACCGCATACATAAAGGACGGAAGAAAGGGTTCAGTGGAGCTCTTAAAAAAGGGGGGGGCGGGGAGGCGAGCGCGGGGAGGAAGGACACAGCGCAGCGGCCGCCGCGGTCCCGTGGTGGCCGGGTGCGCGCGTGTGCGTGTCTGTGTGTGCGTTCCGATGACAAAGCCCCGCCGCCGCCAGCCAGCTCCTGGCTGCCGGAGCAGTGGTGGGGGAGGGGAGAAGGAGGAGGGGAGCCAGCGCTCGCGTAGGTAGCGGGGAATCGAAGCTTCCCCAGAGAAAGAGTTCATTCATGAGCTGGCGGAGACCTCCTGGCCGGGCCAGGTGGAGCCTCCTGAAGCCCACACCTGTGTATTTCCCTTTTTGGAAAGGGGGGAACGCATCGATCATTACCATATTTTAATTGCCTTTCGCAAAGGTCATCTCTAATTATGGGTTGCGAGGAGGGTTGGCCAGAGGTCTGTAGCCCTTTATTATCTTTGTGTATGTGCGTGTGTGTGTGTGTGTGTGTGTGTGTGTCTCGCCACTGAGACAATGCACCCAGCTCTTCTCGAAATGCCAATCTGAGGGTGTCCGTGCGCGCCTGCGAAGCGGTCACGACGTGCTGAATCCACGCAGACAGACCGGGCTGCGTGCACAATAAAAGCCGAGCAGGCGGCGAAGGGCCGCGCAGACCCACGGGTTTTCTTTTTAGAAACGGTGGTGCGAAGAGATTTGACAATAATAACACGCAGCAGGATTAAATCAGGGCGGGAATAAGAAAATGCATTTTCGTTTCTAGAACCGCGGGCTCCTTTTAACCCATCCGATTCCCCAAGAGCTTTTTGTACCCTTGTGGAGTCCAGCTCAGGGACAGGTGGTGGGCACTTAGCAGCTGGAGACTGCCTGATGACGTTCTGGGCCAGCCACATTATTTCAATATTAATCTCTTCCTTTAATTCAGCATGTTGTCAGTTACAGGCACGTGGACTCCTCAGCCACGTCTGTTTGATGGGAAATGATAACTGGCCAGCCAAAAAGGAGAAAGAATATGTTGAGGGGATTTTAACTTTTAAAAGTCTTCATTTCCTTAGTTTTCATCGCTTGGGCAAACCCTTGAGGCACAAGTCTATTTTAACTTCATCAGAGGGAGAGCAGTGCAGTCGGGAAGGTTGTTGGACCTTCAGGGGGTTGGTGGGATTTTGAAGTTAAGGTGTCCGTGTTCAGTAAAGAGCTATATGGTCCAGAGTGGGCAGCAGCCATTCTGAACTTGACTTTCTCAAAGGATCCTGGCACCTTTGAGCCTGCATGCTGGTGCAGCCAGGGGCTGGGGTCAGGAGCCTTGGAAAGTTGGGGGCTCTTATCCTGGCTCTGCTTCCTGCCTGCCACCCCCCCACACCTGGCCTCCTGGCCTCACCAGCAACCAGCTCTGCCCAGAGGAAGGCAGAGCCAGATGACTGGTCCAACCCCTAGAGATTGCCTGGTTTTCTCCTCCCCTGTAATCAAAACCAGATGCACTTAAGCGCCTTTCATCAGAGGAAGCCCAAAGCCCTTTAACAGGCTTCAATAAAAGGCTTCCTAGGGCCTACCAGCCTGCTCAGTGTCTGGGACCCTGTGCCCATTTCCCAGCTGCAGAAGCCTGGGGCTGCAGCCGGGGCTAGCTCCTTCTCTGGGATCCCCCAGAAGCCAAGGACAACTATTCAACCGCTGTGGCTCCTCCAAGGCAAGTAGGGTACCAGCATCCCTGCCAGGTGTGCGGGGACAGATCCCGTGGACAGGAGAAAACAGACGTGGGAGGGAAGTCAGCAGCTCATGCCTAAGGAAGGACAAGAAGAGGGGCCTATGAGAAGGAACCAAAGGAACCAAGATACAGAGGTGGGCTGGAAAGGCAGTGATGATCAGAATATCCAGAAGGGGGGCGCCTGGGTGGCTCAGTGGGTTAAGCCGCTGCCTTCGGCTCAGGTCATGATCTCAGGGTCCTGGGATCGAGTCCCGCATCGGGCTCTCTGCACAGCAGGGAGCCTGCTTCCCTCTCTCTCTCTCTGCCTGCCTCTCCAACTACTTGTGATTTCTCTCTGTCAAATAAATAAATAAAATCTTTAAAAAAAAAAAAAAAAAAAAAAAAAAAAGAATATCCAGAAGGGCTCCAGGGTTCATGGACCATTTCCCCCTCAGCCCCCTTGTGCCACTGTATTGTGGTGTTTTGACTCCCCAAGGGCAGAGGCGGTCTTATTTATCTTTGCATGCCCACCTCAGGGCCTGGCACAAAATACATGATCGAAATGTTTGGGAGATTGGGGCGCCTGTCTGGCTCAGTTCCTAAAGCATGGAACTCTTGATCTCCGTGTAGTGAGTTCCAGCCCACATTGTTAGGTGTAAAATTTACTTTAAAAAAAAAAAAAAAATGTTTAGGGACGCCTGGGTGGCTCAGTTGGTTAAGCAGCTGCCTTCGGCTCAGGTCATGATCCCAGTGTCCTGGGATCGAGTCCCATATCAGGCTCCTTGCTCCGCAGAGAGCCTGCTTCTCCGTCTGACTCTGCCTTCCACTCTGTCTGCCTGTGCTCGCTCTCGCTTGCTCTCTCTGACAAATAAATAAAATCTTAAAAAAAAAAAAATGTTTAGGGGACGCCTAGGTGACTCAGTTGGTTAAACGGCTGCCTTTGGCTGAGGTCATGATCCCAGCGTCCTGGGATGGAATCCCATGTCCAGCTCCTTGCTCAGAGGGGAGCCTGCTTCTTCCCCTGCCCTTGCTCTCTTGCTCTCTCCCCCTCTGGCGAATAAATAAATAAAATCATTTTTAAAAGTTTTGGGATGTTGCAGGTATGGTAGACATTTCTGGAACAAGACATATGTGGGCTTAAGGTGGGAACTTCTGCCCTCCCCCCGCAATGGTTGTATAACCTGAGACTCAGTTTCCTTATCTGTGAAATGGGTATGAGAATGCCTACATCCCAAGATTGGGCAAGATTAGGTGAAATAACGGCACTTAAAACACCAGGAAGATAATAATATTTTAATAAATGTGCCCTAGTTCTTGAGAGAATGAGAGAGAGTTTGTGCTGATGTTATTTGGAGTATAGGAAGGAAATTTCTTGCAAGGCCCTGGCTGGGTAAAGGTCTCACTGGCCTGGGATTTGGGTCAGAAGAGACTGTTGGTTCTAAAATATGTGTTCCAGGCGCACCTGGGGTAGCTCAGTAGGTTAAGCCTCTGCCTTCAGCTCAGGTCATGATCCCAGGGTACTGAGATCTAGCCCCATGTTGGGCTCCCTGCTCAACAGGGAGTCTGCTTCTCTCTCCCTCTGCTCTTCCCCTTGCTTTGTTCTCTCTCTCTCTCTCTCAAACAAATAAATAAAATCTTTCATTATTCCAGTTCCAGTAGCACTGTGAATCGGAGCCGTGGGACCTCACTGTCCAGAGGAGGCAGGCAGCCCCGCTGTGAGCTCTGGGAGCCATGCCAGCCTTCAGACTCACACTCTTGGGGAAGGGGTTAGGTCCCAGGCCCTTGGGCTCTCCTCTGCAGGCCCGACTTGGGACTGAGCCCTGGTTGTGCTCTGAGGGTCAGGCCTCCTGGGCTGAGTGACTGGCAGATTCCAGTTGGTGCTGGCTTTCCGTGGTCCTGGGGCGGGGGGGACGGCACTGTCCCTTCTGCCTGACCTCTGCTCCTGCTTCATGGCCGTATTTTATCTTCAACAAGTTCATTCTTCAGCCTTTGGCTGGGCAGAGATGGAATGTTACCTGCCTCTCTTTGCTGCTTGTCTTTTCTGGCCTGTTCAGCACCCCACTTCTCATGCCCACCCCACCCCACTGTACCCACAATTTGACAATTTCACTTCACAGTCTCTTTTCTTTTGCTCCCTGGCTTTCTTGCTTGTGGGGCGTGAGGGGGTGCCCCTGGGGGTCCCTACATCCCCCTCCTTAGTCTTCCACATGCTAGGTTCTTGCAGCCCCTTCCCAGGACTAATCCTCAGAGTTCAGCCCTTTCCCTCGGGAGGGCTGGCTATGAATTCAGTCCGTGAAGTGGGGGCAGAGGGAGGGTCAGGCCAAAGGGCACTGCTGGGTGATTCCATGAGTGTATGGCCTAGCCACTGTGACTCTGAGTATCGTGGATGAAAATACACGAGTCTGGAGGGTGACACGAGTGGAGTAGTTGCAGACAGGGAATGAGAGATGTGGAGTTTGTGGGGAAGAACCTGATGCTGACACTCCTTGCATATTTCCATCCTTCCCCATCCCCAATAGGAGAACCTTCAAGAAGAGGCCAGAGGAAGGTGGGGAGAGAACAGATGGGAGAGCAAAGCCAGCTGGGTGGAAATGCCTGGTCCCTGTCTCCTGCCCAGTGAACTGGGTCCCTCGTGCAGCCAGTGTGGGTCAGGAGGGGACAACATATAGAGTTCCTTCAACCAGGTCCTTTAGGGAAGCGTGAGATCAGATTTGAGAAGACAGCTCATGGTCCTACAGGGATTCCATAAAGAACAAGAGATTAGTTGTGTCAGCGAAGGTGGAGGATTTGAGTCCCGATCAAAAATGTCTTGCTGTCAACACTTCTGTTTTTTATCCCGCTCACATTCTTCTAGGGATTTAACAATGATTGTCCCTACTTACTATCACAAAAACAAGGGTCATCGAATGTCCGCTGCAGGGGTGCTCGCTCCAAAGCAACTGACTTCTGCTCCTGGGTTCTGTGGGTCCAAATTTGGTGGAAAGTCTCAACAGCTGGGAGCTAGAATCGTCTGGGGACGGCTTCACCCACATGTCTGGCTGGTGCCTGGGACCTCAGCTCTGTCCCACTGCATGGACACAGGGCTCCCCATGTGGCCTAGGCTTCCACATGGTATGGTGGCTTCGGAATGGTAGGCCTTGAAGTCACACAGCAGCTGCTTGAGGCTCCCAGACCAACCCTGCCAGCAAATGGGAAGAAAGCCGCATCACGTCTTCAGACCCAGCCTCTGAAGTCACATGGTGTCATTTCAGCTCCACTGTACTGGCTGCAAGGAGTCACAAGCCCATTCAGAGTCAAGGGAAAAGGAGGAGTGGCAAAGAACTTGTGGCCATGGTGAGGGCAGGGGGCATGCCCAGCACTCTTGAGAGCTAAGCTTAATGAACAGTGGCTCTAAACAGAATGGTCTATATTGTAATAGAAACTGGTACTCTCAAGAGGCCACATAAATTATACAGGGGGTGGGTAGGGGCGCCTGGGTGGCCCAGCTGGTTAAGCATCAGGACTCTTGATTCCCACTCAGGTCTGATGATCTCAGGCTGGTGAGATCGAGCCCCACATCGGGCTCCATGCTCAGTGCATTCGGCTTGAGTTTCTCTACCTCTGCCCCTTGAAGCCCCCTGCCCTCTCTCTCTCTTCTTTTTTCTCAAAATAAATAAGTAAATCCTTTAAAAAATATTATACAAGAGGTGGGGAGGCAGAGGGTTGAAATTAGGCCAGGGTAAAAGAAATGGGTCTGTACAGCAAGTATGGATTTTATGAAAAAATAGACAATATCTGAGGACAGCTCTGTTTGTGAGCTTGGGAAACCTGAGAAGGATGGAGAAGAATTGTGTGCTGGGATCAGATGGGTTCTAGGCCCTGCAGCACTGAAAGGGAAAGCAGGTAGGGCACAGGACTTAGCTGCCCCCATCCTTCGCCCTCCACTTTTGGGGGATCTGTGGCAGCCCTTCATTGCTTCAGACAACACAGGATTATGTACTATTTGCTTACAAGTCGCCTCTCCCCGCCGCCAGCATATGGGCATCTCTGTGTTGGTACAAAGCTGGAGATGTAGTCGATGCATTTCCGAAAGTAAGTGTGGAAAAAATAATACATTAGTCTAATAATAAATTACCCTAATATTTAATGTTTGTCCCCTACCCTCAGGTGTGGTTTTAAATATCCAGCACGAAGAGTGTTGGGGCTGTGTACATCTCTAGAGCCCCAGGTTCTCATTATCTTTGTCTCTAACCCCTGAATGGAGAGTTTGACTTCTAATTTCATGCTAGGGGTTTCACAGGCAACGTAATTGTATTTGCCTCTGCCTTTGATCTGCTCCTTGATCCGCTGTTTCATTGTGGCTCAACTAGGAGACAGAGATGGAAACGTGGTGGAAAAACATGATTTTGTTTTGCCTTGGAATTGACAGTGATTCTTTTCTCTGGCTCCCTTAACGTGACACACCTTCCCTAAACCTGAAATCGAATTGTTTTCCCCGTTTTTGAAAATCCAAAAGGCATGTGCCCCCTCTGGCATGCTTTCCTTTTTGCTCACAAAGATTTAATTTTCAGCAAAGACTTCGGGGGCAGGATGCTCATGTTTGAGATCTCCATGAAAACTAAGTCCCCCCGGGGTTAGCATAGAGTTTCTGGGTGAACTCTGACCCATCTGCCCCTTTCCTGACCTCACCCCGACTTGCCAGGATGTACCTGGTGGACCTCAGGGCCTCCCTTCGGGTGATCTTGGTCTGTGTGGGGCTGGCTGCTTTGCTTCTGGAAGCCAAAGAAACCCAGATTCAGCAGGAACCTGGCAGGTCAGAGCCAAGCAACATTCAGTTTGACTCCTAAAGTCAGCGGGCTTCTCAGGCTACAGGGTCCGATACATGGGGTTTTTCCGGCTGTGCCTTTCACGAAGGTCCCCAGCCAAGACCGGGAGCGAGGGCCGGAATTCAGGCCCAGGGCACCTTTCCCCCCTTCTTTCAAAGTCACCCAGGAGGCTAGTGGCCATTCTCTTCTCAGGGTGGAGGAGAAACAGATTCTCTCTCTGATCAAGAAGACAAGAGAAACAGTGACACAGGGCAGGACAGGGGTCAAAAGTGCGTCTTGGGAGCAGAGTGGGCCCGCCTAAGGCTGCAGACCAAGCCAGTGTTGACCCAGCAGGTTAGAATAGTAGGCCCATTTACTGACTTACTCTTTGCTCTGTCATCTGCAGGGGCCAGTGTTCCTAAATTACTGAGTTCCTCCTAGGCTTTATTTGGAGTTAAAAAAAAAAAAGACGGGTGTCACTCTATCTATGTGTCTTGTTTAGCAAGCAGGGTGGGGGGGGGGGGCCATGTTTTCTTTGGTTGTGAATATGAAGACTTTAAGGGATGTTGCTAGCTTGAGGCCTTTGAGGGTAAGACCGGAACAGCCCATACAATGGAGTTTGACTTCCTAACAAGTCACCTGTGAAAGAAAATTCACACTCCTGTGTAATGGATGGTGATAATTTACATTTAAAAGTCGCTGGCTCAGTCCTAGAGCATACAACTCTAGATCCTGGGTTCCTGAGCTCAAGCCACACAATGGATGTAGAGATTACTTTAAAAAATACAAAGGTTAAAAACCAAAAATGTCTAAAATAAATAAAAGTGGAAGCTCAGAGCACCTGACTGATTCTGTAGAGCCTGTAATTCTTGATCTCGGGGTCATGAGTTCAAGCCCCATGTTGGGTGCAGAGCCTACTTTATTTAAAAAAAAAAAGTGTAAGATCGTCCAGATAAAGCAATTCCTAATCAAAATTAAACAACTCCAAAGAGGGACTTTTCTGGTGTTAGCAATAGGCTGCTAGCGAAAGCCTTCGGAAGCCTTCTATATTAGGCCTGGAAAGCCAACTCCTGTTCTTCTCATTCATTTCTGTAGTGGATGGTATTGGTATTCCAAATTCCATGAATACTTGGAAAGGTATTTTCACAATAAAGCCACAAACAGGGTCTCTCTTGAGAAGGATGAATTTAGAGAACCTGTTCTTCCCCTTTAACCAGGAATGTGTAGTCTGGGAGCCCCAAATCCACTCATCTCCCTCCCCAGTTTTTCCCCCCACTTTTGGTAATTTGAATTGGGTATTTTGAAGAATTAGACGGTTTTGAAGGACATTAGTTACATCCTCTTGACTGAGAGTTCTCAAGTTTATTCTTCTAAATGTGGAGGAGGGGGGTGTCTGGGTGGCTCAGTTGGTTAAGTCTCTTAACTCTTGATTCAGCTCAGATCATGATCTCAGGGTCGTGGGATCAAGGCCTGCGATGGCTGGCTCTCCCCAAGGAGTCTGCTGGAGATTCTTTTTCTCCCTCTCTCTTTGCTCCCCCACCTGCCCGCGCTCGCTCTCTCGCTCTTGCTCTCTCTCTCAATAAATAAATAAATAAATAAATAAATAAAAAAAATCTTCCTTAAAAAAATTTGATGTATATATTTTTTAAAGATTTTATTTATTTATTTGGCAGAGCGAGACACAGCCAGACAGGGAACAGAAGAAGGGGGACTGGGAGAGGGAGAAGCAGTCTTCCTGCTGAGCAGGGAGCCCGATATGGGGCTTGATCCCAGAATCCTGGGATCGTGACCTGAGCCGAAGGCAAACACTTAACAACCGAGCCACCCAGGTGCCCCCAAAATCATGTGTCTTAAAAAAAAATTTTCAAATATTTTATTTATTTACATGAGAGAGAGAGAGAGCGCAAGTGAGAGAGAGCCCTAGCAGGAGCTGGGGAGAGGGGCCAAGGCAAAGGGAGAAGCGGACACCCTGCTGAGCAGCAGCCCCATGCCAGGCTCCATCCCAGGACTCTGGGATCATGACCTGAGCCTAAGGCAGATGCTTAACCGGCTGAGCCACCCAGGTGCTCCTGTTGTTTATTTTATTTTATTTTTGAAGATTTATTTATTTGAGTGAGGAAGAGTGAGCGAGAGACTACATTGGTTGGGGGTGGTGAGGGGCAGAGGGAGAAGGAGAGAAAATCTGGGGCAGACTCCCTGCTGAGTGCAGAGACCAACCAGGGGCTCAGTCTTGGGCCAGAGATCATGATGCGGCTGAAACCAAGAGTCAGTCACCCAACCACTGCACCACCCAGGTGCCCCAGAATGTGTTAGTTTTTCTAAAAATTGGAGTTTTTCACAAAGAACTGTTTGCCCAAAGTTTACAAAGCCAAATAGTATGTAAAGTCTTGGTACAAAAAAGCAGACCCCTCCCTTGTCCTGCCTGTTTCTTCTGGTAGATACCATAATTTTAAGTAATATGTAGATGTGGCCTTCTCTTAAATAACCCACTGTAACTATCTATCATCTGTTGACCTCTTAGTATAAGAGAGGAGGATTTTGGTTTTCTGCATCATACTTCCCCTCTCCTACTCTTACAATAGAGCTATATCATAATTTCTTAAGAAATTCATATTCAGGGGTGCCAGGGTGGCTCAGTGTTTAAGCAGCTGCCTTCAGCTCAGGTCATGATCCTGGGGTCTTGGGATCCTGCTCAGCGGGAAGCCTGCTTCTCCCTCTCCCACAGCCCCTGCTTCTGTTCCCTCTCTCCCTGTGTCTCTCTCTGTCAAATAAATAAATAAAATATTTTAAAAAAAAAGAGGGGTGCCTGGGTGGCTCAGTGAGTTAAGCCTCTGCCTTCGGCTCCGGTCATGATCTCAGGGTACTGGGATCGAGCCCCACATCGGGCTCTCTGCTCAGCTCGGAGCCTGCTTCCCCCTCTCTCTCTGCCTGTCTCTCTGCCCACTTGTGATCTCTCTATCAAATAAAGAAAATCTTTAAAAAATTCATATCCAGTATTTCCTTTGCGACCACATACATATTGCTTATTGCCGAGGCAAATGAGCTTCAGTGATTGCATTCCCTTTCCTGTATTTTTCCCCCCCTGGGGTTAATAATTGCCTCAGTTTTTAATTTGCTTAATTTTGTTTGACCTATGACTAACTTTCCCACACTCCCCAACCTCTGTACAAATCATCTTGGGACAGTTTTCTGCACGTTCACATCCTGGAGACCATCTGCAAATAAATAGGCTGACCTATTTTGCTTTGTGTGCTTGTTTCCTTTTAATTCCCATTATCTTTAAGTCTGAAAGCTTTCTAGAAGTTTCTAACCCTCCCTTTAATTTTATTTTTAAAAACTTTTCTTTGAAAACACACACACACACACACACACACACACAAAACCCTTTTCTTTGTATGAAGTGTGGTGGGAGTTTTACCGATTTCAAACGGGAGTATTGTGTTTTGATAGAAAATTGCAACTCTACCATCCAGCTAATGTCGGGAGCTAAGAAATGAATCCCAAGTTTCTGATTCTTGGTATTTTGCTTAGTTTAAATAAACTTTCACCATTTTTCCTAAACATAAGCCTTTCAGAAGTGATGACTGTTATTCCCTGGAACCCTGGAATGAACTAGTGTTAGTAAATTTTTATCCTTTCCTCTCCTCCCCTCCCAGAATGGATACTACATTTTTAGAAAGTAAAGGTTATTTTTAAAATAATTAATTGGCCCTTCCCCATGCCATTTACTACAGGATTCATGCCTTTTGTTTACATTCATTTCACGTTGCCTTTTATTTGTGTTTAGTTAGTCATTTACAAGTCTGCCTTCCCACCTAGACTGTAAATCACTCGAGGGATGCTTTTTTAAAAAATTCACTTTTGTACTTTTGGATTCCCCTAGGACCTAACACAGTGCCTTGCCCTTACCAAGGTCTCCATAAACGCATGTCAAAAAAGTGGACAGATAGAGTGGCAGTCTTCTCCAATCAAGATCCCTTAAAGGGAGGTAACTTTCCAATATTCTCTTGCCCCGAAAGAGACTGCGAAATCTCTTGAACGGTGGGCACTGCGCTGCAGGCCTCGCTCCCCAGCCCTCGACCGCCCCAGGAGCAGCCACCGCACGCTGCAGTCGGGAAACAGCAGCCCAAGTTCGGCGGGAGAGGTGACAACGTGTTGACCATTGCAGGACTCCGGGAACGAGAGGTCGTTTCTAGGGATTGAAATGCACACGGGCGGTGAGGCGAGGGGCGAGTCCAGATCGCGCTCTAAGCAGGAGCGTCGGCCCTAGGCGGGGGTCAGCCGTGCCCCGCGGCGCGGAGGGGGTGCCCCGGAGGGAGAGGGCGCGGCGCCCCGCCCCACCCCCCCTGCTGCCCGGGAACGCCCGCGCGGCCGCCCGGGACCCGGCCTGCGGCTCTGCAGTCCCACCGCCGGGGGCAGCGCCGCCCGCGCCGCCCGGGCTAAGATGGCGGCCGGCGAGCAGTCGCGCGGGCTGTTGGCGCCCAGGGTGGCGGGGGAGGCGGGCGGCGCGCCGCTCCCCAACCCCGGGAGCCGGTACGGGCAGCTGTGTATCCTCCCCCCGGGGTGGGGGGGAACCGCTCCTCCTTGGCCCGCAGGGACCCCCGAGGACTCCCTCCTGAGACTTCCCCAGATAGGCACCCTGCCAGGCGCTCTACCTGGACGGGCCCTAAAGGGACATTTTATCAGCCAACTCCCCCAGACTCGGGTTCCGAGGAGGGAGGCAAGTCCCTGGCTGAAAGGTCTGTAAGGATGGCAGCCCGAGTAGACATGGTGGACGGAAGACCAGCGGGTACCACTGAGTACAGGCCTCACCACCCACCCCCACCCCCCGCCCCAAGCCATTTCCTCCCGCCTTGGCGGCTCAACCAGTACGGCTTGGAACACCTTCGGTGCACAATTACGCAATGCCAGTGCCCGCAGGGAGCGGGGGGGGGGGGGGGTCAGACCCGATGAAGACACAGGGACCAGTGCTCTTGAAATCAGAATTCTCTTGGAAAATCTGGTACATCCGGTTGTGAAATTCGTAATATCATCTAGTAAAGGCTACAGAACGTGTGCGGCTCGTCACATTAGCTCTGGCATCGGTATGCGCGCCGTGTAGGCTGCCTTCCTCCTAGGACACTCCAAAACCTGAGGTCCAATTTACCAGAAATGGCATTGATGAATTCGGTGCATTCTGAGTGATCGCCTCGGGCTCAGGTTGGGAGGTCAGAAGGCCCCTCCCCTCTCCGCCCCGCCCCCTCCCCCCAGCAGCTGAGGCAGGTAGAATCACAATGGTAGGAACGGAGAGGTACCTGGAAAAGCTGGCCATTATCCTCCGTAAACTTCAGGCTGGCACCTCCCATCAGTTCAAGGTTCCATCCAAAGTTTGCAGGTGGCTTAGCAGTTCAGTGTGAAAGGCTGAATGTGAACTTTTTTTGCTTTTGTTTTGTTTTGGTGAAATAAACCCCTTCTGCATAAGGTTTGCACAGGCTTGTTATTCGTATGCAGAACACTTCCTCCACCCACCTAAGCAACAGCCACACCAGCCTTTCCTTCCTTAAGCAGCCCCTCTTGTAATCTTGCCTGTCTCTTGCCCCAGTTTAGGCAGCTCCCTGCACTTTTTTCAAAGACAGCCCTATACCCAACACCGGACCTAACCCTCCCTGGTCCTGACCTTCCCTGTAGCGGCTGGGGCCTGGAAAGACCAGCCTCCCCAACTCAGGAGGGCCAAGGGCGCTGCTTGTTGTGTTTATGTGCGTTTTCGCCTCTCTGCACACTTGTTGGTACTTTTCAGATACCATGCTTTGCCAAAAAATAAATCGTATGCAAGAAAAAGTTCAAAGCGGCCCATTAAAGCCAGGCCTCCAGGAGCTGGGGGTCAATCCTGCGGGGGAGCCAATCCTCCGCTTTCTAAGCCACAGCCAGCACCAACGGGTTTACCGCTGACCATGTGCCCACGGAATTCCTCTAGTAACACCAGCTTCGGTGGCCTGGGCGCACCCACCTCCGGCCTTGTCCAGCCCCATGCTCCTTCCGGGAGGCGCAGCAACCACAAGAGGCATGACAGGCGGCCCACCGAGCAGGTTTGGTGACGACTTCCCGGAGACGGCCGCCTCCAGCGGCAGGCCCCATCTGCAGTGCAGCTGAACGAGTTAAGCTGCCCCCAGCGTGAGCGGCCTGGGGTGGGGCCCGGATGAGAACAAACCAGCGGCAGCTCCGGGCAGCCTCGGTCTCAGGATCCCCCAGTTACATAACTAGGTGAACCTGTCTTTCCAAGGGCT
The DNA here is from genome assembly GCF_030435805.1 of Mustela lutreola. NCBI lineage: Eukaryota > Metazoa > Chordata > Mammalia > Carnivora > Mustelidae > Mustela > Mustela lutreola. The sequence continues at coordinate 35,439,128 of NC_081308.1, read as the reverse complement.
GCGTGAGAGGCCCGAAAGACCCCCGTCGGGGGTTGGGGAGGCGGCCTCGGAGCCGGGCCTAGTGTGAGGCTGCGCTGGGGACCTTGGAGTCACGGAGCAGGGGAGAGGGACGCGTCCTGGGCATGTAAGGCGCTTCTGCACTGAACTAGCAGCGAGGGGCTGCAGTACCCCACCCTCAGGCTTCTGCAGCGGAGATGAGCCCCCGATGGCAGAGATGAGGCCCCGATGCGGGCAGGCAAAGGAGGCGCGGTTCTCAGGGCAGCTCCTCCAGGGGCTCTAGGGTTACTCGCCATCGCTGGGACAGTCAGACCCCGCCCTGCCGCCCCTGCCCTCTGCCTTCGGGCATCGGCGGGAACCTGGGCTGCCTGTGCCCCCGCCCCGGGACCGCGAGACTGGGCCCTACGCGACCTAGCCTCAGCCTCACAAAGGCAGCGTGCGGCTGGGGCAGAAGAGGAGGAATGGCCACTACTCTCATATCTTTAATTACGCCCCTACCCTTCCCCCCACCCATCGTCGGCTTCCAGCCCTTTAATCAATTTCACGATATTAAATATTAATTTCCCGCCAGCCAGGCTTTCTCGGAGGAGGGGGAAGGGACCGACAGGGCAGTTCCGAGGAAAGGATGGCTTTGTTGGGTGTGACCCGGGTAGTAGGGCGCTGGAGATGCGCGGGCTCCTAAGTGACCTGCGCCGGGAACTCGGTCTGCGCTTTGCGGCTGGGGAACTTGGAGAGTTATGCAGGCCTCCGAGAGGGGCAGGTAGGTGCGCTGGGCGACCGCTTCCTGCTCCGCACGCCCCCCCCCCCCGCCCCCAGCCCCAAGTCAGCCTCTCGCGGGCCCGCGGCGCGCAGCGATGATGGATCGCGCCTGGCGGGGGTGATTTGGTGTTGATCGCACATTATCACTGGCAGGTTGGACTGGTTGCTGATGGACGACTTCTAGCGGCGGCAGCAGCAGCGTCTTCAGATACCGTGCGGGGACTCGCTTGCTTTGCGAGGGTCTCTCTTACCCCGCCCCCCAGCCACCTCTCGCACACTTGCCGGTGTAAGGAGGACTTAAGAGTCCAAGCGGGGTCTTGCGGCACCCAAGGCCGCCCGCCCTCGTTGGGGTCCTGGTGTGGGCCGCAGGCCGGGCGAGGAGGGGAGCCAGGACGGCTCTCCCACTTCCTACCATTCCTCCTTCCCTCGCCGCCTGCCTACTCCCCCCCAATCTTTCCTGCTTCCCCATCGAAATCGGGAGGGCCTGGGTCACTCGCGGGGTGGTTTCCCCGCCGCGGGTGCAGGCCACGGGGTGGGCGGGCGAGATACCCCCCAAGCCCTGCGGCCCCCGCCCCTCTCTAGGGGCTCGGAGCACCGCGGCGCAGCGGTGTGCCCCTCCTCGCCTCTTTTTCTAAAGTGCCTGCAGATACAAAAGCGGTTTCGTAATGCCTTCCGTCTGCGAGAGCCGGAGGACCTTGGCTGACCTTTCGGAAACTGATTGCAACTGCCTGTTAACAGCCCGTACTGACCGCACCGAGCAGAGCGGAGGACAATCATTTAAGTGACAGACGGCGAGGTGGCCTCGGCTCAGTCGAGCGGCCTGGTTAAGCCCGCCCCTCCCCTCCCCCCTTGAGTGCCCCCCCCCCCACTCAGCCCTGGGCGCACTGCGGGCTGTGGCGGGCGTCCGGGCGGGCGGGGAGGGCGCGCCGCGTATGTATGTGTGTGAGTGTGAGTGTGTGTGTGTGTGTGTGTGTGCGCGCGCGCGCGCGCCCGCTCGCGATTACCGGTTGACGGGTTAACCCTTCGCCGAGCGGCCGGCCCCTTTGAGGCCGGACGCTGTCGGCTTAATCTGCCATCTGCAAAAGAGGAATAAAAGGGCCGCCTCCGCCGACTTTCCCTAATGGATAAACTGTCCCCACTCAGCGTGACCAGGGCCGCGTCCCCGCTGCTGCTGGAGAAAGATCCCGACCCTCAGCTCTTCCGGCATGTCCCCGGGTCCCCTCCCTGCGCCCCCTCCCTTCCCCGCACAGAAAGACACCGACACAGGAACAGTACAGGGACAGCGCGAGGGGTCTAAAGGCTCCAAGAGACTCGCGGTGCAGTGGACGTGGGTGTTCCCGTGTTTTCTGTTTTGGAAACTGGAGAAAGGTTGGGGGGGGGGCCCGCACTGGGAAGGCGAGGTGGGGGAGGGGAGGCTGGTGACAGGGCACCTCGGGCTGCGCTCGCTCCCTCTCTCGGGAGAGATCGCCAGCTGCTCTCCAACAGGCAGCGCCCTGAAATCTATTTAAAGAGAGGGAAAGGGGAGGAGAACAAAGGGGGAGGAGGGGGGCGGTGAGCGGAGCTTGGGCGAGAGCGAGCGAGCAGGGAGGATCCGCCGCTCCGCGGGCACATCAAGCGCTCACATCTGTACACTCCGCGATCGATGGGGAGAATGGATAATATTTGTCAGCTGCAGACCTTTCTCTTCCCGGTTCCCGGGGAGGGGAGGGGGCGAGGGAGGGGGAGGGGCGGGCAGACCAGGCGCGAGAGGCCGCCTCAAGGACAGCGCGCTTCCCGCTGCAGCCACACGGAAACCTAGAGCCATGAAAGCCCGGGGATTTTTCTCTTATTATCATTATTAATTATTTTTTATTATTCCACAGCAGCCAGCGAACGCTCGGCGGCGCCCCTCCCCCGCTCGCCTGCCGCCTCCCTTTGTTGATTCTCAGCTGCGAGCGCGGCGGGCCCGAGCCGCCGTCGCCGCCGCTGCCGTCGCCGCCGCTGCCGCCGCCGCCGCCGCCGCCGCCGCCGCCGCCGCCGCCGAGCACGATCTGCTCTTGAGCCCTCGGTCGCAGCTGCGGCCCAGGAAGCCGGGGCTGCGTCCCCGCCCCCCCGCCCCCCACGGCGCGGCAGCCCCCGCATCCCCCTCCCTGCCGCCCGCCACGAGGCCAGCCCAGCCTCTTAGCTGCTGCTTGCTGCGGCTCCGCGTTCCCAGCGCCGAGCAGAGGCGCTGGCTGCTGCTGCCCCGAGCCTCCGGCTGCGCGGGGTCCTTCGCCACCCCTCACCCCCGGCGGCTGCACTCTGATGCCGCCGTTTCCACACATGGTCTTCATTTCGCACACTCGCGGCGTGCTTCCTCTCGGCTCCTCTCCTCAGGGCTTTTCGGAGCGAGGAGGGAGGTTCAGAGGAAGTTAGAAGCCCAGCGAGCCCAGGGGAAAGGGGGAAAACCCTCGCTCTCGGTCTGAGCTTCCCAGGCGGAGGGGAGCGCCCCGCGGGGGGTGGGGCAGAGCCTGGGTGCCCTCCCCTTCCTTAGATGCTGTGAGGGGTGGCGGCCGGAGGACAGGGAGCTGGGGAGCGCGTGAGCTCCAGATCTGCTTTGGCTTGTCCCCCGCCCGGTCCTACCGACTAGGGCAGAACTGACCCGCCCTCTCGGAATGGTACATTGGGCCTGGGAGCCGATCGGATTAGCGGTCCCCAAATGAGACCAAAGACACCTCAGACTGTCCCCCCCCAACCCTCCGCGGGGGAGTTCCCTGGGCCTTTGCCCCCTTCCTCCTCCAAGGTGTAAAGCCTTGGAGCTGACGCCCCCCTCCCCGGCCGGAGTCCGGGCCCGCTCTGGTGTGTGTGTGTCTGTCTGTGTGTGTGTGTGTGTGTGTGTGCGCGCGTGCAGAAAGTTCTAGTCGGGGTTTACTTGTGGCTTCGCGCCCCCACCCCCACCCCCGCTGTCCTCCTGCGATTCCGGGCCAGCCTGCGGCGGCGTCCCCGACTGCTCCGCGGTCCTGGGCAGGGCAGGAAGCTGGCACGGCCGCCGGCTGGGCCGGCGCCACTTGGCCGGGCCGGCTGGTCTCTGGAACTCGCGCGGCACCTTCGCGCCGAGTCGGGTTCCCGGGTCTCCCGCCCAGTCACCCTGAGCGGTTCCCCCAGCCCCCGCTCTGTCCGTCGTCCTCTCTCCGGAGTCTCCCTTTCTCCGCCCGCCTTCTCAGCTTATCCCCTCCTCGGTCTGTCTCGGGAGCCCCGTAGCGCAGTCAACCGCCCTTCCCGAGATTCAAAAAGAAGTTTTGTGTTTCCCCGGGGGCAGCAGGCTAAAGCTTCCCTTGTTTTCCGGAACAAAGCAGACATTCAGTGGGGAGGGGGCAGGCTCTGACTCTTTCCCCTCCCCGCAGCACCCCGCACCCCTGCAGGTTTAGAACGCTCGCTCCCGGGCCCCGGCGGCCTGGGGATGGGGTGGGGGCCCTCTTTCTTCAGGCTCGACTACAAAAGCCGCGCCCCAGCTTCCCCCAGCCACCGCCGGGAGCCGGAGAGAAGGCTACATGGTGTTTGGGTGAGGTTCCCAGCCCCGGCTGGGAGGGCGCGCACGCAGCTGTTTACAGTGTGCCTGTGCTGCGGGAAGCTCGCCCACCGCCGCCTGACAGCGTGGAGCCCCCGCGCGCCGCCAGCTCAGAGGAGGCGCGGAGCCGCGAGCCCTCCGGCACTCGGCCCGAGGCCTCCGCAGCCCTGGAGCCAGGGCGCGCTGGTAAACTCGAGGTCTCCAATCGCGCTAGCCTCGTCTGGCCCACAAACCGTCCCCTTCTCCCCAACAATGGACTGAATCGGGTAGCATATCAAAGGGACTGAGAAGGGGGGGCGGAAGGGGTGAAGAGCTCTCTTGGGGCGCCCCGAGCAGTCCCTGGGCCAGGGTTCTCCGCAGCCCTTCCCCTCCTGGGGGTAAGTCTCTCGCCAGAGTGAGCAAAGCACTCCACTCCCGCGACTCGGATTTGCCTCTGGCTGCAGATAGCGCCCCGCAGCCCCACCCTACCCGGTGAACTTCCCCTCACCCCACCCCCGGGGGGGCCGCGGCACTAGCAGTGCCCACGCGAGCCGGGCCTTGTCCGCGCAGTGCTGCCTTAGATCCCGCTCCAGCTCTTCCCCTCTCCCGGGCCTGTGGCCGGCCCCCGGCGCCTTCAGCGCGTCCTGAAACTTGATCCCGTGTCGGAAGGACAGTGTGTAAACACCAGGCGCGCTCCAAGAGCCCACGGGAGGGGCCGGGCAAGGGCCGCCCGGGCAGCGCCGAGGTCCCGCGCCCTGGCCCGCCTGCTCGCCCCGGGCACGATCGGCGGGGCCACCGCCTCGCTCTCTGCCTTCCCAGTTGGCTCAGCTAATTGGAACCGCCGCCGCCGCCGCCGCCACCGCGGCAGCCTCTTGTTGAATTTTCTAGATCGCAACCGTTCAGTCGTGGCTGCCTCCGGCTCCCCACCCCCTCCCACAGCTGTTATCTCGGCCGGCAACTTGTTGGTGGTGGGGACGCCCCTCCGCTGACCCTGGCCTCAGACTCGGTTCACCCTAGCAGTTCGGGGGTGTTTTTCTGCGGGGCGTGGGAAGGGAGGTAGAGTCTTATCGAAGAGTGATGCTGTGCGCCAAAATCTGAGGTTCGTTTTGGTGAGCGCGAATACTATCCAGGGGATCCTCTAGGCAGAAAGCCATCGTCCTCGCTGCCTCGCACCAGGAGTAGTGAAAGTCCCCGAGGGGCTTCAGGAGCAATTCCAGTAGAAACTGCAGTTCATTCCTGGAAGACTTTACCGAGGGGTGGGGGCATTGGGATGGCTCGAGCTATCCGCAACCCCCCTGCCCTGCCCCCCCTCCCCCCCCAGTCCTCAGCATTTGGGACTTGCTACAGCAGAGCTCTCCTAAAACCAGGCCTAGCCTACCCCAACAGGACAGGGCCATTTGAAGTACCTGGTGGGTCCAGGGGGCTTTTGTCAGCCTCAGTGGGTTCTGGAGGTGCACCTCCCCCCAAGGCGGGTCAGCTCTAAGCTTGTGCCAACAGGCCCTCCTGGGCCTTTGGTCCCGCCAGCTGAGCCTCCCTTCTTGCTTGGCCCCCCTCCCTGGCCTAGCCATATGTCCCTGCTTGGTGCGGACTATGGGGTCTGCACACTGTCAGTTCTGCATGGGTCTATAGGGAAGCCAGAGCCTGGCCTAATGGCCAAGGGGGAAAGGAGTGAGGCAGTCCAGTAGTAAGTACTGAGGGAGTCAAGAAAACGCTGTTCGCTGCTATGCTGGAGGAAGCACTGCCCAATATCCAACATCCGCCTAAAAACGACGTGTCTTCTGAGTAGAACTTTTTGCTGGTGGGTTTCACAGGCCCAGGGCCAATGTTGTAAAAGTGGCTGCACCCCCAGCCCAGAAACGCCTAAATACACAGTCAAACTCCGGGGTGGGGGGTGTCTACAAACCACCACCCAGGAGACCTGTAGCAGCCAGAAAGCAGCAGCTTTTCCTGTGATGGTTCTGAGAAGGACACCCTTTCCCTCCCTTTGATGGTTCTCTGGCAACTGTTAGGGAACAAAGAGACAAGGCCGCTGGCTCATTTTCTAACACCTCTTTCCTTCCCTTCTAACTTTTACCCAGATCCCCTCTTTGGGGTTTCCCCGAGGTGTCCTCTCTATTTATAACCAGAGCAAGATTTCCAACTCGGTCCATATTGATTTGAGTTATGATTTAAAAAAAAAAAAAAAAAGGACTCTATAAGATTAATATAACTTGGTATCCAGGATGGCACTTCAGCAGGTCAAGTTCACCTAGTTCTTTGGCATCTAAGAGCCTCCAGGCCTTCCCAATCAGATGATCGAAGTGTATTTCCCCACTGTTAGTTTCTCTTCTCTTAATGTAGTGGAAAAAAGAATCTGCTCAAAGATGTTTCTTCTTCACCCGTATCCTATCAGTCTGCCAGAAACTTGTTTCTGTACAGGGTAAAGTGTATTCCTGTGTTTTGATAAAGAAGAGAGTAATTTGTGTTCTTCTTCGGGCCTGAAAAGATAATTATGTGTCCTGGGAGCTTGCTCTTCTCCTGGCTGTTTAACAATCTGGATTCTTGTTCTGGAGCAGGAGTGCTTCGGTGTCCCAGCCTCCTTCTTGTCATCCCTTTCCCTCTGTCGCCACCCAGCCATCCCCAGGTCTTTGAGTGGGCCACAGGGCTAGAGGGTTTCTGTCTTGAAGGCTGGTGGTGCCTCAGAAGGGCTTAAAACTCTGAGTTTGGTAGCAGGCATTCATGTTTCTTTTCCCGTGCAAAGAATATTCTGAGACATTGGAATTCCTTTTACAGGTCCCTGAAAGCTTTTGCCAAGAGCTCCCCATGGGGCCTATGGTGATGGATGTCAGGAGGGCCAGGAAGAGGAGCCCTCAAGGTGGGAAGAGTTGAGAGCTTGCCTGCAGGACTCAGACCTGACCCAAACCGAAATGCAAACAGCAAACCCCCCAAACCAGCACCAACCACCAGGTAGCTGGTTCGGAAGCAAATCCTACCCTCCCCCACCCCACAACCAGGAAAGCTTGGGGACAAACAATCCCTTCGGCCTCCCTTTCGCTTGACTTACGGTTCCTACAGTTAAGCATACCAGGAAGCTGAGAGGCATCCCCTAGTCCTCACTTCCCCTGGCACTGGGCTTGGCTTGGCTGAACTTGCCGTTCCTGTCTTTTTAAAGGAGCTGGTGGTATTCCCGAAGCAGGATCGCACTGTGCCGCCTCCCCAGGGGTCCTCAGCTATTGATTTTTAATATCCGTATTCAATATTGTGTATTAAATATTGAATCCATGCACGAGAGGATGTGATGCAAATCACCAGCCGTGCCTGAGACTTTAATAGTTGTTTTATTGCCCGGAAACCACAGTTGGACGCGAGGCGCCCTGCAGCCGAGGCTGGGGGCGGGGATGACAGGGGGAGAGGAGAGCCGAGCAGACAAGCACAGCCAGGCCTCCCAAAGCTGCAAGACCTCTGGAGTAGCCATGCTGAAGGCACTGCCAGGCACTGGCAGCTCACCCCTGGGCAGGTGGGCTGGGGGCCAGCTCTCAGGCTGCTACAGAAAGAGTGGTCCGCTCTGTGAGACCTGGGTAGAGGAAGAGGTGTGGGGCTGTGTCCTTCCTTCCTGGACTTCCCTGACTGGACTGTGCATTCCTTGTCCAGCCATCCCCCTTCCCCTCCACACGGATCTTCACCCAAACACACACACACACACACAGCTGTTGAACAGGAAAGTGAACTTGGGGGCAGGAAACTCAGGCCTTGGGCCTCGTCCACCACCCTTGGCTCTACGACCTTGGTACAGACTCTCTTAACCTCTCTGGGCCCCATTTTCCTCCTCTGCCAATGGGGGTAATGCTGTATCTGCCTGACTTCCCTCACAGCGCGGCAGCGTGGCAGCGAGGCTGGTGCAAATGATATAATATTCAGGGAAAAGGCTTTTGTAGACTGTCAGGCCCCACCGGAGGAGGCCAGGCCAGCTAAGGGATTAGTGTTGGCTTTCCCTTTATACGCCCCCTCTCCTGCAGGCTGTGTCTCCCGGCTGGCTTCTTTCTCTCAGGCAGGAGCCCCCTCCTCCATTACGGGCTGCTGGCCTCCTCTCCCTTGGCCACCTCCATCCACTTGCTCTCCTTGGCTCCTGGCTTAGCGTTGCTCTGCCCTCAGACTGGGCAGTGAAGTTTCGAGGCCACCCAGCGGGAGATAGGAAGGGCCAGAGCAACCTTGTGTGTGTGTGGGGGGGGGTGTAGCTAGTGTGTTCATGGCCAATATGGCCAATAGCCTCAGGAAAGCGTTCTTCTCCGTTGGAGGGAGGACAGTCGTGCTCTGCAGCGGCTGCTGGGGTTGGCTGGGTTGGGGGAAGCAATGAGTTGGGGCCGCTGCTGGCCCAGTGCAGGGGCTGCTGGGCTCACTGTAAGGGCAGTGGGAGGGAGTGGCCGAGAACCGGAGGCTGTGGTCCTCTTCGCCACATTACACTGTTCCCCGTCGCAGGAAGTTCAGTTTGGATTCCCGCTGGTTGGAAAGTCAGGGCGTGGGCTTGGTCATAAAAGTCTTAAGATCGGGAAGCCCAAATGTTACTTCGGTGGACAGTGGCGGCCCTCCAGCTGCCTCCAAGTCAGGTAAACAGTTGTCCGAGGCCCGCAGGGCGGAGACACGAGTTCTCCAAGGGCCATGCTCTGAGCCCTGATTAGGGGCTGAAACTCTCTAACCCAGACCTTTGTCTGGGGTTCAGGGAGGGGCGGAGACCAGAGGGGTCCCTGTTAGTTAAGACCTCCCCGCAGCCAAGGAAGGTCCAGACTGATTCGCCAAATCCGCTCAGGCCAAACAGAGACCAGCTCTGGCAGTAGGCCCCGCCGGGAGTCCTGGTCGTTGTCCCCCAGGCACGCCACCAGGGGTATGCCAGGCTGGGCCTGCTGCGCATGCCTCCGCGTTGGGGCTCGGGCGTCTGCTGCTGCCTGCGTTTCCGGGTCTGCGGCTGAGCCTCCCCAGCTTTCTCCTCCCGCTTTGTCTCGCTGCCAGCTCTTCGCCTGCCCTCGCCAGTCTCCTGGGTCGGCTGGTCGCGCTCTGCCTGGCCGAGTGCATCTTGGCATTTATGCTGCCTAGCTCTTTGCGCGCCTGTGGCCCCCTTCCCTCGACCCTGGGGCTCAGCTCGGCCTCTTCCTGCTGGCTAGTTGGCACTGACTTGGGATCGCTGCTAGTGTCCACCCCTCATGCCCCCTCCCCCGGCCCAGGCCGACGTGTCCCGGGCTCAGCGACCTCGGGGACTGAAACATCCCGAGGTTCTGATTTAGTAAACCGAAGAGGGTCAGAGTATCCCTCATTGCATTCCCTGATGCACCCAGCCCTAGACAGCAGCTGAAAGGGGGCTTTTATGAGACCCACTTTGCAGAGTTAAGGGGGAACTCTTCAGCGGCGACCTCGCGCCTTCTGTGGCGTTCTCCAAACTCTCGAGACTGTGAGCGGTGGAGAATTTGACTACGGGGTTCTGTCTTTGACCTGAAAATTGGCCAGACGTGTGGGTCCGGGTAGGGGTGCCCTGAGTGCATGTGCCTGTGCCAATCGCAGGGACTTTCGGTGGATTAGCCGCTACAAAGAGGGGAAGGGGTCACTGGCCTCGGGTGCTCGGGCTAGGGAGCCAGCCAGGGGCCTGAGAACACCCTAGGCCGCGGGACAGGTGAAGACACCCTTCCGAGCCCGCCCCCTCCCCGTGGGCCAGCACACTGTCGGCCTTGGAGGAGGAAACTGCGTCCAACTCCTTGAAAGTAAACTTGCCGCGAGGAGAGCGAAGGAGGGAGGGGGCTGGCGGGGGTGTCTGCGTCGGGAAGGCCTGTGTCAAGTTTCAGCCCCTAATGACACTCGGTGGCAAGGTGCCAAGGCCCGGGAAAGGGCGGCAGGGGGAAGGGCGGTCGGGGTCGGGGTGAGAGTGACCGCGCCGCGAGGCCGGACCCGCGAACCCCGAGGCGCACCGCTTGCTCTCCGGCCGGAGAAGGCCGGGGGGCGGAGGCGGCGGGCGGGGAGGGGGCGCTCCGAGAGCCGCCTGAGCGGAGAGGAGCGCAGGCATCTTCCGCAATCCATTCATGCACTGAAGCGCGTGCAGAGCTGCTGATCGCTGCCATTGTTACTCGCGGGCGGTGTGGGAGCCGAGCCTCCACTCTGGCGAGAGATAAATGGCCTCTGACAGCCCCTCCTCGCCAAGAGAGCTCCTCGGATTTCACCGCGCGGCGGCTCTCAGGTCTGTGCCTCGCTCGCTTCCCGGTGAGAACCTTTAAATCAGCCTCCCGGCCCTCCCTCCTCCCCGACGCTGCCCCCCGCCTGCTCAGGCCCCGGCAGCGCCCGGGGCGCGCTGCGCGCCGTCTCTGGCCCCCTCCCCATCGGGGGGGGGGGCCCGACAAGGTGGGGACCTACAGGAGAACCCGGGGGCTGCGGGGGAGGCGGCTGGCGCCCCCCCGCCCCGGGTCCGCACCTCCCCCGGAGCGGAGCCCCGCGCCCCGCCTCCGCGCCCACAAGATGGATCAGGCTACCGTGCGGAGAGCGGGCTGTAAATATTTAAAAAGTCTCTCGCGCGCCGGCGGTAATGGCTTTCGCAGTCGGAATGTGTGCTAGGAGAAGAGAGGAAGGGCGATGTGTGTACAGTGTTGCGAGGTGGGGGAATCGTTCTTTTGCCTCCCCCACCGGGTCTGGGGTGGGCTGCGGGTTCCGGCTGCCCGATTTCCCGCCCTCCGTCTCTCCACGGCCGCGTCCCACGGTAGCGTCGAGAACGCCAGTCGATAGGGAACTTGAGCATGGAAGGGCGACGCAGGCCCCGAAGAGGTGACCTGGAGCCACTATCCCCTTCGGGGTCTCCCAAGGTCCTAGGCTGGAACTGGCCAGAGATTCCCCCGTCCAGGTCCGCTTCTCGCTGGTGCACGGGGGAGGGCGGGAAACGCGCAGATTAGAACCCTCCTGAGTTTGGGCGGTCGTTAAAGCCTGGGCCAGGGTTTCTGCAGCCGGGGCCTGGGCCCTGTTTGTGCCTTTGCTCCCCTCTCCGCTTGCCTCTCTGAAGCCTCGATCCACTCTAAAGGAGAGCCCTTCTCCACCCCCACCCCCCCATTTCTGAATCTGAAAGTAGCTTTGTGGCTGCTGGGACAGAAAACCTGGGAGGAGGCGACGCGGAGAGATGGGGTGGGGGGCGGTGCCTAGCGCTCTGGCTTAGTGGAGGTCACACGTGGACGTGGAGGGGGATCGTTTCTTCTCTGGCGAAAGTGGGCCTGGGAGCTTTAAGGCCGAACCCGGCGGGACGGGAGAGGTGGGGGAGGGGGCATCCAGTCTCCTCGGCTGGGAGAGGCTTAATGGGCCCACCACAGGGTGTGTGCGGGGTGAGGCTGTCGCCTTTGCCAGCAGCCCCTCCCTGGCAGGGCGGGGGCGCCGAGTTGCCCAGGGCTGGGGTGGACCGGGCGCCGCGGGTTCTCGGGAAGGTTGGAGGGGTGCGCGCCCAGGCTGGAGCAGCCCCCCTTCCGCCCCCCTCCCGCCCCACTCCTCCGATCCGCCCGCTCGGGGACCCGCCGGAGTGTGGGTGCTGGCGGCGTGTCAGGGCGCGCCGGGGCTGCTTGGCGTTCGAGCGCGTGGAGCTCCCGACTCCTGGCAGCTCCGCGCGCACTCCGCTATCAGGGGCTCCTGTTGTGCCCTGCTCGCTTGTTTGTCTCGTGTGAGCCTCGTAAACTGCCCTGATTTATTACCCAGACTAAATGCTTAATTTGTGAATATGAAACAGATTAAAAGGGGCGGGGGGGAGGGGGCTTGAGGTCGGCATATTTTAGCAATCAGACCAAAGCAGCCAGGCAGATGTTTCAAATTTGTCGACATTTTCAGGCTCATGTGGAAAGGCAGCCAGAATGGTCAAGAGGTCTTCTCCTTCCTTCAACCTGAGAACTTGGCAGTGATCAAAAGGAGGTGATTAGTAGCTACAGAGAAAAGACATCGGCCGGCAAGGGGTTAACAAGCTGAGCCCTTCACCTCCGGGATTGGGAATGGGGTGTGTGTGGTGGGGGAGCAGGGGAGGTTGGTGAGAGCTGGTCACAAAGGCAGGAGAGGTCCCAGCTAAAAAGGCTCAAGTCCCAGAAGCCAACTTTGAAGAACAAAGTAGAGGATCTATTTAAAAGTTAATTCAGTAAATAAACTTTATTGGCGATAAAACAAACAAGAAAGATGGAACTGCCAGCTGAAAATGGCCAAAAGACAGTAAAAATAGTTGGATGTGCCCTAAACAGGCAGGTCCCTGCCGCCAGCTGCCTCAAACAAGCCTCGCCTGGGCACCTTCTCCCTTTTGAAAAGCCCTCGTGTGAACAGGCGATATTTTTTGGCATTTGTCATTTTTAGGCAACTTCACACATCAAAGGCAAGCACGGCGTTCTTTGCCGTTCCCTGGTTGCAGCCGCCCAGTGAAGCAGATACAATTTCTATAAATTGGCCTTCTCCTCTGGGTTTTGATTGATCATCACCATATGAGATTATTGAAAGTCTAATGTCTTATTTCACTTTCTCCAAGGGGTGAGGAGGGGAACAGTTTATTGGAAGTCAGGCCACGTGAAGACTCTGGTGTTTGTGCAGTAGTAATTTCCATTAGCCTGGGTAGATCAGCCTCCGGAAACTCCCCTGCATCTCCTGCCTGCCCCTCATACCCTCCTCCCCTTCCCACCTCTCTTCCCTCTTCCATACCCCCTCCCTATCCCCCCCCCCCGCCCCCGCCCCAGGTCTCAGCTTCAGTGGCTAACAAGTACAGTACAAATTAGAGCCTTCTGGAGCCTTCGTCGTGGTAAGGAGAAATGGCTGTTGACTAAAACAAGGCAACAGGAGATTCATTTTTTTAAACATATTTTATTATCACTCAGGAATTCCCTCTTGAGATTTGTTTCCCACTCCAAACTTTTTCGTTCCCCTTTTGCCTCGATACCATCTTTCATTTTATTAAAGTTGATTATGGTTCCTCTGCCTTGTCCCTAGCCAGACAAAGGCTTAGGGAAAGTCAGAGAACGTGTTAATTATATGTTTCTTGTAAACCGACTTTTCATTTCCCCCTAACACATTTAGTCGGCTTGGTGTTTAGTTTAACACTCAATTGCTGCAAATATGCCGCTTAAAAATGCTGTCTTTATTAAAACAAATAAATGAATGCAAAGACCTTTCTAATTTCGACTCGCGTGGGCTAGAAACAGAACAGAAAACTGAAATCGAGAGCAAGAACGAAGGAAAGCCAGCAGGGAAGGGAGAGAAAAGAGACCAGGAAGCACACACACAGTATTCCTTCTGCCATCCCTCCCCCAGCCATGTTAAACTGGTCCATACAACCGTCCCTCGCTGTGCCCTGCAGCTCACCAGCCCGCCTGGATTTTCCATCACTTGGTGCCTAAGGCGATCATTAGCTGAGAAAGGACAACCTCTACCTGGGAGTGGGGGTGCTGGCTGCAGGCTCCTGTGCTGGGCCGGGCCCCATTTGCTCAACTGGAGAAGGGTCCTCGCTTCTTGCCCCTGGGTGCATTGGTACCTAATTAAACTCTATCCAGGGCAACGTGCGCTAAATATATGGAGGCTAAGAGGAAGCTGGGAGGAAAAGGGGGTCATTACCTGGGCAGACAGAGTGCATCTTCTGAGAGCCAGGAGGAAGGGATCCCACCGATCATGCTTTCTATTTACCCTCAGCAGAGCATCTGAGTGTACATTAAACGTCTTGCTGAAATCAAGGAGAAATGGAAATTAGGAAGGGGAAAACAGAGCAAATCCAGAGCCTATGGATAAGGACACAGGGCCTTGTGTCACCACCAGGCAGGAGGGAGGTCTACCGTAGCTCCAAAGGGACAATGCTGGCTGCAGAAAAATGACTCGGGTGCCCTTGCGGCGTTGGAGTTATTGCTCATGTGCCTTGGCCCCCGTCGCACGCGGGAGCTACGGCTGTATTTATAAATGGCTGTGAGGACAGAAAGGAACGGATGTGTCCGGAGCCCAAGGACCAGGTGTGTGTTGTGAAGCTAAACAGACCGTGGAAAAGCAGGGGAGAATCCTCAGCTGAAGGCCAGGGATCCCATGAAAGACCTGAGCCTGGGCAGTATCAAAATGGCGCGACCTGGGTCATGGTCATTTCCCACCCCACCCCACCCTGGCTGGTGAAGGGGAGGGGATGTACATTCCCCTAGAATATGGAAGCTCGGGGGCTTTCATTAGCCCCCCTTCCACTTTGCTGAAGCTGAAGAAATCGGTTCAGAGGGTAAAAAAGAAACAAAACGCTTGCTCGAAGTAACCCATTACTGGTGAAAGTAAGACCGGAACCCAGAGCTCCCTGGTTTGGGAGACCGAATCTGAGGAGGAAGGTGACTGGTGGCTAGAGGAAGATCCGGGGTGCTCTTGGTCACTGCAGAGGCCCAGGATTTTAGTCATTTAGCATATATTAAGCACTTGCTGTGTGCAAAGCCCTACTCTGGACCCGGTGCTGTGAGCCCTCCAAGGAATACACAGGGAAGCCACAGTCCTTTTTCTGTGCCTGGTAACAAAGGCCTTAAAGGACAAGGGGCGAAGGGGCTGGAGAAGGGAAGAAAGAAGCTGGCCACTCGCAGGGGTCTGCTTTTATATGCTGCCCACAACAAGGTTTACAAGTGGGGTGGCCTGGGTGTGAGACTGTCCTCCCAGGGCTGGAGGTGCGAAAGAGGAGATCCGGATCAGGCCCCTTCCGCTCCACTTTCCTTGCAGGGTCTGCCCAGAGCATGAGTCTAATGCAAATCAGGGAGGCAAGTTTCCCTGCTGGAGCGCTCCTTAGAGTTCTTTCTGTTACTCTGGACAAATAGAAAAGTGGAGCTTATCCCCAAAAGCTCCTGGACAAATGTAGGCTCTCTGGGGGAGCCGGTAAGGGAATACTGCCTCCCTCAACAAAACAAACCCGAGACTCTCCAAGGTTTAGCACTGGAAACGGAATCTCCCAGCACAGAAGGGGAGCCAGCAGAAGTGCCCCCCAGTCTGTACCCCCCGGATTCCACCTGCCCCTTGGGGCTCTCGCAGTGTGATCACAGGTGCCCTCCCTGCAGCCATCTGGCCTCCGCCCAGCCTCCGCTCTTGGTTTCCCTAAGCAGAGGCGAAACATGCTGGAACCTTCAAAGCACATTCCTAAACACTAAGGGAGATCTGCGGGGAAGGGAAAACAAAGAGGCCAAGGAGCTCCGGGGAGCAGTTCAGCTTACAGAGTCTGTGGGCCAACAGGGCTGGCCCAAGTTCAGTCAGACTTCCTGGCTGTGGGCCAGCCTGAGCTGGCAGCGTGCCCTTTCCAGCCCACCACTCAGGCCTTCGTTGGCCCCCAGACCTGGGCACACCCTCGAACCCAGCCCAAGCCCCGGTGGTCCTCTCAGCCCTCCCTCTCGCCACTCAGGGTGCTAGTTCCAGTGCCAGTCCACGGTCCCCCAGCCCCTTAGCCCAGAACTTCCCAAGAGGGAGTGGGTTGCCAGTGGCCAGCCCCTTGGGGTGGCCCAGTGCATCTGGGGGTGGCCCGGGGCCCCTGACTGGTAGCTTCTGGCTTTGAGCAGCCATCTTGGGCAGCTGTGGACCCTGGGCAGCTGCAGACCTTTGGCCACTGTTGACAGTGGGGTGCCATGAAAATAGCACATTGGATGTGCTGACTTGTGATAAGTGTGACACCCAAGGCTCTGAGAGGTACCCACATGCACGTATAATGGGGAGAGCACCAGGCCCGTGGCCCTTCTGGGAGGTGAGCATTTGTTCAACACCTAGCCCCTCTTCTTGGTCGGGCATTGCATCTGTGGCCGTTGGGGGAGGCTAGGGGAGACCCCAGGCTTTGGGCCCCTCCTTAGAGAACTTACAATCCCCCCGAAGAGAGATAAGCCCCACGTAGCCAAAAATCTCACTGTGCTCACACTAATTGAAACCAGGGGAAAGAGCTGCCCTTGGTTTTCCTCTTCAGGCATATATTGTTCAAGCCGAAGGGCGGATGGCATGCTTCTGCCTACTTTCCATCTACAGCTGGAAAACCAAAGATTTCCCCCCAACTCTGAGCTGCCAACCTGCTGGACGGGGACTGGGGCATGGGGAGTTCTGTGTTCTCTTTCCTGGGGTTCCACCCAGAAAAGGTCATGGTTAGCGGCAGATGTTAGGGGGAACACCTGTGTGTGCCCCAAAATTCTAAGGATAGATATCAAGGGTGTGCCGAGGGAAAGTAAGCCCCTCCTACCCCTTTCCAGTTTGTCTCTCTTGGGGGGGGGTGGTCACTGCTCCCTGAATTCTTGCTTACCCTCCCTGAGATCATCTATGAAGGCTAATTCTTTTTAAAAAAAATTATTTTATTTTATTTTTGAAAACCCCAAACCCACAGAAAAATCGAAGGAACAGTACAATGAACACCCATATAGGAAGGCAGATTTTCAAAAGCGCTATATTTATTCAACACGCCTACCCTTGGAAAGAATTCAAAACCCCTTCAAAGATCTGAATTAATTTAACTTTATCTTCCAGTGTTAGTTAGGAATACTTTGCCCTCGTAGATATGTCGCTCGTCCATCCTTTCTCCTTGTGCCAACCCCCCTGCCCTGCCAGCCCCTGGCACCATCTCAGGGTGCCTTGTTCATGGTGGGCCTTTAATAAATCTTGTGGAGTTCAAACAGCAAAGACCACAGTAGTGGTTGGCAGGGTGGAACCAAGACTGCTCTCTTGGAAAGCGGGCTCTGTCACCTGACTACTGCGTAGCTTTATGCAGTCACTCTTGGGGCCTCCCTTTGCCCTTCTAACGTGGAGGGTAGTCCTACGCCAGATTTCAGAAAAATCTAAAAAGAATGCCTGGCATGTACAGAAGGTGCCCAAAAGGACAGGGGAGTCTGGACGCTGAAACGCATTTGGTATCAACTTTGCTTTGGTGATTGCCCATGAGTCATTTGGCCCCAAGTTCATTGGCGAGGGCAAGGGAAACCCGGAATGCGGCTGCATAATCATCCCCCTGAGAGCATCGCCCAGCTCAGCTGTGCTCCGAGCCGAGGCGGAGCGGTGTATGAGCCCCAAGTGCTTTTCTGTGGACAGTTTCCACACTGGTGGAGAATGTCTAGCCTTGCTTATTCAAAAGGCATTTGGAGGGAAAACGCCCCCCCCCCGCCCCCCATTTTCTGGTCTAGCTAGCCACTGCCCGGCTGATAGAAACATCTTTGGAGAACCAACATTGACTTTAGGGGCAAAGCCAGGAAGAGCATGCCTCTCTTTCTCGCTCTCGCTCTCGCTCTATCTCTCAGGAAGTTTCAGGCTCACAAAAGGCCCACTTCCGTCCCAAGGTGAGAGTCAGACAGGCCAGTGGGTGCGATCCCAGGATTCCTTCTGTCTGATAAGCCAAAGAGGGTCTTATGGACCCCCAGACAAGTTCTCCCTGATGCTCTTCACGTAGGAATGGTTGAGTGATGCTCTTCACGTAGGAATGGTTGAGTGGTGGATGTCTTCACAGCCAGAGGCAAGAGAGGACGCAGGAAAGATAAAGAAATTTGTTTAAAGGTATACTTTGCTCTGTGCTATAAAATACTGTGCCTAATGTTAGGCTTTGACGGCTGTAATATCTGACCTTGACATTGTAGTGTTTCTGCCATATAATTTAATTAACGTGTGATGCTGGCACGATGCCAGAGAGTCAAGCGTTCTGACAGCTCTTGGAAGCCACGTAAGTCCCTTTGAAGTTCCCCCCACAGTGAACCAGCACACGGAGAAACCCCCTAAGGTTGAGGACAGCCCCCAATCCAGGGTACAGATATGCAGCTGTGTTGCAGTTATACGGGATGGCACTGGCCAAGCGATGGGCCAACTTGTCCCAGTTCTAGAAGCCTGCTGTGGTTTCTGAGGGCCCCAACCACCGTGAGTGGCTCCTTGAGGACGAATAACTCATCCTGCATCAGGAACAATATGAGGAGGTCTCCTGTTTGCAGATTTTCCCCCTCAAGATGTTTTCTTCTCCCTCCGCTTCACCTATCACCAAATCATTGAGCTTCATAGGGGACATAAATTAGATAAGGGGCGTATTAACTAAGGACCAAAAGGACCATATTCACCCATTCTGCACGGAATTTTTTTTTAAAGATTTTATTTATTTATTTGACAGAAAGAGATCACAACTAGGCAGAGAGGCAGGTAGAGAGAGAAGGGGAAGCAGGCTCCCTGCCAAGCAGAGAGCCTGATGTGGGGCTCAATCCCAGGACCCTGAGATCATGACCTGAGCCGAAGGCAGAGGCTTAACCCACTGAGCCACCCAGGCGCCTGGAATTTTTTTTTTTTAAGATTTTATTTTATTTATTTGACAGACAGAGATCACAAGTAGGCAAAGATGCAGGCAGAGAGAGGGGGAAGCAGGCTCCTTGCTGAGCAGAGAGCCTGATGTGAGGCTCGATCCCAGGACCCTGAGATCATGACCTGAGCTAAAGGCAGAAGCTTAACCCACTGAGCCACCCAGGCGCCCCTGCACGGAATTTTTTTTAAAGATTTTATTTATTTGACAGAGAGAGAGAGAAAGATCACAGGTAGGCAGAGAGGCAGGCAGAGAGGGGGGCGGGAAGCAGGCTGTCTGCTGAGCAGAGAGCCCGATGTGGGGCTCAATCCCAGGACCATGAGATCATGACCTGAGCCGAAGGCAGAGGCTTAACCCACTGAGCCACCCAGGCACCCCCATTCTGCACGGAATTTAACACTTACTGTGCACCTACCAAGTCTTTGGGCATTTATAGCAGGGAACAAAACAGTGTCTTGGCTATTCGTAAAACTTCATTTCACTGGAGAGAGAGAGAATAAATACGACAAACATGTATGTCGTACTTTTGGTTGCTATAAGTGCTATGAAGAATTAAGGGTGGGGTGTCTGGGTGGCTGCATCGGCTAAGCAAGCATCTGACTCCTGATTTCTGCTCAGGTCATGATCTCGGGGTCATGAGATCAAGTCCTGAGTTGGGCTCCGCGTTCGGTGTGGAGTCTGCTTGTCCCTCTCCCTCTGCTCCTCCCCTGTTCCTCCCCCTGCTCCCTCCCTCTCTGTAAGAAATAAATAAATAATTTAAAAAAAAAGAATTAAGAAGGGTAAGGGGCTTGAGAGAGGTGGGGTGTTTTTCTTGATGACACACTGGCCATTAAAAGTCTGGGGTTGACAAAATCACGTGCTTAGGTGGTGGGTGTATCGGTCAGTGCTTGCCATAGTAATGCTGTGTAACAAACCACCTTAGGACTCGGTAGTTTACAACCATAAGCATTTGTTTCTCACGTATGTGTCTGTGAGTCACCTATGGTTAGCTCTTCTAGACTGTGTTCCATTGAGCTTGGCTCCAAGTGTGGGTCGGGTTCAGGCCCCTACATGTCTCTCTTATCCTCCATGGACGAGTGGATGATCCGGACTGTGCCTGCAGAGTCCTGGTCTCAGAACTCACACTCTATTACTTTTGCTTACCTTCCATTGGCCAAAAGACTGTCTTTGGACTGGCATTGATGGGATAGATGGAAGGTACAGCCACCTCCAGCAGGAGGAATTGCAAAGTCACATGACAAAAGGGCATGGACACAGGGCGGGGTGAAGACTTGGGAACAGTAACACAATCTGAAACAGATGTTTCAAACCCAAACTATGTATCTCCACCTATGGCATTTGTATATACAAATACATATATCAAATCATATAACCGCCTTTGCCGGAGTCTTCTGTTTTAGATTAAATTTAAATAAATCCATGCAATAATTACACATTAGCATCTCTGAGGTGGTTTATTATGGGACCAGAGGCTTCTGGGTCATGGCCACAAACCTCAGGAAACCTGGGAAGATGGACCACAGAGCATCCCAGGGCTCAGAGAGAAAGCCGTGCTAGAGAATTCTCTTCCTGCCTGGGCTTCCCTTGTGGGGCTGGTGCAGGTGGAAAGACCAGAGGACACACGCAGATCCAGCAAGTGTCCTTGCTGGCCTCCAAGCGTGTCTTAGAGTGATGCAAATCTGGAATGGGCCCCAGGTGTGTCACACAGGGCCTCACTGTACTAACAGCTAGAGGTTTAGCTTGTCTCGTTGGCTGTCTAGGACACATATTCTTGTGTTCGTTGTATAAGGGCATAGGTCAAAGATCCCAGAACTTTCCTGCGTCTCCTTTCCCCCCAGGCTGGTCTTCCCTTTTCTCATGCCATCCTTGAATAAGGTGAGAGGGATCCCTAAGGGTCTCTTCAGAAAGCAATGATGTTTACAATCGGGCTTCTCTTCAGTGAATTCCTCCAGGGCTCTGCAGTCAGCCAAGTACTGGAACCTAGCCCTTCCCTTTAGGAAGGAAAGCTTGCCATCCAATTGATTCCGATGGCTAATGGAATCTAATCGCCTTTGGCCAAAGCGATTCCAATCAGAGGAATCCACTGTGTAAAAATTCAGGGTGGCACCATCAAGATTTACATCTTGTAAGCAAAGATAATGGAGCCCAGGGGCAGGTGTTTAATGGTAGGACCCCGTAGGGATTCCGTCCATCTCTTACTTGGGAGAATTCTGGCTCCTGTCTTCGAAGGTGTGTGAGGTGATCCATCTTCTGTAAATAATCCTAGCCTGGGACTGGGAGGGGGACCAGCTGGATGTAATCACCTCTCAGAACCGCCGCCATTGTGGAGCGCAGGGGGCCATTCCTGACCCTACAGCTGGGTCTCCGATTCCACTGGCAAGGTCGCTCGATTTAACTGGGTCTCTCTGGAACTTGTCCGTGTCTGAACCTCACTGGGCTTTGTTTCTTTGTCACTCGAAGCGTTAATCTCTTCACAACTCTATCCCAGAGGCCCTTCTGTGCTTTCAACCTTCGCTCCCCATTGGATGATGATAAGGACGATGGCGATGATTCACTTTTTGTTGAGGCAAACTAGCTACACGGAAAAGCCCACATGCCATTCGTGTACAGCTTGATGGCCGCACCCAGTTAACGAGCACCCAGAAATCAGAAATCAGTTAGTGCTCCCTTTCCAGGTACTACAGCCCCCCAAATAACTGCTATCCTAACTTCTCCTTTTTTTTTTTTTTTAATAATTTTGTTATTTTCTAAAAAAGTAATCTCTACCCCCAACGTGGGGCTCAAACTCACAACCCCAAGATCAAGAGTCACACACTCCTCCGACTGCGCCAGCTAGGTGCCCCTGTTGTCCTGACTTCTAGTAGCATTGATGAGCATTGTCTGACTTGTTGCTGGATGAGGTGAACTTTTTGTGTCCAGCCTCTTTTGTTCCACGTGACATTCTACTCGCAGTGTGTCTAGTGTGGTGTGCTCATTCTCTATGCTGTGTGATATCCCAAAGTGTGAAGATACCACATTTTATTTATTCATCTACTGTCCTACTGTTGAGGGGCACCTGGGCAGCTTTGCTCTGGTGTTGTGCTAATTGTGCCACTATGAACACTTGTGTACCTGCCTTCCAGTAAAGAGATGGACATGGTACTGTGGGCTGTCTGTTTACCCACAGGTTGTATTTCTGGGCTCTAACCTGGAGGCTATAAGCCTCTGTTCAGCTTTAACTAGAATTTTCCAGACTCCAAGTTGCCAGAGTTTTCCAAGGCAGTCAGGCCGATTCGTACTCCTACAACTGAGTAGGAGAGCTCCCCTTGTCAGCACTTAGGATTTTCTTTTTCCTTTTAGGCAGTCCAGTGGACCTGATTAGATTTCAAAGTCATTTCCTTCCTTGAAAATTCTCCCAAGTGTCTCCCATAAAACCAAGGTGGGGAAAATGTTAGCTGACGCCCTGGGACATAAGCACATCTATGGTTTTCTTGTCCTCAGAAAATCTGCAATGTGGTCCTTCATCTTTTAAAAAGATGGTAGCTTTTGGAAACAGAAAATAAAAAATCTGGATCAAATTTCAAGCCCCTGCTCCCCTTCCCCCAGTCTGGTCCCCCTCTGCACTGGTTGCCCCAAGCCAGGAGCCTACTCAGCAGGTGGCCGGAGGCTTCCAGATGCCCACCCACACCCTTCCACCTGCTCTGCCCTTCAAGGGAGCCTCAATCCCTGGGCCCAGGGCCGGAGCAATCCCCCCCCTCCCTGATGCCTGGCTCCAGCCACATCTCCTCTGCAGAGCCCCTACTGGTTTAGGTTTGATCATCCAGGATGTCCTTGTGCTCATGGTCACAGCCACAAAACGTGTCCTTTGGCCTCTCCGGAGTATCTTTAGCTCCTTGATTCATTCGTAAGGGACCACAGAGCCTAGGAAGGGGCCAAAACACATGAGCTGTCTGCGACCCTAGGGTCCAGAAGGTCTGAATATAATCAGATGAGCACATATCATGAGTGATTTCCCAACACTGGGTGTATTTTGCGGAAAAGCTTATGGTCTCCTCTGTCTAGAACAGCCTGGCTGAGCCTCAGAGCTCCTGGGGCTGGTTCACACTCTGGCTGCTTCCGCGAAGTTAGACTGAGTAGGCCTGGGGTAGGGCCTAGCATTCTCTACCTTTAAAAAAAAAAAAAAAAAGATTTTATTTATTTATTTATTTGACAGAGAGAGAGAGAGATCCTAAGTAGGCAGAGAGGCGGGGGGGGGGGGGAGGAGGAAGTAGGCTCCCCGCTGAGCAGAGAGCCAGATGCGGGCCTCTCGATCCCAGGACCCTGAGACCATGACCTGAGGTGAAGGTAGAGACTTAATCCACTCAGCCTCCCAGGCGCCTTTTTTTTTTTTTTTTTTTAAGATTTATTTATTCTTATTTGAGACCGAGAGACAGAATGGGGGTGGGGCAGAGGGAGAGGAAGGAAAAGAATACCAAGCAGACTCCCTGCGGAGCAAGGAGCCCAACATGGGACTCTATTCCATGACCCTGAGATCATGACCTAAGCCAGAACCAAGAGTGAGATGCTTAACCGACTGAGCCACCTAGGCGCCCCTGGCATTCTCTACCTTTTAACACTCGCCGTGGCTGACCACAGCCCGGTTGGGAGACTGACTGAGTCCGAAAAGGATGTTCTCTTCTAAAAAATGAGGAAATGTCAGAGGGTGTGGGGAGAAGGGGTGGTGATGGAAGGTTTTGGGCTCAGAGAGACGGTGTGGGAGTCTCAGCTCTTTCGCTTACCACGGGTGTGACCATAGGCGAGTTCCTCGACCCCTCTAAGCCTCAGTTTTCTCTTCTGGGCAGTGGGAACAAACACCATGGGGCTAGCTGTTCCACTGCAGTAAGTTACCTGGGATTTGTTGGTAATTTGCCAAGAGGAATTCCAGGAAGGGCTCCTCCAGGGTGGCTCCCACCTGGGGTATCTTGGGCAAGATTGTCTAATCACACGGCAACTAGCTGATGTGGCCCATTTTCTGGAAGTTTGGTGGGGCTGTCGATGGTGGTTGACTTCCTTCTGACTTTTCCTGGAAGGAGCACCCCTAAAGAGCCGGGAGGAAGCTGTATAGCTTTTTTTCTGACCTAGCCTTGGAAGTCTCATGGCATTGCTTCTGTTGTGTTCAAAGCAGTCATTGAGCCCACACAGATTTCTGGGAGTGGGGACATTGACTCCCGGTGGGAAGAGTGTCAGTAACTTGCAGCTGTGTATCTCATGGCGTTGTTTTCAAGATGGAATAAGCTGATCTCTTGGAAGTGCTGGCCAGTGTGGATTCCCCTTCTAGTCTAAGGCCCAGAGCTCACAGGTCAGTGTTGGTGCCCGGGGGCAATGTTCACAGTTGCCATTATCTGTATCTACCAGGCTGTCGGGACCTGGTGAAAGGACAGTCTTGATTTCTAGTTATTTCCAGTCCTTTTGAATAGTTTGTACAGGGCATCAGCGCCTTCGGATTCCCTGATGGGGGTTACTGGCTGCACGAGGTGTCCCGCAGTTCCCTGTGACCCCATATCAACCCTGAGCAAGTACCTGGTCTCAACTGGAAGCTTCTTGGGCTCCAAATGGGAGCACTGACTGAGGACACCGTGTCTTTGGGACAGACACAGTGGCGTGGGGCCCTCGGGAGACCCAGCTGTGTTGGGATGATGAACTGGGTGGCAACTGGAGAGTAGCTTTTGTGGGGACAGTTCCTGTACCTCATGTTAAAGAACAGGTCCCTCTCTGGCTTTGCTTTCTTCACCCCAGGTCTGGAGAGAGCCAGGGGGCTGAGGAAGTCAATGCGAAACAATTTGGGCCAGCTCGCAGGCTCCCAGAGGGAGGTGAGGGATGGACTGCCTCCGGAGCTGCCTTCCAGGGGGACTCTGGATGAGGCAGCATGAAAAGGGAGATTGGGAGGGGTGCCTGGGTAACTCAGTGGGTTAAGCCTCTGCCTTCAGCTCAGGTCATGATCTCAGGGTCCTGGGATTGAGCCCCCCTGCTGAGCAGAGAGCCTGCTCTCTGCCTGCCTTCCTGCCTCCTTGTGATCTCTCTCTCTGTGTCAAATAAATAAATAAAATTTTTTTCTTTTTTTTAAAGGGGGAGATTAGGAAGACAGGACAGAGGATGGAGAGCATTATGTTTGTGCTACAATCTGCTGTCATTTGGGAACAGGGTGGTTGAGAGCCTTCGCTTAGGAAGGGTCCCATTTACCCCTCTGGCTCACACTCTTATTCTAGAAAAAGGCAATGGAGCTTGTGTTTGGCAGTGTGAGGAAGCTGCTCTGTCTGGTCCTCCTGCTTCTCTTTCTGGGGCTCCTTCCCCTCCCCCATCATCACCACTAGCCTCATGTTGGCCAACTGTCAACTGTCGTTCAGCGCAGGGGGTGTGAGAGGCGCAGAGCGACACCGGGACCCAACAGGTTAACCACCAGAGCTCACATTACTGGGGTCCTTCTACACATGGACACCAAGCTGAGGGCGAGAGAGGGTCTCCAGGCCTCTATGATGCTGGCCCGGGAGCACGTGTCTATGAGTACACATCACTTGCCCGAGTGAGTGATACACACACGTAAGTGCCTCAGGAAACCGTGGTGAGTGCAGAAGGGCTTGGAGGACTGGGGAGGCCTGGAGAGGACTCCCTCACAGTCACCACTAGTCCAGACTGCAGGCTTGCTGTCCGCTCGGGGCTTCGTGCCTCAGCTTCCCCATCTGTAAAATGGGAGTCATGAGGATGAAATGTGGGGGTGCAAATAAGCACAGGCTAGGCACACTGAGCCCTTAGTCTGGTGGGGCTTCAAGTAGGGATTTGCCTCCTCAGGAGCTGGGGAGGAAGGGACGGTGGGGTCACTGAGAAGGAGAAGCCCCCAGGAGGCCAGAGGGCACGGGAGGGGTAGTCAGCTCCTGGGGTGGGTTCAGTACTGAGCAAAGACCCAGTGTGTGCCCTGTGCCAGTGTGTGCCGGTGTGCCGTGTGCCGGTGTGCCATGGAAGTTCCTGCCTCCAGGGAAAGACAGTGGAGGAGCTCGGCCCCTCCCCCACCCCTCCCCCAGCTCCCCAGAGCCTCCCAGCTCCTCCTTCCCTCCCTCCAGACTGCTTCACCCTCTCCCTGAGGCAATGCCAGGCAGCTGCAGCCATCCTTCTGTCTCCTGCCATACCTGGCCTGGCCCGGGCCCCCCACAGAGGCCTGCCGCTCCCTCACCCCAGTGGCCACCCAGCTCCTCCTAGCTCTCCTCCCTGGGCCCAAATCCCCATTCTCCTTAAGCCTCAGACCTTGGGGGAGAGGAAAGACCATCCATTTGGGAGTGCCGGTCCAGCAGCTTTGTGACCTCAGGAGAACTACTTAACCTCTTTGAGTCAGTTTCCTCATCTACGAAGAAGAAGGGTAATAATTGTGACTACCGACTTGTTTTGACTGTACTCCCGTGAGGTTTAAACAGGGGAGTGCAGTCAATATGCAGCCGGTACTTAGTAGGTGCTTAATAAATGGGGGCTCTTTTCTTAATGGTGCTACGGCTGTGTATACAGAAGGTGTCTGATTCATCCACATTCAGGGATTTGACTGGCATAGGGGGCCACTTACTGCTAGAGTCTGGTTACAGAAACGGAGGTCATCCTCCTTTGATGACTCAGAGAGAGCACCCCTTTACCTGCCTGTGGGGTACCCCTTGCTATGCCCCAGGATTGGGAACAGCAGGTACAGATGCAGTGTGTGTGTGGTGGGGGGGCAACCCAGAGGGAGCTGGGAGCCCCTGAGGGAAGAAACTGTTCTGGATAAAGGATTTTCTCATTTCCTTGAGGGCTTTGCACAATATACAGGAAACATACCTTCTTCCAAAACTTCTGGACTGAAACCTTTCTACTGTTTCAATGCAATGTATCAGTGGGTTGCTGCTTTGTAACAGAGGAGCCTGCTAGGGAGTGGCTGAAAACCACAATGTATTCTTACTCACTCGTGGGTGGTTCCTGCTCATAGCTAGTTGGAACAGGTGCAGGGGTTGGGGGCGGGACGCCAGTCTGCCTGATGACATTGATGGGGAGGCACACTGTGGCCCCCTGCCCAGTCTGGTGGTTGTGGCTGGCTCCTGCTTGGGGTGAAAAGTGGCTCTCCTCCCTGTCACCTAACATCCTTTAGTACCTGAGACTCCCTTCTTTCGGGGGGGGGGGGGGGTTCAGAACTGCCTGAGAGAATGAAGCAGATGGCCACAAGGGTCTCTCAAGAATGTGCTTCCGAAGTCTGACAGCATCCCTTTTGCTGTGTCCTGTTTGGCCAAGAGCACATCTTCAGGCCAGCCCAGATTCTAGGGGAGGGGACGTAGATTCTAGATTCCACCCTGCCTTAGTTTGCCTGGGCCACCGTAACCAAGTGCCACACACACCCAGGGGAAGGGGTTGCTGAAAGGACAGAAATGTGCAGCCTCATGGTTCGGTTCTGGAAGCTAGACGTCCAAGATTGAGGTATTGGTAGCGTTCGCTTCTGAGGCCTCTCTCCTGGCCTTGGAGATGGCTGCCTTCTCACTGTATCCTCACATGGTCTTCCGTCTGGCTGGGTCTGTGTCCATATTTCTTCTTTTTATAAGGACACCAGTCGGACTGGATTCAGGCTCACCCTCATGCCCACATTTTAATTTTATTTTCTCTTTAAAGACCCTAACTCCAAACACACTCATGTTCTGAGGTACTAGGGGTTAGGACTTCGGCATGTGGATTCTGGGGGACACAACTCAGCCCATGACGCAACCCCTTGGTGGAAGAAGCTCCATAGAATAATCTAGGATTATGGAGTACCCAACCATAGCAAACGCTCCCGCACGCCAGCTGCTAATATTACTATTTTATTTACCTTCGCATTGTGAGGTTAGAGGATACACTTCCACAAGAGGTCCTAAACCCCCAGACTCACCCTCTCCTGCAATCACACGCCTTCCCCAGGGTGGCTGCCCCAACAGCTGAGAGCAGGCTGTAGGGACCTCGGCCGTCTTGGCTACCCACCTTCCCACTCACTCAGCTGTCCTTGAGTGGACTATGTGGGCGGCCTCCCAGAACCAGACAAGCCAGATTGGCCCCAACAGCCTTTATCAACCCCTGTCCCCCCCTGCCCAGCATACCCCTCCACCCTATGCCTGACTGGTCGCCTCCCCCAGGGCTCCTGGAGTGTCTTTTCCAGGGCATTCGCTCTTGAAAACATGGAGACTCATTCCCATAACGCCTGACTTACACATAGGGGGTGTTTATTTTTTTATTTTTATTTATTTGACAGAGAGATAGAGAGCACAAGTAGACAGAGAGACAGGCAGAAGCAGAGGGAGCAGTCTCTCCACGGAGCCGGGAGCCTGATGTGGGGCTCGATCTCAGGACCCTGATGGGACAGTGGTGCCGGGAGAGAGGAAGCATGTCTGCTCCCCCTGAATCTCCTTACACACACATGCATGCATGTACACACACGCACACACACAGACACATCCCGTGAAGCCATCCTGCGCCCCAGGCAATATCTCCTCCCAGGCTGCGCCCCTGCACTTCCAGAGCAAGATCAATGAAGGAAAGTAAGACAGCGGCAGGTGCAGCCATGCCGAGAGATATGAGAACACGGGGAAGAAGACGAGGAGAAATGGCATGCAGTTGGGGGAGGTCAAACGCCGAATTACTTGCATCCCTGATGGGTGCCCAGTGCAGCTCAGAGACACAGCGATGGGGGCACCCAACAGAGAAGGCCCACAGAGCCCCCCTGGGTTGCCAGAGCTGCAGTTCAGTAGGGCAGAGGATTTTAGTTCTGTCCGTGAATGCCGTCATGAGCTGATGGTGAATTTGCAGAAGGCTTCCCCATAAAACATGCAGAAGTGACCACAGCATCCCTACTGAGCCTACACAGCCCTCCCCAGGCCACCATGCTCTGGTTGAGGGTCCCTGAGACCCTTTAGCAACTTCTTCCCCACCTCACTGCTGCACATAGCTCGGTGACACCCCCTTCCGAATGGGAGAAGCACGTGTATCCGGAAGAGGAATTCCTGCAGGGATTTCAGGAAAGGAACAGAATGGGGATTTCTGGTCCCCATGACTCATTTTGTAAAAGTCGCTGTTTGACCCACAGTGGATGTCTTGAAACCTCTAAAAGGAAGGTCAGCAAGTGTCTGAGACTCCCAGGCCTCAGAGTTGCCCCAGGGCCCGGGAACGAGGTCAGACATGGAAACTACCATGCTGTGGCCTAGAGCTCCTGCCGCGGAGCAGTTCTGCTAAGGCAGAATGTGTTTTCCAAACAGTCTGGCTGGTCGGTCAGCCTTGGGGCAGCCGTGGGTAGCAACAGGCTAAGTGTGACGCTGGGCTTGGCCCCAGACTCTGGGCCTTTTTAAACAGCACGCTCTGCTTCGCTCTGCGCTCAGAGTTGCCTGCTTAGAAAACATCTCTGCTTGGGTGGTGAGGGATCTAAGCCCTGGTGACAGGGAGGTTGACATTTTTGCCATCAGCGGCCAAAGGCTGCTAAGAATATCCAGCCACAGATCTGACCACAGGCCGGTTAATGCCCCCTGACTTCCGTGGCCCTCCAGCCATGGGAGGTAGAAGCTTATGGGGTGGCTGGTACTCCTGGAAGCCCTCAACTGGGAGTGTGCAGGCATGGAAGTAAAGAATAAAGTAAAAGAAAAACACAAAACACACCAAAAAAATCCCTCACCAATAAGCCCACCCTGCCTTCAAGGAATATATCCTCTGAGGAGGGACGACACTGACCAACCATAGGGACCCACTGGAGGTTACAGATAAAAGCAAGGACAGCCATACAGAGGGGACAGGAGGTTCCCAGTGCAAAGGAGAGAGCCCACCGTGGCTTCCTGCAACCAGATGGGTGGATCTGTGGCCTGGCAGCTGGTGGCCTTCCCGGGAGCCCAGGATACACGGGCCTTCCTCCTAACCAGCGTCTGTCTCTGCGTCTGCAAAGCCAGGGGTTGGGCTCCAGAAATGTTTCATGGGCAAAGGGGACTCCCAGGTGCCTGGAGTTCATGCCTGAAGGACATATCATGAGCAGGTGGTCAGTGGCCAGGCCGAAAGGAAGCAGGGAGAGAGGGAGGGTGGGAGAAAGAGAGCTCCCAGAGCAGGATGCCTGTATGCAACAGTGGAGAGCGGCTGTGCCTGTATGGGGTGGGGAGTGACGAGTCCAACTTGGCTGGAGTGGAAGGAAGTTCCTGTAGAGGAGAGGAAGATAAGAGGAAAGCCAGGGTGGAGGCCTGGCCCACCGCCAGCTGCGCCTGCTTTATGCCAGCAAGTTGGCTTCTGGTCACGTGATTTTGATTTCACTCCACGCCTCCGGGCTGTCTTGGGAGCCACTCCGCTGCGCACCTTCCCCGCAAGCCAGAGCGCCCCGCTGCTCCCACCCTCCTGCCACAGGGTCTCCCACCCAGAGCTCCCATATGATGATGAGCCTTACTCTTCCCCACTTTGTTTCTGTACATTTGGCTTTATTGGTTTTTTTTTTTTTAATTTTGTGAACATTTTATTGAAGGGCAGCGCACCAACAGAAAAGCGTATATACTTCCTAAGCGTACAGCTTGATGAATTTCTACAAGCCCAACACACCCAAGTGGCCAGTCTCCAGATCAAGATGCAGAATATTCCCTGCAGAGTCGGGGGGCCTCCCCTGAAGTCCCCCTTATGCTCGTCCTCTCCCCGGTAGCCCCTACGCTGACTTCTGACACCTTAGACTGGCTTCCACTGTTCGATCGGCTTGGCCCACTTGCAAATTTGATGATCACGGAATCCTCCCATGCGTGTTCTTTCACGGGGTGCCTCCACGTTGCCTGCACTTTAGATGGGTAATGAAGGCTGAGCTTCCGGAGATTCCTCTGGCCTATGGAATCCTTTGAGGAAATCTTGGAGAATCCCTAGCAGAGGCAGTAGAGGGCCCACGGAGACTGGGGGTGGGGGTGGGCGGGGACTGCATGGCTGTTCGGCCCAAACGATAGGCTAAACGTTGGGTTAGGTGCTGCAAGGGGAAGACAGGGTCAGAAGGAAATGAACGGAAGATGGGACTGGATCCAGAGAGCTGGGCCAGGTTATATATGTAAGAGGGTCTTCAAGGGCAAGAGGAGAAAAGAAAGTAGCTCACGCCTGCCAGGAAGGAGGGAGAGACAGAAGGTCTGGACCAGGGGCGTGACTCCTGCCTCCCTAAAGGATGGGCAAAGGGGACTCCCAGGTGCCTGGAGTCCCCTTTGCCCATCCCAGGCTCCTGGGGCTCTCCTGGGAGTCTCTCTTTCAGCTAAAGATTAGAAGGAGGTGGGGTCCTTGCCTTGAGGGAAGAGACAATTGAAGTTTCATTGCTGCAGTGTCTGCGAACATTTTTCATTTTGTGTATGTGTGTGTGTGAGAGAGGGAGAGAGAAAGCGTGCTTCATTCCTAGGGGGCCTCCTGCCAGCTGGGCAGTGCTGGCTTCCTCCTGCATGATGACGGCAGGGGTAAGAGGTAAGACAGAGGGAGGAAGGCGCCCCAGGGATTGAGATTGGCAGAAACATTTGAGAAGTCCGGAATCCAAAATCCAGAGAGGGCCAGTGACTCGACCAAGGTCACAACACCGAGGGCACTGGCTCTAGAAACCAGATATCTTGTCCCTTCCATGCTTCTTTCTACTCCTGCATACCACCCCCCTCCCTTTACAAAGAGCCCTGTGTTGCCACCAAAAGAGCTGAATTACCTCATTTTTGAAAGGCGTTATGAATTCGGTTCTATTTTGCGGACCGGGGCAAAGATGCTGTGAGCAGGAGTGACATTATAATTCATGTCCCATTTCTTGTATTTATCTTTGCTGGGTTTTGTGTATCTTTGGAAGCAGCCTTAAATCATTATTGGAACAAAGTAGGGCGAAAAATAATAATATATAATTACAAATGAGGCATAGGCTGTGTGATCCTATTAATTGCCTTCCCAGCAATCCTTATTCTTGGTATTTTCAGAATAATTAAAAGATTAGGCTAACGTCAGTGGAAGTAGTGGGTGAGCACTGAACCCCAAACACAACATCACCTGCTCCAGAAATGGCCCGGTGCCACCTGCCTCCGACGACGCTCTCTGAGTAACACCAAGGGCTGTGCTCCAGTCTCTGAGTATTTACTCTCTTCAGAGGAGAAACTTTGGCAACGGCTGTAAAATAAACCCCAAAGCAGGGAAGAAGCCGAAGAGAGGAAGTACTTGGTGGCGCATTAATCATAGTCGTCAGCCCAAGAGCAGAGGACAGAGGCTGGATCGAGCAAAGACAGAACCTAAATTATCTTGGTGATTGATCTTCCCTTCTCTGCGCTCCATGTGCCAGCAAGCAGGTCAGAAAGGTCCCCGCGCAGCCACTGGCACTGAAACGGCGAGGGCACCCGCGGACTGACCGGCGTGCTTTGTCAAAGAGCAGGGCGGGGATGACCACGCTCTGTCGTGGGGATCCTACCAGAGCTTCCGTTCACCCAGAATGGGGCCTCGTCTTGGAAAGCTAGGGAAGAGAAGAAGCACCTACCTCAGAGGGACCTGCGGGACAGATTCACTGCCGTCATGTCCTCAGGGGACATCACTGGCATGCCAGGATGCAGTGAAGGCCATTTCCTTGCAGATCTGCGTAAAGCACCCAATTAGGACAGGCCTGTGCCATTGGCAGAGTAACAAAGCTGACCACAGGGGCCTGGAAAGTCCGAAAGACTGCGTGGGGAGGGGCGCCTGGGTGGCTCAGTGGGTTAAAGCCTCTGCCTTCTGCTCAGGTCATGATCCCAGGGTCCTGGGATCGAGCGCCACATCGGGGTCTCTGCTCTGCTCAGCGGGGAGCCTGCTTCCCTTCCTCTCTGCCTATTAAAAAAAAAAAAAAAAAAAAAAAAAAAAAGACTGCTTGGGGAAAGGTTTGGGCTCTAGGAATCAGGCGATGAGTGTCCAGGCAAGCAGGCTAGCTAATTATCCTCTAAAGTCTCGGTTTCTTCATCTGTGAAATGGGGATAATAATAGCACCTTTATTATAGGGTGGTTTTCAATATGAAATGAGATTACTAATGCGTATAAAATGTTTAGAACTGTGTGCCTGGCGGACACTAAGCTCTTAATAAGTCCTAGCTATTGTTTTTTTAGGAGCTGGAGAAAGCTAGTGACCTTCTTCTCCCCAAATCTTAAGAGCTGTCCAGCTTCAGAAGGGCTGTGTGGTGGGTTCTTTCTGGATCAACTTTTCCCCTGCTCTAGCTCTCCCCATGCTAAGAGCAGAGTATTGTTTATCAAAGCTCCAAGCAGGAGGGAAACAAACAAATAACCACTCCCCCTCAAAAAATGTTGCCTGGAAGTATGAAAGGGCAGCTGGTTAATGATCTTGACAAACCATTATTTAGTATTATGGAGTGCAGAAGCTTTCCAAACAGAGCTAGAGAATCTGCTTGTTCTGGGGAGGAAGGCCTTCCCTTGAACTTGGTCCCACACTTTTTTCAAAGCTTAGCCGGGAAGAAGGCAACTCTTCATTCAGATGATAAACTTTTAGGTTCCCATGGTGAACACAACAGATCAACTGAAACTTGCTGATCCCAGAAAGAAACAAACTCCTTTTGTGATAGTTACTGCAGTTGGCCAGTTGCCAGGATGACCCCAGAAGAACACCATTAGAGAAGCTATATAGGATCTGATCCCAGAAATAGTTTAAGGTTTGGGGGAATAGTGCCTGTGTGGGGGAGGCGAGCAGTATACTTTGCTGGAAAGAGCCCAGATTTGGAGGCAGGTAGAATCCCCGTAGCCAAGCTTGGCTAGATTAGCTATGTATTTTTAGAGGGCAATTGTAAGAGCTTCTGTTTCCCCAGCTATAAAATGGGAATCATAATACCTTACCCATTGGGTTATTTTGGGGGCTCATGGGAGGAACATAAACAAACATATTGGAAATGCACTTAATAAAGTAACTGCAAGGAGCGGAGGCCCTCGGTAAACAGGAGCTATTTTTATCCTGTAGGAATTATTCATCGTTAAAAAAGACTTGCTTTGCTACCAAATGCATTGTCGTGGTGTAGTTACTGTTAGAAGTCAAATGGCATGGAATTGAGAATTCCAGTTGTCTAAGGTCAAGGGTGGCCAGAACCCACTCTTAAAGTTTTTGAGGATTTCGAGATAGGAAGACAGTCTCCATCTTTTGCCACCAAGTAAGGACCAAATGACTGGCAATAGGCAAGGTACTCTAAAGAGATTCTGGTTTTGACTCTGGGTTTCTGGCTTACTCTTGGCTGCCCCTCATTTATCTCCTGAGGTTGATATTCTGTGGCACTTAGCAAGGATACAAAGGATGTCCAAGACTGGGGAGCCTGGGTGGCTCAGTTGTCATTCATCTGTCTTCGGCTTAGGTCATTATCCCAGGGTCCTGGGATCAAGCCCTGCATCAAGCTCCCTGCTCGGCGGGAAGCCTGCTTCTCCCTCTCCAGTTCCCCCTGCTTGTGTTCCCTCTCTCGCTGTCTCTGTCAAATAAATAAATAAAATCTTCAAAAGAAAAGAAAAGAAAAGAAAAAGGATGTCCAAGACCTTCCCCCCAATGGGCACACCCAGGAACCTTGGCTTCTCTGACAAAGACCTGTGTACATGCATCCCTGCATCCCATGCTCCCTTGGGCCTCCCTTGGACCTTCCCAGACATTGATGGCTCCTCTGGCTTCATCCTGCCCTTTCTCGAATTCTGCCTCAATCCTCACCAGAACTACAGAGCCCCTCCCTGCAAGCCCAGGCACCCCCCCTTTTCTTTTAGCACACACCCACAGTTGTCTTGTTCTCTTAAACTTGGTTTCTTCTCTTGTCTTGATACAGAATATTGACTTGATACTATCTTGCTGGGTCAGAGCTGGGCTGAGAGTGGCAGCAAAGAGATGGGCTGGAATAATAATCTTTGGTTATTTTTTTTTTTTTAATGTTATTTGTAAGTCATCTCTACACCCAACGCGGGGCTTGAACTCACAACCCTGACATCAAGAGTCCAAGCTCCACTGACTGAGCCAGCCAGGTGTCCCCTAATCCTTGGTTATCCTCCAGGCAAGTGAAGATGGTGGCCTGGCCTTAGGTGGATGTGGGAGAATGGGAAGCAGGCTTACTGGACAGGACATTGGGAAGTAGGAAGAGCTCTGCCACTGGAAGGTGAAGTGGGAGATAGGTCAAGAGTGACCGCCCCCCGCCCCCCCACCCCAGGATTCTGCTTTAAGTACTTGGGTGGCTGAAGCATTTTCTGCAACTGGGGTGGGGGAGGATTGGGACAAAAGGCAGTTTTTTTTTTTTTTTTAAAGATTTTATTTATTTATTTGACAGAGAGAGATCACAAGTAGGCAGAGAGGCAGGCAGAGAGAGAGAGGAGGAAACAGGCTCCCCGCTGAGCAGAGAGCCCGATGTGGGACTCGATCCCAGGACCCCGAGACCATGACCCGAGCCGAAGGCAGCGGCTTAACCCACTGAGCCACCCAGGCGCCCGGCAAAAGGCAGTTTTAAGCAAAGAGCACATTCTCTTTAAGGGATAGTTTGTCCAGCTTACTGCTCTTTCGCAGCTCCCGTCCCAAGGCCTGGAATTTAGTAAATTGCCCCCCCCCCATATTTGTAGATTAATTCGTGATTTTAAGAATTCAGTTCTAGGATGCTAGGAGTCAGTGACGCAGAATGGCTGCCAACATGAGCTCTGGAGATAGAACTGAATCCTATCTCCAACATTTTCTGAGTGACCTTGCGAATGTTCTATAGCCCCTCTCAGTTTCCTCATCTGCAAAATGTGGATAAGGATTAATAATAGTAAATTTACATAAAGTGCTCACAGGAGCCCGCACTATGCAAATGTTAGCTATTGTCATTCTTAAACCAGACAGAGATTACCAAGTGGAGAAGTCAGATCTGCAGCTCTGTATGACGGTGTGGAATGGGTGGCGGGGGTGGGCTGGTGGGGTGGTGAGGGGGGGGGTGTAAGAATCACCAGCAAATAGGTGACCTTTAAAGCCAGGGGCCTGGATGAGATTGGGGGAGGGAGAGGTGGGAGGGTCCTGGCCCAAAGTGACTAGTAAAGCAGAGAGGAACCTAGAAAGAGACTGAAGGAGGATGACAACCGTGTGTGTATGTGTGTATGGCATCTGGGAAGCTAAGAGCAGTTCGACTGGGAGTAGTGAGGGGTGGTTAGTGCTTCTAAGGCCAAAGGGAGGAATGGGAAAATGCCCCCCCATTCCTGGCAACAGGGAAGTGATCACTGGCAGCAATGATCTTGAGTGCTGTCTGCAGAATGGCCGGGGAGGCTGGTGTAGGTTGAGGTGTAGGTTGACGAATTTGCTATATGATGTACCTAGAGGCAGTGAAACTCCATGAACCTTGGCACAGACAAGACCCATCTTCCTGTGCTGGTAGAAAATGATCTGTAAGATGTAGTGATAAATCTCATAGGTAAGATACAAAATAGTTTGGCCGATGTACACCCACTTCTAAAAATAAAACGGAGGAGGACAAGCATATTACAAAGACAGGGGTGGTGGGGGAGTGCTCCCAGCAGCTCGAAGATGTTTCCTGCGGCTACAGAAATGTGTCTATATTCCCCCCTAATTTGCTTTTATACAAACTGTAACATACCCAAATGGTAACATACTATGCACGTTGCTTCTTTCTGCACCTTATGTTTTCCTCTTAACAGTAGTCCTTCTGGGTCATTCTGTATTAGTCCTCGGAGGGGAGCTTAATTTTTAAAATAGCCACAGAATATTTCGTCCTATGCAGGTACCATCAGTGTCATCACTGAACACTTAGGTTGTGTCTAATCTAATGCTGTTACAAACAAAGCTACAATTTCCCCCAAATCATAGACTGTCTTCAAAACTAGGAGATCTTGAGTGCACCCGAGGTAAGGTAAATAGAAATTCCACACTTCTGTAGACACCTCTTTAAAGAAGTACAGCTATACATGGGAACAGAGCTGGGGAAGGAGATGTGGGGTTCAGGAAGGGCATTTGGAAGATGGGAGATGCTTCAAGGGAAAACGAATACAACAGGGTAATTCAATAAAGAGTGCATAGGGGTGGGGGAGGGGGCGGCCAAGAAGAGGCTCTGCTGTGATATTTTAGCAGGTGTAGAAGGATGACTTAAAATGGTAAGAGTCTCCGTTCTGGGTGCTGTAGAAGCACCAGGATGGGTGGATGGATAGATGGACACAGGCCATAAGGAAGCTTCCACTCCAGCAGGAAAGCTACTGTGTTTCACAAATCAGTTGCAAGATTGCTAGAAAGCAGTTGATTCTGTTTCCGAGGTACAAAGATATACAAACTTCCCACTGGGGTGCCTGCTGGTGGAGTTTTCTCACATTTCCAATGGTTCCCTGGGTTCCCGAAAAAACATTAGCTGGGGAGAGGAGAATGATACTTTGCCTGAAATTTGTACATTTTTCCATAGGGATTAAATGACATGTGTGCCCTGGAAGGCTTTAAAAAAAAAATCAGAAATAAATAAATAAAAATCCCAAGAAGAATTTATATTCCTGATGGCTATGCTGATGGTCTTGTAAATTGTATATTTAATCAAAGGCACTCAAATGTCTTTTTTTTTTTTAACTATTGAAGAGCCATTTAAATGTCAGCATAAGTGATTCCCTCCCAAATAGTGCTGTTTATACATTACTTCCCCTAATAGACCATAATGATTCATAAGGAGGCATTTCGCGCCTCCAAATTGTAGGCCTATTGAAATATAAATTAAGATGATAAATAATTTGACCTTACCTGAGAGTACTAAGTATTTACATGTGTCAAATACGAAATTACCCTGAATATCAGGGTCCCTAAAAAGGGCTTCCTCTCCTGGCTGAATTCAATAAATGACAAAGGTTTAGAAATTTCCTTTAGCGTGTGTAGGAAGAAGAGGGGCATACACAAAAGAATGAGCCCGGGGACCCGGCGGTCCTCGCGCTCCAGGCAGACTTCCCATTGGGCCGGCGGGGGGTAGGGGGCGGTGGAGCGCGGATTTCCCCCCACCTCCCGGGGAGTGAAAGGCGGGTTCCGGCCGCCCCCGCACGCTCCGCGCATTCTGGCTCTCCCCCTCCTCCCGCAAAGCCGCTGGAGTTTCTAAACATGGAGTTTGAGCAGGAACTTTGCCAGGCCGAGCTCGCGGCCCTCCCGGGTCCCCGCCGCGCGGGATTCGCTCTGTCGGCGGCGCCGCCTCCCCGCCCCCCACGCCCTCGGGGAGGCGCTGCCCCGGCGGTCTCCAGCCCGGCGGAACCACTCCGCTGGGTTCAGAACCTGAGAAGGTGCGGAGCCTTCCGGGCTCAGCGCCCCCGCCCCACCCTGCCCGGGCCCCGGAGAGTGGCAGCTGGGTGCCCTCGGCGGGGCCCGAGCCGAAGCCGCCCGCTGGGCCTGTTCGTTGGCCGCCGCCTGTGCTCGCGGCCCGGGGCTCGGCGAGCTCTCCGCTTTCCCGGCCAGGGCCGAGAAGCGGGGGTCGCCGAGGCGGCAAAGGGGTGCAGGCCTAGTCGACCGCTCGCGCCGGGTTTTTGTTTTGTTTTGAAGCTGGGCGTGGGGGAGGGGCAGCACCTTGTCAATGAGAAATTTCCTGTTCGCAAGACTCCGCTTGCAGAGTTTCTGTCCTGCCCTTGAACTGACAAGTGGATCTCGGCAGCGTTGGCCCCCGAGCCTGTCCAGCTGCGCCGGGCGCGCGCGGGGGGTGGGGGCGGGGGCACCTTCGCTGCGGCGCCCAGGCCCCGGGAGCCCGGCAGAACGGGGCCGCCGCCTGCCCTCCCGCTTCCCGGGCGCACCCGTGAGTGCCTAGCCGAGCGGTGACTAATCTGCGGCTCCCGGCCTCTTGGCGCGCAGCCCGGGCTCGCCTCCCGCCCCCTCGTCCCGCCCTCCCCCCGCTCCGCCGTCCTCGCGGCCCCGCCGCGCCGAGCTCCTCCAGGAGGATCGCGCGGGCCAGCGCCGCCGCCGCCGCCGCCGCCTCCGCCGCCGCCACTGCGTTCCCGAGAGTGTGGGAAGCGGGTCGAGGCAGGGGGCTCCCAGCCATCTCTCCAGTCGGCCTTTTTCGACCCAAGCCCGAGTGTGCGTGTGTTTCCTTCCCCGTAAGCACTTTGATCAGCGTTTCCTCAGCGCCGCTGAGGAGCCAGGGCGAATCCGAGCTTTTAACCCCCTGCGCGCCGCCCCACTGTGGGCTCCGTGGGGACGGCGCCGCGGGGAGGCTGGTCGGCACGGAGGCGATCAGTTTGGTTTGGCAAGCGCGAGTATGGAGGAGCCCAACAGAAGCTGAGGAGCTTGCCCAAGCGCGGGCAGGCTCTCCTGGGGAGAGCAGGCCGCGAGGCCCCGGGCGCCTCGTTAATGTTCAAGCCCGCCCCGGGGCCGCACAGTAACCCGACCTGCCCGGCGAGGCAAGGTGCGGGCGTGAGAGTCCCGGCAGGCGGAGGCTTCTGGAGGGAATCAAGACGCCCCGGGGGGGAGGGGACCCGCCTCCACGCACCCTGGCCGCTGGCGCGTGGACGGCTCCCAACCCGGGGCGGGGGACCTTGCCCCGCGCCCTCGGCTCTGGCCGCTGCTCCCTCCCTCCGCTGGTCAGGCCTCGCCCGGGAGTTAATGATTGATTTACTGGCTCCGCGCGGCCGGCGCCCTCCCAGCTATTTGTCCAAGCTGAGGAGTTGCTGGCGAGGAGCGCAGAGGCCGGGAGAGCGGGGGTCGCCGGGGATGGGAAGCCGCGTTGCCGACGGGAAGAGCGGCCACTTGATTAGCCTCTACTGAGCGGCTCTCCCCGTGTCCCGGGCGAGCCCGCTGGAGGCCCGGGCCAGGCGAAGGGAGCATTGGGAAGCGCCACACGTAAACGGGTTGGCAGCTGGTGATTAGGCCGCCCGGTTTTATGAGTCATAATGGGCCGCCCGCCTGGCCCTCAACCTGCTCGCTGTGGACTCGGCGCGCTGGGGTCCAGGCGGTGGACCTTTCTGGGCCGCGCATTGGGGGGATGATGCTCTGGGGGTCCACGGCCGCGGAAGGCGTTGCGCAGGATTTCCTCTCATTTCTCGCAGAAAGCAACACAAACACCCTAAATCAAACCGCTCCGACAACCGAGGGCTCCACACAGACACATCAATAAGGATTTCGCCTCCCGCGTTCGAACGCACTGAAACACTTGTCCTATTTTTATGCAAATGACACCACACAAATAGATCTCGCAGGCCCGGGAGTGGGGCGAGAGGAGGAGGGGCGCCGCCGCCCCAGCCTGGGGGCTGTGAAAGGGGAGGGAGTCCCAAGCCCGCACCCTGGGGCCCGCGCCGGCTCGGGCGCAGGGGTCTGGTACTGGCCAGGCGGCCCGCCCCGCGCGCGGTGGCTCCCTGCCAGCGCCGCCAAGTCGGCCGCGTCCCCAGGCTGCCTGCAGAGGCGGATTAGGGAAGGAGCGAAGCGAGCCTGTGACTAATCGCGGGGCCTCGGACCGGAGCACCAAGGCCATGTGCGACTGACAGGATCGACACTAGCAGAGGACACGGCGACGCCTCGCTTAATTGCAGGCTTAAAAAACTGCCGCCTGAGCAGATCCGGTGCGGAGAGCCAAGGCGTGCGCGCTGGGCTGGGGAGCGCGCCGGGGGGAGGGGTGGGACGGGGCGGGGACGGGACCTGCTCTTTTGCCCAGGGGTGGGAGGTCTGGCATTTCCTGGATCCAGGGATCTGGCCCTGCCGTCCACCACTCTGCAGGGTCGTCCCACCCTTCGTGCGGCTGTGTAGCTGAGTTGGCCAGTAGAGTACGTTCCAGCTCCCAGGCCTAGGTTTCTGACCCTTTGACCCGTGGAGCCCCCGTTCCCCCTCCTTCTCGCCCTAGATCCTATAAAGGAGGCTGTACGGTTGGGAGTGAGAGATCCCAACAAACCCTTAATAGAAAAGCCACACACACAAACCACTTTCTTCTCTTCCCTCCCCTTCCTCTCCGCCGGTTGATACAAAGCCTCGAATGACCAAAGGGAGGGAGAGGCCCATCAGGGCTGCAAGGATCGAGGTTACCGAGTGCCCCAAAACTCGGGGCTCGCAGACACGCACCCTAGGCTCTTCACTCCTGGTCACCGTGCCTCTGGCCCAGACCTCCTTCCTGGAGCGCTGAGGCCTCTCAGGGGAGAAGGGGGAAGCGTCGGCAGACCGGCTGGCCTGTGTCTGTGAGGGGAGGGGGGAGGGAGGGAAAGGCGGGGTGGCGGGGAACCCAGCGAGAGAAGTTTCCACCACGCTCTGGTCGGCTTCTGCCAAAATCCCCGGGCCCCTCCCCGCCCGCACCGCCTTCCGTTGCCACCACAAGTTTGGTTTAACGAGAGCTCGGGACAAAAGCAAACGTTTTCTATAGACCCGGAAAACAAAGGGGAAAGAGACGCGCGGGGCCGCCGAGAAGCCGCTGCTAGCGTAATGGTGTCGGGCCGACAGCAGAGCATTAGAACTGCAAAAGCCGCGCGGGCGGGAGGAAGTGCGAGGCGGGAGGCGGGAGCGCGGGGAGGGCGGGCGGGGGAGGGGCGCTGCGCCATGTTTCCGTGTCACCCGCCGAGTCGCCGGCGCTGGACTCGGCCGCCGGCTCCCGCCTGCCTCCGTAACAGCAGAAAGCGTGCGATTAGCAGCCAGACAGGCGGGGACTCCGGGCCCGCGGGGCCGCCGCACACGCCGCCCGCGGCCCGGGCCTGCGCCCCCCCGCCCGCCGGGTAATCATCCTCCTCGCTGCAGCGCTGTGTGCACTCTCATTAGAGCAAGGAGGCTTTTCTCTGCGCACTCGCTCGGCCCCCGCTGGCAAAACAACGCCTTCCCGGGCCGGGCCCAGGGCCAGGAGCGCCAGGGAGGGCGGAACGGGGGAGGGGGGGCGGTGAGGCAGGGCAAGCAGCGCAGGTCATCTCGGCTGCCCGATCTTCTCCGGGCACGGAGAAGATGCGGAAGGTCTATCCGCCCTCCCCACGCTGAG
Source organism: Mustela lutreola (assembly GCF_030435805.1). Classification (NCBI taxonomy): domain Eukaryota; kingdom Metazoa; phylum Chordata; class Mammalia; order Carnivora; family Mustelidae; genus Mustela; species Mustela lutreola. The sequence continues at coordinate 35,397,769 of NC_081308.1, read as the reverse complement.
TGGCAAAGTCCGAACCCCATACCAGCCCCTTCGGGGGAGGGGAAGGAGGTGCGGGTGCCGCCATGACCTACTCTCGTCCCTCGCCGGAGGCTAGAGTCGGGGCCGAGGGGAGATGAGTGTGTCTGGTTTGGAGAGCGGGGGCGGACACCGGGAAGGCTCCCAAAACAGGTTTTGCCCCATCTGCCTTGCGAACGACCTCTTAAGGACAGAAGTCGGATCCCAGGGGTGGTGGCCCTTCGATCCCCCGGAGACCCGAACCCCCAGGCTTCGAGCGTGATCGCATAGAAGGGATGGGAGATGGGGGCGGCCGAGACGCGGCTGCGCCTGGCCCAGAGCTTCGGAGCCCCGTGCTCTCCTCCGCGATCTCTGCACACAACAGTAGGCAGCCTCTCTCGGCACCACGCGCCCAGCTGCAGGGCCCCGGGAGCAGGTGTTCCTGCCCGGTCAGAGTGGCGGCTCCGAGCCCCTCCCGTCCCAGCTGCGGGGCTGGGATTGGGGGCGGGGTGCGGGGGGTCTTATGGCGGTCACCGAAGGAGGTCTCCCTGGACCGCGAGAAGGGTCCTCCGGGCTTAATTGGGGACGCCCCGGGGCGAGAGCGGCCGCCCGGGGCAGGAGGGATGGAGGGTGACGCGCGGCCATCCCTCGTCTGGAACAACCCTGGGGGCCAGCAGAGGCCGCTCCGGGCGGCGCGAGGGCTTCCGGTCCCGGTGACTGCGGCGGCGGCGGCGGCGGCGGCGGCGGCGGCGGGGCGGCTGGGAAGTTCCCGGGGCGGCCGCGAGGAGCACCCTCCCCTGGCTGCTGCCTCCGCGCAGCTTTCGGAGCAGCGCCCTAGGAGCTTCTCGGCGTCCGGCAGCGCCGCTCTCGGCTGGAGCGGGGACGGGGGCTGCGGGGTGGTCCCGGCCCAGCCCCCCAGCGCGGAGGAGGAGGCGGGGGCCGGAGACCCCGCGGGAGCTGCGGCGCGCCTCCCTGCCCCCTCTTCTCGCCGCCGCGGCGGCCGCTGATATGGCGGGCACGTGAAGCGCAGCTCGGCGCCTCGGCGTCAGCCAGGGAGCGGCCTGCCCCGGCAGCTCGGCTTACTCGCCGGCCCAGGAACGCGGAACCGAGCCCGGCCGGGTCCCGCAGAGCCCGCGCCCCCGCCCCGCTCCCCGCTCGCTGCGGCCCCGCACCCCTCCCCGCCCGCGCCCGGCCTTGGGGCCGCGCCAGACGGCTCGCCCGAGGGGAACTCAGGCTGACTAATGGGACGCGTGTAGGCCTTACGTGAGGCCCGGCTGTCAGCGGATGCCCGCTCGCTCGGCGCCTACGCCGCGGCCAGGCTTTTCGGGGAAGGGCGAGAGGAGGGGTTTCCCCACTCGGCGGTTTCGGCTCCCCGGGGGACAATCCGGCCGCGGCTGGCCCCGGGCTGTGGGTCGCACAGCCTGGCCCGGAGGGGGCAGAGTCGGTGTGCGAGCCCGGGATGGAGGGCGAGGTGGTGGGAGCCTAGGAGCTCTGAGCCCGAGATGAGCACTGTGGCTCAGCCACTCGGCCGGGGGCGCCCGCCTTAATGTTTGCGATCTGGAGCCAGCTCCTGGGCTGGGGGTAGTTTACAGGCTGCCCTGAGAGCCTGGAGTTCAATACCGAAACCTCCCTAAACAAATACAAAGTCTTACGGAAACCCCTTCGTGAAATATTTGTGCGGGGGTGGGGGGGTGGGGAGGATTTTACGAAACTCCCCGAGAGTCCGGTTCGTCTGAGAGTTCTCGGGTTCTGGTGTGCATGATATGATAACCTTTTCCTTCCTTGATGGGGGACTGCAAAACCCAGCAGAGTGTCTTATCATTTCGCATTAACAACCACTTCGTGTCGACATAGGTCTATGGGCCTCCCAAATACACGAACTACCTGTTTAGCTTCAACACGCGAGCGCGATGGAGAAACACAACGCTGGTCAGTAACTAAGAGCAGAAAGCCGGGCTGCGAGCTTGAGGTCGGACGCAGAATAAACCCTCATCACGTATCCCTGGTTTTATTCAGCCTAATTACACTAGTAATCCTGCCTACCCCTCCACGAGAAAGCCTGAAACCCTGCAGTCGAGGTGCGACTTTTCCTGAGGAGCCCCGCGGTTGGGGAAGGGTTTGCTGGTGTAGAGGAGGTGGGTTTTAAATGTCACTTCCAAATGAAAATGCTTTCCTTCGGCCTCTCTCTCTCTTTCTTTCTTTCCTTTTTTTTTTTTTTTTTTTTTTTTGATGCAGTTTTCGAAAGCATTTTTTCGAGATAAGAAGTGACCGATCAAAATCGCTGAGGGGAGGTTGTAAGCAGCCGCTTTGCCCCAGCTTAGCGTTATCTTATCTTTCACACTTGCATGGCGGAAAAAAAATTGGCTTATCTTTATCCCCACCCCCTTCTCGCCTTAATTGCTAAAAAACACTGGTGTGTTAAATGGGGAGGAAGGAGGTCTCCGGATTGTCAGTGGAAAAGCAAGATTCAAATTGTGGGTGCCTGGGGCGGGGGAGGGGGGAGAACAAGGATGGCAGGATTTTTATTCTTTCTTCCAGGCCTGTCTAGTACAACTAGAGGGTCCAGTCCAGAATGGAAGCCTTCGATGGCCAGATTAAAAAAAAAAAAAAAATTCTGGGGATGGCCTTGGGTGGTGTGGCTTTCCCTAGGCCCTGCTTTCTCGGTGCTACGTTTACCAGCCTTTCCTCCCCTTGTCTCAAAAGCTGGCGGTGGGTCTCGGGTTGAGGCCTCTCACTCTGCCTTCATTCCTCCTCCCCATACACATCCCCCTTTTGGGGAGGGGGATGCAAGACTGGGACGCATGGCCTGCTGGAAATCATTAAAATATATGCGAGTGTCTGCAAACACACACTTTTAAATCATGGCGTTTCCCCTCCACGCTGGTATATTTAAACTCCAGAGCGAGCTGGATCCCCTCCCTCTCTCTCAGTCGTTTGTCTGTGTCACCGACAGGCCGCTAATGGCCGGGCTTCCAGGCGCTGTGCATTATGCATTAGCCTCCTCCCTCCGCCGCACACAGAAGGTTCTGTCAGGCCTCGCAACACAAACCACCCAGCGCCCCCCTTCCCCCGCACTGACGGCCAGGGGCTGCGCGGCTGCTAACGCACTGGGCTCAGGGGATGAGGAGGGGCCCCTAGGGGCGAAGGCAGAGCAGAGTGGGCGGAGGGGGAATGGGAGCAGGTAAAAAGTGCCGTGGATCAGGCCGCGTGGAATCCCCTCCTGGCGCTGGCCCTGAGCTTTGCTCCGGCTGACCTTCCCCGAAGCCACCACCCGGGGCCACTCCCCTCCGCGCCGGACTTTTCGGGGGCCTTACAGGTTTCTAGAGACAAATCAGCGCCGCACTTCCCTAAGCCGGGCCCTATTCCCTTTCTCCCTGAGGGAGAGGCTGGTGGAGCCTTCCAGATCCCTCCAGTCCCCAGGTGATGCCCGCGAAGGGGCTGGGGCTCCGGGGGATGCATTTCCGCAGGGCTCCCCTGGGAGTGGAGGAGGGAAGCTGGATACAAAATGGCTGGGAAGGAAAGCCAGCCTGCTGGGTCCTCAACCAAGGAGTTGACAGTACTCCGCCCCCTTACCTCGCTGTTCCCACTCCCTGCCCCCCACCCCACTGACCCCGGCCGGGTCAAATAGGAGCCGGAGGCCCACTTGCTAAGTAAGCAGCTGGGGCGGCTTTTGGCGTCCGGGTTTATCTGCGGGAGCATCCACCCCGCGCCCCAGCTTTGAGGGCTCTTAAGCCAGGGCCAGATGGAGTTCAACACAAGGCCTCCTTGAAGCCTCCCGGTATTTATGCTCATTAGGCTGACACCTATCAACTCAGCGAACCCCTCAGTGTAAACCAAAGGGCAGCTCACTCAGGGGTGCCTGAGTTGGAGGACCCCAGAGCCTGCCACTAATAAAGCCCAGACCAGAAATTGCAAGAGGCATTTAGTTGGTGCTATCATGCTGGGCCTGCCTCTTGGACCCTCCTCCCTGAAACGCCCAATGACCCCTCAAAGGCTAGGCAGAAAGAACAGCCATCTTCAACCTGGGGACCCCTAAGTCTAGGAGACTTCTGCACGGAAAGCAGCTACCTTTAGATGTTTCCAGATGACTGAACTCCCCGGAACAAGGATGCCCTGTGCTTGGAGTGGGTGTGCTAGTGAATCTTCCGGGGCTGCTAGGTAAGCCCAGAGTTCTTTCACAAAGAATCAATGAAGACTGTTAGTATGTGTTGTTGAAAATAGTTACCGTTAAGAGGCTGCCTCATACCATATGAAGTGAAAATACATGATCTGTGATCACCCAGATCCCACCTATCACAATAATCAGCGGCATAAATGTGAGAACAGTCTCTGAAGAGCATAACCAGGGGCCTACAGAGCTTTAGATCCTATGCATAGGTTACAAATGAACTGTGCCCACAATGCTGGAACCCCAGGGTCCCCCAAATATCAGGTAAGGACCTCATCATGGGATGTGTGGTTTTTCCCCCAGACTTGGGCAGTGGTTGATGGTGTTGAAGGGGTCCTGGCAGGTCTTGCACAATCAGCCTGGGTCAAAAAGTCTGGCCAGGCTCCAGGCCTGCTCCCTGAGGCACCAACCTGCTTGCCTAGTTGCGGAGGTGGGGTAGAATCTGCACCAGAAGAGTGCCTGAGAGCCCGAGGTCGAACCATATATTCTAACCAGGACAGACTTTCCAAGGGGACAAGAGGCAGGTAGGAGAGGGTTAGCCCCGCGCCTCTCCTTTAGGATCTCGTTTCTTTCTCCACTGCCCATGCTGCCTCCCCTCCCTTGCGATCACTCACGGCCTCTCTCTGCCTCCTCCTCTGCTTTCATTGAAATCCTCCCGTTGCTGAGCGCTGGGTATAGCGGCCTGACCCCCAGGTCAGCTCCCAGGGGACTCCTAGGAGGGCAGGGGAAGAGGGAGCCCTGGAAGGCCACGGCTGCATTGCACTCTGCTGGCTCCAAGGTGTCCCCAGCACCTGGAGTCCCTTCCTGAATGGGGGACGCAGGATGGCACTGCCCTGTCTGAGCTTTCTCCTCCTCTACCCTGGAACAATTCCAACTACCCAGGCCAATAGGTGTAAACTCCCAACCCTTCCCTGCCTTAGAGCACCTCCGGAAAATCTCACATTTTAATTCCCAGTGAGTCACGAACCACCTTCCCCACATACACACTCGTGCCTCTTAGGACTCCCTTAATAAGATATTTTTAAAATCCCACGGAGTTGGAAAATGTATCCCTCAGAGATGGAAGAAAACCCTTTAATCCCACCAGCCCGCACGGGGATACCAGGGAGGCTCCGCTCCTTAAAAAAAGTCGGGGGGGGGGTTTGCGGGTGGTGAACGCTGCAAATTACGTCAAAGGCGAATTTACTGGCCTGTTTGTCTCCAGCATCAAATTTCTCCCACAGTCAGCCCTCCTCGCGGCCCCCTCGAATTTACAGCACCACAACCCCCCCCCCCAATTCATTTTAACTCTAGGACTTTTAAAGTTAGACAAACAGGCCCCTTTGTCAGCAGCCCCAGGAGGCCACAGGGTTCTGAGAGGCTGCAGGCTCCGCGTCTCGCTTAGTTCCTGGATTTTCCAAAAGTTCTGGACGGTTACATGCAACTCCGGGAAAAGCCTGTGCCTGGGGGGGAGAGTTGGGGAGGCATGGGAAGGGGAGAGAAGGTGGCCGGGCATGGTGCCAGGGTCTCTGCGGCGGCCTAACCGAGCTGGAAGAGCCTGGCACGGTTCCACACTCACCCAGGCCAGCTCTGCTCTCCTGCGTGGCCCACAGTGGCACGGCGGCCTCCTTGCCTGGAACCACGTTCAGAGACTTTCCCCACAAATACCCAACTTCAGCCTTCCCAGTTATTTTAGACTTGTTTTGAATAAAAGGAGTCGCTTCAAAAAGAAATGTTGCTACAACACACAACCAGAGGCCTTCTCTCCAGCTGTGTCTGTAACTCGCATGCGTTCAGTCTAATAACTTTTAATGTCTGGCCCTAAAATGTCTTTATAAAAAATAGCTTTACAGCATAATAGTCCAGGTGTCTTTCTGCTTGTTACCGGAGATTAAAAAAATGTGTGGGTTAGCTTTCAGAGACATCCACCTCCAGAAAGACCGGGAAGAAAAAGGCGTGCATGCCATTATGCAGGCACGGGTCCTGGAAGTGGTGGCGGCCCAGCAGGGCTGGGCACTGTTCTCAGGGGGCACTTGCCCGCCTGTCTTTTACATCAGTTGTTATAAGCAGCTCTGGAGCATGAAGATTTAATTCGGCCCGAAGTTTCGGGTTTCAAACGGTAGAGATGTTTCACTTCTGCTTTGAAAGGGGCTCTTTTTATAACTATGTACTGAGAACTAAAACAGAATAAATAACATCGCACCTAACACCAGTCCCGCAGTCAGTATTAAGTCTAATTTTTGAAAGGGCTCTGCTAGCTAGAGCTGATTTTGGCCTTGACCTTGACTTCGTAATCAACTTGAGATGCTTTTGATTATTTTTGGCATGGAGACACTCCAGGATATTTTAAAACTTTCCGTGTGGATTTACAAGCTACCTCCATTTCGGATTGATGTTCTCATCGAGCCTGCACCATCTTGTCCTTAGGCAGAAAGAGACTTCCCCCACCCTCAGCATAAAAAGACTCTAGCGAAGAGCCCCAGTAGGATCACCTTTTGCCGTGAGGTCCAGGCCCCCGGTCTGGGTGCGGCTAGGCCGGAACACCCCTCCCCCACTCCCACCCCTTCCCGCCAGCTTCACGAACTGGGGCTTCACGGCTCGCCCTAGAGGCTCTGCGCTCCAGGGAGGCCGGAACCTCGCCTCTCCGCCTCCCCCTCCCGTCCGCCGGCCCCCGCCCTCCCCCCGCGGCCAGCGCCGCGCGGGGTGCGCTGGAGAAGCTCAATACGTGTCAATTGAATTGAACTGCTGCGGGCGCAGGCTGTACGCCGCCGCCGAGCACCGATCAGCACGACGTTACCGAGTGGAAATTTATGGGGCGAACGGTGTAAGCCAAAAGTTGCTCCCTGCCAAGGAAAATAAAACGCGGGAGATAATCTCCCGAGGCCGGGGTGAGGGGCCAGGACGGAGCCTCCAACCATCAGAGGTGCAGACTACGAAAATATCCGTGAACGGGGGAGAAATTCTGGCGGATCTCCGCTCCCCTGCCGCCCCCACCCCCGCTTCCTTGTGCCCCACGGACTGCCTTCCCCACCTCACGCCCCCACCCCCGCCTCTCCAAACAATTCCCACACAATTGAAACGTCCGGGGAACTCGAGTGCGGAGTTCGGGCGAAACGGCCACCGGGGCCCGGCGCGGTGTTTCCAGGTAGCTCTGGACACCAGAATGGGCCAGGGCTCCTCTCGCAGGAAGGGGCGACCCAGGGCGAGGGTGGGCGCCGACGCGCACTCGCCGGGCTCTGCCGGGTCTCGGAGGGGACGCGCGAGCGGGAGAGCGCAGTGCTGGTGGCGAGAGGAGGCAGCGGTGGCTGCCGCTGGGGTTTGACAGCTTTGGCTGCGCGGAGTGCGAGGCGCTTTATGGTAATTGCGGTCCTCCACTGGCCTTCTGGGTAGCGAGGGGAGTCTCGGCGCGCGGCGGGGAGAGCCGCCCCCGTCGCCCCCCATCCCCTCCGCTCAGGATCAGCGGGCCGCCCTCGCCACCGCCGCCCGAGCGGGTCTCCAGCTCGCCCAGGACGCGCGCCCGGGCCGGGTGTGCGCAGCCAACTCGGTCCGAGCGGGGGAGGGGAGGGCAAGGGGCGAGGTGGGGAGCCACCCAAGTGGTCCCGGCTACGGACCCAGAAAGGCGAAACGCGCCCGGCCGGGAGTCGATGACGGCTGGGGAAACTCGGGCAAACCTTTCCTAGGGAATCACCCCTCCGCAACCCCACCGCCGAGGCGCCGCAACGGAGGGTGAGCGGAGGCTGGGGGAGCTCAAACTTGCGAGAGCTGGAGGCGGCGGCGGCGGGCGGGCGGCTGTCGCCCGAGCGCTGCGCCTGCGGGGGGAGGGGAGGCGGCTGCTGGGAGGGAGGGAGGGAGGGAGGGCGGGCGGAGGGAGGGGGAGGAGGAAGAGGAGGGAACGGAGGAGGGGGACGCGTTGGGATCGCGGCGTGCGGCGGCAGACGGAGCCCGGGCTCCCAGCGGCAAGGTGAGGTAGAGCTACGCTCCTCGCTGAACGCGGGCCGAGCTCGGCGGCTGCGGGGGAGACGCGCCGGAGCCCAGACCGCGACCGAGAGCGGGAGCGAGGCGGGCGGCGGCGGCGGCGGAGGGGGAGCCCGCGAGCCGCCGGGCGGGGAGCCCAAGCCGTGCTGTCGCCGCGCAGGGACGACTTGGCCAACACACTCACACACACACACACACACACACACACGCACTCGCACACTCACATACACCCAGCCCGAGCGGGCGCTCGCGGCGATCCGTCAACATGGCGCTGGGGCTCCTGCCCGAGCGCGGGCGGCAGCAGCGGCAGCGCGGGAGCTGCTGAGCCCGGCCGAGCCCGGCCCAGCCCCGGGAGCCCGGAGGATCGCGCGGGGCTGTCGCCACCTGCCCGGAGGCTTTGAGCCCGCCCCGCCCCGCCCCCACCCGGCCCAGAGCCCACCCCTCGGCGGGGCCGACCCCGAGGGCAGCCGGCTGGCAGCAGACGGCGCAGGAGACGAGCGAGCGCGGCACCGCGAGCGGGCTGCGGGCAGCCGGGGACGGCAAACTTTGCTGCTCGCCGCGCTTCCCCGGCCCGGCTCCTTCTCCGCTAGCTAACGTCGCCACCCCACTTTCCTTCAGCCCCGCACACCTCTCCCCACCCAGCCATCCGCCCCTCGCTCCTCGCCGCCTCGACTCTGCTCGCGGAGGAGGTGGGGGGGGGGGGAGGAAAACTTCAAAGCGCCAGATCGCAGGCTCCCTGCCTACTCCCCGGCCGGGGATTTCAGGTCAGTGCTCGGAACACCTTTCCCCGGGGAGGCAGGCAGCGCGAGCGGCGGGCGGGCGGGCGCGCCGCGAGCTGCAGTCGGTCCCCTCCCTTGGGGCCCCCGCCCGCAGCGGGTCGCTCCTCCGATTCTCTCGCGTACCCCGTGGAGCTCGAAGCTTTCGCTTCGCGCGTCCCTTCGGCTGCTTGGCTCGGTTTCGTTTTATCTCCTAAATGTAAGTTATTAAAAATGCAGCCACCCTAAGCGGCCCCGCGTGGGCCCCGGGGAGGGAGGGGCGCGGCGAGGGGGCCTGCCGCCTCCCCGGGGGCCGGGAGGAGAGCAGGGAGTTCGCGGAGTGGAAGTTTGCAGCCCGTGTGTGTCTGTGCGCGGGAGCGCGGTCGCCGCTGAGCGCCGCGAGTCGGGCGCAGGAGGGGGGGGTGCTGGGCTGGAAGCTGGGAAGCTAGGTTCGGCGTTAGCTCGCGAGCAGGAAGGGGAGGGCGGCGGGTTCCCGTCTGCTTTCTTTTTCGACTCGGGAAAGAACTGTAAAAACCCCCAGCCGCCGCCGCCGCCTGGTCTCGCCTCTCCAGGGGCCGGTCGTTCCTCCTAGTGGAACGACGGCGTGTGCGTGCGCGAGGGTGTGTGGCGGGCGCCCCGGGCCGAGCCGAGCTCGACCTGCTGCCGCCGCCGCCGCTGCGCAGCTCAGGAGGGGAGTCCCAGGTTTTTCCTTGGCTCGCCCCAAAGCTCGAATCACGTGGATTAAAAAAAGGGGGGGGTAGAAACTACTAGGAAATCGAGCCGAGCGAGGGGTTCCGACTCGTCCCGCCCGCCCGCCAGGTCAGACGCTTTGTTTTTTAAATGTTCTTGTGAAATTACAATCCGCGACTCCCTCCCACTCCCACGCTCTCCCCGATGTTGCGGGGTAGGTTTTAAGTTGGGAGCCCGGGGCGGGGGGGCCAGAGAGGTTGGGGATAGAATGTACGGGGGCGGCGGCGGGAAGGGAGGGCGCGGACGGCTGGTGGGGGGGCGCGAGAGACCGGGGCCCTCCACTGGGCAGCGGGGAGTCTGGTGGGGAAGCTGTTTGGGCGTGTGCGTGTCTGCGGCCGGAGGAAGTTGGTCCCACTCGGAGGGCGTGCGGCGCAGAGGCTAAAGGCGAAGAGGAACTTGCGCACCCGGGCGCGATCCTCGGCCGAGGCGGGGAGGGCGAGGCGCCGCCGCGCCGCGGGGCCCGCGCTCGGAGCAGGCTGGCCGCCGCGCCGCAGAGCCTCCGCCAACTCGGGGGCTCAGGGCGGCGGCGACGTACGCCTGCTGTTTACCAAGCAAGCCCTGGGGCGCTGTGTGCGGAGTAGGGCGGCTCGAGGCACGCGTGGTCCCGGCGGGCTTCCCGCCGTTCGCACTTTCGAGTGGGCACTTCCCCGGGTCCCCGAGACGGCGGAGTCTGGCCGCGTGTAGGCCGAGGCCGGGCGAGGCTTAATTTGCTGTTAATGAATCTTTTCCAGAAGTCCGCGATCTCCAGCTAGAGGCTGTGAGTGCCTGCGCGCGAGGGCGCGCGCCGCCGGCGTCTGAAGGGTGGGGGTTGGGGGAATTGAAGAGCGAAGGAAGGGGGAGGGTTATGTGTATTTAAAAACAAACCTTAAAAAGAAACCAGCGCGCTTCAAATAGGTATTCTCACAGCCTCTCTGTGTCTAGACCAGACAGCTCAGGGTTTTAGCTGTTTTTTTCTTTTCTTTTCTTTTCTGTTTCTTTCTTTCTTTTTTCTTTTTCTTTCTTTCTTTTTTTTTTTTTTTAAAGAAGGCGAGAGGAGGGGTAGTGGTATTCGGTGCTAGGGGTAGCCTCTTGTCGAAAAATCCTGAAAAATGGCCTAGAAGTGAAAACAGGGAGGAAATGGCCCACCCCAGAAGGTAGTGGGTGGCGAACGCAGACAGAGTTGGGTATTTCTAGCCATCTGACACTTCCTGTGGCACTGGAAACGGACACCGCGGGCCGAAATCAATCCTTACGAGGTGTTGGATTCGGTTTTGCCAGCGGAATTGCTTGTGTGGAAGGCATTTTAATTGTCGGCCTCGGAGACTTCTTCTGTACGTGGGCACTTGGAGAATACGTTTGTTTCTCGACCCTTCCCACTCCTATCCCGACCTGTTATCTGGTCTGGGCTTTGCAGTGTCGGTTTGCGTGTTTATTTTGGGCACGATTTCACCGCGTGGAGGGACTGGGGGCTGGGGGGGGGCGGTGGAGGAGATGGCGGTGATTAATGTGCCGTCCAGCTTTAACGTGAAGCTGGCCTTAAGTGTGCGGGTATCCGCCGCCCCTCGCCGGGATTGCCTGGGGTAGTGAGGGGAGCGCGCGGGGTTCGGGCGCCAGGCGCTCGGCAGGCAAGTCGGGGCTGGGGCTCGCACGGCCCCTGCGCTGTCCTTTGAGGCGCTGTCACCAGTAGGTGACTGAGAGTTAATTAGGAAGTGTTCTCCGGATCAATGGGCCGCACAGCTCATTAGCGATTCTCCCCAGCCCTTTGCAGGGCCGGCCGGGCCTCTGCCTCCCACACAGGCCGGGGCCCCGCGGCCCGGGCTTCGGAGAGCGCGGCTGGGAAGTGGGGAGGGACCGGCAGCGAGGGGCGGCGGAGAGGCTAGTGTAACTTCTCCCGGCTGCGCGCTGCGTGCGGCGCCGCGAGGCCCGCGCAGCCCGCTCTTTCTTCCTGCTCTTGGTCTCCTCGACTGTGTCTTTAACTCGCTCCTGCTCGCGTCGCAGCCTGGCTGCTCCTCCCCGCCTCCCTCGCCTATCTCTTGTTCTCTAAGCACGACGCCTGTGCTCCCCGCCCAGTTTGGGATTAGACAAGATAAAAATAGGACTGCCCAGCGCGCAGAGCTGTGACTGCCCCAGCAGCCGGGCTGGCGGGAGCGCCGGGGGCCGGGGCCAGGGCCGGCAAGATCCCGTGGTGCGCTCGGGGCGGCCCGCGCCCGGAGGCTCCCACCCCCGACCCCGCAGGCGCGGTCACGCTCCCCGGGCTCTGTCCGCTGGGTACCGTGCGAGCAGGGGGACCTGGGCAGGGTCTCCGCGCTCTCGCGGGTGTTGTTGGTGTGCCTGTGATAGATCGGTCTAGACAGGCATGCAGGCTCCCTCCCGGCTGAAGGACGGGAAGGGGGGGGCGGGCCGCGGAGGCGGCGGCAGACTCCCGTGAGCAGCGAGTGAGCGAGCAAGCCTGCGGGCCCAGCGAGCAGGGTGGAGGGAAGGCTGTGAGGATTTCTCTTAACCCTTTAAAGGCAGTGGGGGAGTGTGATGGGGGGTGGGGGGCAAAGTTCGTGGTAGAAATTCCTGGAGGCAGAGTACACCCCCCTCCCGGAGGGGGCGGGGCGGTAGTCTGGGCCTAGGGTTTTCCTTTCTCTTCTGTGCTTGCACGCTCACATCCTGGTGCATTGGACTCGATTCTTCGACAAACCAAACGCAGCTGCTAGATGATCTAGTTCGATCCAGGACTTCTCAACGGGAGAGGCGTGAACACACAGAGTGGGCACCCCTCACTTAAGGAACTGAGTTTGGGAGATGTAGAGCTAGACCTCCCAGAGAGAATTAGTGCAGATGATCTAGTAATGGGAAGGTCGGCTCAGAACCGTAGTGGGGTGGGGCTTCTGACCAAGACTGCTGCAAAGGGAAGAATTGAGGCTGAAATGCCAGGCCAGTGGGTCCAGGTATGCGTTGGAGACAGCCAAGAAGTCCTTGAGTTGTCTGCATAAATAGATGCACTTTTAACCATGAACTTGTGGGGAGTTCGAATCAGGTATGTGCAAGGAGACGACCTCTAAACAGGAGTTGGGTAGGGATGTGTATGCACAGTCGTGGTGTCAGCCTTGGACGGGTCTAGAAATTTAAACTCAACTTTACAGACAGTGATCTAGTTATTTCTTAGAGGTCGAAATTGGTGGGGGTTACCCTATATATAAATAAATAATTAGTTAACACACCTGCCTCCTTCCTCATCCTCTTTCAGGGTTTGTGGTCCAGGGGATCCTCTAGTTATATTTAAACTGCAAACCCATGTTGGTCTAGCCTGGGAACGGGCCACACATTACTGGCAAAGCAAGAATGTAAGTAGTGGGGAGGTGTAGGCGCTAGACAGGAATGTTCAGATTAAGATGTGGGCCCAGATGACATGTGCTGAGACAAATCAAGACACTTGGGCTCCGATGCCCACATGGAACAAGAGATACAGAAGAGATAAAGAACTGGCCAAGAAGAATGTAAACACGGGTATGCAAATATGGGGATCTATAGTGATATTCTAAGAGAAAATCCCAGACTTTGTTGAGCTAGAAACTGGGGCAGAATTCTGTAAGTGCGTTCCAGAGACAAAAGCCCATTTAAAGGTGTGAAGAGGGTCACTTGGAAACACAAAAAGCATTCATATGCATACATCCATGCTTAGATACACAGGCTGAATGACAAAAACTCCTCCGTGGCGGAGGAAGACTTTCCTGCCGGGGCAGAACAGCGTGGGTGAGGAAGTGTGGGCTGCCCAACCACCTTCGTGCACTCCCTCGCAGGGAAAAAACTGTGTGGTAGGCTGGAGGTAAACTGAGGGCAAAGCGGCCTAGCTAAGGGTGGATGGCCCTTGCTCACTAACAGGACTTCTGGTTATAGTTTCTTCCCTTTCCGGGTAGGGAACAGGGCATGTGTGGAGCAGATAGGAGGATCTCTGAGAGATTTTGAGTTCTTGACCTTGAGTGGATGGATGGTAGAGGAAAAAGAGGAGTAGGTCGGTAGGAATAGATAAATGGGGGCCCTGCTCTGAAGTCCTGTTTGCTAATGTGGCTGTCAGCCTGGTGGATTGATAAAGATTGAACCGAAATAAGTGCGAAGTTCGGCCTCCGGCAGGAATAAAGAGGAGGTATGCTTTCATTTTGGTATGCTTTAATTTTTTTTTTTTCCTTTTCTGGAGGAGACCTTGCGGGGTAGGGTGGATTAGCAGGCGCCTGTGTGACCCCCAGACGCTCACGTAAACCAGGCCAGGGTTGGGTTTGCCCGCGGCGTCGACTTGCCGCGGTCCCTCTTTGTCTGAGCCCAGCCGGGAATTCCAGCTTTTATTGGGAAGACCGCACTCGGGTGGAGCCCGCGCCGGGTCGGGCGGGGCAGGGCTGGGCTGGGCGGGAGGCTCGCAGGCCGCTGTGCCGCCCCAACTCCGGGACGGTCCTCAGGAGCGCGAGGCAGCCCTGACAATGGCACCTCGGTGATTTCCTCGAGGGCGCCTGGCCCGGCGGAGCTAGCCAGGCGCGGTGGGGGCGGAGTCGGGTGGGAAACTCGAAGGTCCACTACAGCGGCCGAGCCCCACCCCTCCCTCCCGTGGGCCCCACCCCTCCCCCCGCCAGCCCGAGGCCGAAAGGAGCTCTGAAGGCCCTTTGTTAGGCCCCAGGGTCACACCCGTGCCCTGGGGGCCGCAGAGGGGCGGAGGGGCGGGAGAGCGGTGCTCTCGGCCAGAAAGGACCTTATCCTTGCTCCAAGGCCTCGGCCGCCCGCTCACAGGGTTCGGGTAGGGGAGGCCCAGGCCCAGGCCCGCCCTAGCTGCTTTGCGGGTGTGTATGGCCCTCAGGATTCCGTCTGTTTGCAGAGCAGGCTGTGCTGCTGGGGCCTAGGTGGCAGCGGCGGCGGGGTTGAGAAGCTGCTGGGGCAGGAGTGGACGACTTTCTCAGGCTGCCCCCGCTGGTAGCCCAGCCGTCTTAGGCGTGAGTACTTGGCCGGAGACTTCACGCGGCCACCGGCCCGGCCCGACGGCTTTTTGCTGATTGTCCCCAACGTGTTTCCCCTAGAAGGAATATCTGACTTTGTGCTGGATGGGAATTAATGAACGATGCTTTTCCGCGATATTTCTGTAGAAGGCCCCCCTTTCCCATCCCAAGCTCATCTGTGCCTGTCCCCAGTCGAGGAGGTCTTCACTTGGTTATTTTTTTGAGCCATGTCTCCCCGAGCCAACCATCCCCTCCCCGCTCCCCCCCCAGCACCCACGGGCTCAGCTCCCCTTGATTAGACTAGCGGGGGAAGTCCGCTGGAAGATCCTGACAGCATAAAATATAATTTGTGATCTAAAAGACAGTTTCCAGTATAATCTCATTATGCACCACAGACTCCCGGTGTTATTTTGTGGAAGGCGGACAATGATCAATTTACATTGACCCGGGGCTGGGCGAGCTTTTAGATGGTAATTGCCATATTGATTTGCATGCAAAAAGGAGACCTGCTAAAATTAAAGACCGGAAGCTAAATTAAACTAAATTTATTGTCTAGGTGCAAACCAGAGAAACTACTGGGGGAGGGGGTGAGTCAGGTCGGGGTGCCAGAGGCAGAGCAGGTGAAAGTCCCAGAGAGCTTCCAGAGGTCACGGATTGGGGAGCGATCTTTGCCCTTGTGATTTCATAATGTGAGGAGGGGGACTTGTTTAGGGTAGGGGGACCCAGCAGGAAAAAGTTATAAACAGGCACCGTCGTATTGAAGGCACTGGGGTCTTTTAATGCTAATAGTAACTGGCGAGGGGAGGAGAGGTTTATAGGGTTATAGGGGTCTTCCTGCACCATTTCCGGCAAGCCCCTATTTCTATTGTTCTGTCAGAGCGCTCGCAATCGTGCCAGGGACACCCAAAACTCTTGCAACTAAAGAGGTTTTTTTTTTAAAGAAGAAGCAGCAGCAGCAGCAGCCCACGGCCCTTCCCGCCCCACTCCCTCCCCTCCCCCCTGCGTAAGTTCTGTCGGAGAGCGTGCGAGTGTGGGGCGCACTGCACGCGCGCCGCTGCCAGGCCGGGACGGTTGGCGGCTTCGGGAGTTCCTCCCCGGTCGCGGCAGCCCCAGGCTCGGCCGGACGCCGATCGTTTTGGGAAGCCGCCCGCTCCAGGTGACTCCAGGTAGCTCAAGGTGTGTGTGTCGGGGGTCTTCCGGGGCCGCTGTGTCGCGGAGCCGTGGCGGGGGTCACCTCCCTGGAGGTTTGGAAGGGCCTGCTTCGAGCTGGGGGCGGGGAGGGGGGCGGAGGCTGGAAACCCTGCCCCCATCGCCAACGCCAGAAAGTTTAAGAGAGCGAGCTAGTGAGCGAGAGACAGAGCCACTGGCGGGGAGCCAGGGGCAGCCGGGCGGTCGGGGGCGTGTTTGGCTGGCTAGTGGGGTGAGGACCCGGCGCCGCCATCGCCTCGATTCCTCCAGCTACCGAGGCTCTTGCCCGCCTAGTCGCTCCGGGAGCCATTTCGCACATCCGGAGCCTTGGCCTCTTGGAGGAGCCACGGGGTCGAACCCGGGAAGCCCGCAGGGGCAGCCAACTGTCCGGTGCCCCTGCCCTTCCCAGAGATGGCCCTGTGGAGCTTGGGTCGTCGGGTGTGGAGAGTTCCCGGAGCATCTGAAAGCCTGGGGCAGATCTGGAAGTTGGGGATGGGGCCGGGTGGCGACGTTAGGCCCAGACCCCCGCTTCTGCGATACATTGGAGAAATGAAAGATAATCCCAGTTCCTCACTTGGCTCAGGGCTTGGCCTTTCGTGGGGTCCAGTAGGGCCTCGTATCTTAGGACCCACTTCCCTCTGAATTTCCTCCTCCCACCCCACTTTGGTCCCTGGGTTTTTTCCTAAAACCCTGGGAAAAGTAGGTGTAGGCACTCTTTCCAAAGGGCTTTTGCTCTATCCAGATAATTTGATTTATTGCCTTATGTGGCAAAACTAGGGTGGTGTGCCCAGCCCTAGTACCAGGAGTCAGCACTTTTTACAGAACCCTGAGAGGAGCCACCCACCTACCCTTGCCTGTTCTGGGGTCTTGGAAGTGGAGCTTTGTTGGAAGCCCTGACCTCACCTCACACCAGGGTATTTTTGGGTAGGGAGATGGGTAGGAAGTGTCAGAAATGGGGAAAAGACTACAAGGGGACTAAGAGCTGACTGGCTGTAGGGGAAACTGGGTTCTGGTCTCTTTGTGGACTGTTACATAGGTGTTCAGCGCTTCCCTCTTGCCCTGCCTTCGAATACAAGGGCTCAGGAAGCTTTCCGAAATTCGTGGGGATCTCCGATGGCACAATTAGACCAATAATTGGCTCCTCTCCGCAACTCCAGGACTGAGTTTGACCGTGGCCCATTTTTACTAGCTGTGTGACCTTGGGGGCAAGTTATTTATGGCCTCTGAGCCTCAGTAAGTTTCTTCATTTGTAAGACTGGGAATAATTATCCACCTTTAGGATCAAAGAAGACTACTTGGCACATAGTAGGCCCTGAGGATTTAGGGAGTGCTTTGAATGACTGGTGGTGTTCCTGGAGGTTGTGCCTGCATTCCCCGCTGCCTCGGACAGCCCCTGAGAACCAGCCTGGGGCTGGGGGGGGGGTGGGCACGCAGGACAGCAGGTTAAATTCGCCTGGGAGGCTTCTCCTCTGGTCTGCCTTCTTGGGCTGCTCTTTGTTTTGTAGCTCTTTGCGTTCTGCGCTCTAAAGGGTTCCATATGAAAGGGCTTGGAGTTTTTTTTCCCCTCCCCTAAGTGGGGTCATTATATGGTTAGGAATTGATTCCAGAACCGGGCACCTATCTAGGTGATCTCTGGCCAGCCTCCACGTTCTTGCAGGGCAAAGGGGAGCCAGTGGCCAGAGGGGAGAGACATGGTTGGAGGAGGTGAGGGGGGTGGCCTGCTGCGGAGGCCAGAGGTGCTGTGGTTTGTTTGATAGGGATTAAGCCCGGATGTTACGAGGTCTCAGTGTGGTTTTCAATAAAGTCTGCCAGGGATTGCTGCCATATATATGTGTGTGTGTGTGTGTGTGTGTGTACATATCGATATGTATTTTTAAAAATTACCAGCATGAGAAGAAAACCAGACCTGTATGGATCCAGGCCGGTAGTAAGCTACTGTGATCAGGTTTCCTCCTTGACTCCCAGAGGGGAAGTCAGCATTTGATTGAAGCTACACTTGGTTCTTGACTCTCAGGGGATGCCTGCTCTGAAACAGGAGCCCTCCCTCTCTCTTCTCCTCTCCCCCCCACCCTCCTCCTCCCTCTTTTTCCCTTCTTCCCCTAAAAGCCTTTGTGCTGAAAGAGCTTCAGTAGGCACGAATCCCTGGTCCCTCTCTAAAGAATGCCTTCCAGCCTTTGCTGACATTGTTTTGTGAACAGTGGGTTTTACCAGGCCAGCAGTTTTTCTCCCCCCCGCATCTTAGCTCACTATTTTAGAGGTAAGAGTATGGCCACGGTGCGCCTAACTGCGCTGATTTCCACACCGTAGAGCCGGAGGCCTTATCTGTAATCTGAAGACACCTTAACCTTTACCCTAGGTGCCCCCAGACAGGGTGAAGGTGGGGAGAGCCAGGACCCCCCGGGGTCATCATTGAGGGTATGTTTGTTTTTCTCGGGCAACGGAGGCAGAGGGTGGAGAAGGGGTCTGGTCAGAGAGGAGGGACGGGTCCGGCCTTGGGTCTGATTTAAAACTTGGTCTCACTGGAGCAGCTCTTAGGCACTCAACAGTTCTGTACAAATGCAAACTTGAAATAGCTCTAGGCCTACGTCATTTAGGACAGAATAAATGAAGTACAGAAATGTCCAAACTATGCAAATCTTGGAGTTGTCTGCCCTCCCATAAACACATGACAAGTGCCAAGGCATTTCCAGTCAAAACAGCCGTGGAACCAGCAGCCTCCGTCCTTTGTATTTATTATTTTATTAACAGCATTTTACACAGCAGTTAACAAGCACAGCCGTGCCCGCTTTGCGCCCCAGCTCGCTCTCGGCAGACTGGTGGGGGGAGGTGCTGGGTGGAGGGTGGTGGGGAGGGGTGGTCCCTAAAGGAGCCAGCTAGCTGGAGGAGTTTGTGCATTTGGGTAAGGGAAAAGTATAGCGTTTGGGGCTTTCTGCTGGTCCGAAGGAGAGGACAGCTCAAGTGAGCCTTTGGAGGAAGAGATCCTCTATCTCTTCCCGAGAGGGAAGTTGCACAGATGTGGTTATGTCTGGTCTCTGCCGGGATTCCAGAAGGTGAAACAGTATCTTTTCAGGATTCTCTCTGCCCATCAGTTACTGGAGATTTTCAAAGAGTAAGTGTTTGTCTGCTATCGTGAGTCTATATCCTGGTGGAAAGTTTATAACGAAAAGTAATGCCTTTCTTAAGTCATAAAATGAGCCTTGTATGATTATTTAATTAAAATCTATTTAAGGACCGATTAGGCGTGTAATTTGCGCTAATAATGACGATTATGGAAATGTTCGACTTAACCAAAAATCATAAAGGAGACATTTTGATCAGTGGGGCGGCCAGTAAGTACGCACAGAGTTGGACCATTTTTTCGAGGCGTCCGAAGGCCTGGGGCTGCAGGCGGCAGAAAGTGCAGAGCCGCCTGGCCTCTGCGACCTGGCTCAGGGAGCGGCTGGCCTCCCTGCCCTGACCCGGAGCCTGGCCGCGCCCTCCCTCCCGGGGCAACCTACGCTTTCTGAGCATAGAAAGCGACCCTGGGAGTCTGAACCACCTCCCTTCCAGCCGAGGGTGTGGGGGAGGGGTGCTTCTCCCCCAGCCACCAAGAGGGGCAAACTCTGGGAGAGGGCTGATAAACCAAACCGAAATCCTGGTGACATGGCTGTGCTCTTTCGCTTTTACAATCAGGGGCGACAAACTGCACGCTGCCTTGGCTAGCCTCGGCTGGAGCTGGAAGGGTGGGGGGGAAGGGGGGGTCCCCTTGTTCCGGAGAAACCTGCCAGCTGCTGGGCTTGGTGCGAAGGCAGTGGAGGCAGACACAATGCTGCTGTTGTTGGTTTGATCTCGAACTGTGGATTGTTAGTCTGGCTTTAACTATGCGGTAAGGGGGGAATGTGAAGGCTGTTTACAGCGAGTGCAAATAATGTGACAGCTGTTGGTGCATGAGCAGCATGCGGACTGCTGCAGAGGTGGCCGCTGCTTTCTGGCCACGGTATCCTCATCCTCTCATGAGGGAAAAAGTCAGCCACGCGGCTCACCGCCCCACACAACACCCCACCACCACGCGCCCCAACACCCACCTTGATGGCTCCCAGAATCAGTGTGGAGGTTCAGGTCGGTGTGTGGTGTGTCGTGCTTTAGGGGGATTGAACCGCGGGGTGGTGGGAGAGAGGGCCCACAGGGTCCCGAGTGTCCCTCTCCAGAGGGGTGTGGCCAGGATCGCTGGACCTTGGTCCTCAGGTGCCCGGAGGCCGGATTTTTAAGACTGGGGAGCATAACTTGCAGCCCTAAGGAAGTTTGTTGGAAACAATGTGTTATTAACTGAAGGCTTTCTGGAAGTTGCAGAGACGCTTTGGTGGCCCTCTTTTCCCCCTTGGAAATGGCCCTGCTAACTGAGACAAGTTAGAGAGACAGGTTGGCGCCACGTTCTGTGCACTCACCACTCTTTTCCTCGGGGCTGGAAACAATGTGCATAGATTCAGGACCCAGAAGGGGGTGTTTTGGGCGTGTGAGGGTGGAGAAAGGGGTGCATTTTGGCTTCTGATTACCCACACCCCTTAACCTTCCTTCGCAAGCCCTCCCACTTCCAAGAGCACATTGGCCTTCAGCTTCAGGACACAAAGGTGTGGCCCTGGGGTGTGCCCACAGCGCTTCCCACTCTGACTTGATCAGTTAGATGCCCACAGTCACGGGCTTCCTCTGAGCTCCCGGTGGCCCACTAAGTGCTGGGAGGAGGCTCCAGGGTGGGAGGGAGAGCAGTTGGTGGTGGCAGTCACCCCTTGTCCGCACCAGTTCTGGAGATGCAGAACTGGCTCAGGCAGGTGGGTTCAGGATGGCCAGAGACCCTGTTGGGCCTGCCTCTGAGGAGTCCTGGGGCCAAAGGGGTGTCAGAGTTGCTCCCCCCCACCCAAGGTGGGAGCCCGCACAGCCCTGCCCACCCCCAGGTTTTGGAGGATCATTTAGAGCTGATTGAATTCTGTAGCATGGCCTTTCTCTGTGACTGTTCCCCGGGTGTACGGCCTCCAAGGACAGCTGCAAATGGAGTTTGTTGCCCCCAGCCCCCCAGGTCTCCCCTCTCTGAATCCTAACGTGGACTTCTGCATCCCGTTGGGTTCCCCAGTGGGGAGCTGGGAGATGCTTCTGGAGTGATACATGAACTTCGGTGCCAGTTCTATAAATTGGTCTCTTTTTATGACGTGTGCCATTTTCTGTAGGAATGTTGCTTGCAAAACGAGTTTCGCCTTGGAGGAAAGGCGGAAAGATAAACAAGCCTGTAACGCCAAAACACTGGCAGTCTTTCCCTCCTTCCAGCTCTCTTAAAGCAGCCGGGCTGTATTTCCAGGATTAGACTCGTGCTTGTGAAGAGGGACTCTGGTTGGCTTTTTTTTTTTTTTTTTTCCCCAAGCAAATGCAAATTAGAGAAAAATAATTTTCTTTCAACGATATGCAATGTATTAGTCACTTGTTATCGTGCTCCGAGGCAGGCCTCATTTGCGCGTCTGCCAGCTCGCTCACATCTGCTCGGCGCTGTTCGGGGCATTTTAACCTTGGCGGTGTCGTGTCTAGTCCCACGGATCAAGGAGGAGTAATTAAGGTCTGAACAGCTACAGAAATTCACGGGCCCCCTTCTCTGCCGTCGTGGTTCCACAGCTTTGTTGGGGGGGGGGTGTTCCGAATCCCAAGATTGAGTAGCAGACATGGGGTTTCTTTTGTTCCTTGTCAAGAAAGTGGGAGCCCCCTCTTGTCCTCTAACCCTCATTCCCAGCCCTCCCAGAATTCACAGGCAGCGCACAGTCAGCCAGGGAACCCAGAGTGCGGATCACGGGCCGTGTGTGAGGCATCTTTTTAGCGTAAAAAGTTCCTTTGTGCCTCCCGGGTACTCCTGATAGCTGTTGTTAATATCTTCACACTATAGCTTGTCCCTTTGGTGGAGGAGGGGGGGCATGGAGTATGTTGTATTCCTGCAAGACCCTGGTGGAGATGGCAGTGCATGGACACCCCTTCTGGAGTTGGGATATGGATGGTTTATTCTGGATTTCCCCCAGGTTGTGCAGACTCCCAAGTGGCAACCCGACTCTCCTCTGGTGGGATTAGCCCAGAGGAGGTGTGCGGTTTTTTGGGGGGGGAGGTGAGAGTGATTAATCGCATTCCGCCCAGGTTTTCCTGTTCTGGGCTGCCTCCTGTTGAGGGACACCAGCTTCCAGATGGACCCTCTCTTGCCCACGTGGTGGTGTGGGGCACAACCCTGAAAGAAAGTGAAAGGAACAAAAACCCAAGGCGGTGGCTTGCTTCGGTGTCAGGGGAGAAGGGGAAGTGTCCCGTGTTGGTCCAGTAGCCCACCCTGGGTGGGGGGGGTGGTACATGGCAGGAACCCACCACCGGTTTGGCAGCCATTCTTCCCGTGGGTCCTTGCAGGGGCCTCCCCTCCTGGAACCCCTTCCCACTTTACAGTTGGCTACACTTGGCTAGCCCGAGGCGCAGGCGGGGGGCGGGGCACGTCTGCGGAGAATAACACTCCGGTCTGCTCAGAAGGATCCCAGGATCAGGGCCAGGAGGGTCTGCGTGTGCCCACCCAAAGTTCCTTTTTGTCAGATATTCAGCGGCGGGGGCTCGGCGGGGGCTCGGGAAAGGGGAAGCCTAGAGGAGCGCCGGCCGCAGGGCCCCCGGGGTTAACTGGGGGGGGGTACAGGACACTGGGGATTGCGGAGGTCGGGCCGCCTTCGGGAGAGAGCCGGAGTTCCTGGAAGACGGGGCGGGGGAGCGTCGCGAGGGTGTGGGCGTCTGCCCTGGCGCGGCCCCCGCGCGGGGACCTCTGGCGGAGGAGCCGTAAGGAGGGGCGGGCGAGCCCGGAGCAGCATGGGTGTGTGTGGTGGGAGAGAAAATCCCTTTGTTGCCGACCGATCGCGCTTGGGGCTGAGGCGGGGGGGAAGGGGCGCCCTTCCCCCGCTCACCCTGGCAGCCGCCGCCGCCGAGGGCCAAGTTCACCCCCCGACCGACCCCAGTGGCTCTCTCCTCCGACCCAGGCGCCCTAGGAGGAGGCAGGGAAGGCTCTGGTTTGCTCGAAAGGTCAGGGCTTCGCGAGTTTCTCATCCTCCTCGCTCCCTCTCCCCTCCTGCTCCTCAGCTCAGTCTGTTACTAATGCAAAACTTGGGGCGTGGGTGGGGACGCCCCCAGAGGCAATGCCCTGGCTTGGAGTGTGCAAAGAGACAGCGCCTCGGCCGGCTGGATCTCTCCCCCCACTCCCTCTGACACCCTTGGAGGGCTGGTGGACTGAGCCAGCCACCAACATCAGCCACACCCCCGGAAGCCTGTGGCCCTGTCCAGAAGTGGGGGGGGCAGTCTTGGGGTCCCCCTCGCCCGGCAGCTACATGTCTGGGAGGGGGGCAGAAAGCAGCCCAGGAGGACCCGCCCCCAACCGTGCACATCCGGGAGAGCGTTTTCCTCTCATCTTCTACCCCCACACGCTCCCCCTCCCCCCATCCTAAAATAGGAACTTATTCACCCCTCCCTTCCTTGACACCAGGAGAGAAGTGCTGCTGTGCGTGACTCAGTCTGCTCTTGGAGCAGCCCCAAAAAGGGCTCCCGCAGGGTTCGCTTTGGGCTTTGATGAAATCCACACAAGTCTCCTGAAGGTCACCCCTCCCTGGCCTGGGCCCCTCTGTGTCCCTGCCTCAGCCTTCCCACGCAAAAACTGTGCCACGATCTGGGGATGGCACACAGCATGCCTGGTGGACTCAGATGCTGCTTGAGGGGGTTCGACGTGGCGGGCAGTAGCTCTTGCCTGGCGAAACTTGTCACCAGTGCGGTTTAATCCTCTGGAAAACACGGTGCCAAATATTTACAGATGAGGGGACCAAGGTTGAAGAGGTTCGGCCACCTGCCCAGGGACACACTGTGGATGAGGGTGGGAGCTGGGAGACTGGTGGTGGTGACCGTGTTCTTGGATGATCTCCACAGAGAGCCAGCTCTGATGTGAGGGAGTCCCCTTTCCCAGCACACCCTGCACGCAAACTGTCTGGGCTCTCTGATGTCAGCTAGGCCTTCTGAGCCAGGAGCAACCCCCCCCCCCCCACCCCCCTCCACCCACCCAGGCCTTCTTAGCCCCTGACTGGATAACCACCTGATGGATGCAAGGGGTGCCAGATGAGAGAGACCCTTGAAGGGGCACCATTACCACTTGTGAAGGAGTTGGAATGGTTTGATGGTGACTTGACACCTGTGATGTGCAGACTCGAACTGAGCACTGCCTCAAGGGTGGAGGCAGTAAAAGTGGCCTGGTGCCAGGAGGAGCCCAGTGGAGAGACAGGAAGGGTGCCAAACTTGGTCTGATGCTGCCTCCCCCTCCCCTGGCGCATCCCAGCCACTCACGGTCATTGCCGCTTCCCTTTCCAACCTGCTGCTGTTGTCTATCTGGGTAGATCGCCTTTAAAGAAAAAATAGTTCTCTCTGTCTCCTCAGGGCATAATGGTGTCCTCATGGCCGAAATGGGTGGGATGGTGGTGACTGGTCCAGCTCCGTGAGCCTCTCCTGTCACAAGCTTGGCAGTGCCTCTTCTCATGGATCACAGCTCCTAATTTTGGTCCCTCCAACCTCTTTCTGCCAGTCATGTCCTTTCACAGGTGTCCACGCCACGCCGAGTACTCGAAGCATAACCCTTGGCTTCCAGAGCAGGTGACTGCCCACGTCTGTTGCCGGAGACCCAGGCCCCTCCTGCTTTCATTACTGGTGCTTTCAGTTAACTGCCATTCAGAGAACTGGAGTCCATGCTCGGGGGCAATGGACTGGTCTCTCCCCGGAACTGGGTGTTCCAGTGGGCAACCACTACAATTCCTACTGTTCTTCAGAAACCACCAGACTCCCTCAGTCTCCCTGTCCGACCTCTTCTCTCTCAGCCACCTTCCCCATCCCTGTCCTTCCTCCTTGGCCCCCATCTCTCCTCTACTGGAAAAAGGGTTAAAACCTCATAGCCAGGGTGTAGCTTTAGCAGCTAACATGGAAACAGGTTGGTGCTTGTAAAGTGCTTTTCTTGAGTGACTTCACACATCTTGGCACTTCTAGTCTGCACGTGGAAGAGCGGGGCGGTGGGGGCGGGGGTTGGTGCACTCAGAGAGAAATAAGGGCAAACAAGCCTCTCATAGTGGCATAGTGCCTGCTCTGTTTGTCATCTAAATCACATTATTTGTCCTCTCCACCGCGGCCCAAGGGTCAGCGAAGTCAGTTTTGAAGCACTTTCTCTTAGAGTTTAAAAAAAAAAAAAAAAGACCCCAACTATTTCAACAACCCCTTCTAGAAGTGGAGTGGGATGAGCATCGCTGTATCTCTGCCTCTCAGTCTTTTTGTTGTTTCTCACCCTGGCGTCCCCTCAGCTCCACATCCCAGAGAGGTTGGCGGGGGAGGTCCCCAGGGCCTCGACCCCGACCCCGGCGGGGTTGGACTCTGTGTGGCCTCTGCCGCCCAGCCGGACGCCTGCCCAGGATGTTCCTGCTGGGGATTCCCACCAGGATCCTCGGGGCTCCCCTCTCCCGGAGCAGGCTCTCACCCGAGAGAAGGGCCTCCTGGCCAGCCCAGGCCCTGGCTCACTGGCCCTTTCTGCTTGGCTCCATCTTTGGCCAGGAACCTGAAGAGTTAAAAGTCTTTAGCTTGTTGCAATGAAATTATGGCTGGCAGTGGCGCCGCTGTTTGTTCAACAGACCTCCACTTTTAAACAGTTCACAAAAAGTTCATGGGGCAGCTCAAGATTGTGTGTGTGTGTGTGTGTGTGTGTAGTCAGCAGGATCCAGCAGTGGACCTCCCCCTCCCTCGTTTCTTCATGTTCAACCTCCTCCCTTTGCCCCCTCCCCACCACTCCATCTGACCCTGTGCACACGCGCTTGAAGCCACTTCATTAGGTCACATAAGTGTGTGGCATTAATGTTGAAAAGTCCACAGGAAGGGCCCCAGAGGGGTGGGGGAGGGGTCAGGAGGGCTTTGAAAGCACCCAGTGCTCCCAGATGTCCCTACATCGCTTTCACCCTTCCGTCAAGTCCGGGCTGCCCCTTCTCAGGAAAAGCCCCTTTTTTCCAGGCGGGGGCATGAAGGCAGCACCCTTCCTGTTTTCCTCACTCAGGTGCTCAGAGGTCCTTGTCACAAGGTGTTGGCTAAAGGAGGTGGGGAGGTTATAGCTTGTTTAAGGGGAGGCCACTTTGGGGACTGCGGAAGTTTGAGGTCATGGAGGGGCTCTCTCTCTCTCTCTTTCTCGCAGGAGTGTGCGCGCACGTACACACACACACACACACACGGTTTTTCCTTTCCTCATCATTTTCTTAAGGACTTGATCTAGTGATGCTTTTTGCTCCTGGTGTAATTTCTGCTTTTCCTACGGGCGCATGGCGGGAGAGGCTGGTTCCGAGCGGTCATTCCCACTTCTGGTCCCCCTGTTGCAGCCGGTGACCAGGACCCCTGCCTCCTGCCTCCTGTGAACCAAGGAATGTTGCTCTACCTTCCCAGTCAGGCCACCCAGAATGTCTTCCTTTTGTTAGAAGGGGTGGCAGGGGTTAGGGAGGAGACAGTCTCCCTTGGATGTGCCTTGTGGTCATCCCTGGACTAAGTGGTGTCCCCCCGCCCTCGCTTGATCTGTAGGTTTGGAAGAAGGAAGAGAAGCTCATGAGCCCCCACTGAACCTTCTTTAAGACCCCAGCTGGTCTTTTCAGGGCACCGTGTCTAGCCCCTTGGAAGGAGAAGGCGCTTTCTCTGAATCCCACCAGGCCTGCTGCAACTGCCTAGTTAGGCCTCTTCCTCTTCTTCCTCTTCCTCCTCCTCCTCCTCTTCCAGCGCAGTCATTGTTGGGCTCCAACTCCGTGCCGCGTGTCTGTGTGTGTGGCTCTTGATTAACAGACGGTGTTCTGTGTATAGAGGGGCCGACGGGGATACTGGTGGACAAAAGGCCTAGTTAGGACAAAGAACTGCTGAAGGACAGACCAGCCTGGCTTTTGGATTCAGGTCTCTCAGGTGCTCCCCCACTCCCAGCCTTAGTTACTCCCAGAAAGAGTCCCCGGACCCCGGAGCCTCCAACTGGGCCGACCTGGCAGTCTGCTCCTTGTGCTCAAGTGTAAAAGCAAGCATTTGCATATTTTTCCCTGCTAACAAAGGAAATGTGTCGACTTCGGGAACATTTGGGCTTTCGGAAACTGTGTGGGTGGGTGTGTGCGGGAGGAGAAAGAAAAGTTCCCCCGACGATCTGCACACACCGCTGATTTCAGAGTCTGCTTTGGGGCCCGGGGAAAGATGGCCTGGCCTGCGGGCCCGGCCTGGGCAAGGGAGATGACGATGTGTTTGTGCACTGGGGAATTGCCCAGGGCCATCGGTCCCAGGCATTAAAGGCTCCCTACTTATTAACCCAGCATTTAACAGCAGGATATGGGCTGAAGCGCAGTCAAAAGAAACGGCTCAACCTCCAAAGAGCAATTAAAATCCTGCACGAGGATAAATCACGCGCCGTGATAATCCTGTTAATAAAATGCAGCTTGTCCTGACCCTTCACTCATGCAGCAAACTAGAATGTGATGTGGGTGGGGGTGGTGGGCAGAGAAGGTAAGGAAGGGCGGGGAGAGGTGCTCTCCCCTCCTCTGCCCTGGCCACCTCCCCCTCCCTGTAGGTGGAAAATCGGTGGCGTTTGCCTGCTCCCAGCTTGCCAGTGGCTCGCAGCCCAGCAGCCTGGGCTGCTAAGACTTCTGCGCTCGCTGATGATTTCTTGTCCCCAGCGAGCAGGCATCATGGAATTACTTAGCCGCCTCCCTCTAGCTCCCAGGCCAAACCACCCGGGGTTGGTGCTTCATCTGATCGAGGGCTGGGTGGGGTGTTTCGCTGGCCCACTGACCCTGTGTAACCCTCAATCTGTTAAGTCGGTCCACACCACTGCCCCGGAGACACAGGGTAGTTTGGGTTACTACACCTAACTCTTGTGCCTTCCCCCAGACCTGATCCTCTTAGTCCGCGTCTGCTCCCCCCCCCCCCCCCCCCGCACCCCAGCGGAAGATCCGGCGTGTGGCCCCCACCAAGATCGCTGCCCAGCAAGCTGCCAAGCGTGTTCCCCAAAGGCTGGGGAAGGACAAGGCAGGAGTGGCCGGGGTGGTGGTGGTGATGTGTGCAGTTGTCGCGGATGGTGTGGCGCGTGGCCCTTTAACCCCCTCCCCGCCCACAGGAGAGTTGCGGGCTGCCCCTGTACCCTTTGGGTCAGGTGCGTTCCCTGACTCCCAGACATCTGTAGAACATTGAGCGCAGCCTGCCTTCCCGACTCTGCATTCTGTATGAATTGCCTAGAAAGCGGGCCTCTCTGGTTCCCTGTTCAGCTCTTCTTTATTCAACCTCCCGGGATTTTTTTTTTTTTTTTTTTTTTAAACAGACTAGACGCTTGAAGAAAAGCTGCCATCCAAGAAGACGACATGCTTTCAGCAACCCCCCTGTATGGGAACGTTCACAGCTGGATGAACAGCGAGAGGGTCCGCATGTGTGGGATCAACGAAGACAGGTGAATGTTCCCTGTCTGGGTGAGGCCTGGGGAGAGAGGGTGGGTGCCGCCCCACCCCCACCCGGTGCTCCAGAGCCCTGCTGAAGCCCCCCTTACCTTCTCAGAGCCAGAGTGGGCCCAAAAGGGGTGGGGGAGAATGATCTCCCGCCTAGCTGGCGGCCCTTGATTTACAGTTTTAACAGGCAACCCGGCTCAGCGAAGCATTGCCGCCCTTTAAAAGATTAGCCCCTAAAGCGGCCTTTCAGTGCACTTTCGTCCTTAATTTATTATTTCATATTTATGAAGGAGAATTAATCCCAGTCTATATGCTGCTTTAACTCTAAATGTCAGGAGTGTGGGCCCAGGTGGATCGGCATTCGATGTGCTTTTAAAACAAATAGTTTGCTCAGTAATAAATGGGGAGATGGCCACCCCTTACTCCATTCAAGCCCCGGGTTTCTCGGTGTCCTCTACCGCCTCCTCGGCGAGGCCATCGGCTCCTGGTTTCAGTCACCCGACAGCTCCGCTGGGCTTCCTAATCAGTGATTTTGGAGTGTGGGGTAGCAGCAGCTAAGCGGCAGGGGCCTGAAGCCGCTCTTGGGGTATCCGCTGCTGCCTGTCAGCGATTTTATCCTGGGGATTTGGAAGTTGGCACCGTACACTTGCTATATCGATGCTGTCTGATAACAAGTCCCAGGACGGCCGCGGCAGCCTGGCACAGATGGGCGGCTTTGCTCTGGAGCCCGGAGCGGCTGACATGACATTTGTAGGCTCTTCGTGTGTATCCCCCGTCACTGTGAGACGGGCAGTCACATACGGCTTCATTATCACCAGGGAAGCCAATTTTGTAGACCACGGTACCTAACTTTGGGGAAAAGTTTTGAAAGCCCACCCTGGTGAGGAGCACAGAATGGCAGGTCCTGTGACTGCAGCCTTGTGTCTCCACTTCGGTCTTTGGCCTTTGGTCCTCCCTGATGTCTGACCTCAGGTAGAGCTTCGGAGGTCCCCGCTAGGACCGTGGAGCTATGTATTGGCCCCCGTGGCCTCTTCTCCAGAGAAAAGAACAGCACAGAATCTTCGTTTCCCTCGGTGGCCGGCCTGGGGCCCTGTCTGGGATTCCCTGGCCCCGTTGTGCCCTGCCTTGCCTTTGTTTTCTGCCAGCCCAGCTGAAGCACCATTTGGGGCCAGCTTTCAATAGGAGCGCTGGGGAGGAATTGTTCGGTGAGGGCGGTTTGAGGAACGGAGTTATTAGAAACTGGTCCGTTCGGGGGCGATCTGTGAAAGATGGATTAAGTGGGGGAATGCTTTTATGAAGTTTCGTATGTCCTTTTCACGTAGGAAAATTCCTGTAAACGATGGTGATGCTTCAAAGGCCAGACTGGAACTGAGGGAAGAAAATCCCTTGAACCACAATGTGGTAAGAGACGTGGCTTCAGTCTAAATATCCATCGATCTATAATCCCTGGTGCATTAATTTGCATGCTGCCAAGGGGTCTTTTGGGGGTAGGGCAGGGCTGGGTGGGTCTGAGTAGGATGCTGCTTCTGCAGGACCTGGCCCTCATCGGAGCTCTTCTTGCATTCCCGGTGACACGCTAGCCCTGTCCCAGGAGTGTCCGAGTCAGTCCCATAGTGACCCGGTGGCATATGTGCCTCCTTTTCTTGGCTAAGCCACAGGCTGCCTCCATGCTCTCTGAAGCTCGATAAATTTCCAACCTCCAAGTAGACCCTTAGGGTTTCCTTTTCCAGTAAAATACGAAACACAGACCCGTCTTCAGACAGCAGGAGAGGAAGTCAAAAGGCAATACCACAGTTTGACCCCTGGCCTCTATTGATTTAGAAATGAGACAGCTAAAGTCCTCCTTCCCTGCCATCCCACCAAAGATTGTTTCTTGCATGTTATGTTAAATAATCACCATGCTTCCCTAGCTGGGGGGGGTGGGGAGAGACCCCAGTGAGCACCACCCTGCCCCCCAACATAAGGGCCTGGGAGGTTCAGGTCCCGTCTCCCCACCCACCCACCCCCCTGTCCGTACCCTATGAGGGCGGTGCCTAGAGTAGTAGAGCTGGCGTCCTTTCTGTGGCAGCCGAGAATTTTTGCTGAGAAAGTGAATTTTCCCGAGTTAATAGATGACTAAATTTAATGTATAGGCCCCAAGTCTAAAGGGATCAACCTTTTACAGGCTTTCAGGATACTAGCTGAACCAAGGTGAGAAGGCAGGCATCAAAGGCTTTTGGATATGTGGGCCAGGGATGGTGGGCCCCCGTGAAGCCTCTCTTTTTAACCCTTTGTGCTCAGATGTGGAGGCTGATGTCCTGTGAGCCTAGCTGTTGGTTTCTCCTTGGGACAGGACCTACAGCTTTGATGGGGGCATCACGAGTTAACACCTGTGTTCTTCTTCCACTAAGGTGGAGGCCACTACGGCCCATCGGATCGATGGCCTGGCCGCGCTCAGCATGGACCGCACCGGCCTGATCCGGGAAGGACTGCGTGTCCCCGGCAACATCGTCTATTCTAGCTTGTGCGGACTGGGCTCAGAGAAAGGTCGGGAGGCTGCCACGAGCACTCTGGGTGGTCTTGGGTTCTCGTCCGAGAGAAATCCAGAATTGCAGTTCAAACCGAACACCCCTGAGACGGTGGAGGCTTCCGCTGTCTCTGGAAAGGCCCCCAATGGCTTCAGTGCTATCTACAAAACACCCCCTGGGATACAAAAAAGTGCTGTGCCCACAGCAGAAACGCTGGGCTTGGACAGGCCTGCCAGCGACAAACAGAGCCCTCTCAACATCAATGGTGCTAGTTACCTGCGGCTGCCCTGGGTCAACCCTTACATGGAGGGGGCCACGCCAGCCATCTACCCTTTCCTCGACTCGCCAAATAAGTATTCCCTGAACATGTACAAGGCCTTGCTACCTCAGCAGTCCTACAGCTTGGCCCAGCCGCTGTATTCTCCGGTCTGCACCAACGGGGAGCGCTTTCTCTACCTGCCGCCGCCTCACTACGTCAGTCCCCACATCCCGTCGTCCCTGGCTTCGCCCATGAGGCTCTCGACGCCTTCTGCTTCCCCGGCCATCCCACCTTTGGTCCACTGCGCAGACAAAAGCCTGCCCTGGAAGATGGGCGTCAGTCCTGGGAACCCCGTCGAGTCCCATGCCTATCCCCACATCCAGAACAGTAAGCAGCCGAGGGTGCCCTCCACCAAGGGGGTCACCAGCGGTCTGCCCGGGGACACAGCGCTCCTGCTGCCCCCTTCGCCTCGACCTTCGCCCCGGGTCCACCTTCCCTCCCAGCCCACTGCAGACACCTACTCTGAATTTCATAAGCACTACGCCAGGATCTCCACCTCGCCATCTGTCACCCTGTCGAAGCCATACATGACAGTCAGCAGTGAGTTCCCTTCGGCCAGGCTCTCCAACGGCAAGTATCCGAAGGGCCCGGAAGGGGCTGAAGGGGCCCAGTCGGTTCCCGGGCACACCCGGAAAGCAGCGGGCCAGGACAGAAAAGACGGTGGCTCCCCTCCTCTGTTGGAGAAGCAGACAGTTACCAAAGATGTCACCGATAAGCCACTGGACTTGTCCGCAAAGGTGGTGGACGTGGATGCTTCCAAAGCCGACCACATAAAGAAGATGGCCCCCACGGTCCTCGTGCACAGCCGAGCTGGAAGCGGCTTAGTGCTGTCCGGCAGTGAGATTCCGAAAGAAACCCTATCTCCTCCCGGAAACGGCTGTGCTATCTATAGATCTGAAATCATCAGCACGGCTCCCTCGTCCTGGGTGGTGCCCGGGCCGAGCCCTAATGAAGAGAACAACGGCAAAGGCCTGCCGCTGAAAAACAAGGCTTTGGAATGGGCGATCCCACAGCAGCGGAGCTCATCGTGTCCCCGCATGGGCGGCACAGACGCTGTGGTCACCAACGTCTCGGGCTCGGTCTCGAGTGCCGGCCGCCCGGCCTCTGCGTCGCCGGCACCCAATGCCAATGCAGATGGCTGCAAGACCAGCAGGAGCTCCGTGGATACTACGCCGTCCGTCATTCAGCACGTGGGCCAGCCCCCGACCACACCTGCCAAGCACAGCAGCAGCACCAGCAGCAAGGGCGCCAAAGCCAGCAACCCGGAGCCGAGCTTCAAAGCAAACGAGAATGGCCTTCCGCCAAGCTCGATCTTTCTGTCGCCAAATGAGGCATTTAGGTCCCCACCGATTCCCTACCCCAGGAGTTACCTCCCTTACCCGGCACCCGAGGGCATCGCTATAAGCCCCCTCTCCTTACACGGCAAGGGACCTGTCTACCCTCACCCAGTCTTGCTGCCCAATGGCAGTCTATTCCCCGGGCACCTTGCCCCGAAGCCCGGACTGCCCTACGGGCTGCCCACAGGCCGACCGGAGTTTGTGACCTACCAGGACGCGCTGGGGTTGGGCATGGTGCACCCCATGTTGATACCTCACACGCCCATCGAGATCACTAAGGAGGAGAAACCAGAGAGGAGGTCCCGCTCCCACGAGAGGCGCTACGAGGACCCAGCCCTCCGGAACCGGTTTTCTGAGATGCTGGAAGCGAGCAGCACCAAGCTACAGCCAGAAGTCCCCTCCGACAAGAACCTGAAGCCCAGCCCCAGCTGGAACCAAGGGAAAACGGTAGTCAAGAGCGACAAACTTGTCTATGTAGACCTCCTCCGGGAGGAGGCGGACGCTAAAACAGAGGCGAACGCGGCCAAGCCGGGCTTCGTGGCCGAGAGCGTGGGCCAGAGCACCGAGCCCAGTAAGCCCCCGGCTGAGCCCGCCCTGCAGCCACACCGTGATTTCGTCGCCCTGAGGGAGGAGTTGGGGCGCATCAGTGATTTCCACGAAGCTTACGCTTTCAAGCAGGCCCCTGGCCAGTCAGTCTTCAGCTTAAGCAAGGAGAGCATTCCAGCAGGAACCACCAAGGAGAACCTGGGGCTGCCCGTCTCTACTCCCTTCCTGGAGCCGACTCTGGCGAATGATGGCCCACCCGTAACTTTTGGGAAAACCCCAGAGGATCCCAAACCGTTTTGCGTGGGCAGCGCCCCGCCAAGTGTGGACGTCACCCCTACCTATACCAAAGACGGAGCCGACGATGCCGAATCCACCGATGGCAAAGTTCTCAAACCCAAGCCATCGAAGCTGGCAAAGAGGATCGCAAATTCCGCTGGTTACGTGGGTGACCGATTCAAGTGTGTCACTACCGAACTGTACGCAGATTCCAGCCAGCTCAGCCGGGAGCAGCGCGCCTTGCAGGTGAGCCGTCCCCCCACCCCCAAATTTCAGTGACTTTACCAGTTGTCAGTTCTGTTTTTGTTAATGTGGAAAGAGGATTGGGGGAGTATGGTAGGGCAGGGCGCCGGGCAGATTTTGGTTAAAGAAAGCTTATGGTCACGTAAATATATGTATGACACGTGTCCAGTAAGGGGACGTGAGTGGTAGCACTTAGGAGGTTCACGTGTCCAGACACTTGCCGTTACCCTGTAGATGCTAAGAGAGCTCCACGCAGACGCTGCTAACAGAAGTATTAATGATTGCGAAGGTTAGCTAAAGACTGCATGACGTCCCCTATCAGTTGCTTTGACTTCTCTGCCATTACTGTATGTTAACGAATAATGCCTAGCAATACTGCTTAGAAATGTCTTACGCGATACTTGGTGGAGATGTGTGGCAGCCGCGTGTCTGTGGGATTCGGGCAATTTTTTTTTTCCCACCCCCCCCCCCCAAAAAAAAACCTTGCTTAAAGGGATAGAGTTATGTGTTTAATTTGCTAGTGAATGATAGATGTTGTATAGGAATTTCCTTAAGATATTTTACTTTTAATTAAAAGATAAATAAAGCCAAATTGTGTTGCAATGTGAAGAAAAAAATTGGTTTATGCTTATAAAAATGGATGAAGTTATCTAAATGATCCATTGAGTGCCCATTTTAATTACATAGATGGAAGGATTACAAGAGGACAGTATTTTATGTCTACCCGCTGCTTACTGTGAGGTCAGTTCTTCAAATTTTTATTACTAGAATCTTACATAAACCTTTTGAGTTAAATTTCATTTCCAAATATACAGAGGGAAGTTTGTGGGCCATGGTCGTCTTTTATTCATTGTGCATTTTGTTTTCTTTTCTGTTGTTTTTGTTTTGTTTTCCTTTGCGTTGTGTTTCTGTTTTGTTTTTATTTACCTCCAAACGAGAATGTCTCTGTGCTATGGTGTATGCGTGGCTACACATACACAGCGCGTTTCTCTCTCTCTCTACATATGGCTTCACGAGTACAGACTGTGTGATTGCTTACGTATAGCTACTCTTACGTTTTTATCTATTACGTTTTTAAAATATCTCAGTCGTATCATAAATTGTGGTTGGTTTTGGGCAAACTTTTCTTTGAAACTACTTTCCTTTAAGGTAAGGCAAATGAAATAGCTTTTATGGTAAGGTGTCGTGTTTTTTTTTTTTCTTCCCCGTCTCCGTTCTCTTTCTAGCGTGCAATGATGCGCTTCTCAGAGCTGGAGATGAAAGAGAGGGAAGGTGGCCACCCGACAGCCAAAGACTCTGAGGTGTGCAAATTCAGCCCTGCCGACTGGGACAGGTTGAAAGGAAATCAGGACAAAAAGCCAAAGTCGGTCGCCCTGGAAGAGGCCATTGCCGACCAGAATGACAATGAGAGATGTAAGTAAACCCCCAGCGGCTTACCCGTGGTGCGTGGGGTGGGAGGCACTGCTCCCAGAGCTCAGGGAGGCGATGGGGAAGCGGTTCATTGCTGTGGCCCTGTGGCTGATGGGCTGCTCAGAGAAATAGGCCGCTGTCACCAGTCCAGGAGGGAAGGACCCATCGTCTG
Source organism: Mustela lutreola (assembly GCF_030435805.1). Lineage (NCBI taxonomy): Eukaryota > Metazoa > Chordata > Mammalia > Carnivora > Mustelidae > Mustela > Mustela lutreola. The sequence goes on along the minus strand of NC_081308.1, from coordinate 35,362,719 downwards.
TTTGAACGCGGTGGTGTCCAGGGACGGAGGCACCCGTGGAAGACGACTTCCTGGGACGCTTCTCCTTTTCTAGGGAAATACCGGTCCTGTAGTTAGTGACGTTCTGATACGATACCAGCAGGGGAATGACCACGGGAGACATAAGCGTGGCCATGTGTGTTGTGTCCTGTTTTGTAGTGGGTACAGATAATCTGCCCTGCCCTTCTTTTTGGTACCAGTGGGCTGATGCTTCCAGCCAAAGGTGCCTCCCCACCCACCACAGCGACAGCCTCCCAGGGGACAGAGGGTTCTCGTGTTCTCCCTCCAGAGATAAAGGTTTTGTTAAAATGGGACGGGGTCTATTGAGGGCACCAGAGAGAGGAGATCATTGTTTTCGGTGGCATGTTTGTTGGCCACGGTTAGATGTTGACAGCATGATCCAGGGGTGTGGAATAAAGAGGGGGTCTTCCCGCCAGACAGAGGTGGTATTCTGTTGGGTTGGTCAAAACGGAGAGGAAGCAAGGGCTTTTCTCAAATCGCTCTTCGGGCCCAGCAGTGGGTTCCCCGCTGTGGTCTGGGGCCGTGGGGTTTGCCCACGAGATGTCCCTGGCCACCACAGTGTGTGGGTGGCAAGTGGAGAAGGTCTTTCTCCATCTCTTTTAAATGCGCACGCGTGGGGGCCCAAAGGGCACTCCAGACCTTGGAAACCTCACTCGTGAGGGTAAATTTGGGCGTCTGGCTGAGTGTCAAGGTGACGGGGGTTGCAGAATCCTCCTGACGGGGCAGGCAGGGATGGGAGATGCATTTGTGCGGGCTCCGTGCTGTTGGGCATCATGGGTTTGGCGTTCATTGGTGCCTGATGGTGTTTGGGGGAGAATTTGTGGTTCTGGATGGAGTTTGGGAGACTTTGTGCCCCCGGAGAGGGCGCTTCTTACTGCTGTGGGCACAGACCACCCCCAGCCCCCACCCCCTGTCTCCCATAGTCAGCCTTGGGGTCAGACAAAGGCCTGTGGCCAGGTTTCTGGGTAGGCCATGCCAGGACCATTTGTTCTCCTTCAGTCTCAGAAGAAGGGAGTTTTTGTTGCTAGTCAGTGGCGAGGACTCTGATGTGCCTGGAGTAAAGATTTCTTTACTCTTCCACTTCAGGGGGATGGATAGGGAAGCTTGGAGGGTCTGAGCTGCTGTTCAGTAAAGCAGAAACGAGGACAGCCTTTGTTTCTGATTTGCCCATAATGCCAGCTCTTGGGGAAGCCTCTCAGGGAGACCTGATAGACGTGAGCAAAGCTGAGTTAACAGGTAGGTGACTCTCTGAGGGGAGAGGGAGTGGGTGAGGTAGGCTGGAGGAAGGGAGCAGGAAGTTAGGCAGCCTTGAGTCTTCTTGCCCTTTGTCTGGGTTTCGAGTAACTTGGCCAGACCTGGGATGACTGCTGTTCTTCCCATCTCACTCACCCTGGCTGCCTTCCCAGGGAAGTTTATGTCCTCTGCATCTTTCCTGCTGATCCTAGAGTCGAGTACTCGGTCTGGTCAATGGAGGAGAGCCCAGATGACTCAGAAAGACCTCCCTCCTTCCCCTCCCCGGAGTCCCTCCAGGCTCAGTCCGTTGGGTTCTTTTCCTGGAGCACCCAGGACACGCAGCAAGGCTTGGGTCATCACCAGGGGCCAGAGAAGGATTGGGGAAGGCGGGGGTGGGGGCTCACTTTCTAGGATGGGGGCAAAGAAGGGGGTAGGTCACCATCCCCAGTCTTATGGGGACTTGGCAGTTTGTGGAGGAGTGACCTAGAGGAACCATTGTCCTTGCTGTCACGTCCTCAACTAGGGAACAGTAGGTGCTGGATCCATTTGGCTTCAAGTTAACAGGTTGTCTTGTCCTTTTGGCCCTCATGTCTTGAGCCCACGTGAGCTCAGGCCCTGCCCCACGTTGGTTCTCTCCTCACTGGGGTCCATGTGGCCGAGAGCCAAGCTGTGAGCACGTGGGAGCTGGGGTAGGGGTGGGGGTGGGTAGGGGCTCTGAGGAAGTTACGGGATGCCTTCCAGATGACTTCCTTCTCCCCAGACTTCCCTTACCTCCCGCAGACCCCAGGAGCTTCTAAGATGATGGGTGCTTCCGGGAGGGGCTGGCCTGACAGGAGCGAATGTAGTCAGAAACCCCATGGTCGGGATTTTCATGTCTTTTTCGTGGTCAGAGTCAGTTTTTATTTTAAAAGTCCAGCTGATGCCTTTAGGAGGCTTTGTCGCTTTGGAAGTTTATCAGTAGAGGAAACATCAGTGGCATTCTGAAGGTGGGGAGGGACAGGGACAGTCCCTTCCCCCATGAACCGGGAGTGATGGTCTCCCTCGGCAGCCACTTGGCTGGAGCAGACCTGGGATCTGCCCTGTCTGGGTGCCTGGGCAGGACCTGGAGGAAGCCTCGGTCAGAGGACTTCACGAAGCTTTTCTCAGGCCTTGCACCTGCGTGTTGGTGAACTAGACTGAGTTTGGGATCAGAGGTTCCCCCTGTATCCCTTTTGTAGAGGCCTTGAGTCCCCACAAGGTTAGCCTTTACCGGGGGTGCTACAGTCACATGCAGAGGAGGGAGTTCCCATCATGGGGAACCCTCCTGCCTTGTTGAGGGCTCACTGGGAGGGGGGTGGGGGACTGGCCCCTGACAGCGGGGGTGGTTGCTTTGCTGCCCCCAGTGAGGCATAAATGTTGCCATGGCGAGCTTTCTGTGAGGTGGCGCTATGACACAATCAGAACAAATTGTGGGAGGCCCTTGAGTCACGGGACTGGCGCCACAGGGAGCAGGTGTTAAGCCACGAACCACACAGCCACATTCACGTCTGCGTCGATCAGGTGACCAAGAGCGTGTGCCGTCCCGCCTGTAGAAGGGCTGAGAGTAGTGGTGGTGGCCGACCCAGTGGTTAGGTCCCCTGTATCCAGCTCTCTGTCTCCTTCGCTCTCAAGGGTAACCCCATGAGCTCTGGCCAGAACAGCTCATCTCCGAGCCCTGGGCCGGGTTTGTGATGAATCTCCCCCCTCCCCAACCTTAGCTGGTGGCGATGTGTCTCCTGGTTCCTCGTGGTGGCTGCTCTTCAGGGTTCTTACTGAGGCAGGTCTTGGCTCAGTCCAATTGGGATCTTTGCCTGAGAGGCTTGGGAGCTGTGGAAAGGATGGGGGACCCTAGTCTGGGGAAAGACCCTCTAGCGGAACAGGGGAGACAGCAGCTTAGTGATGTAGTGTGAATAGGTGATTTTGTCAACCTGTGACTATAGTGGCAGGAGGATTCCTGGGGGGGCACGGGTGCGACTTTGCTCCCTCTCCTTGTGGGTAACGGGGTGCTCTCTGCCCTCAGGCGGCAGCTTCTCGGTGGGAAGCCTGGAGGAGACCTGGGGAAGGGCTCTTGTCCGCTTGTTGGGGACACTGTGGTTCAGTGAGCAACAGGGAGCTGAGGTGTCCAGTCGGTGGCTGCTTGCTGACCACGGCGAACGGCTGGGCAGGCTAGGTGGGACGTGAACTGCACGGTTTGCAAGTTTGCAGCTGAGGTGAAGATGCACGGAAAGCCTTCTCCCGGAGCAAGGCACGCCTCATTAGGGGACCTGGGGCTGTTACAGGTACAGGTGATTATGACACCTGCAGTTAGAGTGTAAAATCCAGAAGTGGCATCTTGGGAGGGAGAGAGGCGTAAACGGATCAGGGCACGTCTCAGGTGTGGGCACCAAGGTGGCCAGGGTCCCACACCAGCTAAGCTGCTGCCTGACTGTGACTGTAGAAGGTGTCCATCACCTCCCAGTCACCCCTGCTTTCAGATCACCTGCTTTGATCCATCTTTCCTATCTCGGGGCGGGGACGACACGTACACTGAATTAACTTTAAAATGGCATAAGGTGGTTCCTATATTTGTGCGCTGATCCCCAGCCCTTCCCACGGGGCTCTCTGTGAAGGCTGACCAGAGACGCCAAATGGTGTCAACTGGGAGGGCTCACGGCTCCAGATTTTATGCAGTGGGGCTAACATGAAAGCTTGTCTGACAGTCTTGGTGTCCCGTCCACTGATTTCCCCAGCCTTTCTCTCCACTGGTCTTGGCCTGTGTTTATGAAGCCCAGTCCGGGAGGCAGCTGGCGGTAATAGTCCCACTTTACAAGTGAAGGGGGCTGAGTTGTAGAGTAGAGCTGTTACTGCTGGAGCAGTTAGGAGGGTCACAGAGCAGCGGGCGTGTGACACTCACAGCCCATCCCTCTGCTTCCCCCGGGCCCAACGTGGGCTGCCACGAGTCCCGGCTGCCACTGAGCCTTGTGTCTTCCCGCAGCCATGACAGTAGACCCACATGGTTGGGTCCTTCCACCATTGAGAGCACAGCCTAGCTGGGGCCAGGGATCGATCCCACCCCTCAACGCACACACGCAACTGACCACCACTAAATGGTGGTGATGTCCCCAGGAAAAAGCCAATTGGGGAACCACGTGGGCTGGTCAGGAGCAGGGAGGGATATTTGAAGTGGCCCCCCGGGGGTGGGGGTGGGGAACGCAAGAGGAATGGGGTTGGCATATGAAGAGTGTATTTCTGACTTCATCGAGAGATGGACTCGCACAGTTTCTGCTCAGTGTTAGCAGAATACCGAGCTCCCGCTCCTTAACATCCCAGCGATGCTTAGGGAATTAAGTGTGTATTAGAAGAAAGGTGACCCAAAGCGTTGGTGAGCCATTTCTTAGACTAGAAAAACAGCAGCGCGTCATGTTGAGCTGAGGTGATCTAAGGAAAGGTCCTGAGGTGAGGAGCCCACCCTTGTGGCTTAGGGAGCGCTGGAGGGAGCAGTGCAAGGAGACACACCTGTGGGCCAAGGGGGCGGAGCCTGGTGTTTGGAATGTCCTCAGGTGCTTGCCTGTGAAGGAAGGCATGAAGGGAGTGCCAGCTGGGGTAACTGACGTCCCATGGGTGTGCATGGTGTCACTGAGGTGTGTGTGTGGGGGGGGTGGGGGCGGCTAATATACACTCTTTCCACTTTTTCCCTTCCTCCCATGTGAGAAAGACGGGGAACAAGTAGCGATAAGGTTGAGTTCTTCGAAATTGCCCTTGACCCTCGTGCGCACACCAAGAAGCCTCTCCTTTGGCTTCCCCAGGCTCCTCTTCCCATCTCCCTTGGTCCCCCAGCTTCTCTGCCTGCCAACACTCCCTGCCCCAGCCCCCCTCCTTCGCTATCTCCCAGTTGACCCAAGGGGACACAGATGCGGTCCCTTCTGCAGATGACATGTAGGAGCTATTTGTTCTCTTTATTACACAGCCTTCCTTTTATTTCAAAATAATGCCCTCAGCAAATGTTGCCCGAGAGATTTCTTCGGTCAGCCCTGGCTTGGTTGGCTCTTGCTGCAGGGTCACCTGCCCGCCTGCGGGAAGGGACCCGGAAGGGACCTAGGCGTCTTGAAGTTGTGATGCCTCATCTTCCGATTCTCCTCGCGCCCCAATTTAAAAAAGGTGCAAGGAGAAAGTTGAGCATCGTAGTCGCTTTCTGCTTAGCTGTCCTAGCCCTGGGACCTTCTGTTTTGGTGGCCTTTGTGCTTCCAACGTGTGAGGGCCCCGGTGTTCTGAAGAAGGGTCTGTGTGTGGCAGATTACCATGGATGGGCACGGAGGTCCTGTGTTCTCACGGTGACCTTTGGGCCTTCATTCCTTGTCCTGCCGTTGTCCCCCCCCTCCCCAGGCGAATACAGTGCTGGCAACAAACATGATCCTTTTGAAGCTCCAGAGGACAAAGATCTTCCTGTGGAGAAATATTTCGTGGACAGGCAGCCTGTGAGCGAGTCCCCCACTGACCAGGCGGCTGTGGACATGCCACACAGCCCCACCCTCCGGCTAGACAGAAAGCGCAAAGTATCAGGTGATAGCAGCCTCACCGAGACGGCTGTGGAAGAGGTGCCCGAGGACCCTCTGCTGAAAGCCAAGCGGAGACGGGTCTCCAAAGGTGAGCTCAGTTGGCTTCAGCTGCCTGCGCATGCGGGGGGTGGGGGGACGGCCAGACCCAAACTGTGCTGCCTGCCCTCACCACGGGGCGCCCAGGGGGAATCCCTCGTGCGGAGCAGTGGCGGTCCCCTGTTCCCGCCCTGGAGCCCTGGGGAAGCCACTCATGCCTCCCCTGTGCCCAAAGCCAGATGCAGGAGCTTGAGCCCAAAGATGGCCAAAGATACCGGATAAGTCCCGTTCCGAGAGACTTGGTGACCGGCTCCGGCAGAGGCAGGGACCGCTCACTCCCCTTCCCACCCCCACCCCTATTAGCGATGCGTAAGACAATTTGTTCCCCCCCCAGGGGGCTTTTTGATTAATTTGTAGTTATTTCTCCATTAGATGACTGGCCTGAGAGGGAAATGACAAACAGTTCCTCTAACCACTTAGAAGACCCACATTATAGTGAGCTGACCAACCTGAAGGTGTGCATTGAATTAACAGGGCTCCATCCTAAAAAGCAACGCCACTTGCTGCACCTTAGAGAGCGCTGGGAGCAGCAGGTGTCGGCAGCAGAGAGCAAACCTGGCCGCCAGGGCAGGAAGGAAGTGACCCAGGCGGTTCAGCCTGAGGTCACCGTCCAGGGCAATAACAGCCCCGAAGAGAAACCCGGCAGGAAAAGGGCTGAGGCCAAAGGCAACAGAAGCTGGTCAGAGGAGTCCCTCAAATCCAGTGACAATGAACAAGGTACGCAGAGGCCGCCCCGCTCCTGCAGGGTGGGTCACCAGCCTTCCCGTGGGCAGGGGCCCCAGGAGGAGCCGAGTGCCAGAGAAATGGACAGACCAGGTCGAGGCGGGCAGGGAGTGCTTTCCTTTCAGATCCTTCCAACCTCCGGTCCTGCCCTGGGGAGGGAGTGTGTAGTGAGGGGAGCTCAGGAGGGAGCCCATCGTCTGGGGAACCCCAGGGGGCTGGCCGGTGCCCTGGTCCAGCCTCAGCCCGTGTCTGCTTATTTAGGTCTATTTAGGTCCTGGGCACCCAGCTCCCCCCACCGCACCCCCACCCCGGCCCCGTGGGTTGGGGGGTGGGAGATCTGGAAGAGCTGGCTCCTGCCCTCCTCCTGTCCAGGTCCTTTGAGGAAACTTGGGGCCACTTGGCGTTTTGTGGGTTAACCTACTTGCTGTTTGAATGTGGGATAATTAAAATATTAATGCTTTGGGAACATAATTGGTATATCTTTAAAAACTGAAGCCGCTCCAGTGATCAGTGCTAACAATGGGCTTTTCTTTCCGCACCGGCTACAACTGTGTAACGCCCGCTTCTTCTCCCCCTCCCTCCTTCCCGCCGCCACCCCCTCTGGATTTAGGCTTGCCTGTGTTCTCCGGCTCTCCGCCCATGAAGAGCCTTTCATCCACCAATGCGAGCGGCAAAAAGCAGACTCAGCCAAGCTGCACGCCAGCCTCGAGGCCGCCTGCCAAACAGCAGAAAATTAAAGAAAGCCAGAAGACAGATGTGCTGTGCACAGACGAAGAAGAGGATTGCCAGGCTGCCTCCCTGCTGCAGAAATTCACCGACAACAGCGAGAAACCATCCGGGAAGAGACTGTGCAAAACCAAGCATCTGATCCCGCAGGAGCCCAGGCAGGGCTTATCCCTAGCGGGAGACTACTATGTGGAGAACACGGACGGCAAGGTACCTCTTGCCTACCCCCTACCCCCACTCCCCTTTGGGCCCGGGACAGCACACCCCACCTGCTTGCCGCCTCTGCTTCTGGGGACAGAGGTTCTCTTTCCCCACATTCCTCCCCCAAATATCACACCCCACCCCCCAGGGCTCCTCCGTGCAACCCTCCTTTCTTCCCAAAACAAAAGCAAGGGGGAGAGTTCCTCCCTCGTTCGGGTCTGTCACTTGGGAAGGCGGGTCAGTGAAGCCTGGCTTACCTGTGTGCACACCCGGTTTTGTGACAGGTGACTGTCCGGAGGTTCCGGAAGCGGCCTGAGCCCAGTTCCGACTACGATCTGTCACCAGCCAAGCAGGACCAGAAGCCCTTCGACCGTTTGCAACAGTTACTGCCAGCTTCCCAGTCCACGCAGCTGCCACGCTCCAGCTCCCCTCCAGAGACCACCCAGTCGCGCCCGATGCCTCCAGAAGCTCGGAGACTCATCGTCAATAAGAACGCGGGCGAGACTCTCTTGCAGCGGGCGGCCAGGCTCGGCTACGAGGTGAGGGGCCTTGTTGGGGGTTGCCTGGATCCCAGGAGCCCTGGCCATGGCTCCTCAAGGCTGGGGGCGGGGGTGGGCAGTGGCGGGGTCCAGACACAGCCCCCTCCTCACCCGGGACTGGGCCGGTATTCCAGTGGGGTGTTTGCGTTCTCCCCGCTCGCGCTCCCGGCTCCTGCCGCTTTGCCGGCTTGTTCAGTCGCCACGTGAAGAGAAAGGCCTCTCTGATGTTCACGTCGTGTTCAGGCAGGTAGGCTGCTTCGGCACCCTCTAGTCTCGCTCACTTATCTCTGATACAAAATCTGACATAACCCAGGGCTTGGCGACTGGGGGAATTTTAATGAGTCCTTTTAGATTCTGATTAGCAAGGGGGAGAGAAGTTATTAGCTCTATTTTGGGTTGCCTGTGCTGTTCCGGGCAAAGCGATGCCCCTGTCGGGAGGGGGCAGGAGATGGGTAGGGCTTGGGGTTGGGGGACAACCTGAAGAGTCTTTTTTTTTCCAAGAGGGCGTGCGGGGGAGGATGGGGGGGACTCGGTCAATGCCTAAGACTCACCGCCCCCTCCCCCAGCCTGCTCCTCTCCCAGACCGCCTCACGCTGCTGGACTTGCCCTCTGAGAGATCTATTACCCCCTCTGCCCCGCGCGGCTCCCCCACCACGCTTGTCAGATGAAATTGTGATGTAAGAGCCCACAGGGCAAAGGCATTTTTTATGCTGGCATCAGCCCTCTGGGAGTTGAATGGTGGAAAAAAGAGGGCTCAGCAGGCTGAGTGTGGAGGTGTGGCCCAGGGCTGCGATGAGGGCCCGCGAGATGAGGATGCTCGGGATGGGCCCGGAGTCCCGGCCCCCATACCTTGGCCAGCTCTGTGGCTCCGTCTGCTGTGTGGGGGAGCCCTTCCTGGTGTGACCGCCTTGACCCCCAAGCCAGACACACACCCCCATTTCCCTCCCAGGGCACAACTTGGTAGGAAGTCCAGAGCACCCGTGATTTTTTAGCTTGAGGGTAGTTTTGGTGGACCATTAAAGATGCTATTGTTGATGCCTTTTCTGGTGGTATTCCTCTTCTGGAGATCTCTGGATTGCCTGGAGAGAACTCTCTGGAATGATTCTTAGGGGTGGTGAAGTCCTTGTGGCATCTGGTTGGCTTCCCGTGAGCTGAGAGCTGCAGCACCTAGGATGACCGACAGATACTCTACCCGACGCTGAGCTAGTTAGACCCCGCGTGCCCGGCATTATTAGTTCCTTGGGTCATGACTGGTCGTGGTTGAGAAAAGGGGTCTGTGTTCCCGGCAAACACTGGATGAGAGGAGTGAGAGCAGGAGGGTAGGGCTCCCTGCTTCACTTCTGATCTTGGCATTTCCAGCAGTCTTCATTTGGGCCCAGAGACCTAGGGAGACCCTTGTTGGTTCTCTAAGGAAGTTTCCATTTTGGTTTTCTTGTGGAACCAGTGGGTCTGAGGCCTGGACCAAGGAGCATTTACTCAGTCCATGCATTTTTAAGCTACGTACTAGGCCTCTGATGGCACCTGAACCCTTGGAAATGTTTATATCCTGACAACTGTGTGTGGGGGGTTCCCTTCATGCCTCAAGTTCAGCATGTAAGTTGCATAGATTACCAGTTTTGACGTTGAGCATGTATGTAGTGACTTTTAACTCCCAACTTTCTGGGATTTCGTTGGGGAGAATTTAAAATGCGTGGGGATGGCCATTTAGATTGGGCAGTCTCAATCTTTGAAAGTTGAAGGACCGTTTGTTTAACGCCGGAAAGGCATGTGTCATGAAAGCACTGACTTGGAAGAGTCTTACCGAAGTTCGTTTATACCACCATGTGTTTTTGCTTAGCTAGGGATGCTGCGTGTCCTGAAAAGGGTGTCCGAGCTTTGTGTTGGGCTTCTCTGCTCCTTGAGGTTCAGAAACACCCTCTACGTTAAATAGAGCACTTGCGTGGCTGGAGACACTCGAAGCTTTTCCCTCCTGGTAGAAAGGCTTCTGTTTCTTAGGCTAAAATGCCCGTGTGCAACCACATGCTTGTGCGTTTAGTGGTGATGGTTAAATTTTCTATGAATTGAATAAATCATGTTTTTAAAAAAGTTAATGAGGCATTTAATTAATTAACAATGTCGGGTTTATGGCCTTTATGGTTACATTTTGCGGTTAATGGCATTCAGCTTATAGCCGCTTAACAGAGAATTGTCCAACGAAAACAGTTTAATTTTGTTTGGAAATGGGTGGGCTGCCCTTCAAACACTCCCATTTCTAGTACAGAACGTAAGCCAGGAACTGTTGGGTGGACAGCCTTGCCTGTCCTCTCTGTGGATGACAGCAGTGGACAGGCGATAGGCCGCTGCCCTCCCAGCAAGGAAGCCATAGTTCTTTAGGCCGCTTGACCCCCTAACTAGACTGGGGCTTGCAGGCTGCTCATAGCAGCTGGATTGCGTCCCTCTCTCAAGGGGCCCTCTTGGGACTTCTGAATCTCCCCACTGACCAGGTACCAGAAGACTTGAGCTGTAAGTCTAGCACATGATGTTCGTTGAACTTGGGGCTCTTAATCTCTCCAGACCTCAGTTTCCCCAAGCGTGGAAGGAGAACGGTGCCACTTTCCCTTCCGGCTGTTGCAGAGGTTACTGTGGGGTAACAGGTGACATCCTCATTTGGGGAAACTGACAATGCTGTAAATAGCACAGCACAGTGAGGGCAAAGCCCTGTGGCCGTCCCGTGCCTGCTGCCTCTCCTCTGCCCTCCGGGAGAGGAGAGTCAACTTAACCTACCCATCAGGTTGGCCGTCCTTTGATTTCGAGGTACCCTGGTAGCGATAGGGGGGTCTCCAGGTGAAGGCCATAATTGTCAGAGCAAATAAACCCCAGTTGATAGGACACCCGGCAGGCTGCCGGGACCCAGGTAAATTGATCTGCGCACAGCAGTCGGTGGCGCTCGGACCTGATCCCGGAGCCACGTGACAAGGCCTCTCCCTGGCTGGGGCACCACAACTCATTAGCTTGCAGCCGTCCACTCGAGTCTGGCTAGTGAGGGCCTGCTAAAAGAGCAGCAGCTTCATGCGGTATCCTGGATACGAGGGCTTGGGGCAGGTGGCCTGGGAGCCCGGAGGATTGTGGGCTTTCTGGCAGGTTGGGCTCCCGAACGGAGAAACGCATCTGTAGGCATGCCTTCTTTCTTCCGCCTCCTGTTTCGGAGGGGAGCTGCTGTGGTGTGACCTGAAGCCACAGGACACTGATGGCCAGCTCTGCCAGCATGCCACATGAGGTTCACGGGGTGAGCATGTAGAACATTCTAGTTAGCTCCCAAGTAAGTGGTCGCTTTAGATGGGGCCTGGAAAGACCCCGAAAGGTTTGTAGATCCCAGTTTACATCTGCGGGTGGCTGGAATGACCCCTGTTTGGGGTTTAACAGAGGAGTTACTTCAAAGTTGTCACAGGGAGGCCTGCTCCGGCCCCATCCAGCTCCCCCTTGGCAAGTAGACTGTGTGTAGGCCAGCCTCACGCAGCCCAGCTCTGGGAGCCTGACAGCTCTCTGCTGGGCATGACTTGTAGGAGAGCAGGGCCGTGTGTTTTCTGGTGGCAGACGCTGTTCTGTGTGTTTGAAAACTTTCTTAATCAAGGTAATAAAACATTGAATAAATTACTGCTCTGCTTACCAGGAGCTGTTCGTATTAATATTTTAACACACCAAAGAAGTCAGATTAATAACAGTGATTCTAACGCAACCCGTTGACACAGAATACCTTCTGAGATGGCGGGGGGAGGGGCGGACTTGTTTTGTTTAGTTCTCAAGACGAGTAGGTTGCAGCGTGGGACTTTTCGGATCCCTGTCTTTATTAACTTAAGTAGCTATGCAAATATCCCATATCGATTCTGCTCCCAGTGGGGCAGCGCAAGGTGAAGGAGAGATTGGGGTTATCTGAAGTGGTGTCCTGTCCTTTCTCGATGTTCAGCGGCGGTACAGAGAGAGCCTCACTCTTGGACCCTGCTTACCCTGCAAGCAGGAGCATGGGAGGACTTGGCTAACCTAACCCAATGCCCCTCCTTCTCAGTGTGAAGGAATGTTCTCTGGCTAATTTAATCTCTGTGCGTCGGTCATCCATATTTTTTACCTTTTTCTCTCCACTACCACCTACTGAATGCACCCACGGACTCCGTCACATGTGTTCTTGCCACCTTCACCAGCAGGGCCCCCGCTGGCCCGAACTGCTCTTGGGCTCAGGGACCCAGGGACACGCGCGTGCACCTCTGAGAGTAGGCACTGCCAGGCTCTGGAGAGGTCGCCCTTGTAGGCACAGAGGTCTGATGGCGTCCCCGTCTCCTCCCCCCCCCCCCCCCCCACCATAGGAGGTGGTCTTGTACTGTCTGGAGAACAAGATCTGTGATGTGAACCATCGAGACAACGCAGGCTACTGTGCCCTGCACGAGGCTTGTGCACGGGGATGGCTCAACATCGTCCGACACCTTCTGGAATATGGCGCGGACGTCAACTGCAGCGCCCAAGACGGAACCAGGTGAGTGGCATTGGTTCTTGGGGCATGGGGTAAACTCCAGAAGGGAAGGTGGAGAGTGATAACCTAAGCACATCAATGTTGGAGTCTTCCAGAACAGAATCAAGCAGACCTTTGTGGCAAACGAAATGGAACTCTAAAAATTACTAAGGGCTGCCCTGGACTGAAAGTCCTAAAGACGTTAGAGCTTTTGTGATAACTGAGGTTGTCACCTTTTTAACAGTGTATGAAATACGTGTGAATAGGTAGTCTCAGGAACACATACAGATGGAGGGCCAGCGGCCACTGGCTCCGTAGGACCTGCTATGTCCACTAGCATCTTTCCCAGTTGCATGTGGGATGCAGCTGGGAGACAGGGCCTAGGGCTTTCCTGACAGGGGTAAAATTAGCAAAACTGCAAGGTATTTGGTGTCTCGTGGTTTCCAAACAGGATTTCCCCCCAAGATGGGACTGCGGGCAGCGTTCTGACCCCAGTGGACAGGGGCCAGAAGACTCTGAGATCTCACTGCCCCTGCCCTGCCCGGGACTCTGCTTCTGGGCCAGAGGCAGGCTCATTCATCTCTGAGCTGCTGGCATGCCGTCTTCTGGAGAGGCCCCACTTTGTACCTAGTTTTCATTTTTTTAAAAAGGAGTAGGATTTACCCTTTATTACTTCTATTATTATTATTATTATTATTGTAGAAAAGTTGCTTAGCTTTTTGGCTTCCATGATGGTGTGAGTCCTTCACCCCACCCCGCCCCCACCCTAAATTCTTTTTTCCCAGTCTGTGTCATTACTTCACGTTCATTGAAAATAGTTTCATTTTAGCTTGAGTTCCCCCTTGGGCCCTGGATTAAAATAGATTTGCATTTGGGAATTAGGTTTGAAATTGGCCCTTCCACCTGCCTCAGAAAGGGTTATGTGTAGAAATAGCAGAGTAAGTCCTTGCTTGACCTTGGGCCACTCCGGAATGGCAGCGGCACAGCTCCTTGGTGATGAGGGTGCCTGGGAGGCTTGACGCACACATGTCCCGTGGCGAGCACAGATTTAATCCTACTACGCGTCTCTCCTAGACCACTCCATGATGCCGTTGAGAATGATCACTTGGAAATTGTCCGCTTGCTCCTCTCCTATGGTGCTGACCCCACTTTGGCTACGTACTCAGGTAGAACCATCATGAAAATGACCCACAGCGAACTTATGGAAAAGTTTTTAACAGGTACGACAAAGTTCAGGAGATGGTCTTAGTAGTCCAGCTGTTTTCTACAGTTTCTTCACACACTTATGTCCGGGGACTGCCCCTTCCTCACTGGGCCCACTCTCCTTCACTTTAAGGGACACTTGCTGGGGAAAGTTAGTCTGTCTGAGAACGGATACGTAATTCAGAGGACAGATACGTACGGTCTTTGCCTACGAGGGCTGAGAAAATTCTTCACTTACCCATCTAGCCTTTTGGGTGGGCCAGGGGCAGGGAGGGTGGTCCGTCTGTCTGGAAAGCAGGTGGACGGGTACGTAGGTCTGGGCGCACGTAGCTGAGAACAGGGATTTGGAAGCGTTGCCCAAGAGGGAGCACTGTGGGATAGATAGGAAGCGCCGTGCCAGCTCTCACCGGGAAATGCCCCCTACCTTGGCCAGCGTTTCATTCCCCTACAGCGGGTTTTATCTTGTTTTTCTCTTTCCAGATTATTTAAATGACCTACAGGGTCGCAGTGACGAAGACTCCAATGGCTCTTGGGAATTCTATGGCAGCTCTGTGTGTGGTGAGCAGTTGTCCTTTTCCGTTCAGTGGCAAGTGAATGAGTTACAGAACTTTCTGGTGTGGGTGAGGGCTGGCGGGCAGCGGGTGCTGTAAGCAGGACTGAGTTGGGCAAGTTTTTCAGAGTCCTCTTTTGACAACAGCCAACCTCTCGCGGCTGCTTGCTGACATCTTTCTGTCTCGTCTGCCCTCCCTTAGAACCAGATGATGAGAGTGGCTATGATGTTTTAGCGAACCCCCCAGGACCGGAGGACCAGGATGATGATGATGAGGCCTACAGCGATGTGTTTGAATTTGAGTTTTCGGAAAGCCCCCTCTTACCGTGTTACAACATCCAAGTGTCCGTCGCTCAGGGGTGAGCATGGCTGTCTGTCACGTGCTTGAGAACTAACTGGGCTGCTCGGGGAGGGGTAAGGGGGCAGGGGTTAGAAACCCCTTTCAGCAGGTGAGGGTGGGTGGGTGAATGAATGCCGTGAACCCCACATAATGCAGTAGATCTTTCTAGAAAAGGTCGGTGGGGGTGGGGGAGTATAGCATGGTCTAACTGCCCTTATCAGGAGACCCTCCCCCCCGCCAGGACATTGAATTCAGTGATTGGAATTTCATGGAAGAGTTGGGGCAACTCGGATCCTTAAGTCACTAAACTTGGAAAGGGGTCCTCTTCATGAGCCCCCCCATAATATGCCACTGTTGTGACCTTCCAAGACACTTGCAGTCTGTTGGCCTCTGCTGATATACCCCCCTCTTATGTAAGATCGAAAAGAACATTCTGTGGTACCTGGGATCTTAACTGTCCTTGGACGTGGTTAGACCAAGCCTTGCCCTGATGGTTGGGCCCTGGGGCCGCAGATGACCAGTCCCTTGGGGGTGTGTACGCGACAGGGGACTCTTTGGCTGCGTGTTGACACAGGTGCTTAATGAGTAACCTCCTCCTCAGATTCCAAAGTCGTAAACACGCATGCTGCTACAGTGACATGTTACTCGTGATAGAAGTCCTAAAGCCTGGCAGGGTAGCTGGGAGGAATGTCACACCTTCCTTCTCAGAAGAGACACTCCCAGGAGTCCCAAGGGGTGGGGGTGGAGGCGCAGGCGCCGGGAAGGGAAGGCCAGCGGGCCAGCCTTCTGTGTCGTGTTGATAATGCTTCCCTTCGGGAGGGTCAGAGCAGAGGACAGGAGAGACCCGAGGGGTGTCTGTGGGCGGTGTTTGGGCTAGGATACAGAAGGCTTCCCACGGTGACCAGAGTGAGGTGCTTGCCCTGGAGAGGGGTCACCTGAGACCTGTGCTCAGAGTTGTGTGAGCAGGTGTGTTTGCCTGTCAGCCTCTGGCCGCCCCAGGACTCCCCGAGATGAGGCTCCTTTCAAGGTGCTGTCCCTGCTGCTGTCTAAGTCCGGCCGGTCCTCTTTCAATGGTCGCTTCACAATCCAGACACATCGCACCTCCTCACCAGCTTTTCTGGGGGTGATGAGACCCTGGGACGGGGTCCCGGCAGGGTCCCCACAGGAGTGGCCAGCCCATTCGCGTGGGGGTTGTAGCTCCAGGCACCTTCAGCTTGGCCCAGAAACTCGAGCCACTCTCCTGTCTCATCTGCAGGCCTCGAAACTGGCTGCTGCTCTCGGACGTGCTCAAGAAGCTGAAAATGTCCTCCCGCATCTTCCGCTGCAATTTCCCCAACGTGGAAGTTGTCACTATCGCCGAAGCCGAATTTTACCGGCAGGTGTCGGCCAGTCTCCTGTTCTCCTGCTCCAAAGACCTGGAGGCCTTTAACCCCGAGAGCAAGGAGCTCTTAGACCTGGTGGAGTTCACCAGTGAGCTGCAGACTCTGCTGGGCTCGTCCATGGAGTGGCTGCACCCGAGCGATGGGGCGTCAGATGACTACTGGTGAGCTGGCTGGGCCCGCCGTGTACAGTGTGTCATAGTGTTAATCTCTGTGCATATGTGTCATAATACGACTATTTCTGTAAAGAAAGGACACTATTACATAGGAAAATATCTCTTCTTTATATAAGAGAAACGACTCCACAGTCAGAAGGACTTAGCAACATGTTCTGTTTCTGTCTCTGTTTTGGTTTTCTCTTGTTTTCTTGTTTGTTTATTTCTCCTTTTTAAACCTCTCCATCGGTTTGTATGAAGTTGTTACAATGTCTATTTACTTTTCAAATGCACACCTGCTTCTGGGATATGTTCATTTCTACTTGGAACATTAGTTTTCTTTTCATTTCTTTTTTAAGGAAATCAAAAATATGAGGAAAAGGAGCTGCACACTTGGACTCAGTGTCCCACAAAGCTCCCGTGACCGCGACCACCATGGTTTCACGTGTGGCCACAACCCCGTGGTTGGTTTGGGGGCGTGAATTGGGTGAAGGCACTTGGCAATTGTTGTAACTTTTATGTTATGTTTACAGAGTACCTGCTCAGGCCAGGGAAATGCTATTGGATGTAATCCAGTAGCGTGTAATATAAATTCAGACCATAGCCACACACAACAACTAATTGTATGAAACTTTTATATCCTAATTTAAAAGCTGTGAAATTAGTTTTCACGCATCAAACCGGATTGTTTATATGTTTAAACATTTTATGCTCTTATTTAAAGAAGACTTTGAGCTATTTTTTTCTGTACCCTGTAAAATATTGAGAACTAACATAATATGTTGAGGTTGCTTGAAAATGTACATAAAACTAAAATTTTCTGAATTGTGTGTTTATGTTTGAAATCTGTGTTTTAACTTTGTAAGTAAATTCTCTGCCTTTGTATTTATATTTTACAAAAATTTTCTTAAAAGGCAATAAACCTGTTGAGGAAAGGAGAAAACGGAAGCACCTCGTGTCCCATGTTTCCCTGCAACATTACTGTTGTCACAGATGCTTTTTAAGCAACAATGATGGTCAGGGCCCCACAGTGAACTTCAGAGGAATCTGTAGTGCCCAGAAACCAAAGCAGATGGAAGATTTCAGGGGAGTTTACTCAGAACCAAGTTTTGAGGCCTATTCTAAGTACATTTGGATGTCTCTTGGATCCTTCTCCCAGCTTTTTCTCTTGATGCCCCGGTACTCCCTTACATTGTCTTTGGTGGCCGTGACGGCGAACTATAGTAATTCCATCGTGGCCAGCCCTTCGTCTTTAAGGAGCGATCCTTCCAGAAACAGGGGGGGTTGCGTCCCTTCTCCCTCTAGACCTCATGTCTTTTTGTTACCTTTTGCAGTCCAGACCTATAGTTTTGACCACCCTGACACTCAGCCGCCCTTCCTTTTCCAGCAGTAACCGTGCTGGGTTCTCTCGGTTGGCGCTCAGTTTCTGTCCCATGTCCTTTTACATCCTTCCTTCATTGCAGAGGCTGGAAATCTGAGAGCTGCTAGGCTCCCTTGCAGCTAGGATCTCAGCGTCCCTTTGGTTTGGAAGGCAGAGGGAGGGAGAGGCATCCTCCTGCTCTAGTAGCTGCCAACAAGCCTGGAGAGCTCATCGAGACACACTGGCTGGCTGGCGTGACTAGACCAGCCTTCCAACATCGAGTCTTCAAAAGCAGTTGGGGTCGTGGTGGCCGCTTGCCAGTGCCCGGATGACAACCCTGGTGGATTGTAGTGGAACCCAGGGGTCCCTCCCAAAGATTTTATAAGCATGTGCTTCCTTGTATCAAATCCACTGGTGCTCAGAATGTCCTGAGTGCTTTCTGGGCCTACCTGGAACGCTGAGAACGCGAAAGTAGAGCAGACAGACAGGGGTGCTGGGGTCTGGGAGGAGGCCGCAGGGATGATGTGGTGGAGTGGGGTCTCGAAGCGCACAAAGGGTGGTGTCAGCAGGCCTCAGTAGGCGGGAACAGCGAGGCAGAGCTGGGAAGGGGGACTTCTAGCACCGTCGGATAGCCTGGCGTATGGAGTGAGAGAGCCTCTTGTTGGGGAAGGCTTGGAGTACCTGTAACGTTTGGGATGGGTCCTGAAGACAAAAGGCAGCCAACAAGTGGTTTTGATCTATTAATGCTTCCAGGAGCGCCTGGATGGTTTGGTCCGTTAAGTGTCTGCCTTCAGCTTACGCTGATCCTGGGGTCCTGATATCGAGCCCTGCATCATGTTCTCTGCTCAGCAGGGAGCTTGCTTCTTTCTCTGCCTCTCCTCCTGCTCTTGATCGTGCGCATGCGCATTCTCTCTCTCTCTCAAATGAATGAAATAAATCATTAACGCTTCCATTTAAAAAGAAATCCACTTTTATTATTAAGAAAACAATCCATGCCTTTGACTAACTGAATTTTTTTTTTAAAGTATCCACCCCCCCAAATAAAGTTCTTTGAGCAGTAAAAAACGGAGGGAGATGGGGCACCTGGGTGGCTCAGTGGGTTAAAGCCTCTGCCTTCGGCTCACGTCATGATCCCCGGGTCCTGGGATCGAGCCCTGCATCGGGCTCTCTGCTCAGCGGGGAGCCTGCTTCTCCGTCTCTCTCTGCCTGCCTCTCTGCCTACTTGTGATCTCTGTGAAATAAATAAATAAAATCTTAATTAAAAAACAAAAAGAAAGAAAGAAACGGAGGGAGGGAGGAAGGAAAGGAGGAAACCACACATTTCAAAAATTCAGGCTCCTGTCCTCCCTCCCAGCCACCTTTTCTGCCCATCTCCCACTCAGTTACCACAAACAACCCGATAATCATTTGCCGAGTTACTGTGTTCTAGGAAGTCACTTCCAGCATCAGGTGAGAGTGGCAAAAAGGTAAAAACAAATAGCAAGACCTGTCACCCAGGCCCTCGGAAATAATTTAAGCACAAGAGGACCAGTGAACCCAAACAAAAGGAAAGAAAAGCGCCAAGGCATTCACCTCTATAATAGTTTGGGTTAAACTAACTACAAAGGTAGTTTTATATTTGGGCTGGAGGCAAAGGAGGGCTCAAGGCCAGCTGAGGTTCCATCCCAGATGAGAGGCATTTTTAGTAATCAGGCCAAGAAAACAGGTGGGAGCCCCAGGTTTAAGGGATGGATGGGGGAGTAGTGCACTTGGTTCAGGAAACACTGGAGGCGGTGGTTCCCGTGGCTGGAGGAGCGTTAGCCTAAAGAACGTGGATTGAACTGCCAGCATGTGTGGAAACATGGATGAAGGAGGGCCAAAGCGTTGACCGTGGGTACAGAGGACATAGCACAGTCTAGAAGCTCCCCTGTGGTAATGGAGAGGACACCGGTGTAGACAGTGAAGATGCAGGCTAAGACATGTAGACCCCCGTGGCTGCGGTGAGACCACAGGGAGAGTGAGTCATTCACTGCTCACCCCGGACAGAGGGCAGCGGTATGGTTCCTTCTGCTTCTGAAGGTGTCCTGTCCTCCCTCTCCCAGGTAGACTGGCTGTGACCGCTACCTGAGCAGCCTCCCTCGACCAAGAAATGTGGGAGTCATTGTCCATGTGTTGGGTCCCCAAGGCCCTAGTGACGGAGCCACCACCCCAGCCCTGCCCTCCCCTGCCTGGCTTTTAGGTGGGAGACGAGGAAGTGATGTCGAGCCAGGCCACTGTTAATTTTGAATTGTTCTACTACTCCACCCAAATCTCCCCTTCATATACTTCCCACCTGTGTGAACTTTGAGTTTGTTCTCTGTTGGCAAATTGTCCTAATAGTTGTTATAGTAGGGGACCAGAGACATCTGAGTCTCCATCAGCAGGGTTTTCTGGGGAGATTGTTCAATGAAAAGACAAGGGGAAGAAAAGTATGCGTGGTTTCCTGCTATTCAAGTTGGGAATGGGGAGTTAACCCTAGACACCTATCTGTTTTTTAAAAATGAAACACCTTTGAAAAAATGCTTACGTCTGGGGAAAATAGAGCTGGCCACAAGTGAAAGAGGATGGAAGCTAAGCATCTCTGAATTTCCTCATTGTATAGAGTTTCTGTAGTTTTCAACTGTAAGCAATGCCTGCAAATAAAAAAGCAAAAGGAAGCAAACCTAACTTGGACCCCAGTTGATAGCACAACCACACAGGAAAAGAATGATTTCAAGTGACTTTAGAACACAATCAATTGATTATATAATCCTTTGTGGATTTACCTTGAGGACAGAAAAGGGCAAAAAAAAAAATTTCAAATTTGTTTTCAGTAATCCTATCCTTGGTGGTGGCATCCGCATTGTTATTCTGAGCTGGTCCTGTTTGTGTTGTGAGATAAAGCGGAAAAGTATCTGTTGTTGTTGGGAGCTGAGATTTTCAGCAAGGGAGAAAGGAGATGCAAATGTACCATTGGTGAGGTTGAATACAAATTACACAGTCCTGAAGCTGAATTAGAAGTAGTATCACTATGAAGTCGTGATGAATTTTATCTTAAAAAAATATATCGGGGCACCCAGCTGGCTTAGTTGGCAGAGCATGTGCCTCTCAATCTCAGGGTCGCAAGTTTGAGCCCCACGTTGGGTGCGGGGGTTACTTAAAAATAAAATGTTTAAGAAATACATTTTGTATCAAAAATATATATTGAAGCTCTGTCTACTGAAAAGGCCCAGAAACAATGACCTTTAGAAATGGGCACCACTGTGTCTCAGTCTGTGGTTTCTAAATACCTTATCCCACTACAAAGAATTGAGCTCCCTTCGAGCAATGGTTGACTGCAGTTTGAGGAGGGAGACAGTTGGAGGGGAGTATGGGTGTGCACAATAAGCTGGTGGGGCTTTATCAGGAAGACAGCAGCCAACTTGGAGAAGCCCCCAATAGGATAAATATGGGTTGCTTTGAGCATCAGTGGGGATAGCTGCAATGAATATAAATAAGCATGAATATGTTCCCATTTTGAGTTCATAAAGGTAGGCAAAACCAAACTCCTTGACACTCCACACCCAACCCTGTTGGGGAAAACCTCATCAGTTGAAAACTGGCAAACAAAGGGAAAGAACTGAGCATTTTCCCTGCCTTTCCTAAACGAAAGAAATGTTTTGTTCTATGACAGTGTCCCAGCCAGGATCTGAAGAAATTACAGAACGTTACCAGTTTACGACCCTTCATGAAACAGTGGATCTGGGCAGTGATTGTTTATGAATGCCAAAATTACCAAAAAGAAAGGAAAATACAAAAAGGAACAACCAGTCATTGTGAGCCTCCCGAAGGGAAAACATTTCACCTCATCTGAAGTTGTCTTGCCAAAAATTTGAACCTGAAGACTGATCAAGGCTCTAGAGCAGTGGTCCCCAATAGAAATATAATGTGAGGGGGGCCTGGGTGGCTCAGTTGGTTGGGTGTGTTTGTCTTAGGCTCAGGTCATGATCCCAGAGTCCTGGGATCGAGCTCCATGTGGGGGCTTTCTGCTCAGCGGGGAGCCTGCTTCTCCCTCTCCCTCTGCCTGCAGCTCCCCCAGCTTGTGCTCTCTCTTTCTCTCTCAAATCTTAAAAAATAATAATAAACCATTAAAAAAGAAACTCAATGTATATTTTGTGCGCGCACAAACACACACACACACACACACACACCACTTTACAATTTCGACTGGCCACATTTCAAGTGTTTGATAGCCCATTTGGCTAGTGGCTACCATATTGGACAATGTGAGTCTAGATCAAATCACAATTTACAGGAAATACAGGGGCAGAAGAACATGGTAGGATGCTATGGGCATGAATTCAGCACAAGTCAGACTGAGGCTCTACAAGATTCAGGATTCCGTTTCCTCAAAGTGTAAAGAGGAAACATGGAGGGGAACCTGCAGCTAATAGACTTAAGAGAAACACTAAGAGTTGTAGAATATGGATCTCAGAGTCTTATTTGAACAGACAAACTAAAAAAACATTTGTGAATACCAGGGGTGCCTGGCTGGCTCAGTTGATAGAGCACACAACTCTCATCTCAGGGGGTCCTGAGTTCAAGTCCCAGGATGGGCATTGAGTTAGCTTAAAAATAAATTGGGGTGCCAGGGTGGCTCAATCGATGAAGCATCTGCCTTTGGCTCAGGTCATAGCCCCACATTGGACTCCCTACTTAGCAGGGAGTCTGCTTCTCCCTCTGTCCCTCACCCCACTCTTGTGCTCTCTCGCTCTCCTCCTCTCTCTCAAATAAAATCGTTAAAATTAAATAGAATTTTAGGGGCGCCTGGGTGGCTCAGTGGGTTAAAGCCTCTGCCTTCAGCTCGGGTCGTGATCCTAGGGTCCTGGGATCAAGCCCCGCGTCGGGCTCTCTGCTCAGCAGGGAGCCTGCTTCCTCCTCTCTCTCTGCCTCCTCTCTCTCTGCCTCCTCTCTCTCTGCCTCTCTGCCTACCTGTGATCTCTGTCTGTCAAATAAATAAATAAAATCTTTAAAAAAATAAATAAATAAATAGAATTTTAAAGAGATACATTTGTGAAAACCAGGGAAATAAAAACACTGAACATTTTTGGTGGAGTCCTTATCTTTTAGTAATAGATGTTAAAATATTTATGAGTGAAATAAGATATCTGGGATTTGCATCAAAATCATCCAGGAGGAGGGGTAAGGAAGAGGTATAGACAAAACAAGCCTGATCATCAGTTGGTAATTGTTGAAGCTGGTGAACTTTTGAATTGTTGAATTTGGTTATATTTGAAATTTTGAATTGTTTGAGTTGTTGAATTTTAGTTATATTTGAAATTTTCTACAATAAAAAAATTTTTTTATGGGGCACCTCGCTGGTTCCATTGGTAGACCATGCAACTCTTGACGTGGAACCTGCTTTAAAAAAAAAGTTAAGGGCGCCTGGGTGGCTCAGTGGGTTAAGCCGCTGCCTTCGGCTCAGGTCATGATCTCAGGGTCCTGGGATCGAGTCCCGCATCGGGCTCTCTGCTCAGCAGGGAGCCTGCTTCCCTCTCTCTCTCTGCCTGCCTCTCCATCTACTTGTGATTTCTCTCTGTCAAATAAATAAATAAAATCTTTAAAAATAAATAAATAAATAAATAAATAAATAAATAAAAAGTTAAAAAAAATCTTTTAAATGAACATCAGTACCTATCTTTCAGAGTTGTCAGGATTAAATGAGATAATATGTAGAGCTCCACGCACAATGCCCAATAGATAGTAGGCACTAGATAAATGTTTAGGTTCCTCCTTTTGTTTTATTTAATTTTTAATAAAGATTTTATTTATTTATTTGACAGACAGAGATCACAAGTACGCAGAGAGGCAGGCAGAGAGAAGGGGGATTAGCAGGCTCCCTGCTGAGCAGAGAGCCTGACCAGGGCTCAATCCCAGGACCCTGAGATCATGACCTGAGGCAAAGGCAGAGGCTTAACCCACTGAGCCACCCAGGCGCCCTTAGTTCCCTTCTTTTAAAAAAGCTGGACACTTGGGGTGCCTGGTTGTCTCAGCCACTGGAGCATGTGACTTGGGGTTGTAAACTTGAGCCCCACGTTGGGTGTGGAGATTACTTAAAAATAAAAAAATCTTGGGGCTCCTGGATAGCTCAGTTGGTTAAGCGTTTGCTTTCAGCTCAGGGTCATGATCCCAGGAGTCCCAGGATTGAGCCCTGCGTCGGGCTCCCTGCCCAGCAGGGAGTCTGCTTCTCCCTCTGCCTCTGCCTGCTCATGTTGCCTTCTCTCTCTCTCAAATAAATAAAAAGTTTTTTAGGAAGTCTTAAAACTGGGGCATCTGAGTGGCTCAGTGGGTTAAGCCTCTGCCTTCAGCTCAAGTCATGGTCTCAGGGTCCTGGGATTGAGCCCCAAATCAGGCTCTCTGCTCAGCAGGGAGCCTGCTTACCCCTCTCTCTCTGCCTGCCTCTCTGCCTACTTGTGATCTTTGTCAAATAAAGATAAAAGAAAATTACTGCAAAGTTACCTTGAACTCTATTTAGCAGGTTTCCTGTAGTGATATTTGTATTGTCATTCTGAATGTATTTTGTGTGCATTGTAGGACAAAGCAAAGACATCGGTGATGTTGGAAACCATTGTGTGAGAAGAGAATTACGAACATAGAATGGAGGAAAGAGAAAGTACCTTGTGATGTTGGATTTGAATTGTCAACTCAAGATTTAAATAAAACAAATATGATGTGGATTTTTAAGTTCTGTCTACTAAAAAGTCCGAAAAAACATTGACGCTCCAGTAACAATGAGCACATCTAGTAGCAAGTTCTTGGTTTCTAAATACCATTCTCCATCAAAAACCAGGAACTGCTTGAAGAAATGGCTGCCCCCGAGTCTGTAGCAAGGAGCCTACAAAGTGAGCCTTGCCTGTGGAGGGGGACACTGACACGTGTGTTGAGTCCAGACACGGCATTATCTCCATAGTATTCTTTTCAACAATGTGTAACCTGAATCCTATTATGAGGAGATGGATAAATTCAGAATGTGGGACAGTCTGCAAGACAACTAGCCTAGCCTTCCTTTATTTTTTTTTAAATTATTTTTAAAGATTTTATTTATTTATTTGACGGACAGAGATCACAAGTAGGCGGAGAGGCAGGCAGAGAGAGAGAAGGGGGAAGCCAGCTCCCTGCTGAGCAGAGAGCCCGATGCAGGGCTCCATCCCAGGACCCTGAGATCATGACCTGAGCCGAAGGCAGAGGCTTTAACCCACTGAGCCACCCAGGCGCCCACCTTCCTTTATTTTTATTTTTTAATCCATGTCATGTAAAACAAACGCACAAGGGAATGTTCTGGATTAGAGAAGATGAAGAGACAAGGCAATCAAATGCAACACATGAAATTTGCTAGAATTCTAGGACAGAGAAAAAAGTCGCTATAAAATTCTTTGAGGGGGCACTTGGGTGGCTCATTCAGTTAAAGTCTGACTCTTGGTTTCAGCTCAGGTCATGACCTTGGGGTCATGAGATCAGGGAGAGAAGACTTGGCAGAGTCTGCTTAGAATCCTCTCTCCCTCTGCCCCTTGCACTCTCCCTCTCTTGCTCTCTTTCTAAAAATAAATAAATAAAATCTTTAAAAAGTATAAATAAAACATTTTGGGGACTACTGGAGAAATTTTTAAAAATCAATCTTAATGAGGTATAATTTACATAAAGTTTCCTGCTGCCCCTTTGCTTTCAATGATCCCCTCACCCCAGGCAACCCCCAGTGTGATTTTTCTCACTATAGAGTTAAATGGGAAATTGAAAGAAAGGCTATAAATTAGAGGGTATTATTGAGTAAACATAAATTTTCTTAGTGATGACGGCATTGCGGTTATATAAGACAATGTTCTTCTGGGGCGACGTCCGCTAGGGTGTTTAGAGGTGAATTTTCATGACATCCGGAATTTACTTGCAAATGGTTCAGCAAAGAGTACACACACACACACACACACACACACACAGATAACAAAAGCATGGCAAAATATTACTAATTGTGAATCGAGGTAAAGGGTATATTAAGCTGTTCTTTCAACTTTTCTATGGATTTGAAATTTTTCAAAATAAGTTGAAGGGAAAAAAGGAAAAAAATTGTAATTTTCATCTCAGCCTTTTTTCAACGCCTCTCAAAGTGGTTTCCTGAGGGAAAGATGAGAGAAAGGCAGGTTAAAACATTTATTACCTTGTCACTCTTCTTCTTTTTTCTAAAAGGTATTAGGATACTGCCAAAACCAGAAGGCCCAAGAGGTTTCATGTTCCTCTCCATCAAGGCCCCTCCTGAAGCCCAGGTTCAGAGTTTGGGGGGTTGGATGTGGGTCTGGATTTGGCGGAGGGGGATGTCTCTCCTTCTTATGGTGAAGTCACCCCCCCCCCCCCGTCTTCATTCATTAGGCTGCTGTAATAACAGAGGATAATAGAGTGGTAGCTCCTCACCAACGGAGATTTCTTTTTTTTAATATTTTATTTTTTTGAGTGAGAGAGCGAGCATGAGCAGGGGAGGGGCAGAAGGAGAGGGAGAAGCGGACCCCCCCCTCAGCAGGGAGCCACCTCCAACATTGGACTCCATCCCAGGACCCTGAGGGGTCATGACTGGAGCCAAAGGCAGAGGCTTCACTGACTGAGTCACCCAGGCACCCCCGAGAGGTGTTTTCCTACCATGTCCTCGCATGGTGGAAAAGTAGTCCTCCAGTCCTGTGGCCTCCACCTAGGACCTGTTCTACCACCTAGAACCTTCACATCAGGGGTAGGGTTTCAACAGGTGAATTTGGGCAGGGATCAGGGGACATGCATATTCAGTTCCTAACACCCCCCTGCCCAGGGCCCCCTGGTTTGCACAAACAGATTTCTGAGGATAGATTGGGCCTCCAGGGCTCCACCCAGGCCGCCAGAATGGAGCCCCTGGTCAGGGCTGTGGGCCCTCCACGAAACCGCTCTGCTCCTACCTGCCTCTGAGGGCACAGTCCCCAACTGCCCCAAGCCGCCCGCTCTCCCGAATCCCGCCCCATGTTCAGGCCAAGGCCACACTTCCTGTGGGCTCTTCCCATCCAAGGACTGAGCACAGCAGCTGTGCTGTGGCAGACTCATTCTGGCAAGACGTGGGGCTCCTCCAATGGGCACCTGCTCTTACGACCCAAGTTCTGGCTGAACTGGAACCGCACCCCATCCATAGTCACCCCCCACCCCCGCCCCCGCCTCTGCAAGTGTCCCCCCTCTCCTCCCCTCACATTTTCCTGCTTCATCCCCCAAGACGCGCCTTCCTGTCCTGTTCCACCTTGCATCTGCTTCTTGGCTGACCTAAAGGAACACACTTTCCCTCTGTCCCACATGCTATGAGAAAGGACTGGGGCCAGGGTTAGCAGGGCCCAGATCTGCTTCCAGAGGCTGGTGTTTTTTTCTCCGCAGGCTTATATTAGAGGAAGAAAAGGAAAAAGAATAAAAAGGCAGGCTCTAGATGCATGGGCAGGCCAGGGAAGGCCTCTCCGGGGA
Source organism: Mustela lutreola (assembly GCF_030435805.1). Classification (NCBI taxonomy): domain Eukaryota; kingdom Metazoa; phylum Chordata; class Mammalia; order Carnivora; family Mustelidae; genus Mustela; species Mustela lutreola. The sequence goes on along the minus strand of NC_081308.1, from coordinate 35,335,653 downwards.
CGGGGTGTTTGAGCAGACGAGTGGATAAATAAATTGGCTTACAGTCAGCCAGCTAGATAGTAGACGCCGGCTACGGCAACCAACACAGATGCATGTCACAGACGTAACTGATCAAAATAGAAGGTAATTTACAGAAGAATGCGCATGGCATGACACATTTATGTAACATTGCAGACAGGCACAATCCCGTTATAGTCTTAATGGGCTTCTGACTAGTTAGTAAAGATATAAAAACAAGAAGAGGAGTGATACATACCTAATTCGGGATAGTTGTCACCTAGGGGGGCGGTAGAGGGAGGGAATTGGTTACCAGATGGGGGAGGAGGGGTAAGGAGGGGAAGGAAAGGGAGGAGAAAAAGAAGAAAGGGAGGGAGAAGAGAGAAAGAAAGAAAGAGAGGAAGGAAGGAAGGAAGGAAGGAAGGAAGGAAGGAAGGAAGGAAGGAAAGGAGAAAGCTAGCAAGCAAGCATGGTCAGGATATGAACTTCGGAAGCAGAAGTTTCTTTTGACTAAAACCCGTGCGGTGCTTAAAATAACAGAAGTAAACCGTTTCTGGTCTTTGGGCATATCCTTCGTCTACAGTCCCAGAAGGAAAATCCTAAGAGTTTGCCATGATCTCTTATCTGCATGGCTTTTCTCTGCAGATTAATCTTGCTGGCAGGCAGGAGCACGACCCCGAACACATTTTGGAGGCAACCGTGAGGCTAGGGAATTGTCCCAAAGCTTAACTTTTGCCTCTGCCTCTGCCCACCGCCCAACTCCACTGGATTTGCAAGGTCTGTCCAAGTGCTACTAATGCTCCCACCCAAAGGCTTCAGGGTAAAAGGATGAGAACTTTCTAAGCTGGCCTGGTGGCTGGATTACACCCCTGGATTTCAGTTCTCCAATGAAAGAAGCAGGAAGGTTCCTGTCACTCCTTCCTTTCGCTGCCTTTCTCTTTCCCCATCTTCCACTTGATTTCTTCTAATATTGTATTTTTTTAAGATTTTATTTATTTATTTGACAGAGACAGAGATCACAAGTAGACAGAGGCAGGCAGAGAGAGAGGGAAGTAGGCTCCCGGCTGAGCAGAGAGCCTGACGCGGGGCTCGATCCCAGGACCCTGAGATCAGGACCTGAGCTGAAGGCAGAGGCTTAACCCACTGAGCCACCCAGGCGCCCCTTAAAGTTTTTTCATAAGTGAGCTCCACACCCAACATGGGGCTCAAACTCCTGATCCCAAGTTCAAAAGTCTCATGCCCTACTGACCGGGCCAGCCAGGCGCCCCTCATTCTGTTCCTTCTACCCATTCTCCCTCCCTGCTGGCCCCTGCTCCACTTGTGACAGATGCATAAAAGTCACCCCATCTTATTACTTTTTATTGTAATTCTCTGTGGATGTGCCTGTTGTCCTTCTTTAGCACGTTAGCTCCTTCTTTTGGAAGTAGTATAGAGAAAGGTCAACAGCGTGATAGAAAAATGCACACGATGTAACCAGAAGGGTCATAGAAATTAATGCAGATGGGCTTTAAACATACGAAAAGATGTTCAGTCTTGCTAATAAGAAGAAGAATGTGAATTACTACGTTGCCCCTTCTTACCTGTCACATGGACGTGAGCCCAAAAGCTTGACAGTGCTCTTTGTGGGTGAGGTGGTGTGGAAATAGGACTTTTCGTACGTTGATGGTTGGAATACAAAATGGTCCAGCCATTATACGGGGAAATTTGTCAACAGCAAGCGAATTTATACATGCTTTTACCCTTTGGTCCGGCAATCACACTTCTAGGAACTCATCCCAAAGATATTACTGGAAAATATATGAGAAGATATATCCAGAAAGTTATACTTTGAAGCAGTTTTTGTTTTGTTTTGTTTTGTTTTGATTTTTCAGGATTTTAGGATGCCTGGTGTCCCTTGTAGCAGTTTTTGTAAATGCAAAAGATTGGAAGCAGCCCACATACTATTAATCAAGGACTAGTTGAAAAAAATGACAGTCACCCCCAAATGTTATGGCTTATACTGGCATAAGAACATATGGAACAATGAAATAGTATAGAATAGAAAGCCCCAGAAATCAACCCTCACATAGATAGTTAGCCGACTTTTGGCAAGGTTGCCGGGACTATTCAGTGGGGGAGAGGATATTCTTTTTAACAAACGATGCTGGGAAAACTGAATCCATGTGCAAAGGATGAAGCTGGACCCCTACCTCACACAGTACCTCAAAATTAACTCAAAGTGGAGCAATGACCTAATGTGAGAACCAAAACTCTAAAACTTCAAGAAAAAATCAGGAGCCAATCTTGGTTAGGCAATGATTTTTCAGATGTGACATCAAAAGCATGAGCAACCAATGAAAAAATAAATTGAGCTTTTTCAAAATGAAAAACTCTGGTGCTGCAGATGATACCATCGAGAGAGTGAAAAGACAATCCGTATGCTGCAAGAAAATATTCACAAATCATACATCTGATAAGGGACTTCTATCCAAAATATATAAAGAACTCTTACAACTCAATAATAAAAAGACAAATTAAATTTCCCAATTGAAAAATGGGTAAAGGTGGGGCACCTGGCTTGCTCAGTTGGAGGGGTGTGTGACTCTTGATCTTGGGGTTGTGAGTTCAAGTCTCATGTTGGGTAGAGAACTCACTTAAATAAATAAAAACTTTTGGGGCACCTGAGTGGCTCAGTCATTAAGCATCTGCCTTTGGCTCAGATCACGATCCCAGGGTCTTGGGATCGAGCCCCGTATCCGGCTCCCTGCTCAGTGGGGAGTCTGCTTCTCTCTCTCCCACTCCCCCTGTTTGTGTTCCCTCTCTTACTGTGTCTCTCTGTCAAATAAATAAATATAATCTTTTAAAAAACCCAACCTTTTAAAAAACCAAGGGATTTGAATAGACATTTTTGCAAAGAAGATATGTAAATGGCCAATAACTACAAGAAAACATGTTCAACCTCATTAGTCATCGTGAAGATGCAAATCAAAACCACAGTGAGCTACCACCTCGCCCCCACTAGTATGGCTGTAATCAAAAGTAACAAGTGTTAACAAGGATATGGAGAAATTAGAACCCTGTGCGCCACTAATGGGAACATAAAAGGATGTGGCCATTTTGGAAAACAGTTTGGTAGTGCTTCCAAATGTGAAATAGAGGGGGTGTCTGGATGGCTCAGTCGGTTGAGCATCTGCCTTCCGTTCAAGTCGTGATCACAGGGTCCTGGGATTGAGTCCCACATTGGGCTCCTTGCTCAGCAGGGAGTCTGCTTGTCCCTCTGCCTGCTGCTCCCACTCACTTGCGCTCTCCCTCTGACAGATAAATAAATATATATTTTTTAAGATTTTATTTATTTACTAGACACAGAGAGTGAGATCACAAGTAGGCAGAGAGGTAGGTGGAGAGCGAGAGGGAAGCAGGCTCCCTGTTGGACAGAAAGCCTGACGTGGGGCTCGATCCCAGGACCCTGAGATCATGACCTGAGCTGAAGGCAGAGGCTTAACCCACTGAGCCACCCAGGCGCCCCAATAAATAAAATCTTAAAAAAAAGAAAGAGATGGCTTAGGTTCCATCCTCTGTGGGAAGAGTGTCAAAGAACTTGGAGGCATGTTTTAAAGCCATCACACTTCCTCTGCCCCACACACCTCCAAATCTTTGCAGGTGGGAAATCCCTGAATGCATGGAAAGCAAGGAACCTCACGGAAATGGCTGTGAAGGGCTGTAATGTCTCACAGAGCAACCTGCACGAGGGCCCGGTTGCTTGTGCGGGCCTGTCCTGGGGTGACCCGTGGGCTGAGCAGGACCCCGGGGAAAGGAGCCGGTGCCACTGACCGTTGCTATGTCTTCGGACTTCTCAGAAGAGAAGTCAGTGATCCGGGCTTTTGTGTGGGCTCTCACAGTCGTTCATGACATTGACGAGAACGCTGTGTAACCCAAATAAAAACATCCTGGTTTGGCCCCAAGCTCCCCAGTTTGCAAACTCCAGGGTATGGCCTGCAGGCTTTTTTCACTCACACAAAAATACGGCAAAAAAATTTCCAGATTCATGCTGGGTCTGGATGATTCGCCCTCTGTGTAGGGGCAAAGGAGATCACTTCAAGGGCCTCTGCCTCGAATGTTCCCCAGAGAAACAGTGCAGTGAGGCCCGTGAGCCTGGGGTCTTGGTTAATTTCCTGATAAATAAATAAGTGAATCCAGTGTACAGCGGGAGTTTAAAAAATTCTTTTAATTTAAAAATTTTAAATTTTTTATTATACAGATGAACTGTAGGCCCATGAGGGTGGGGGAAGGCAAGGTTTGCGTGATCATGCTTTCAAGTTTCTTTTTCTGAGCATCTGTTTTTTTTTTTTTTATTTTTTTAATGTGCTTTATAAGCAGCTTTTAAAACAATATGTGGCAAACACATTCTAGTATGAATGAATATACCTCTTTCTCAATATTTTTGACGGTTGACATGGTATCTCATTGTTCTAGGATGTATTTAATCAACGCTTTAACAGTAAGACTAGCTTTGGGTTTGAGGGCGCAAACCAAAAGCGTGAACAACACCAGCACGTGAATAAAATAAGAGTGGCTTAAATAAGATAGAAGGTTTTTTGTTTTTTGTTTTTTGTTTTAACAAGATAGAAGTTTATTAAAGATTTTTTTTTTTTTTTTAATTTGCCAGAGAGAAAGATCACAAGTAGGCAGAGAGGCAGGCAGAGAGAAAGGGAAGCAGGCTCCCTGATGAGCAGAGAGCCCGATGCGGGGCTCGATCCCAGGACCCTGAGATCATGACCTGAGCCGAAGGCAGAGGCTTAACCCACTGAGCCACCCAGGTGCCCCAACAAGATAGAAGTTTAAATCTCTTTCAACATCAAGGACGTATAGAGGTAAGCAGTGCTGTTTTGCCATACCAACTTTTGGCTCTCTCTCCACACATCGGTTTTACCTCATAGTTCCTTGAAGCTGCCAGAGTGCTGGCCATCATCATCATATTCGCAGTCCAGATAACAGGGGAAAGAAAGACACGAGTAACACCTGCCTCCTGTAAGATATCTATCTCCCAGAAGTCATCTCCAACGTCTCCATTTATGTGCCATGGATGAGAACTTAGTCTTACACAGCCTTGACTCTGGGCATTCTGTGCCCCTTTAGAAATCCTAGTGTCCAAACTGTGGTCTCTATACTTTTTTTTGTTTGTTTTTTGAGTAGGCTCTACATTCAACATGGGACTTGAAGTCATGACCCTGAGATCAAGAGTCGCATGCCCTACAGACTGAGCCACCCAGGCATCCCTGAATAAGGCCACTAAAGCTTGCTTTCAAAAGCAACAGTTGGGGCAGGGCACCTGGGTGGCTCAGTGGGTTAAGCCTCTGCCTTCAGCTCAGGTCATGATCTCAGGGTCCTGGGATCAAGTCCCGCATCAGGCCCTCTGTTCAGCAGGGAGTCTGCTTCCCCCTCTCCCTGCCTGCCTCTGTCTGCATGTGATCTCTATGTCAAATAAATAAATAAACACTCTTTTAAAAAAAAGCAACAGTCCGTGGGTCAATTGTAGGGACCATAAATGCACACTGAAAAAAAGAGCCTAATGGTTGGACAATAAGTACTTGTAACTTTGAATAAAATTTCCACACAGAAGGTGTAGGGTCTCCAAGTACTCAGCGGGTAAGGAAAGCTGCATTGGGGGTTGGGTGCAGTACAGCGCAGGTGAAATCACCAATGTCAAAGATTTGTGGGGAGTTTGAATAAGAGAGCTTTGGGATGTGATGGTTGAAGAGGCAAAATGGTCTCAACTCATCCATCATATTAATACTACATGCTTTTCTGTCCAGGTAGATAATTGTGATGGCTTATAAAATACGTCTACAAATTATTCTTTAACATCTCCCCCTTCAAGAGGTAGAGCCAAGGGGTGCCTGGGTGGCTCAGTTAGTTAAGTGTCTGCCTTCGGCTCAGGTCATGATCCCAGGGTCCTGGGATAGAGTCCCGCATTGGGTTTCTGGCTCAGTAGGGAGACTGCTTCTCCCCCTCCCCGTACTCATGCTCTCTCTCTCACTCATTCTCTCTCTTTCAGATAAAGAAAATCTTTAAAGAAAAAAAAAAAGTAGAGCCAAATTCTCTTTTCCTTGTCTGTGGGCTAGACTTGGTAGCTGGCTTCTAGTGAGTACAATAAAGGGGAACACGGAGCGCCTGGCTGGCTCAGCTGGTGAAGCATCCAATTCTTGGTTTTGGCTCCAGTCCTGATCTCATGGCTCGTAAGATGGAGCCCCGTGTCACGCTCTGTGCTCTGCACAAGTCTGCTTGGATATCCTCCCCCTCTCTCGCTTCCCCCACTTGCATTATCTCTCTGCCAAATGAATACATAAATCTTAAAAAAAAAAAAAAAAAACAAAAAAAAAACAAAAAAACAAAGAACACCAAAACCCCACAAATCTGTGATAGAGTCATTGCGACCCTGTACAGAGTCTTTGACGTGTCCCTCACTGAGAGCCTGTAACTGGGCTGACCGGAAAGAGATTGGCCCGAGCAATAGAACATGGAACAAGGGACTTTTTGGAAATTTTTTTTTTAATTGAAGTGCAATTGACAATAACATTGTATTCATTTCAGATGTACAACACAAAGCTGTCATACTTGTATGTATTGTGAAACTGCTGTAAGTCTACATAACACCTTGTGACATTTTGTATAGTTACAAAATTGTTTTTTGTTGGGGGCACCTGGGTGGCTCAGTCTTTAAGCATCTGCCTTTAGCTTAGGTCGTGATCCTGGTGTCCTGGGTTTGAGCCCTGCATCTGGCTCTTTCTTTGCTCAGCGGGAAGCCTGCTTCTCCCTCTCGCACTCCCCCTGCTTGTGTTCCCTCTCTCACTATGTCTTTCTCTGTCAAATAAATAAATAAAATCTCTTAAAATTTTTTTTTTCTTGTGATGAGAACTTTTAAGATTTACTTTCTTAGTAACTTCCAAATACGTAATACGGTATTGGTATTATTAACTACTATTGCCATGCTGTAGATTATATCTTCCTGACTTACTTATTTTATAACTGGAAGTGTGTATCTTGTGACCCCTTTTGCCCATTTTGCTCACTCAACATTCTGGAAATTCTAAGGTTGGGTCAGAAAAAACCTGGCAGCTTCTTCCTTATTCTCTGGAATACTTTTTTTTTGGGGGGGGGTGGGGGCAGAGGGAGAAGCAGACTCCCCCCAGAGAGCTGACAAGGGACTTGATCCCAGAACCCTGAGATCATGAGCTGAAGTCAGACACTTAACCCACTGAGCCCCCCAGGCACCCCTAGAGCACTCCTTTTGGAGCTGTGAGCCACCATGTATAAAGCCCCCGTCCCAGAGGCTGCTGTGATAGAGAGAGAGCTCACTTGGACAGAGCACGTGGAGATGCTGGGATACTGCTTAGAGGCACAGACAAATGCCCAAGGAGTCCCAGTCATCTGGATCATTCCATCTGAGGCCCCTGACATTGCCTGGAATGGAGAGACAAGACTGTCCGCCGAGCCCTGCCCACATGGCTGGTTCAAGAGCAAAAGAAATGATTGTTGCTGTTTTCAGCCACTAAATTTGGAGGCAATTTGTTACATAGCAAAGATAACCAGAACACTAATTGATGTGCCTCTTTAATTAGGAATTAAATAACAAGATCTAGCAGCGGGCCTAACAAATACCATAATTTCAAATTAGCGATGAGTGTAATCAATATATTGAGATATTGGCGTCAGCTATAATGTGATATGAAAGTGTCTCTGATTTTGATTGGTGACCGAGTCATAGATACTACTAATATAGTTATAATCGTTACCCACAGGCACGGCCAAAGGAAGTGCTAACTTTCATTTAGAGAGGAATAAAAAGAACAATAAAAAGATTTCCGGGGTGCCTGGGTGGCTCAGTGGGTTAAGCCGCTGCCTTCGGCTCAGGTCATGATCTCAGGGTCCTGGGATCGAGTCCCACATCGGGCTCTCTGCTCAGCAGGGAGCCTGCTTCCTCCTCTCTCTCTGCCTGCTTCTCTGCCTACTTGTGATCTCTCTCTGTCAAATAAATGAATAAAATCTTTAAAAAAAAAATAAATAAATAAAAAGATTTCCCATCCAAGTTCACAAGTCCCCCGAATTCTAGCTGCAGATCCCAAGTTAAGAAGCCCTATTTCAGAGAGAAATCGGGGCATCCCTTTGATGACGGATTCTGTCCTTCTTAAGAATTCAGTGAAGTTGCTTTTATAGACAGCTGAACAGACTGTATTTTTAAATGTGTTTTACCGGAAGCTTTAAAAATACCCGTTTTTCATTCTTCTCACTTTCTGATGTTCTTTCTCATTTTTCTTCTACGGCAGCTCTTGCTCTCCCTTAGTGCTTTCTCCTACTCTCCATGCCCAGAACCCAGGGGGTCAGGCCCCTGTCGCCCCCCCCTCCCCGACCTGGACCACAGAGAAGGTTCTTCCAGTTTTCGGTCATGTCCTCTCTCCTCGCAACCCTTCCCCGATAGCTCCCCAGTGCTCAGGCTGGTTCCGGCCTCTCTGGGTTTGCTTTTCCACATCCAGCCTCTGGGAACACCTTCCCACATTCATCCCCAAGGCTAACCCGGACATCTTTGTGAAGACCAGCAAGGCCGGCATCACCTCCTCCAGGAAGCTTTTCTTAAGCTCCCTACCCTGAGATGAATGAACTGCTTCTCTCCCTCATCCGCCCACCCACTCTATGGAAGGGTGGATTTTTTCCATGCACATTTTATTGACAGATAGCCCACACACAGAAAAGCGCATGTACCCTAAGTGTATCACTCAACGGATTGTCATAAGCCAAAAAGACTTGTCACACTGGTGTGCGGGTGACAAGGGACAGAACCTTCCCGATCTTTCGGAGGCGCCCCTTATGTCTCCTCCTGGTTACTATGCCCTCCTCCCAGAGGGTAACTATTATCCTGACCTATAACTGCCAAGGCGAGTTTTAAACTTCACATATGCGGAATCCTACAGTGTGTGCCTCTCCATGCCTGGCTTCTCCCGCTCAATGTCATGGTGATGACATCCTTCCTACTGCTTCGTGTGATTTTGGATTGCTTATCTTCTCCGCTGTATGGTATTCCATGGTGGGAAGACACGAGTTTCTTTTTCTATTCTGCTGTTGATGGGCATTTGGTTTGTTTCCAGTTTAAGCCATTACCAATAGCACTGCAGCGAACCCCAACTTTTGATGAACATGGGTACAAAATTCCGGTTGCGTTTATACCCCGTGACCTACAAACTTGTGAGTTAACCTACAGACTTGTTGCAATGTCTGCAAATCTTTATTGCATATCACTACATTTTGTGTCTCTGCTTCCCTTTTCCAGATTGAGAGCATCTCTACCCATGGGCCCCGTCTTAAATTTTTTTGTGTGTCCTTGCCGTCTAGCTTATAGTAGCTGTGAGATACATATTGTTCAAATGAATGGATACCGAAGGTTGATAAATTGCTACAAGAAGTTACTCCTCCTGTGGTCTTTTTTTTTTTTTTAAAGATTTTATTTTATTTATTTATTTGACAGACAGAGATCACAGGTAGGCAGAGAGGCAGAGAGAGGGGGAAGCAGGCTCCCCGCTGAGCAGAGAGCCTGATGCCGGGCTCGATCTCAGGACCCTGAGATCGTGACCTGAGCCGAAGGCAGAGGCTTAACCCACTGAACCACCCAGGTGCCCCATTCTGTGTCATTATATTGTGTCATCCTTCTATTCTTCGATATTCCAGATTCTGTTCTTGACTATGTATACTTTTGTATTGGTGTGTTACTTTTTTGTTTTTTTGTTTGTGTTTTTGTTTTACAAATTTACTCAAATCCTTTGTGGAAGTATGAAATACACACACACACACACACACACACACACACACACACACAGCATCCCTCTTCCCCTGTAAGCTCACAGAAAGGAGTGGAACAAAGCAATCTGAGGGGCTCCTGGGTGGGCTCGGTCAGTTAAACGTCTGCCTTTGGCTCAGGTCATGGTCCCGGAGTCCCAGGTTTGGGCCCCCCATGGGGTTCCCTGCTTGGCCGCTTGGCCCGGAGTGTGTTTCTCTCTCTCCCTCTGCCCCTCCTCCCCCTGCTCATGCTCTCTCACTCCCTCGCTCACTCTCTCAAATGAATAAATAAAGTCATTAGGAAAAAAAATGTAAAAAAAGCAATTTGAATATGTGAAGGTTTACCCACTCTTTTTGAGAAGGAGAGTCTTGGTGACACTACCAAGTCCCTGTCCCTGTGACAGGAAGCAACCTGAGTCATTTAGGTCACCCTTCAAATGTTTTATCATTTTGGTCGTTGAAAAATACCATGCACGTAGAAATGTTCTTGAATCTTTAAGTCCCACTTTGGGGCATACCTACAGGAGATTCGCTCCTCTAGAACTTAGTCATCCAGGTTTTGCTCTTCTCGCTTCTGGTGGCTTCCAGTAGGCTGTGAACGTGTGTTTTGTTTCATTCTGACTGTCTCCAAGCACGGCTCCTCTCAGTAAGTTGAAATGGTAATGAATTCTTACAAAGATCTGACTTTCAACTGCAGAGCGATCAAAGAATTCTTTAATACTGTTTTATTTCTTCTGCTAGTTTATCATCCCCTGTTCTTGCCGGAAACATTATTTTGTTATATATTTAGTTCACCCTTCGCTCTGACCCCCCGCAATGTGATTCAGTTGCTTTCCTCACCACATTTAGGTAATGGTTCTCAAGGTTGAGAGCAAGGGGCGGGTGTTTTCCTCTGAGGTTAATAAGAGGCACATTCACCCAATCTAGGCAAAAGAGAAATGCTTTCATGTCATTAGAATGGTTTAGAGCTACGTTGGAATGCAAGACTGACTCATGTATTAGTTATCTACTGCTGCCTAACAAGCCGCCCTGCAATTTGGTGGCTTAAAACAACAAACATTTATTATCCCAGCGTTTCCGTGGGTCAGGAATTCTGGAGCCTCTTAGCTGAATGGTTGTAGCTCAGGAACTCTCATGAGGTTGGGGTCAAGATGTTGGTTGAGGGAGTGGAGAGGAGGACGCCTGGGTGGCTCAGTTGGTTAAATATCTGACTCTTGATTTTGGCTCAGGTAGTGACCTCAGGGTCCTGGGATGGAGCCCCATGCTCAGCAGGGGAGTCCACTGGAGAATCTCTCTCTCCATCTCTCTGCTTCTGTCCCTCCCCCCTGCTTGTGGGTGCACACATGCACTCTCTGTATCCCTCCCTCTCTCAAATAAATAAATAAATCTTAAAGAAAAAGATGTTGGTTGGGGCTGCCCTCGTCTGAGCGCTCTGCTGGGGCCCGAGACCTTCTTCTGAGATGGCTCATTCCCAAGGCTGTTGGCAGGAGGTTCAGTTCATTGTCGCTTGGCTCGTCCCACAGGGATGCTTGAATGTGTGCAGGACAGGGCAGCTGGCTTCCCCCAGGGAGCAAGGAAGAAGACACAACGCCTTGTGCATTCTACGCATGGATGTCACCTACAGTCACATTCTATCCATTAGAAGTGAGTCACTGAGTACCGCCTACAACTACGGGAAGGGAAAAATCAGGTTCCACCTTTTGAAGGGAGGAGAAGCAAAGAATTTGTGGACATATTTAAAAAACCAGCACAGATGGTAAGTAAGTTAATTGGATCCAATCAAGTGGTAAGGCAACGTGGTGACCACATATTTCCCTCTCCTCCAATCAGATGACAGAATGCAGAGAGCTCGGCGGTTAGAAAAGAAGCAGCCTGGCATTTGCCTTGAACTTGGAACCCGAGGTTAAGAAAATAATTCCACCTGAAGAGTATGGTCCTGGAGCTTCAGTTGTCATAGCAACTATAAACAGGATTAAAAAGGGCTCTGTTGGGATCTGTCTGGGGTATAAGCAAATTCTCCCAGGAGATCTGTAGGGCCCATATCCTGTGTCCTGTGGCCTCCAGTTTCTAGCTGGCAACAAATAGCATCCATACAGTGTGAGGAACTGTTGACTGACGTCAAAGGGAGATTCTCAAAAGAAGGCCGAAGCATGACTTTCATAACACGTAAAATGAATACGTGTTAAAGATTTTATTTAACCCATTAATTAAATGAAGGAATGGGTGAGCTGCTCCAACCCATTCAGAGGAGAATTCCAGGAATAGAAACATTTATAGTAGGGAATATTGAAATAAATTTGCAAGTGAATGCAAAACTGCCTTTTGGGATTGGGGTTGGGGGTTGTCCCTCTCCCAGATAATAGTTTGTTTGCTAGTTTGTAGGCCAGAAGTATTCACAGAGCTATTAGGTATCTGTGCCTTCTAGAGTTGTAAAATAGCAGAGTGAAAGACAAAGGGTCACGTCCCAGTAGGTTCGGACAACCCCACTCACCCCCCTCAGTCTCCAACATTCCAATCAAAGAATAGCCAGTAATCTCCTGATTATTCCAAACCCTTAAATTTGTCCCTGACTTCGAGTAACCTCAACTCCCTGGAGATGGCCAAACACGTTCCTCAAGGGGGGGGGGCGCTCCTCTTAATCTCCGGAAGGTTGAGACTCGAAAAGGGAGAAGATGAAATCAATCAAACATACTTCAGTGATAGGTGGTTGGTATGTTCCAGAACAATCTGCGTATACCATTTAATGTGGAATGTTTGTGAAAACCTAGGGGTTAGCAAAGAATCTCACAGCCAAGCCTGAGGCTTCCGACTTGAAATTGTAGAACAGACTTTAATCTTGCAGGTTTCCGGTAAAAGGAATTAAGATTTGACTTGGAAAGCAGAGTGGCAATTGTCTAAGACAACTGAAGCTTCACTATATTTACAAATTTAATTGATTTGATTTACAAATGTTTGAGTCCTTGGGGAAGTTTTGCTTATTAGGGTCATAAGTTTGTCCATTCAAGCGTTCCCTTGAATGCTTGAAAAGAAGATTAAAAAACGAAATAAACATATGCATATATATACGTGTATATATGTATGTTGTAGTCTAAAATATTTACCAGCGGCACCTGGCTGGCTCAGTCGGTGGAACGTGTGACCCTTGATTTCAGGGTCGTCAGTTCAAACCCCACGTCGGGTGTAGAGATTACTTTATTTTTTTAATTTTTATTTTTAAAAAAGATTTTATTTATTTATTTGACAGAGACCACAAGGAGGCAGAGAGGCAGGCAGAGAGAGAGGGGGAAGCAGGCTCCCTGCTGAGCAGAAAGCCCGATGCGGGACTCCATCCCAGGACCCTGAGATCACGACCTGAGCCCAAGGCAGAGGCTTAACCCACTGAGCCACCCAGGCGCCCCTAGAGATTACTTTAAAAATATAAAATAAAATAAAATAAAATAATTAGGAAAAATCAGCTAAAGCTATATGAATGGACCAGTTTAAGAACATGTAGTCTGAAAATAGACTATTTCATCTGGTTTAGTCAACATGTCTGATCTGAAAATGATTGCTTTCATTTTTTAAAAAATAAAAACAAGGTTAATAAGCGGAAGTTAGAGACTTGTGACTGTCTAGATTTTAAAGTCTGGAACACTCACAGATTAATAGCAACTAAAAATCTCAGTGTAAGTGGTCTTTTCCGTACTCATGCACACAAGCTTACTGGGATGTCAAGGAATTCCTGTTGACAGCTGGGAGGTGGGAGGAGAGGCTGAAGAAGGGACAGGTGGAGTGAGCCACGAAGCCAGACAGGAAGGCACATGTTCCATTTTCATTTAAAACGAGTCTGTGTCACCTTTTTTAAAGAAAGATTTTATTTATTTGACACAGAGAGAGAGAGAGATCACAAGTAGGCAGAGAGACAGGCAGAGAGAGGGGAATCAGGCTCCCCGCCGAGCAGAGAGCCCAATGTGGGGCTCCATGTGCAGCTCGATCCCAGGACCCTGAGATCATGTCCTGAGCTGAAGGCAGAGGCTTAACCCACTGAGCCCCCTCTGTCACTTTTAAAAGAGAGCTCCAAGATTCTTGGACTCACCTCCCCATGGAAAGCTAGGAGGGAGGGAGGGCCCACCGCCCCCCCCCCCCCCTCCGCACCGGGAATCTGGGCTCTGAGGTTGCTGGACCAATAGAATATGGCAGAATGAACACTACTAGCTTCCAGGCTCCGGTCTTAAGCAACTGGCAACTTCCACTTCCCCCCTCTCTTGGGTGCTCGCTCTTGGCCACCAGCCACTATGCTGCGAGGAGGCCCAAGTGATCTTTGGAGAGGCCCACTTGGAGAAGAGGCAAAGCCAGCACCTACTTGCCAAAAGTATGTGTGTGAGCCATCTTGAAAACGGATCCTCGAGTTCCAGTCGAGCCGCCCGGGCTGACACAGCATGGTTTGGAGGTGAGCTGTCTCTGCCGAGCCCTGCCCAGATCGCAGATTCTTGGGCAAAATAAATGATGATTATTGTTTACACCACTAAGCTTGAAGGTGGCTTTACACGGTAATAGATAACCAAAACAAGATATAACTTCCACATAGTAAAGGGCACAAATCCCGAGTGTACAGCCTGATGAATTTTTACATTTGTATATAACCGTGTAACCATCCATCAGGAGAGATACAGGATATTTGCATCTCCCTAGAAGGTTCCCTTAGTCAAAAGTCTTCTTGAAATACTACCCAGGCACCTGAACTAGTCGCCTACAGCTCTGGGCAGCTTCGCGCTTATTTTCACTCAGAGATGTTTCCAAACTTAACTGGATTAGAAGCATTCTCTCCAGCATCCGTCAATGAAATAAAAACAGGCTCTGATGTGCGGGCCAGGAAGAAGCCGAAGCTCAAATGGAACGCAACCAGATTGCAGTCTGTAACCTCTTGGAAGTAGGTCGGCAGGAAAATGAGCTGATCTGCTCTTAAACTCCCCATCAGCAGAGTCACCTCGTAAAATGCAAGCACACGGGGTGCTGTCTTAAGACCTGTGGTCAGGCCTGCGACGCCTGATTCGGTACTTAGAGTCCTAACTGCCCAAAGCAACAGAGGCCAAAAGGGCTTTGGGGAATCTTGAAGCCTGGGGGTAGGGGGTGGCAGTGAGGGGGGGGGCTCCCCCTCCAAAATCTGCTCCACCAACTGGTTTACTTCAAACTGTGGGCTGATTTCCATTAATCACACTTGGCCTTAATTACCCTGGAGCAGCCTTTCGTCCTCGGGCCTGGGGCAGGAATTTTAAGGGGCTCCTGACAAAGCACGTCCCTGAGACCAGACAATAGTGGAGACTCCAGGAAGAGACTGGGTGGGGAAGGGTCCATGCCCCCTCCAGTCTTTCCCGGAGACCCAGGTTCCAGGCCGGCTTGTGATCTCCCCAGGTAGGAACCCGAGTTCCTCCACTAAATAGATTTTCCTTTTGTTGTCACATTAATTTGCAACTCATTAATAGTGACAGAAGTGAGGTACTGCACCGGTGTCATTTGCATATTCATGAGTGACTTATTATTAAACAAATAAGATTTTCCTATCTTCGCGAGCACCCAAAGTAAGGCTGAACAGTACATTACACCGGCCCCGATGCTTTATTCTCTCTTTAATATGTTAATAGATGCAGTTGATTTCTTTAAGTAAATACGCATCTATAAAACAACACGTACTTTATAAAAAAGAAATCATTTAAATAGTAATCCATTAACAAAGTTGGCAACAATTTAAGAGGAACAACCCATTAATACCAACGCGTGAGAATCAATTTGCGAATTTTAACTCGGTTGGGTGGTGGGCTGCGGACGACCGAGGACGACCTGCGAAAGTGCGTGCGCGCTTAAAAAATGTATTTTAATTAGTTTCCGGAGACAGGCGGTCGAATCTTTCGCGTCTTTCGGGTGCGGGCTCCCAGTAGGGCCCAAACTGCCTGTGTCCGGACCCGGATCGGCGTTTTTCCGGCGTCCGCGGGGTTCTGGAATTGTGAGCTGAAAGCAGGCCCGAGTGCCTCGTCCACCCGGCCGCTTTCCCAGTGCCCGTCGACCCACGATTAGCACCCGGTTCTGCAGGGTGGGGGCGGGGCAGGGCCTGGTCTCCCGGCGACACTCCCCCACCCGGCTGGGACTGGTGGCCTCCCCTCCTATCCGCCCCCAACCCGGGCATGGCTTTCGTCACAGCCGGCTCTTTTCCTGCCGGGGTCAGGGCGGGCTCCCCCCGCGGCGGCGCGGAGCGCGGGGCCAACCGCGCACCCTTATCTCGGCCGAGTCAGACACTCGCCGCGCGGAATCTGTTGACATTTACTATTGTTCGCAGGAGTCCGGAGCACGGGGCGGGGGCGGGATGGAGGCGAGGAGAGGGAGGGTGGCGGGTGTGGGGCCTGCAGTCGGCCCGAGTGTGTGTTTGTGTGAGCTCGCGAAGGAAGGGGGTGGGGGTGGAGCGCGCCGTCTCCACGGAAAAGAAAAGTGGCCCGCGGGCCCGGAAGCTTCCAAGCCGGCTGACCCGGCTACGCCGGGAATTGTGGAGGTGGTGGGTACTCAGGAAGGGAGATGGGGCAGCCGGCGGTGGGGTCCGCGGATGGAGGGGGTCGGTTCCAGCCGCACAGCCCTCGGTGACCCACAGGACACAAGTGCATTTGTGCCGAGCCGTGGCGGGGATTAAAGTGCCATACGGCCCGAGCGAGGGGGGCGAGGCGGGTGGAAAACAACTCCCCGCGCGCACAAAGCGCGCATTGTTCCAGCCACCTCCATTATGCCGCGCTGCAGCCAAGAGCCCGTTTCGCAACTGCCCGCCCGGCGCGCGCGCGCGCGCACGCACACACAGACACACGAATTCTTCCCCCCACCCACCCCCGCCTCCCCGGCCGAGGCCGGGGGTGGGTGCGCTCCGCGGGGACTGGGAGAGGCCGCTGCGGCCGAGGGCGGGGGGGTGCTGCTCGTCTATTTAGGGCTGGGCTTTTTAATGTTTTCTCTCCCTTGTCTTCTCCCCGGCACTTTTCCTTTTCTCTGTCTCCCCGGGCCTGCCCCGAGCGCACCCCAGGGCCTCGAGCTCCCCAGAAGAAGCGGCGACGGTGGGAGTGGGGAGGGGCGCTCTCAGCCGCTGTCCCCCGCGGATCGAAGCCCCAGGCGCGCAGCGCTTGCCGTCTCTGCTGAGGACACGTGCTCGGGAGGAACAGGGGATGCATCCCGCCTTCCCGGGAGAGGCTCCCGGAGCGCCCCCATCCCGGGCTCTCCAGGACTTCCCCTGGCCCGGAGCGGGAGCTGCGGAATCCCGCGCCGCACTGCCGGGTCTGCCGGCTGGAGCTCGCCAACTGGGACAGCTCGGCCGTCCCTACCCTCAGCACGCCGGTGCCTGGACCCTCTCCTCCTCCCCCTCTGGCTTTCACGGCATTGATAGGCACCCCGAGAGAAATTTAAGGCTTGCCAGCCTCTTAGTATCCTGCCCTGTTCTCCCCCGGGAGCGGATCAGGGCTGGGAGGCTGGGAGAGATGTGAGGCACCCCCTCCGCCTCCCGCCGCGCCCTCCCTGGTGGGCAGGTGGGGAGCGTAGGAGCCGGAGCGCGGCGAGCCAGCGCGGTCTGGTTTCCTTTACGTTTACAAGCTATAAATAAACTTCCCCTTGGGCGGATGCGCGCTGCGTCCAAGGGCGGCTTCCCGCCGAATCGGGCGGATGGTTTACGATCCCAGCCGCGAGCTGGTCCTAGCGCGGCCTGAGCTCAGGGTGGGGCACTGGCTCTGGGAGAGCTCAGAGGTCCGCCAGGAGTGGCCCAGTGACCCTCCATCCCCCGCGGGGCTGGGGCGCCTCTGCGGTGAGGCCCGAGGGTGGGGCTGGGTGATTTATGAGCCGTCACCCCACCCCGCCCCTCCCGTTTCACTTGTTTTCGTCGCCCTCTTCCCAAGCCTCGCCTCCAACATTGCCCAGGGACGATTTGGCAATTTCAGGCTGCTGGAGCGCCCACGGCGGCCCCGGCGGGGCGCGTGTCCGCAGGACGTGGGTGAAGCCCTCAGTGCTTTCACCCCCGTGCCCCCGCCCCGGGTCGGGAGCCGGCCGGCTGAGCGCGACTAGGCTGAACAGCCTTGGCCCGAGAGGCTGGGAGGAAGGGCTGGCCGCGCGACTCCGGAAACCGCGGGCCTGCGGGGTGGATCGCTGACCCTCAAGGTCACCGGGCCTGGGGAAACCACCGGCCCACGCCGGAGCAGAGGCCACCGCCCCAGTCGGAACCCTTCTGGTGTGGGGGGGGAGTGCGCAACTCCGTGCGGAAGCCCGGAGGACAGAGGACAGAGCGCGGAGGCCGCCACGAGTCCCACTACGGCCCTCCCTCAAAGGGACGCAGTTTCTCTTGGCCTTGGCGCGCACCGCGAGCCGGGCCTCCTTCAGTGCCCAGCACACGTGTGTGGGGCGGCTGGTGTACGCGTAGGGGCCTATGGGGACTGCAGAAGGAGTGAGGTGACCCCGGCGGCGGCTGCGTTCGTTTCCGCCGAGGCTGGGGAGGCTGCGGAGGAAGAGAGGCGGCCAGCCAAGCGGGCGAACGCCTGGCTCGGGAACGAGGAGGGGGCGCCTTCCCTCCGGGAGACTCCGTAGCGAGCGCCCCCAGCGTCGCCTTCTCCCTGATGTCTGCTGCGCGAGGGCCGCAGCCCCACTGCACCCCAGACTGGCTCTTCTGCCCCGTGTTTGCTTAACCCTCGACCCTTCCGCGGCAGCCGCGGGTAGACGGATTCCTGGCGGCGCTGACGCTGGACCCCAACCTCGGGCCGTCGGGAGCTCCCCTTCCCCCTCCCGAATCTCCAGGCCCCAGGTCCCCACGGGCCGGCGTCTCTGCCACCTACACGGGCCTGGGGGCCTTCGGGGATTGACAGAAGGGGACCCTTGGCAAGGTCCCCATTGTTCCCCGGGAGCTGGGAAGCTGACTCA
Organism: Mustela lutreola; assembly: GCF_030435805.1. Lineage (NCBI taxonomy): Eukaryota > Metazoa > Chordata > Mammalia > Carnivora > Mustelidae > Mustela > Mustela lutreola. Next base: position 35,316,948 of record NC_081308.1, on the reverse strand, counting down.
CGCTCTGAGCACAGAGCGATGCCGAGTGTTTTCTCGGCAGCCTTTACCCGAGTGCTTTATTTAGACAGGCTTATTTACAGTACACATGTTTTCGGCTCGTTATTCTGGAAGCGGGAATGGAAACTGGGCAGAGCAGGAGTTCTCCCCGTGAGCCTCACGTTTGGAAGGGGCTGAGGCTCAGCGCAGTCGAAGCATCCCTCTCCCGCTGGCTAGGTTCCCTAGTGAGATGCTTTGGAGGAAAACGGGGAACGGCTGGGAGTAGAGGGCGCTGGGGCGCACACTTTGGGCCACCCACCCCGGTCCTGTAGTGCTGCTCATCCAAATACACAGCACCCCAGCAAAGGGGAGACATCTGCAGACCCATTGCACAGACTTCAGGGAGGGCAAGGGGCCCGCAGGTCACACAGCAAGCAAGCCTCTTTAACTTCATTTCCTGGGCTGCTTCCTTACCGCGTTGGACCTCCCGGATGACCCGGATCCAGGTCTCTCCGGATTCTAGTCGGGCCTCCTCCAGGCTCCTGAGGGCAGGGTACCCTGCGGGCCAGGCCGCTGTAAGGCCTGTGGTCGCAGGCCTGCAGTCAAGCCTGCATTCTGGCAGCTTTTCAGTAAATGGGGTGGTCCGGTTAGGGACTGCAGGAAATTGTCTGAGCTAGATTAAATATTTTACAAAACCTTCGGGGGGCCCACGGTTGACTTGAAGCTGGCAATGTTAAACCAAACAAAAGTTAACGAGTTCTCTCTCCTGAATTCTTAGGTACAGTTCAGAGAAAACTGGGGGTAGTGCTTTTTGGAGGAAGCAAATTTAATGGCGTTTCCTCTCATTTTTCTCCATATCAAGATGTAGTCTTTGAGCTCCTTACAGAACTCAGGAGCCTCTCTGGAGCTGGCCTGGAAGAAAGGCCTCTCTGGGGTCTCTCTTTTGTATGTGGGGCGCAGCCCGCCTCTGAATTTTAAGTCCTATCCTGTTTGTTAGCTTTGGACTCCTGCACGCAACCTGACCCAAGGAGGTGCTCCGGCCCTCTGAACAGGACACAGTGCACACACGGGTCCCTAGGGCAGCCCCTGGGGGAGAAAGGCCTACTCTTCAGGAGCCAAGGCCCAACAGCCTGGGCCTGGGTTTCTCTCCCTTTCTTCAGTCTCCTGCTGCAATTCCTGAATAAGGCTTCCTGGGGGTTTGCTGCAGTGTTCCCCCTTCTGAATCTCACATCCCCTGGTCCCTGCCCTCTGGCTTGGGGGGGATGACCTCTCCCATGCACGGCACCCACCCCATCCCCACAACCAAGTTTCAGTGTGTCTGCTCGGCAGGCCAGAAGGGAACTGTGGCCAGGTGAGAGGAGATGGCTTGACCTTTGCAGGAAGGGAAGAGAAGGCAGATTCACAGCTTGCCACCTGGGCTGCGGGGAGACCCCAGGTTATACAGGGAGCCACCAGCAGGCTTGCCATAGCCCCAGCGACTCTGACAGGAGCCTGTAAGAGGAAACCAGCTCTGGGAGGCAGAGAGCTTCTGTGTGGGGTGTGTGTGCCCTGGCGAGGGGCACAGGTAGCTGTGGCTGCTGCCAGTCCAGCGGAGGGAGGGTGGTGGCTCACAGAAGGTGGGGGCCAAGGTTGGGAATGCAGTGGAGGATGGGGCCTCTGGAGAAGACAATGGCCAAAGGAAGCTGCTCTTGAGGCCCAGCGACCTGGAGACTGGCTCATTCTATGGCGCGCTACGGGGGTGGGGGGGGTGGGGGGGTGGGGGTGCTCCAAGCAGCCTAGGAAGGGCAGAATTGCCAAACCATAGCATGGAGCCTGGTTGGGTCCTTACACATGAATATCTGAGGTGGTGTCTTTCCTACCACACCTTCCCAGGGGAAAATAGGCTATTTACAAGTCCCCAAAGACCCTAAGGACAATGCTCTGAGCCAGCATGCTGGTCCAAAGGGGGCCTAGGGTTGTGTGTCTCCTGAAGGGGGCAAGCCACGCTGGACCTTTCTTAGGCTCTGAGGGAGGGGTGGGCAATCATGGGGTATTCCCACTGCCCGCGGAGGCTGCTGCCACTGGGGGTGAAGTGGGAAGGTGCTGCCTTTAGCTTCGCTGCTGGAAACCATTGTTTGAGTCTGCACCCAGCGCTTCTCCGGCCGGGCTAATTCTCCACGTGTCCAATTTTCGCGTCTGAAAAAAAGCAGCAGCACAGAAACAAAACCATATGACAGGACTGGGCTGCAAACCTTGAAGAATCGACAGGGTGGGGGAGGTGGTGGCTGGAAAGGGGGAGGGGGAAATTATGTGTGTGTTGAGTGGGTGGTTAGAGGCGACGGCTCACAACTCAAAGTTTCAACTATTTCCTACCCGGTCTCACCTCCCGGCGTGCTCATCTGAAGCAGTTCCAACTCTCTCAAACGATTCCGCAGCCCCAGCGCTCGCGGGAGTGTGGAATTACAGTTGGGAGGCGAGGCGCTCGGGGACAGGCGACGCGCAGAGCTGGGGAGTGCGGAAGCACAGGCCACAGGCCCGCGGCGGCCAGACGGCACCGTCCCCCCTTCTGGTCCCGAGCGGGGAGGTGGGTCACTGCACACCCTTTGCTGGCTGGGGATTGGGGTGGGGGGTGAGGGGGCCGGGGTTCTCCCGCCTACCTCTCCGCGGCGCGGTGTGCCTCCTCCTCTTCCTGAGATCCATTTCCTTAAAAACTAGCCCAAGGGCTAAACACTGAGCAGCGGGTTCCGACCCCCCACCCTTGCCCTCCGTGCCCTCTCCGCGTTCTCCAGACCCGCGAGGGCGCTTTAGGCCCAGCCTCTCTCCCGACCCCCCCTCCCGACCCCCCCCCCCCCACTTCCGCCTGCGCACGAGCCTGTGCAGGTCACTTCGGCGACTCTTTAGAGGCCGACGGTCCGGAGCTTTGTTCTCCAAGGGCTTTCCCCGTCTCCCCTAACTCATTCTGGTCTCCACACTTTATCTGCACCCCCCGGCCCCACCATGTCCGCGCACACAGACAACCCCGGTTCATAATCTCATTAGCATAGGCCTGGGTCTGGGTGACCGCTAGGCTCCCAGCGCGTCTCCGCCCTGCGCTCTACTTCGCCGCAAGCCGGGGTTTCCACCAGACGCGCGCCCTGGGAGGCGGCGGCGGGGGGGGGGCGCGGGGGGATGTTGCGCGGGGCCAGTGTTGGCTCCGGGGCAGGATTGGGGCCAGCCGGGAGGAGGAGGCCGCCCAGGGCAGCCGGAGCCGCGGGAAGGCCCCTCCCAGCGCCCAGTTGCCGTGGTCCCCGGAGCAGATGGCAACTTTGTCTCCTGGTGTGCGCGCAGCGACTTTCAACACATTCAAAAGGCTGCGCTCAGCCTGTCGGGGAAGCCTCGCTGACATTCAGAACCGATTAAAGACCCGAGACGGTGCCAGGCGCAGTGGAGAGTTATGAATTAATCATGGGGGTTACCGATATCTGAGGCTCCCCAGGGCAGCCCCTCTATTATTAAGCAGCCCCCACTGCCCACTCTTGACCCCCCTCCCCCCCGCCACAAAGGGGTAGGCTCGGCGTCTTTTGCACTGCCCAATTAACAGCCACCGGGTAATGTGAAAAGTGTTTGCCCTGCCACCCTTGGTGCAGGCTCCGGTCGCGCCGCTGGGCCTGCCAGACGCGCGTCGGGCAGAAAGCTCAGCCTCTGGGATAGGCCGAGGGTGAGCGCCTGGCCTTGGCCCCGGGGTAGGGTGGAGAGGCGCGTTCTCGGGTTGGGAGCCCCAGGCTCCGCAGGGGAGGAGGGGAAGGCCCAGGCCAGTGGGCGACGCCCGCAGGGCGGGGCGGGGGGGGGAGGGGTACCTCCCTCCAGGTAAGTATCCTGGGTCTCCGCCAGCGGGCCGCTGTTTCGCGGTTTCCCGTGGTGGCTCTGGTGACGTTCCAGGCGTGCACAAACGAGGTCCGTGCGTGCACTGAAAACCCGCACAGTTCCTGGACCTTCTAGGAGATCTGCCGGCTGGAAGCCGCAGGCTCCAGTCAGCTCGGAGTCACCCTATGTGCTCCGCACCCCTGGGAACCCGAGTATACATTTCGACCACCGAACCCCCTTTCTGCATATTGTTAAATCATGTATACCCTTCTAATCTTCCCCATTTATTTGCCGGGCCTGCCTGGCTACAGATTTCTGCAAGACAGAGCAGTCTTCGGGTTCCTCCTGCTTCCAGAGGGGCCATAAAAAACAGATGGTCTCATTAGGAACAATTTATGCATATATATTTCGAAGAGTTCAGCAGAGCCGGGGTAGGTTTGCAGCCCCTGCGTCAGGCAGGAGCAAAATATCACCACTTGCAAATGTTTCCAGTTTGCAAAATAATGGCCTATCCAAAGTAGCTAAGCAACGAATTACTCAAACACTAGAAGGTTAGATGCCAATATTATCACATTCCTCGTGTTCCTTAAACCGTCCTCCTCCGCGGTCATTGGATTTCGGAGGGAGGCTCGCGGGCCTCGCACCCCTACGCCCGCGGCTTCCTTTCAACGACTATTTCCAATCTCCAAGTCAAATCACTTATTAATTATAGAGGCAACTCGAGCAAACCCAATTACCCGTAGGCAGCCCTTCCCAGATGGGAAGTCTGTCTCGCGGCTCCCACGGTGGCCCAATTTCTGGGGAGCCCCCCCCCCCCCCGCCTTGCGTCCGATTTCTTTCTGCCAGTGGACTGCCAGCGGCCCTGAATGTTTTCTCTCCCCGATTCCTCTTCCTAGAGGCAACTCCATTTTCTTACCCAGTTTGCTTTCTTTCCTCCGAGGAGACGTCCCCGCCCCTTAGGAGGCGCTGCCTTCAGGAGAAATTTACCGCCGCGCCAGGTTGAAGCCTTAGGCGTCGCAGACCTGGCCCAGGAATGGCGGAAGCCGCAGACAGAGCCCTATTCATTTGCAAAGGCGGAAGGCTGAGTGATTCGCTCCCTCGGCTGCCCCTCGTCTCTTCTGTCCTCCCTTCAGGCCTAGCTGGTGGCCTGCGCTCAGCCCGATTTGGGAGCTGTGGTCTTGGACTCCGTATGGGTTAGCTCCTGGTCGGAAGGAGGCCACCCCTCTTTCAGTGCCGCCGCACTTTGTGGCCAGATGGTAATAATAATGCTAACCACCAGGATTGTGTGCCAGGTAGTTTCTCTAGACGTCTAGCTTCTTTAAACCTCAGAGCCACGCATTAATATGGGCACCATTTCTCCCATTTTGCAGATAAGGAAACTGAGGTTAAGAAATTTGCCTCAAATCACGCAGTGGGTTGGAAATGAAGCCCTTAATCCCAAACCTGAGTTTTCATTCACAGCCTCAAAGACACCTTCCGGAATGGTATAAAACCACAGCGGGAAAGGGGCGGGGGGGGGGCGGCGCGGTTTCCTTGCAGCAGAGGACGCCTGGTAACGCAAAGGCCTCGGACGTTTCAGGCAAGTGGTCTAGGCGTCCACTTGGCAGTTGGAAAGAAGACCGGCTGGACCCGGGAGAGGCCTGGAAAACGGAGGCGAGCTTGGGATTTGGGGCGTTAGGGTGGCTGCACTGGCCCGGGGCAGAATTGCGGGGCAAAGCGGGAGTGCGGGGGTCTTGCAGCGCGTGGAGAAGGCTCCTGTCGCCCTTTCCGGACCGCAACAGCCGCTTCCGGGACTGCGGCGCTCGTGGGACGCGTTGCGGGGTGTGGAGGGCTTGCCCGGGCCCCCCGGGGTGGCGCGTCGCGCGGGAGAAGCCTCGGGATGTCCCCAGAGGGAGCTGGCCACGGCCGGGCTTCCCAGGCGCGCGGGCTAAGATGGAGCCAGCAGTTCCGCGGAGAAGGGGAGGGGAGGAGAGGGGAGAGGAGCGGGGGAGAGAGATGCGCGGGCGAACTGGTAACCGTCTGCAGCGAGGAGTGTAATTGCCCCTGTGACCGCGGGCGGCGAGGGCGGGGCGCGCGCCGGGCCTCCTCCCTCCCACTCCGCCGCCGCGCGGAGCTGGCTCTCGGCTGGGAGGGCGCGGAGCACCTCGAGGGCCTGGCCGACTCCGCGCGGGGCGAGGTGGCTCTCAGCCCTCGCCGCGGGAACAGCCGGCTTCAGCACTGGGGCCTGGCCCGAGCGCGAAGGCCGCTTCCCTTGGCCCACAGGCCCTTCCAGGCCCCAGCCTCCCTCCGCCTCGTGGAGCTCCTGGGCCGGGGCCTGGGGCGGCCAGCGGCGCCCCGGTGACGTCTTTCCCTGGAGAGCGGCGGCCAGCCCTCCACCCATCCCAGGCTTCGGGTCTTCCTGGGCCACCCCAGCGGGGCGAGGCCAAGCTGGGCTGCGCGGCACTGGGCCGTCGGTCCCCGGGTCGGGAGGGACATCGGGCAGCCCCTGCACCCCTCCCACCCCCGGATCTCCCCGCGCCGTCGGCGGGCGCGCTTTGCCCTTTGGCGGCTTCCTGGCCCCGCGCCAAGGCGAGGGGCAGCGTCGGAGGTGGGAAGGGGGCCCGGGCCGGCCAGGGATTCCGGAGTTTGTAACCCGTGTAGTTTCTGGCTTTCACGGCTCGTTTGAAATCCTCCCACAGGAAGATGTCTGCCAAGGAGGCCTGCGCCGCTTGGAGACCCGCGCGGCCACCCGGGTGTGCGAGTGTAAGCGTGTGTGTGTGTGTGTGTCTGTGTGTGTGCGTGCGCGCGCGGGCGCGCGCTCAAGAGACTCAGGAGACGAGGGAGGGAGCCGGCCCCGGTGCCGCCTCGGCGGCCTGCAGCGCGGGGCCTGGCACCCAGGGATCGCCCGCGCCCCAGCTTCGGCCCCGTGGGCGCCCTGGCGGCCCTCTAGCGCCTTCCTCCCTGCCCCCGCGGCAGGAACTGTTAACCCAGGCAGGTGACGGCGCCCCGGCGCCCGTCGTGCGTTGGTCTTTATACCTCGTGAGTTCAACACTAATGAGTTATGGGTTGGCCCACGAAAACATAATGTGTAAATTAGGAATTTAATGATGTGTAAGATTAAAAGCTGCGCAGGGTTGCATTTAAGGCTGCCATCTTGTGTTCGCAGAGAAATTACTTGAACGACATTGACCCCCCTCGCCCACAGGCCTGGAAATGGCACGGGGGTGGGGAGGGTTCTGGGGGCCCCTCCCTGGGCGGTGGAACTCAAGGCCCCTCGTGGCTCTGGCAGGGGAGAAAGGAGGCCTCAGTGCATCGTGGTCTGGGGAGGCCCCTGCCTTGGGCTGGCTTTGGATGGGCTCATTTCCAGGAAGCCTAAACAGGGGTTCATCAAACTCTGTCCACACCCCGTGGGACCCCCACTTGCCCCCTTCTGTGCCCGCCCCCCCGCCACTTTCCCAGGTGGGGAACTGGCAAGGCCCACAGGGATTGCCAGTTTCTGGGACACTTACAGCTCCTTCCTGTCCTGGTGCACTCCTGCAGCATGGGGGTTACCAGAACTGAAACACACACACATATATATAATATATATATATATATATATATATATATATATATATATATCAATTTCTCTTCCTATGCGTTGCATAAACTCCATCCTGCGAAGCAGCTAGGGTTCCCCCTAGCCACGGGCAGGCCTGGACTCAGGACTCTGAACCCTCAGGTTTACACAGCTAGGGCTCCCTCTTGATTTTCTGGTTTTCTTTTTCTATTCTGCAAATTCGAGGGGAAACTGAAAGCAGAAAATCCCTCCTTTTATGCTCTGACATTGGGGCGCCTCGCTCTGTGACATCATTGCCTGGGCAAAGGTCAGCCACCACCCTTACTGGGACGTTTGTCTCCAGCATTTTTCTTTTTTTTTTTCTAGCAAAAGCTCCTGATGAGCTGTGTGGCTTGAAGGCACCTCTCAAGAGTTCCTCAGACTCAGGTGAGGAGTGGTGGGAGGCTGTGCACAGTCGCACCCCAGGCCAAGCTTTCCATGCGGGTCTCCTGCCGGGGTGACCAGCAGGTGGGATGTCTCTCCCCAGGACCCCATGTGAGGCCTCTGGGGCGGCTAGCCTCTGCCTAGCCCTGCAGCAGCCGAGAAGGGGGCAAGGTGAAGTGGGGTGCTCCTGTGACCGAACATAGAACTCCCTGCTAAATCATCCCTCACCCCACAAAGAAGTGGGGTGCTTTTTACCTGGAAATAAGAGATGGCCTGACTATTTGGGGGGACCCGGGAGGAGTCGAAGCAGGTGGAAAAAGGGTTGGTTCATGAACTTTTAAGGAATGAAGGCTCGTCTTGGTAAATTCTGGAGTACCAGGGCCCCGTGAGATATAGAAAGGCCTCCAGCGTGTGTTTTCTTGACCTTGAAAGAGTTAATGGAAGAAATGTTCACAGTTTGTCTGTTTGCTCAGGCCCCATACTTATCTAACCAAAGGCTGAAAGGGTATATAACTTGAGAAGTTGCCTCTGTCTCCCACTTGGCTGGGAGTTCCAGAGAAGCCTTGCTTAAGTAATCATGATAATCCTTTCAGAGTCCTTAGGGTCTGAAGCCATTTGGTGTTCCCACTTGAGTCCTCCCTAAAAGAAAAGACAAGGAGAGAAAAAGGCAGCCCATGATAAAGGGCATTACGACATATCCCTTGGAAAACTTTCCTTCCTGACACGGCTGTGTTATCAGGGTAAACTTACCAAGTATGTCCCCCAGTTTCTGAACAATGGTACTGCCAGGCCTGGACATTGGCAGGGAAGGGAAAGATCAAAGGGAAGCCAGGTTGGGGGCCCAGATTTTTCCTTTGGGTGAAAACGTGGAGAGAATGCCTGGCCTTCTTGGGGAGCCGGGGGAAATGGATCACATTGTGGGGAACCGGATAGAGTGGTAGGCCTTTGGAGGCAATGCTGTTGAGACACCTGGCTGTTGGTATCAGAAAGAAGGTGTGTTGGGGCGCCTGGCTGGCTCAGTTGGTAGAGCATGGGACTCTGGATCTCGAGGTCGTGGGTTTGAGCCCCATCTTGGGCCGAGAGCTTACCTTAAACCAAAAAGAAAGAAGGTGTGTGCTTTCTTGTAGTTCCTTTGGCCAACTTTTTGCCATTGCAGTCTGTAATGTGATGTCCCAAAGGGGTCCCTCGGACCTGGACCTGGCCTCCACTGCTCGAATCAGCCTGTCTTGGAAAAGTGCCGTGCCACCACCTCCCCCCTCTTTGGCCACACCCTCCACGTGTGATCTGGGCCTGAGGGCCTCAGACATCCCGGCTCTTTCTGCAGCCTAGCCTCCTTCACTCCCAGGAGGATTTGTTTTCCTCCTAAAGAAATTCCTCACTGAGCTATCACAGTAGGCTGGCCAGACCTGTTCCCATTTCTGGTGACATTCTCCAGGCTTTTGCTTAGTCCTTTATGCGCCATTCCCAGAGCAGCTGCGGGCGGAAGTGAAAGAATGCTTGGCTGAATTTTTGTAGGTCTTTCTAGTCTGTTCTGGGGCTGATCTAGCCCTACAGGCTTAGGCAGGCCTTTTCCCCTCTCTGTGCCCTGGTGTGGGGAGAAATGATTTCAAAGGTCCTCTTCAGCTCAGACTTTCTGACAATTTGTTTGACAAGGCTGAAAGTGAACTGAGATTCTAACCCTCAAGACTGGATATAAGAAGACAGTTTTTGGTTGATTGGGAGGTTTTGGTGTTTATGGGTTCTTTGGCAGCTCCCCAGAACCACTGTGGTAGACAGTTTTAGCTTTGCCTGTCCAACATTTGGTTCCCCTTCTAGATCCAGAACCCACACTGTGTTTGGGGAAACCATTCCTTTCTGATTTTAGCTTGCAGGTCTGACATCCTCTCCTGGCTGCAGAAGTGGGATGAATGGGGCATTTGAACCTGTCCCCTCACCCCACTCTGGCCACACTGATCAGTTCAGAGGTTGGTAGGTGACCTGAGTGTGATCCAGAGAGACCATTTCAGAACTTGCTGTTTCTAGTGGAAAAGAGAATCACACTTTCTACTGGGGTTACTGAAAAGATAGGCTGTAAGCCTGGGCTGGCTGGCTGCCTGAGAATGGAACCAGTAAAGGCAAAGAAGAGCCAGGTGACAGACACAGCATTGTTTGAGCCCCTGGATCCCACTGAACCTGAAGTGGCCCTGCCCTCGGAAATTTCAGTTTTACGTGACAATAAATTCCTTTTTTTTTTTTTTTTTTTTTCCTGAGATCACTTTGACCTGGGTTTTCTGTCACTTGATTTGCCTGCCACCGTGGGGAAACCTGGAGGTCACTACCCCCAGACAGGTTCCCAGAAGTTAAATCCAGGTGGTAGAGAGCCAGGATGGGAACCCAGATCACTCCTTCCACCGTGCTTGGCTCATTGAGCTTTGTTATCATTTGAGTTTTCTTTCTCTGGCCTCTAGATGTTTCCAAGGACCGATCCAGAAGTAAACTTAGTATGCTGGGGCATCTTCATCATGGTTGGTGTGGGGGGAGAATGTTTGCTTTTCTTTCTGGCCGGGACTGTTTAGGATTTCATGCTTTACTCTCAAACCCCTCCTAAGCTGTCCTCCCAAGATTAACTTCCTTTCGTTTGGTTTTCTGTTTTGTTTTCTTGCCCTCATTCCAAGGACATTTTCTTGACTCCCATCCATTCCTTTAATCTGATCTTCTATATTCTGCTTTAAAGACACTTCCCAGGCCGGGGTCTGGAGACAGTGCCTAGCACATAGTTGTAAGTGCCTGGTAATTGTTAGTTTGTTGTGTGAATTATATCCCTTCTTTCGCCTTGTCCACCAGACATCGATACTTTGTCTCCCTTCTTTTGAGCAGCTTCTAGGACCTCAAGTCTTTCTTGAAACCTTATCAATATCTGAGAAAGGGGTGGCCATCTTCCCTGGCTCTGGCCTAGATAAACTACTGTGGCCCCCTTACTCACCATCCCTAACCCCCCCTCCCCCGCAGCACGGGCCAGCCCTGTCTTCAGTGTAAAATACCAAGAGGCCTGGAACAGGAGATAAGAGACTTGGTATCAGGCAAATACCCTAGCTAGTCTCACTCACACCCATTCCAACTCCCTTCTGCTTTCTCATTCTCTACCACGGAGGCTAGATAGTGAAATTCTCAAATTGCTAGGCTCCCTTGGTGGCCATATGATTCAGTTCTGACCAATGAGAGTTAAGCAGCAGTCTCTGGGAAGGGTTACTCTTCCCAAATAGGTAAAACCTGGAACTGAGAAGACCTTTATTCCTTGTCTTTTTTTGTTTGTTTGTTTGTTTGTTTCCCTGCTGGAATACAGAGGCTGTGCCTGGAGGTGCAGCAGCCATCCTGGGATCATGAGGATGAACCCCACAAACAGTGGACAGCAGTGCAGGAAAATAGAGGTCTGTGTTAACTGAAGTAGATAACCTAGCCCTGGTCTGTGTGTTTCTCTGGACTTCTCATAGAGGAGAAAAATCAACCCCTTACTCAAGCCACTGTTCGTGGGATTTCTTTCTTTCTTTCTTTTTTTAATGTAGGCTCCACACCCAATGTAGAACTTGAACTCACAACCCTGAGATCAAGAGTTGCACGCTGTAGGGACTGAGTCATCCAGGCACCCCAGGATTTCTGTTGCTTGTAGCATTCTTAACTTGATACGCCTGGGCTCTGTTCCAGCTCTGCTCTGACTCACAGTGTGGTCCTGCATGAATGACTTCACCTCTCTGGGCCTTGCTTTCCTCACGTGTAGCATGAATATTTGTGAGTACGCATGCTTTAGTAGATTTTGCTTTCCCCCTTGTCTCTTCCTGTGTTGGCCTTATCATCCAACACTTGCCACCCAGTCTCCTGACTTCCCGAAGGACCTCTCCTTCTACATTTCACACACCACCCTCCGATTAACCTCAAATCTAGGACGTCTGCCTTGTTACGCTTGAAAATTGCTGATGGTTCTTCTTACCCACAAAATAGAGCCCTGTGTCCCTTTTTCTTTATTCCCTACAGATATCAAGGGGTGGATATATTTTGTGATAACTAAGATCTGATGTCATTGGCCTAAAACAGAGCACTGATCCACTGAATAAGAGTGATTCTAGAAGAGATATAAAATGCTGTGATAACCAAATCCCTGACAAACCAAAATCACCAAGTAGCACAGAAAGGTCTAATTCTTTAACAAATGCCACGAGTACAACTTATTGGTATAGAGGACTAACTTGGATTTGTATTTGCATCTTCTACCAGACCCTATCCTCCCCTGCCCCCCCTCCCCAATTCTGGGTGAGTTAGACTTAACTATACAAACATGCAGAGGGGGCACCTCGATGTCTCAGTCGGCTAAGGGTCTGACTCTTGATTTCAGCTAAGGTCATGATCTTGGGTTTATTGAGATTCTGTGCTCTGTGGAGAGTCTGGTTGAGGTTATCTTTCCCTCTCCCTCTGCCCCTCCCCCCACTCACACTCATGGTCTCAGGCTCACACTCATGCTCTCTCTCTATAAATAAATAAACAAGCAATATCTTAAAAAAAAAAACCAACAACAAACAAACAAACAAACAAACAAAAAAAACCCAAAGCAGAAATACATCAACAACAGCAAGCACAGAACTGGAAGAAAATAAGTGTCTATTTCTCCCGTATATCTGTAAGAGGGTCCGGTGGACTTTGTAGGAAATGACAAGGACATTGACATAAGAATAAGGAAGAGTGGGAGCCTGGGTGGCTCAGCTGGTTAAGCGACTACCTTCAGCTCAGGTCATGATCCTGGAGTTCCAGGATCGAGTCCCACATCGGGTTCCCAGCTCCATGGGGAGTCTGCTTCTCCCTCTGACCTTCTCCCCTCTCATGCTTTCTCTCTCAGATAAATAAATAAAATCTTTAAGAAAAAAAGAATAAGGAAGAGTATCACACGGTAAAAGTGTGGGTTTATTTTAGGGGTTCTGCATTCACCGCTGTGGATCCGTCCTCCGGCCCCTCCTTCAGTATGACACTGTCTTGATTATTGTAGCTCTGAGTGATCTTTTCTATCAGATGGAGTGAGAATACTGAGTTTTTTGACCATGAGCTGACTCAGTTTACACGCCCGCCCCCACCCCAACCCCGGGCTGGTCTGATCTGTGCAGTGTCCCTCACACCCTCCACAGGCACACTTGAACTCATTGTCGCCTGCCTGGAATGACAGGCTGCAGCTGGCATCAGAGACCAGGTCTTCCTTTCAGATTAATCTCCGTTTCTTCCTTTTCTGGGAGACCTTCCCGCATTCCCACTGCTTCTTTCTCCCTGGAATCTTAAAAGTGAGGGTGTCTTCTCTCTTGACTTCCCTGCCCTCTGGCTCTGCGTCATTCACTTAGACTTTCGCATGTTATGCCTTTTATGTACCTGCCTTCCCAAGTGTCTCTGTTGCCTTCTCGAAGATGGCTTTCAGGTACCCGCCATCCAGTATGTGGTATACAGCAGGCGCTTAGCAAATGACTTGCCAGACCAAAAGAACAAACCAGACGCCGCTGCTACTTCAGGAAGGTGTGTGTGTGTGTGTGTGTGTGTGTGTGTGTGTGTGGTCATAGGTGGGCAGAGGTGTCCTCCGTAACTCTTTACCTGCTGGTGCTTGCAAGCTGGTTTGCAAGGACGTCTCCGCCACCGTGGTGGTGCAAAGCCAAGTGTTCTGTATTTACAAGTTGATCGAGGCTCTACATGTAGACCTAGCCTGGAACGGACGTAATAACTGTTGCCACCCCCAGCTGCATCACCAACGCCCCATCTCTCATCCTAGAGTCCCCTGTTGAAGCACCAACTGCGAGCCGGAGGCTTGTCCTCATGGCCGCGGCTGGGGGTCGGGAGTCCAGGCCAGAACAAGGAAGCGCATTTAAGACCTCTCTCTGTACCCTGTTGACTTCTATTCCATTGACTGAAGCCAGCATTAGCAAGACTGGGGAGTCTACTCTGCCCCTGCGGGGGGTGGGGGAGTGGGGGGTGGGGGCTGGAGTGGGGGGCGGGGGCTGGAGTGGAGGAGGGAGGAGGGAGCATTTGCTGAGCAATGACACGGCACAGATGCAGAGACTGGGGGGGTCTGGCTCCAAAGGCTCTGGAGTCAGAGGGGCAGGACTGGCCTGTGTGGGACGGTCCGAGCAGATCTGGGAGGAAGCCAAACTCGGTCAGAGCTCACATGGGCCCCTTAGTCGGGAGGAGCTGGGAGCTGGGATCAGAACCCGCCATGCCTCATTCATGGTTTGCGTGTGCTATGCTCCCAGTAACACAGCACATGGCTCTGAAGTAAATACAGTCTCGGGTGGAAGCCGGGCTCAGCCAGGTCCAGTTGAGGACGTGCAATCTGTGGCAGACATGGCCAGTCAGTTGCCCCACTCCGTGATTTCTCGGTCATTCCGCTGTTCATCTTAGTGGGGAATAATCTTGATTGCCATTTCCTTAGTATGAAATATTAGACTGGGGGAAGGCAGAACCTTTGGAAAGAAATGACAGTGAAGCTTCTGGAGTGGGGAGAGTTTTCTCGCAGGTGTCTGGTGTTTTGAGTCCTTCAAAAGCCAGAAGACAGAGAGAGAAAAGCCAGGGATCTTCTTGGCATGAGGGGGGAACGGCTGAGGTTTTCCTGGAATGTTTCTAGATTCTTCTTACTGCTTCTCCTGGGAACAGAGTCTGGAGGGGAGCCAATGTGTTCCCGCATCTCAGAGTCCGTGCGGTGCAAGGGAGAGACTTGGCCCTCTAACAGCTGATGACGACACCCCCACACCCTCCTTTGCTTCCCCAGTCAACTCATTCCAGGCTTGCTCCCAAAGGTCGATGGAGTCGGGACTCACCAGCGGAGGAGAACCAATTATACACATCTCTCAACTCTGCAGTCGGCAATGTCAAGTCGAGAGCTTGAAATTGGGCTCCGGTGGGAGTATTTACACCACAGAAATGGGCAAACACTACTGACAGGCTTTCTCCTCCCCCGGAGCCCATTGTTAAATGTTTATCAGAACATTGCGGCTGCTGAGGGATGCGTCCGTGCGTGCCGTCAGGTCCTTAGAAGCATCTTTCTTGGAGTTTCTTGCAAGTCTACTGTTCTGCTTGTAAAGACAGAATGAGACTTTGTGAGCAGAGTGGGGTGGATATGGGAGAACCAAGGGGTGTGTGTGTGTGTAGGAATGAAGGTGTTATACTATCCCATGTTTGTTCAGCACCCCCTCCCTTTTTAAAAGATTTTATTTACTTGAGAGAGAGTGAGAGAGAGAGAGAGCATGCATGAGAGAGAGCACAAGCAGGGCCAGGGGCAGAAGGAGAGGGAGAAGTAGGTTCCTTGCGGTTCAGGGAGCCCAGTGCGGAGTTGGATCCCAGGACCCCAGGATCATGATCTGAGCCCAAGGCAGATGCTTAACCACTGACGTACCCAGGTGCCCCTGTTCAGATCTTTAAAAAAAAAAAAAAAAAAAAAGTATTTCTTTATTTGAGAAAGAGACAGAGAGAACATGAGTGGGGGTAGGAACAGAGGGACAAACAGTCTCCCCATTGAGCAGGGAGCCCGCATCGGGACTCGATCCCAGGACCCTGAGACCATGACCCAAGCAGAAATCAGACCTTAACCGACTGAGCCCCCCAGGTGCCCCCACCTCTTGATATAGAAAAGAAGCCTTCAAACACTTCATTTTTAAATTCAGCACGCCCTGGGTGAGGCTGGGGGCCGCTCCCTGGACAAGGGACCAGTAGAAGGCTGGGGATGGCGGGAGTGACTGGATCTGCAGGGGGCTGTCCCTATCTGTCCTTTCCCATGGAGTGCACGATTGTCATTCACCTCCTGAAAAGGTTATAAATCTACGCAGTGTTGAAAAGCTCCAGAATGAATGAAATGGAATTAGAGGTGTACCACGTGAGAGGGCTCTGTGGGCTGACCCCCCTTCACCTCAGGTTTGGGGCTTTGCCAACACGACGAGAGCTCCAGGAACTCACTGAATGAAGGAGTGAGGGGCTGGAGGTGCAAATAGTCTTGCATGCCTCTGTTCTCCTGTATTTTCACTCAGCGAAGCTTTCTGGGTCCCCCAAGCTGTGCGGGTGGACTGTGCTCCCATGACTCTGTAGGTCCCCCCGCGGGGGCAGCCTTGCCCAGGTTATGGCTTGTGGCCTCACCTACGTGGTCCGTGGTCCATGGTTCGAGGGCAGGGTCTGGGTCCTCAACTCCCCGATCCCCTGCTCTGCCCTCAAGAAGCCCATCGTTAATTCCAGCGGGAGCTGCCGCCGCCACCCCCATCTCTCCATTGGCATGATGTTGGCAATCTCTTACGGAGGAAGGAATAATTTTGTCTCCTGTCACGTAGCAAAATCAAAGCGTTTGGCAAGCACGAAGCCTGGGAGGCCTTTACTGCCACACGTATAATTAGAACTTTGGGCTAAACCTATCCCCGAAGAGCAAAACATTACATTTTAAGGCACATGCTTTTGGATTTATTTATTTTTACTTTTTTTTTTTCTTCCAAAAAAGCTGTTCCCTTCATTCCCTCGGATGACATCACGGCTGAACACAGCACACAGTTCTGCACCACTTTGAAGGGGAAATATTTTGCATGCCGTCTCTCACGTCAAACCCTTCTGAACCAGACCTTCCCTGGGAGCCCGGGATGGGCCTTTTCCTTCAGGTGCAAGGATCATTACAAGGCAAGCATTCTTAAACCGGGTGTGCTCCCAGCCCAGCATTTCCACATATGGATATTAATTTATGTGATCACTTGAATACAAACGCTCAGCTGTCTCCATAAGTTATAGAAGCAATCATCCCAGGGAGCATCGGAGACACCGAGAGTCAATTCCTGGGTAATAATTTCATATTCGAGCCAAGGATGCCAAATCACGGCCCCTTTGGATAAAATGTGAGCCTGTAGAAACACTCCCCTCCCCCTTTTTATTATTGTGCATTTTATTTCTCCATAAAATACGTTTATGCCCTGGAAAAACAAACCAGCCCAGGGGGCCAGAATGACAGTGTGATGCTGGGGGTGCCAGCTCGGGGCTGCTCAAAGCTTCTGACTCAGCCACTAACAGGCACCGGGATGAGAGAATGCTCTCCTGGGCCCGAACCTTGAGGGGCATCCATCCTTGGAATAGAAATCACCTAGCCTTGGGACGGAAAGAGGTCATCCAGCCCCAGTTCCCATCTTGGTGGGAAGCCTCTAGTCCTCTTTTTTTTTTTTTTTAAAGATTTATTTATTTATTTATTTGAGAAAAGGAGGGATCGAGGGAAAGGGAGAGGGAGAGACTCTCAAGCAGGATTCACATGGAGCCTGGAGCCCGACACAGGGCTCGATCTCATGACACTGAGATCATGATCTGAGCTAAAACCAAGAGTTGAGCGCTTAACCCACTGAGCCACCCAGACGCCCTGCCTCTATTCCTCTTCAAAAAAAAAAAAAAAAAAGTAACGAAACAACAGCTTTATTGAGATATAATTCACATACCATACAATCTCCCCATTTAAACTGTACAATTCAGTGATTTTTAGTACATTCGCACAGGAGTGTGACCATCATCACTTTTTATCATGCCCGAAAGAAACCTCATATCCATTAGCAGTCACTCCTCATCTCCCTCCAACCACTCTCCAGTCCCAGGCAACCACTCATCTACTTTCTGTTGCTAAAGGTTTGCCTGTTCTGGAGATTTTGTAGACACAAAAGCCGGCAGCGTATGTCTTTTGTGACTGGCTCCCTTCACTCAGTACAATGTTTCCAGGGTCTATCCCTGTGCCCGCATAACACTCCACTATGTGGATTCACCACATTTGGTCTCTCCGCTCATCTTTTGGTGGACCTTTGGGTTGTTTCCACCTTTTGACTGTGGCGAATAGTGCTGCTCTGAACATTTGTGGATGTAAGTTTTCATTTCTCTCGGGCATATACCTAGCGTGTGTTTTCATTTCTGTTGGGTGTATACCTAGGAGCAGGATTGTTGGGTCATATGGTAACTGTATGTTTAACTTTACTGAGAAACTGCTAGACTCTTTTCCACAGTGGTTGTACCATCTATATCCCCACCAGCAGTGTATGTGGGTTCCAATTCCCTTTTTTAAATTTTATAAATTGTGGTGAAGTACATATAACATAACATTTGCCATTTTATCTATATTTTTTAAAGATTTTACTTATTTATTTGACAGAGAGACAGTGATCACAAGTAGGCAGAGAGGCAGGCAGAGAGAGAGAGGGATGTGGGGCTCAATCCTAGGACCCTGAGATCACAATCTGAGCTGAAGGCAGATGCTCAACCAACTGAGCCACCTAGGTGCACCTCCTGGCCGTAACTTTTATTCTATTTTATATCTCTATGAATTTACCTGTTCTAGGGTTCCAGTTGCTTTTCTAGTTTTCCCAACAGATGTTTGTCTGGATTCTGCTTGAATACCCCAGTGACAGAGGGCTCACTCCTTTGCCAGGCAGCCTATTTGGTATTAGAAACATCTGCTGGGAAGTCTTTTATAATTGCTGCCTCTGGATATAAGACATGTCAGACAAGCTGACCGCCCCCCCCCCCCCCCAAGAGAAGCTGTAAGGGAAAACTCCCCTCCTTTTCCAAACAAAACTGAGGGCTTCTAGGGTCTAGTTCTGGAAAGACAGTCTCTTAGCGGGATAAGGAGTGAACAGCTCTGACCTTGGGCTCCCCTTGGGTCCCAAGCTTGGCATCTCTTGAGACCTCTAAGCACTAAGGGAGGGGGGATCCAAAGGGACATTGACACAGAATACACAAAACATAAAAACAGTCTAGTTTACCAAGTACAGAAGTACATGGTCACACCCATCCTCGCAGAGGCTGCCCCTTCCAGCACTGTCCTAAGCCACAAGGTTGCTTGGGATAGTCCGCAG
The DNA here is from genome assembly GCF_030435805.1 of Mustela lutreola. Taxonomy (NCBI): domain Eukaryota; kingdom Metazoa; phylum Chordata; class Mammalia; order Carnivora; family Mustelidae; genus Mustela; species Mustela lutreola. The sequence goes on along the minus strand of NC_081308.1, from coordinate 35,298,342 downwards.
GCTCTCTCCCTTCGTCTTCGCTAGTCTTTCTTTCTGAAGATCCTGCTAGACCTGACATGTGGCACCTCTCGGATGATTCTGTACGTCTCTTCTCTCTTACGGTTTCTGTCTCTTTCATTGTGCTCTGGGATCTGGAAGAATTTCTTGATCTTTTTTTTTTTTTTTCTTTCAGGCTGTCAATCGATTTCTTTCACTCTGTCCCCATATTTTAAATTTCTACGGGTCCTTATTTTCTCTCATGGTTAGTGGCTCGGTCTTGTTTTGTGGATGCCATGGCTTCTAACATCTGAGTGTAAAGATTTCCCTTCTCCTCCTCCTCCCCGCCCCCTGCCTTCCCCTGCCTTGCTCATCCTTCTGTAAATTCTCCAGTTTACCAAATCATCAGTTTCCACCAGGATCAATCTCCCTGTTGTTCTTTTCTTTCTCTTCGATGTTAAGGCTTTCTTTAGATGAACAGCTGGGGATGGTGTCTCTTCCTGGGCAGCAGGAAGAACATGGACCAGAAGCGTTGCCTTGCATGGGTGGGGATTGGTGGTTGGTGGACTCCATTTAGGTGAGCCTTTGGGGCACTGAGGTCTCCCAGATGATGGGTCGTTGGGGGGCTTTCTCCCAAGCCCAGTTATGTGCCCACAAGCCACTCCAGTTCTCCTCAGACAGCATGTTCCATTTCTTCAGAAGAGGGTCTCTCCCGCTTTGGCATGAACTCCAGTGTCAACTTGAAGAAACCAAGACTCATGGCTCACGGCTCTCTTACTCCCCGAGGTGGGGATGGTGGTGTTGGTGCCGGGGCGGGGGAGGGGTGAGGTGGGCAGCCGGTCTGCTTGCAGACCCTCAGTCAATCCTGTTTCCAGCCCCAGTTCCCATTCCTGCCCTGGGTGGGGGCAGGGGGTGCGCAGTCTCAGCCCAGAGTCTCTTCTTTGTGCTTCTCCGCCTGGGAGGATTCCAGCCGCGGTTCTTTCTGCTCTGTGTCACCTGTCACCACCCTTCCTTCTGCTCTCTGTCTCCCAGAAGGGTGTTGAAATCCCTCATCTGGCGACACCCTGCCCGCCCCCCTTCCTTATTGTGGGTTTATACCTTTTTTGTTCTTTCATGATTATAGTAAAGGGAGTTTGGGGGGGGAGAAAAATACATGTGCTCTGAGTATGTAAAACAGATCATCTGGGCAAAGCGCTCTGCAGAGTAGCTGCTCGACAAATGTTAGCTCCTCTGAAAATGATCACCTGCTGTGGTCGTATCCTGGGGTGTGTGGGGAGAGGTATGAGGGTCAGGGGGACAGTGGCGTTCTCTGTCAGGGCGAGCGGATAGGGAGCGAGGCTGTGGCCTCTCTCCGAGAATCTTCCGTGGCTTCTAGCTATAGTTTTTCCTCTTAAAAATTTATTATTTAAAATTGATTTTTAATTGCATTAATAATAAATGAGTACGAGCCTTTGTAAAAAACATAAAGCCTTGAAATAGCCTTCTGCCAATTCCATTTCGCTGCCTCCTCTGGTCTCGGCTCGGGTCTGGGAAGCAGGCCCCCGACACACAGCTTGGAGGGCCAGCCCTTTATGGAAGAGGTGGTCTCAGGAAGTCCCAGGAGAGGGGTGCAGAGATGAGCCCGGGAAGGGGAGGAAAGAAAACCAATAAAGCCATGGTTATCTGGGAACTCAGCACTGTGGGCAGCTGGGGCTCAGTCCTGCGGGGGGTCTGCGGCCATCGGGGAGAGCAGCTCACCCAAGGAGCCAGGGTGATGGGGGGGGGGTTAGCTGCCAAGTTTGCTTCTTGGCCACGCTCCACAGCTTGCGAGATCCACTTCACCAAAACCCCCTCCTGGCGCCCCTACCCCACCCCCGACATTCCCCTTAGAGGTAAGAGGGGCCCTGGAGCACATCGTCCTGTCTCCTCCACAGTCTTGGGGGATAGGGGTGGGAAAGCTCTTCGAGTCTTTCTCTAGACAGCCTTCCGCCGCCCCCCTTCCTCTCCCAAAACCTTAGCCCATCCCTCAAGCAGTGGCTGCCGGAACTGGTTTGAGCTGGCAGATGGTGCGCATCTCCTTCTAACTCAAAATTTGGGGTGTCACGTTGGTAGCTTAAAAGCAGCCACGGGGGAAGCATTTACACCATGGAAATGGGCCAACGCCCCAGGTGTTAAACATTTGCCGCCACACCAGTGTCTGACCTCCAACTGAGAGCAGATACAGAGGATAGGAAAACGAGCTAAATGGCGTCACAAGGAAGCCACCGGATAGCTCTAGAAGGTGGGACATGATGCAGAACGACTCTCCTGTGCCCTTCAATATGTTAGGTTCATTCAAAAAAGGACCTTGCCAGACAGAAGCAGACTGAAGTGACATCACCAGATGAAGTCTGGTCTCGACTGGATACTGGTTTGCAAAAACGTTTGTGGGTACACTGATGCACAGAGCTGAGGAGCTATAGGTATGTTCTGGGTATTAGTTGAGATGAAGATTTCCTGAAATGGAAAGGTAGAGATCCTTGACTGGAAAAAGCAGGTTGCTTATTGTATCTAGAATACAAGTATGCCTTTTTTTTTCTCTTTTTATTTTTTAAGATTTATGTATTTACTTGAAATAAAGCGAGAGAGCAGGGAAAGGGCCAGAGGGAGAGTGAGAGAGAGCGAGAGGGAGAGAACCTCCAGCAGACTCCCAGTGAGCAGGGAGCCCAGGACCTTGAGATCATGACCTGAGCCAATGAAACCAAGAGCTGAGTGCTGAACCCCCTGAGCCACCCAGGCACCTTACAAATATGTCTTTAAAAATATATATGTGCAGAGAGAAATGTAGAAAGATAGTGTGGTAAGTGGTATCCACACCCTGATCTCAGCTCCTGTGCCAGGGAGATTTCACTCCTGTGATCACGTCCTGTGATAAGGTACAGTTGTTGGCCTTAAAGTTGAGAAATTATCCCTCACCTGATCACAAGAGCCCTTTAAAAGTGGAGTGTTTTTTCTGCCTGGTGGCAAAAGAGGCAGGCAGAAGGAGAAGTCAGAGAGATCCGAAGCAGGTGAAGGGTTTAAAATTTTTTTTTAAATTTTAATTTATTTATTTGACAGAGAGAGGTCACAAGTAGGTGGGGGGGCAGGTTTCCCCTTCTCCGCTGAGCAGAGAGCCCGATGTGGGGCTCGATCTCAGGACCCTGGAATCATGACCTGAGCTGAAGGCAGAGGCCTTAACCCACTGAGCAACCCAGGTGCCCCAGGAGAAGGGTTTAGATGGGTTGTTTCTGGCTTGAATACGTGCAAGAACCAGAGGACAGCCGGAAAGGAACTTGGGAAGACCTCAGTCCTGCAGCCACAAGGACCTGACTTCTGGTAATAACCCAGACGAGTTTGAGAGTGGATTCTTCCCCAGACCCTACAAGTAAAAACCTAGCCTGGCTGACACCTGGACTTTGGTCTTTTGAGGCTCAGAGCAGAGAACCAAGTCCATCCGGACTTCTGACCTGCAGAGGTGACAGGTAGTAAATGGATGGGATTTTAAGCTGCCAAAGTTTCGGTCATTTGCTACCCAGCTGTAGGCAGCCAAGACGGATGTGCACTTAGGTGTTAATGGCGGTGATATCAGGGAGGTGAGAGTGTGAGGTTTTTATTTTAACCTCTCTGATGGTCTGTATGTAGTAACGTTCTGCTGTGTGCCTGTTCTTCCATTATATTAAAAGGATATATATTTTTAAAACCCTTTTGGATTGCTGGAGCAGGGAGGGGAAGCCCGTCCCTTTATTCTCCTCCCCGACCCAAGACAACCTACCGCAGCCGCCTTCTGTAGCCCTTCCACAAAAGTTGGCTGTATTCTGTACTTCTTATGTTATTAGTAACATCACATTTTTAATTTAAATCATCTTAAAAAAAAAAAAAACAGCCAAAATACTTTAGCCTCCTCCTGAGCAATAATATTCATGAAGTCATGGGTTGATTGTGCCATTTCTTTTTTTCCCAGCACATCAAAATACATAACCATAATTATTAAAAAATACGGGTCTGTGTACCTCCAGCGGTATACAAAACAGGCTCTGGGAACGGCTGATCCCATATAATCCTTTTGCAGCTTTGGCTGCTGGTGAAAACAAAAGCCTGGGAGGGGTTGGCTCCTGGGTGCCCAGCAACTTCAGCCATGACCCTGTCCACCAATGCCCAAAGGCTGGAGACGCCAAGGTCTGGCCACTCTGGGTCACGGAGGGGAAAAGAACTTACGGCAGGAGGAGGTAAACCCAGATTTGTGCTTCTGGAAACCACCCTGCCCATGGCTGGGTGTCAGAGCCCTGGATTCGGCTGAGCCAGGCCATCTGACTCCGCAAGTCCGGACTCAGGCCACTTTTTCTTCCAAGGAAAAGACCAGAAGCGTAAGAAGTCCCAGAGGGAATCAAGCATCAACCAAACACTAGCAGACACAACAGGGCTTTTTGTCTGCGTTTTGGTTTTACCCGGAGGAAGGAGGGAGCAGGAGATAGAGTGTTAGATAATTTTTTTGGAGATTTTATTTATTGGCGAGAGAGCGTGTGTGCACCATGCAAGAGAGAAAGAGCACAAGCAGGGGGAGAGGCAGAAGGAGAGGGAGAAGCAGACTCCCTGCTGAGGAGGGAGCCCAATGCAGGGCTCAATCCCGGCACCCCAGGATCATGACCTGAGCCGAAGGCAGACGTTTTACCAACTGAGCCACTCAGGCATCGCAATAAATTTGGTTTTAATATGGCTAGGGCTCATGGGGAAACCTATACCAGAAATTTTCCTGGTCAAAGAGCTTACTGCCTAGGCAATTTGAATAAGTTACTTAACTTCTCTGTTTCTTCATCTTTGAAGTGGTTATAACGTAAAAGGGGGGTTTTGCCAAATGCTGCTGCTGAAGGTGAAAATACTTCCTGCTAAAATATTTACTGGTATGTTTGTGGTTCTCAGTATCTGGCTATGGAGGACCACTGGTCTTCACCGTGTACCCCTACTTCTACCCTCACCCCTCCACCGTTTGCTCTGAAAATAGTAGCCAGAGGAGTCCCCTAAAAACCGAGTCAGCTTCTGGCCCTTTTGGCTTAGAATTCTCCAGAGCCTTCCTATGTCACCTGAGTGAAAGCTGAGGGTGGCAGGAAGGCCCTGTCTGATCTGGTGCCTTCCCTGCCCTGACTTCTGTGAGCTCATGGCCTCTTAACTGCCGCTCTCCTCCACTTCAACCACACCAGCCTTTTTGCAGTTCCTGGAATACACTGGACCATTCCCACCTCAGGACCTTTGCACTGGCCTGCTCTTTCTCCATTGTGCATTGAGGTGCTCTCACACCTCCTGGAGGCTTTTGCTGAATTGTCAACTCCCCGCCCCCAGCATCCCCGACCCCATATCAATGTTCTCTATTCCCTTTCCTTCCTGTTTTTCTCCTTCCCACTTCCCACCATAAAACACGCTGCATATTTTTCTTATTTATTTGTTTTCTACCTTTCTCCCTGCAAGAATGTAAGCTCCATGGCTACAGGGATTTTAAAAAAAAAAATGTTTTGTTCATAACAGTTTTCCAGGGCCTTAGAACAGCAAGTGACATATTGCAAGGGCTTAGTGATTATTCGTTGCATAACGAACAAACCGAACGAGCGATGGGCGGAGCGGGCACACAGTGGCCTGATTTTCTCAGGGTACTGCCTCGGGCTCGTGCAGGCCTTGGCCCTGGGAACCTGTTTCTCTCCCAGGACCCCTTGCTGTTTGAACGCCAGTGGCCACGCTGTCTGCTCTTCAGCAGCCCTCCGGAGCAGTCCTCAGTTGGCTTCGCTTTTGCTGGATTTCCAATACGTGATTTCCCCCCACGGACAGAACAAGAATCATTTAAAATCATTCATGAGAAACTCATAGCTGTGCTTTCTGCAGGCGGCTTCGCAGGCCACGAGCGCCTGGTAGGGAAGGTGAAAAGCAGAGAGGGAAACCACTCGGCCTGCTTTCCCATCCCCTCTACCCTCCCAGTGGGCTCCCCCGTGCCTCCCCTGCCAGGCCTGGGTCAGCAGAGCTGCTGTTTTGGCTGGGCAAAGCCGAATGAAGCATGGCAATGGTAGGGTCCTCTCCCCACTGTCGCCCCCTCCCTCCCGCGTCCCGGGCCCATAAGCTGCTCCCCCATGGCTCAGCCTGGAGCTTGCCCCTGATCTGGCTGAGGCCACACAGTCCAGGCCCCTCTTTGGCCTGGTGGCAGATCTGTCCTCAGCCTGGCCTCTAGCGGCTCACCCAAGAGGAGTCCATAATATTCCCTCACTGGCTCCTCTTGGTCTGATTCAAATCCTTGGGAGCAGCCCCTGGGGTTCAGGGATGTCGACCCCTGTGCCCCTCGGCCTTTTCCCAGCGGCTTAACCCATCAGGTTGCGGTTGCGCAGGCAGGGCGGCTCTGCTCCTTCTGCTGGCTTGCCTTGACCTGCCCTTGGCAGCAGACTCTTTCGCGGTCCCACCCACCTGCCAGTAGCCCCAGCGTCCGTGCTCTGGGAGGCTGCTCACTGCAAACACCTATGACTCTCTGCCCGAGATTTTTCTGGCAGCACACTCTTCCTGCCTGCCGGGGGTGGGGGTTGGGGTGGGGCGGGTGGGGGTTGCCCGGGACAGCGTAGAGCAGGACAAAGCAGGGAAGGAGGGAATCAGCCGACAAATAGCACAGCTGCCTTATTGCTGGCTGGGGGCAAGTTCAGGGGTGTGTTCTACACTGTCTGCGGGAGGTCCCCTGGGGCACTCTGTCCCACCCAGTGGCCTGCAGGAACAACCGCCTTTCCCTCCTCTGCCCTCATTTCTCTTCCTGTTAGCATCTTGCAGATCGTGGTGGCTTCAAAGTAGCTGCAGCTTCCTTGTCATTCCCCTCGCAGGGGGCAGGGAGGCGGGGCCGTCCCTACCCCCCACGTCTGCAAAGACACATTGGAGTACCAGCCCCCACTGCCAGCGGGCGGACGGGACCTTGTTGGAGCCAGGCTGGTGGCTAATGTCATCAAGTTAAGGTAAGGTCCGGAGTCGGTGGCTCTTCAATCCAATGGCAGGTGTCCTTTCAAGGAGGAACAACACGGACACAGGCACACAGCTATGGCTTGTCACAGCAGAAGCAGAGATCAAGGTGGCAGAGTGGAAGATGGGGAACACCAAGCCCCAGAAGCCAGGAGAGAGGCCTGGAACAGACTCTCCCTCTGGGGCTTCCAGAAGGAACCAATCCTGCCAACACCTGGATTTGGGGCTGGTGGCCTCCAGACCTGGGAGAATGAATTTCCGAGCTGGCAGACGGCAGCCTGCGTCGACTTGCTGGCTCTTTAGGAAATGGGCCTTCCAGCTCAGCTGATGCTCAAATTGTAATATTGTGAGCAAGTAAAGTGATTGTTATTTATTTTAAGCCGCCAAGTGTGGGGGTGGTTGGTTGCTTGGCAATAGACAACTGAAACACACATGAACTTCTGGCCCTGGGATCCTCCTTTTAGAGTCCTACATCTTCCACGTTCCTTCTTGCCGATTGGCTGCACTTCAAACTCAATTTGCTTCTTGCCGCCCCTTTTCCAGGCCTGGCCCCTGGGGCTTTCTCCCTTCAGACGCCCCCAGACCCGCACTCAAGCAGGTATCCCCCCACATCTTCCCCAGAGGCAGGGCTGGGACGGGTGCCCCGGTGCTCCCTTCAACAAATGTACTGTCCTTAGCCCTCCAGGCAGCCTCCTCGGACTGGTAGGGGTGCCCCTGGGGGAAGTGAGTCACTGCCAATTCCTGCTTTGCAGTGAGTGCCCCACTCCCACAGCATGTGCCCCACTCCCACAGCCCAGCATTCTCACTGGGTGGCCATTCTGGGTCCCAGTCCTTTGGCCACATGGAACCCCGTCACCTCTGCTGCAAACCCCATGAGATCCATTTGGTGGTTCTTGGCTGGCATCCATTAATGACGGCCTGCTCTTGTGGGCATGTGGAAGGCATGGTGGCTCACTCTCTGATGCCTGTCACCCTGCTGGGTGGCCCATCTATTTATCTGGCTAGGGATTGGGTCAGGAATGGACCTGTGGCTTGGTCCTAACCAATGAGACATGATGGGGGCGGGACCTAGGGGCTTCTGAAAAATACTGACTTGATATTGACTTATTCCTAAGGAAGATGCTCAGAGTCTTGCCTGTGTGTTTTTTTTTTTTTCCTTTTTAAAGATTTATTTACTTATTTTAGAGAGAGAGAGCACGAGAGAGCATAGGGAGGGGCAGAGGGTGAGGGAGACAAGCAGACTCCCTGCTGAGTGTGGAGTCTAACTCGGAACTCGATCTGAAATCACGAGTCAGTTGCTTAACCCACAAGCCACCCGTGTGCCCCTTGCCTGCCTGTTTTTGCCTCTGGACTTGTGTCTGCCACAATGTGTTGTCTAGGATGGCCAGAAGCACCTTATGACCTCCAGAGAAACCGGCCTGAGTGTGAGGCTGACATGAGGCCAGCTGAGTGGGCAGATGGGGGCACTCAGGTCCTTGTGGATGTTGCCGAGGTGATGAGTGTCCCTCACGTGGTATCATCAGTTTTCTTGGTGTTCAAGCCAGCATTTTCCCAGCTGTAGATCTGAACCGATCAGAGAGCCATGAAATCAACTGGGTGCGTCACGACCAATAATAGAAACAAAACAAAACAATGAGTTAGATGAAGGAAGAGGAGAATCGAAGATATCAGGGCACATCACGACCCCTAGTGCTTTGTGAAACTTTTGTCTGGTGGTACGGCTGAGCGTGCACAGAGCCAGAATGGAAAGGGTATTTCTCACTGTGGGCTGTGGTCAAAGAGTTTTAAAGCCAAGGACCAACGCCAGGTTGAGTGGAGGTGTTTTCCATAATTTGTAGTCAAAATTATCCCGGACACCCTATTTTTCCATCCCCCACTGAATGACAAGAACTCTTTTTTTCCCATCCTTCCCAGCCAGCCATGTGGCCTTCATTTCAGCCTTAAGTCTTGGTGTGAGTTCTTGCCCTCCACCTGCAAAGCCCTTTGGCCTCTCTCCCCTCTCTCCCTACCTGCCCTGTCTGATCTGATCCTTCAAGTCCTGGCCCGAGCCCCACCGAGTCTCTGCCTCCTGCAATGCCCCACCCCGGGTAATATCTGCTCGGGGACGTGAGGGCCACGCAGCCCCACTCCCTGGATTCGAATTCCAATTCTGCCGCCTACTGACGTTGTGAACTTGGGTGAGTTAATGAGCCTGTCTGAGCCTCGGCTGAGTCATCTGTGAAATGGGGATCCTTACACTATTAGTCTTGTAGAGTGGTAATGACGACTAAATGAATAAGTTCAACATGAATTTGATGGCCTTGGGGTCTCACTCTTCCTGGACTCTGAACTTCCTTCTAGGTTCCTGGCTAGCCTGGTTCTCAGCCTGTCTACCCCATGCTCTCGCAGCTGGCTGCTCTCACGCCCAGTAGCTGTGTACATCCCTGGATGGCACACTGCTCAGAGCTGCCCTTTCCAATCTCAGCCGCAGCCCAGGTGCTTTCTTGCCAGTCTGGGTGGGAACCCTGGAGGTGGCTTTCGTGGGTTGATTTGATGTACAACTCCTCTTTTCAGTCACTAAGGGAGAAATGGCTTAAGAGCACTCGAGTATCATTTCATCGCTAGACTGGGCACGAGAGATCCCTCCGGCTGCCTAAAGTTTGAGGAGTGTGGCGATCAGACTACCGGTGGTAGGAAAATAATAACGGGACATCTGAGCTGCCATCAAGCCTCGCGTGTGTGGCCCTGACCTTGCTGGAGACTCTGTACAGAGTCCCCTCCCTGAAGCCTGCCACATCCTGGCAAAGGAGGAACCATTGTCCTTGCTTTACAGAGAGAGCCAGAGTCACTTTCCCAAGTTCACACAACCAGGAAGAGGCTGGGGATGGAGAGGAGGTCGGGGGAGCTGGGAGGAAACTCAAGTTTGACTTTTCCCCAAATCTGCCCCCCACCTTGTGCACTGGCCTAAATCCTCTTGCTAGCAGGGAGCCGGCCCTGCTACCCTGTGCATCCTCACCAGCTCTCAGCCTGCCCTGGGCTGTCCCTCCCCAGGCCAGCTGGGTTTGGCTCTAGGAAATGTGATTAAAGTTGGTCTCTCCAGAGAGGGTCTGTTTGAAAGAATCAAAGGCTCGAAGCAAGCAGAATGTTCATAATGTTGGAATAAACCCCTGTGCTTGGACGGCTGCAGAAATATTAGACCTCCCAGCAACACCTGCCGGGTTGTCAATTCAGAAATGGCGAAGGGGAAGAAGAGAATAAAAGCAAAGCCCCGGCTCCGGCAAATGCTAGCATTCCGACAGCAGCTAGGTCCCCGGAATCCTTACAGTGTGAATTCAGAAGGAAGAAAATATCTATCTGGGCGAGCAGGCGGTTCTCTGTCTCACTTTTAATTGCACCTGGAAAGGGGCTTAATATCTCAGCCAATTTCTGCATCATCTTTTGCAAATCGTGGGCTGCTCAGGTCCCTGGGGGGTTTGTGTAATAAAACGGGATGGTTAAAGGGCATGTTTCTGCATTAACGAATCTTTCTGCACTGGCTGGGCCCGCGCATTATGTAAATGTTTACTGTAATTAAGAGATGAAGTTGTCACGGTGTAGTATTTTGGTTGCTGGTGTAGAGTTCCTGCCGTGCCCCAGCCGTGAATAGTCACCCGAGAAGGAGGAGAACCAGAAGCATCAGAGAGAGGAAAAGGTAGAAACGCGTGCCTTGTACTTGGCTAACCCCAGGAAGGATCGTGTGGTTATGACGTGCCCTTCACCCCCAGGTACAAGGAAGAGCCACGCTTAAGCCATACAGCCTTGAGCCTGAAGTAGGATTTCTCCTGCCTGATCCCAAAGACGAGAGGATATGTGGAACCTCATGGCCTCTACTTGTATGTGATTGTGTTCCGAGGGGAGAGTGGTAGAGAATTCCAGCGTTAAAATAAGGAAGTATAATTTTTGTACAGTGAAACACACATTTAAAAAAAACACAGCTTTTTTGAGGTCTAATTGACATCCGATAAATTGCATGTATTTAAATGATACAATCTGATCGGTTTTGACATATGCGTCCACCCATGAAACCATCACTGTAATCAAGATCATGAATATATCCACTGCCCCCCAAGGTTTCTCCGTGCCCCTCTGTGATCCCTCCTGCCTGCCTCTCCCTGTTCCCCATCCCCAGGCAACAGCTGATCTGCTTCCTGTCACTGTAGACTAGCTTGCATTTTCTAGAATTTAATATAAATGGAAACATGCAGTATGCACTCTCTGGCTTCTTTTACTAGGCGTGATTATTTTCAGATTTATTCGTCTTGTGTATTTGTTCCCTTTACTGATGAGTTGTACCCCACCGTGTGGATATACCACAATTTGTTTAACCACTCATCCGTTTGTGGATATTTGGGTTGTTTCCAGTTTTTGGTTCTTACAGATGAATCTGCCATGAACGTTTGTGTGCCTGTATTTCCATCTTTCCCAGGGAGGCATCTGGGAGAGGAATGCTTAGGTCATCTGGTAGGTTTCTGTTCAACTTTGTTAAAAAAACATTTTCCAAAGTGGTTGTACCAGTTTCCACTCCAATCAGACACAGCTCTACCTCCTTGCCGACATCTGGTGTCATCTATCCCAGCTTGTGTGTGTGTGTGTGTGTGTTTTAATTAAAATTTCATTTTTATGGGGCGCCTGAGTGGCTCAGTGGGTTAAAGCCTCTGCTTTCTGCTCAGGTCATGATCTCAGTGTCCTGGGATCGAGCCCTGTATCGGGCTCTCTGCTCAGTGGGGAGCCTGCTCCCCCCCACCTGCCTGCCTCTCTGCCTACTTGTGATAAATAAATAAATAAAATCTTTTTAAAAATTTCATTTTTATGTACCTTAAGACTCCATAAGGAATGTGGCTGTGTACATTTTAAAAAGTATTTTATTTATTTATTTGAGAGAGAGGGAGAGCAAGAGAGCATAAGTGGGGAGCAGGCAGGGGGAGAAGCAGATTTCTCATTGAGCAGGGAGCGCAACTCTGGGCTCCATCCCAGGACTCTGGGATCATGACCTCAGCTGAAGGCAGACACTTAACTGACTGAGCCACCTAGGTGTCCTGAGTGTGTACATTTGTAAAAATTTGTCAAGCTGCACACTTGAGATGTCTGCATTTTACTGGATATAAATCATTTCTCTATAAAGTCCTATAGACAACAAAGTAGGGAGAATAGTCCCTTGAAATTCAGTCATCTTCTCTTTCTTTCTTTTTTTTTTTTTTTAAGATTTTATTTATTTATTTGACAGACAGAGATCACAAGTAGGCAGAGAGGCAGGCAGAGAGAGAGGGGGAAGCAGGCTTCCTGCTGAGCAGAGAGCCCGATGCGGGGTTCCATCCCAGGACCCTGGGATCGTGACCTGGGCCATAGGCAGAGGCTTAACCCACTGAGCCATCCAGGCGCCCATCTCTTCTCTTTCTATCCTTCGAAATGACTTCCCTGACCAAGTCAGGAACCTGGCTCTGGTAATAGAACCTTTAAGAAAGCCTGCTAGTTGTTGGTGGCAAGGTGAGATGTGGGCCTGGTAGATGTGGTTCCAGCTGAGGAAGGCACAGGTGACTCATCTGGTTTCCTGGATCCTGGAAAATTGTGCCCTGGGCTTTTTTTCCAAGGCTGTTCTTTGAAGTTCTAGAGATGAAAGCTTTGCATACTGCAGCCACTCCCCAAGCGCTGATGGAAGTGGCAGGCCACTCTGGGCCAAGAAGGGCGGAGGCCACTGCCCTGGGGTCAGGCTGGTGGGCTTGGTGTCTCAGTGGGGTGGGCACCAGAGCAAGATACCCTGCAGCTCACCTTGTAGAGGCAAGACCCCTTCATTGCCCACTGAAAATCCCACGTTGATAGCCCCGTGCACCTGGATCAGGGGCTCCCAACCCAGAGCTGCACTGCCTACCACCTAGGGGGGTTTGGAAACGGTGTTTTTGAGGATCACGACATCAGGGGCCCATACGGGGTGAATGGGCAGGGATATTGTGTGGGACAGCCCTGTGCAATAAAGGACTGTCCTTTCCCAGATACTGACAGTGTGCCCCGGGTTGAGAAACAACCTTTTTTTTTTTTTTTTTCTTTTTTAAAGTAGGCACCATGCCCAGCATGGAGCCCAACGTGGGGCTTGAACTCACAACCCTGAGACTGAAACCTGAGCTGAGATGAAGAGTCAGCCGCTTAACCCACGGAGCCGGCCAGGCGCCCCAGAAACATGCTGGTTTTGGTTGGTAAGAGTTAATCGGTTGCCTCGGTGGCAGATATTCCTGTTTTTTCAATTCCTTTTTTTTGGGGGTGGGGGTTAGTTTCTTTTAAAGTAAACTCTGTGCTCAATGTAGGGCTTGAACTCACGACCCTGAGATCAAGAGTCTCATGTTCTGCTGAATAGAGCCAGCCCAGCGCTCCATCCCTGAATTCATCTCGGGATGTCCATTAAGAAATCCGTCTGCGACGTCAACAGCACGAAAACCCTGCACAGATCAAAACCCTTCTCTAGCTTAAAGGTTACACATAAGCTTGGCCTTGTTTCGAAAGTTTCTGGTGCTCCAACGCGTAGTTCTAGAGACGTTTAAAGAGCAAGGTTGATTTCAAGAGCCGTGAAATAGTTTCTTAGTCTTATGTCGTTTTACTTTTGTTTTTTTAGAATTCACTTCGCACCTCGCGTTTGAACTCAACCTGGACTGCTCTGCTGGTCTTGGCGTGCGGCTGTGAGGACGGAGACGGAAGAGTTCTGGCTGGCGTGACTTGTGCGGAGAAGGGAGTTGCAGTTTTCTGACATTAAATATTAACACTGGGGATTAATAATGAAGGCTGACAGTTCCTTTCTCGGTATTTCTGAGCGTGTCTCTCCCCAGCCTGCAAGGCCAGCAGGCCCAGGCCCTTCCCCTGCCCGAGCCATGTGGCCGGAGGCCCCTGCTCTCTGAGGTCAGGAGAGGTAAGGAAAACAACCCTCTTGTCACCCAGAGGGGCAGGAGTGCCTGCCTGGGCCACTGTGCGTGGCTCCAGGCTTGTCCTCATCCTCCCCGGTGACAGGAAAACAGCTGGTGGCGGAGGGAAAAACAGGAGGTGGATGCGGGGCTGGGGGTGGGGAACCTGAGGAGGAGAGAGGCTTGTGGCCAAAAGAGAAGGGGGACTAGGGGTCCCTGTGCATGGAAGTGTCGCCCTGAGGAGAGCTCACGTACAACCCAACACCTCGTCAGCTCGGCCCCCGCTCCCTGAGCCTTACAGCTTTCTTATGAGCTGAATGGTGCCCCCCTTTTCCGGGTGAGGAGGCCTCAGACTGGTTTTGGGGAGGGGTGGTGACGTCAGTGCCATGCACACCCGGGCCGCACAGACCCTGACCTTACTGCTCTCGCCTCCAGCTTCCCTGATGCCCCAGGTCCCAGCTGTGCTAGCCGCCAGGCCTGCTGAACTCTGGTGACCCACGAGCCAAGGAACATCACGGCAGCCTTGAACTTACGCGCAGGGAGCTGGACCGGCTGAAGTCTGTGCTGGACAATTAGACACGCAGCAATCTTTTACGTAATAAAAGGTACAAGGAATCCGATGTGAAATAGGCCCCCGTTTGATTTCCCACGCTCCGTTGATGGATGATTGCATACGTGCTTTGCTTTAATAAGACATTCCTTCCCCCAACCTCATGTCCATTTTCTCCTTTCCCTTCCTGCCCTCCCCTTGAGCCGTGACAGCGGAGAGTGGAGGAGAAAAAGAGAAGGTCGGAAGCAGAGAACTCAGTAGGTGTCAGAACTTGGCGTTTATCCGCGGGGAGCGGAAGCGCGGCCCTTGGAGGGCTCGGCCTCTGCGGACGTTTTTAGGAGACCCAGGCCGCTTTGAGCAGGGGCGGGAGTTTGAGGTCAGTGGCCTGGCTTGGTGCTCATACTCCCGTCTGAGGGAGAAGGAATTTAATCTGAGGAAGAAGCTC